>NC_143531.1:15119852-15842737 GCF_031878675.1 Megascapheus bottae | reverse complement strand
TACCACCCTATCCCTGAACCACAGCACCACTTCTCATTTTCTAGTGATTAATTGAAGATAAGAGTCTCATGTTCTTTAGTTCTCTGGGCTGGCTTTGAACCATGGTCCTCAAATCTCAGCCTCCTGAGTAGCTAGGATTAGAGGCATGAGCCATTGTGCCCAGCTTTTTAAAGTGTTTTTAAGTATAGAAATAGTTTTTTAAAATTTTTCTCAAAATATTTTGTTTTAGAAAAGTATAGTGCTTCATAAATAAAGAATTTGAAGATAATATCAATTATAAGCCACAGTAAGTTCCTTCTGCTGAGTCTCCATGTTTTTTTTAATTAAAATGTGATTTAGTCATGATTTTCCTTCCTTTGTAATTATTCAGATGCTTTAATGACATTTGGCTGGGTTTACAATCTTTGAAGTGATGGCTATGGCTAGTAAATACATTAATTTCCACATCCCTACACAAGAACTCTGTAAACATTTGTTTTATTGCTAATGGTTCAGCCAAATGGCCCTAACGTTCTTAGGGAATTAAATTGAAGTCATCATCAGACCAAAGCTCAAATGAAAGACCATTGGAATTCATATGGCATTCTGTCATGGTGGCACACTTCTCTAAGGTCCCAAGTATTGCTCTCTAAATTATAACCCCTAAATCTGCCAGGGTTAAAGGAAGTAGCTGGAGGGCAGAAGCACAGGGGAACTGATTTCCAAAGCCTAGACCAGGTCATCTTCATAGTCATGACTTTTAAAATATCACCAGTTTGTCATTGCCCAAAGAAGGCAATCAATTCATAGCTCCATTATTTCCTGTGCATTCTGTCCACCATAGCTCAGCCAGGAATCCCGAGAGGGTCAAAGGAGGCACAAAAGAATGACATGAAGAGGGTGACACTGAGTCTAAGTATATTTTAAATATTTTTGATGTACACTAGTCAACTAACTGTCAGACTGAAAATAACAGAGAGAAGCATCATCTCATCTGGGACAAGCTTCAATAATTAAAGACCACAATATCCTAATAGATTCAATAGGCATTCTTAGCATGTTTATATCTGATTTCTGTTCTGAATAGTCTATCTATACATGTATTTACATGTATAGAGAGATAGATACATATTTATACATATATTTATGAATATAAATGCATATTTAGATATGTATGTATATATACATAAAGTATTTACTTGTCAAGATGAATGTGCATTAGAGGAGAAAATGAGAATTAGAACAAAGCTAAGCTGAGTTAAATTCTACTCATCACATTGTTTACAATAGATTTAGGCAAATCACATTATCAATTTCCTTACTGATTACATGTGATGCCCATTGCATGACTGTTTCAAGAAGGAATCTTCACAAATAATAGATGTTTGATATTGCTGTTTGTGTATTATTTGGCTACTGCAGTGGCTTCTCTGATTATCAATTCTAAAGGGAAAAACTATCATAGGTACCTCTGTATATCAACAGTTGACAAGCAGTCTGTGTTAGTAAATTTTGAATTTAAATAATGAAAAATAAGTGATTAGAATGATTCCTTTTATAAACAAATACTTAAGTATATACCATGCTTGAAATTTTTGGTTATTTAGTAGTCTTGGGAAAAGCAGAGTACAGACTTTAATTTCTCTGCAGAAAAGTTAAAAGTTATTCTTTTGTATCGCAAATACTAATTTCTAAACAAAAAATGGGTTATATGTTGACTTTAATGTCAAATATGTTGATTATTTCTTACTCTAATTCCAGGAAGTAGTAAAACAAACACCTCAAACTCGGCCCAAGCAAGGAAAACAGTAAAAAAAAACTAAAATATTACATTATTTTTGTTGAAATGAAACCTTGATTTTTTTCCCTAATCCCTTCTTCCATTAGAGCTTATGATGTTTCAAATAAAACAATATCACTAATCCATAATTGTCCAAGAATAAAAAAATTTATTGTTTAACAACTAATGGCATTTTTTTACATAAAAGCTTTGAATTTTTTGAGTAGTTACCTTCCTTTCCATCTCTCACCTCCTCACAGTTTTAAAAGGAGTACCTCAAATCCTTGTCCCTTGCTTACATTTATTTGTATTTAACAGTCCCTTCCTTACATGTATTTGTATATAACAAAGTGTCTCCCAACCATTTGCTTTGTCACAATTACCACCACCCCCACTTTGTGTGTTGTGCACATAAGTGAACTGATCAAGTTCACTGATATTTTGTCTCTTGCAGACTCAGTGGCCAGTCACCTCAGCAGCTGTTCTCTCCATGATGGAACAGGATTAGAATTCTATTTCTTCCTTCCCTATACTTCCCTCACACTCCCTATACTGATACTGCCCCTATTAACTAGTGTTGTATTTTCATCTTTCTCTTTACCTGAAATACATTTCAAAACTGTTTTCCTAAATTTCCTCCAACCCCTTTCCTCTCTAATTCTGTCTTATAAATATTTTAATCGGGACTTCTCTTTGTAGTTCCAAAGAAACTACTTTTTCACAAATACCAGTGATCTCCATACAGTGAATTCCTCCACTGCCACTACAATTAATTTAATTTGGGGTATCACAATCAATTAAAAGAGTTGACATGGTAGGGTCTTGCTTTCTTCTGATTTTCTTCTCATTTAGTTTTCTGAATGCAAACTGTCTCCTAATTCTTTTTGCACATTATTAACTAACCCATTTTGTTTTTGATCCCCTCTCATCTTCTTAACATCTTACACTAGAAACTTCCCAAAATTGAATGTTTGAGGGTTAATTTTGTTTCCATAGCTGAGTTCATTTCAATTAGTATCATGATAGATGGTCATATGTACATAGCTATTGACATCTATTCTTCTTCTCTGTATAACTGGAATATAAGCCAGATGTACAAAGAATTTTAGTAGCTACATTAAGAAATAAGGAGAAATAGCAGGGTGTGGTAGCTCACGTCTGCAATCCTAGCTACCCAGGAGGCTGAAATCTGAGGTTCAAAGTTCAAAGCCAGCCTGGCACTAAAGAATGTGAGATTCTCATCTCCAATTAATTACTAGAAAACAAGAATTGGAGCTGTAGCTCAAGGGTAGGGCAGTAGCCTTGAGCTGAAAAGCTCAGGGACAGTACCCAGGCTGAGTTCAAGTCAAGCCCCCTGACCCACAAAAAATAAAGAGAAAGAAAGGAAGGAAGGAAGGAAGGAAGGAAGGAAGGAAGGAAGGAAGGAAGGAAGGAAGGAAGGAAAAGGAAATAGTTAAAAGCAATTGTAGTAATGTATTCCATCCTATCTGTGTATTTAGGTATCATTTCAAAGTTTAACAATATGATAAAGTGTTATGATAGATAGTCTAGTATATATTTCACATGTACAGCACATCTCAATTAGAAGAAACTTTTTTAAGTGCTCAATGTAAAGCTGAGATTTTGGTTACTCTATTGGACACTATTGTTTTATATTTCTTGAGGTTCCTGTCCTAATTCATAGTATTAAAATATATGATAATGACTTCCAAAATTGTATTATAAGGTCGGGATATCCACAGAAGTTTACACTTTAATAGAATGCCAACTCCCTTCTATTTGCACTAGAGTACCTGCCACAACCACAAAGTGTGGCCTTGTGCTCTCCAGTCACAAAAACAAAACAAAACAAAACTACAACTCTGTGGAAACTGTCTTCAAGTTTTCTCCATTGCAGCTTACAGCAAATGTCAGGATTCTAATTATTTAGAATCTATTGCTATTACATAATACTTGCATATAATTGATATTTATAATTGTGAAAAGGTAATTACTTTCTTCCAAATATAAAAGCCTCACCTAACCACTCCTTCTACTCAGTGTATAAGTCAGAAACACAAACCTTGGCACATCTATCCTTCACTAGTATCCAAATTTCTATATAAAGTACCTTGTCCAATAAATGCTAGAGATGCATAATACCTCACACTTGATTCCTGAAGTATAAATGAATTTAGATTTTATTTCTCTCTTTCTGTTTATCTTTCTTTCATTGTCACAGGTGCTTTATTTATTTGTTCTAATAATCGATGCTGAACAAATTTCCTTAAACTTAGATTCCACTGTAGCACTATAAATATATTTGGAGTAAAGGAATCATACAGGTAAAGGACCATGTATCATTTTAGGATGACTTTATCAGTATCCTTGGGTTTTCTGTGCTCCTTTTTTCATATATTTTTATTGTAATTAATAGAAGGGTTACATTATATTCACCAGATAGAGGGTGCATTACTTCACATACATTGATACCCTTTCTCATGTCTTGGTCCCCATTTCCCTCCCACCACCCCCGCCCCTCATCTTGCTTTCTCCCCTTTCCTATCTGATTTCAAATAACCTATATATGCATATATACAATATATCAGATAACAAGGTGAAATATTGTAACAATATGAGATAGCTATGCTCCTATTTTTGCCAGTCCTGGGCTTGAGCTCAGGGTCTGTCCAAGGACAGTTCCTTGGACTTTCTCAAGGCTAGAGCTCTACCACTTGAGCCTCAGCAGTACTTCCAGCTTTTTTTTTCTAGCATGTGGTATGGAGGAATCAAACCCTGGTCTTCCTACATGCCAGGCAGGCACTCTACCACTAGGCCAAACTCCTGGCCCTCTGTGCTCCTTTTTGATTCCTAACATTTCTAAATAAACAAACATGCTATGAATATTCCAAAACTTATCTGAGACTGAGGCAATGTAGTTAAGGGGAAAGAACACAGACTCTAATGACTATGTATCTGACTTCAAATTATGACCCTGGTCCTTACAAAATGTGTGTAGACTAGTTGCTGAAGCTCTCAACATCTCATTTTCCTTGTAAACACAATGGGAGCATTAATAATATCTTTTACATAGCATTGCTGAGAAAATTAATTAATATAATCAAAGCATTTGGGACCATGCCTAGAATATGTATACAGTAATACATGTTCAATGGATTATGATCATAATTATATATTAGTTTAATCTATGATTTAGTATAGTTCTTTTACATTTGATTTTCCCCACAAACTTTGAATTATATCCATACAATCTGTTTAAAAATTATAGAGTGTTTTCCAGGGAACTAGTCAGTAAGTCAATATACTATAGACTATATAATAGGAAACATTTACATAAATATTGCCAGGTTATCTCTTATCAAGATCTTTTAGTACATCCTTGACTGAATATTTTGATGTACTGAAGCATAAAATATTACATTTTAATCAGCTATTTTACCATTTAAATGTCATTCATTTATTCATCATTGTAGTATTTTTAAGATTGTTTCTTGGGAGTTCTCAGTGCCACAATGTAAAATAAAAATGACATAATATGATTTCTTCCTTCAAAATATATGCAATCCATGATGACAAAGTTAAACAAATAATCCTAAGGAAAAAAATAGGAAACATCTAGACAGATTCAGGCATAGTTGCTGGTATCCCTCTGAGGCTACCTGAAGGTATAAATGCTAGGCTGACTCTTGTAGGGTCATTAACAAGTAGACATAATGGGAAGACAGAAATTTACAGGAGATAGAAACGCTTATGAAATATATGGACTTGCTGGGAAGTAACTTTTCATAGAAGCACTGCTTAACACTTAAAAATGAATAAGGAATTGTTGCATTATCGGGCATATAGGGCCATGAACGAACTTGGATTTTGATGGGTAGCTATTCAAATATTCAATTGTTTAAGTAAAAGAGCTTCAGATTGTGACAGGGCATGAATAAAAGAGACTTTATCCAAAGTTGTGCTGCAGTCTGAACAAGACTAATGACTTTTACCAACCTGACTATATATGGGAAGTCCATATTATTCTGATCTTTACCATAGAAAGGATGAATTCTTTTCCATTTAGCAGCTGTGCTACTATTTTTTCATTTTCATCTTTCTTTCACTGTTTGTCCCAAAAATGTTACAAATTCTTTTGCTATAAATTGGTGTTCTCTCTAAATTCCTTTTTACATTCAGCTACAGCTCAGCCATTCTTCTGGGTTCATTGCTTTCTTGTAACTTGCTAAAGGCATCCGACAATAGGCAACCCACACAAACATTCTGATACTATCCTTCTGTTTTCTCTATAAAAATACCAGATCTGTAAGAAATATCATCTGCTTTCCAAGTTATGACAGAAAGCATGCTAGCAGATATATTGATACTGAAATTTCCTGGTGACAGGAAATTTTCCTACCTGGGCTGGCTTCAAATCACAATACTCAGATCTCAGCCTCCAAAGCAGCTAGCATTACAGTGTGAGCCACTAGTGCCTGTTAGATTGGTAAGTATCCTTCCTATATTGAAGACAATACCATTGAATACAATACTACTTCCTGGTGACAGGAAATTTCACTATTTCTTTATGATTGTGACTTTCCAGCCTCTGATTCCAGGTTCCTGGCTGCCACTTAACCAGGACCTGATAAAGAAAGTGTGCCACGATTGGTGCAGCTGCACCAATATAAAGAAAATAAACAGAGTTTGTTGAGCACAATAACAAACTGTCCTTGAGTTTTATATCTTGATACTTATTACCAGTGTCCATTAGAAATACACAATTTAGCCAGGAACAAGTGGTGCACGCCTATAATCCAAGCTAATCAGGAGGCTGAGATCTGAGGATCTCAGTTCAAAAACAGCCCAGGCACTAAAGTCCAAACAATTCTTATCTCCAATTAACCACCAGAAAACTAGAAGTAGTGCTGTGGCTCAATGTGGTACAGCAGTATTTTTGAGCTGAAGAGCTCAGGGACAGCTCCCAGGACGACAGTTCAAGCCCCACCATTGACAAAAAAAAAAAAAAAAGATTTTTCTCACTTTCACCATCTTATGAAAGTACTTATATTTTTCACCATCTTAATATGATTAATTTATTTGTTAGCTGGTATTCCTGAGCATGAAATATGTCATAATTTGTTTTGCTTCTTTTTCTTTGTTAATTGTTAAAGAATATTTCCAAATACCATATTAATTGAAGTAAGCCAGACTCAAAGACACAAAATCTCCATGGTTTCCCTCATTTGTAATAATTAGTATATGCCTAGGATTCTCCTAGCAGAGGATCACAATAGCTCAGGAGCTATGTACATATGACCATATAAAATGGTACTAACTGAAATCAACTCCGTGATAGGAAAACAAGAAGTTCATTTTGTTTTAAATGTACTGTGTGAATTTTTTTTCCTTTCCTTTTTTTCCTTTGGCTTATCCCCTATTGTCACTTTTTTTTTATTTTGGTACCCTGTGTTTTGTATATATACTTGTCTGATATGAGAAAAGGAAGGAGAGTAACAACATGATGAGACAAAGGCAAAGGTTGAATCAATATTACAGTGAAACTCACAAGATACTATGTTGGATATGAACTTTACAACTTGGGAGGCACAGGGGGGAGAGAAAGTGGGAGAAAACAAGAGAGAGGTAACAATTTTTGATAAGAAATATACGCATTACCTTATTTATGTAACAATAACCTCTCTGTGTATCATCTTCACAATAAAATAAAATTGTAATAACTCATTTCAAAACCATATGCTTTACAAGAGTACTTCTATATTTTATTAGAATATATTAATTATACAAGAAGTGTTTTACAGTGACATTTCCATATACGCATGTCAATCAATTTCATTCCTTTATCACTCTCCTTTGCTCCTCCTGTCCTGAAGACAATGTCAACAGTTTCCATGGTTTTGTTTTTATACATACAAGTAAAACTACTTTGACTATATTCATCTTCATTTATCCTCTCCATTAGCCTTCTCTGTGCTATTAGTAACCACTCTTCTATGAAAGCAAATTTCATTCTCCTGAAATTCTCTTCTTTTAGTATATAAATATATACTAAAATATATTCAGTGGGTTTACCATTGTATCTCAGATGCATGTTTATATCATTTTGATCCAAGTTTCAATATGCTTTTGATTTTATGAGTTTGAAATCTCTAATGTCTTTTGGTCATCGATATGTGTGATTTTAGCTATTTATATTATTTGCACAGTGTTAAGCAATTCATTTTAAAATTAGTTTAGCATTAATAAGGCAGTGCATAATATATATAGAAACATATGCTACATATATGACATGTGCCTATGGATATAATTCATGCATGTATTATGATCCATATGGACTTAGGCAGCAACTGTTGATGCTGGCAGTTTTCTTTCAGTCCAATGCAGTATGTACAGATTTTTCCATACTTCTGTGCAGAGGAATTTTCAAGAATGTGTCTCGTAAGAGTCATTTGCTGCAGCTATGACTCAATAGCAGCGAACATAAAGGTAACTTTATAAAGAAAGGATATGGTGATAATTAAAACACCTTGGCTCTTTTCTCATCAAAATAGCTCTATTCATAAAGTGACAGATCAAATAAATCAGTGCCTAATGGGATAAGTTACCCTAACTTAACTGAATGGGATTTTACCTAATGCAGTGGGTTCAACAAATGTCAAAACTCAAACAACCTTAAAAATTATTATTCATTGAACCATTCTCCCCAGGCAGCTAGAAAACAGTCTGGACTGGGTAAGTCCACAAAATCCTATGTGAATGTCTGTATTTCTAGATGATATGTTAAGTGGAATTCAGAGAAAAACAGAAAAAGAGATTAAAACAGAATATGCACATACTTTGGGGATCAAAAGAAAGATAAAAGAGCAATGCTTTAAATTTAGTATGAGCAAAACATATAAAACCATCTACAACCAGTAGATTTTAATTGGCAGACAAGTTAATGCAAGATGAAAAACATAATCTCAGAAGAGATTTATAACTCAACAAGATAATTGCTTTGAATTGAATAGAAATTAAAGGATCCACTTATTGTAATAAACAGATTATAGATGAGATTAGATACCAACTATATGAAGTGAACTGGAAGAATTATAAAAATTTTGGAGTGAAAATAACGAACTTCAAAAGAATTTAGAAAACATGAAAGAATTAAACTGATCAGTAAGAATTCCTCAAAATCATGAAATGATGGGAAAATCCTTATCTTAGATGCAAAAAATAAAATACAAGACTAATATCTTTATTGTTCAAATTTCTCAAGGGTGGGCCGGGAGTTTGCCTAGTGGTAGAGTGCTTGCCTATCATGCACGAAGACCCGGATTCAATTCCTTGGCACCACATACTTAGAAAAAGCTAGAAGTGGAGCTGAGGCTCAAGTGGTAGAGTTCTAGCCTTGAGAAAAATCCAAGGACAGTGCTCAGGTTCTGAGCTTAAGCCCAAGACTGGCAAAAACATAATTGTCAAGGGGGCCAAGAGTTTGGCCTAGTGGTTAAAGTGCTTGCCTAGCATGCATGAAGACCCGGATTCGATTCCTCGGTACCACATACATAGAAAAAAGCCAGAAGTGGTGCTGAGGCTCAAGTGGTAGAGCTCTAGCCTTGAGAAAGTCCAAGGACAGTGCTCAGGCCCTGAGCTCAAGCCCAGGACTGGCAAAAAAAAAAAAACCCAAAAAAATAATTGTCAAGGTTTTCATTAGAAATTTATGTGAGTAGAAATCTTTTTAACATTGCAGAGTATTCCTGGGGAAACACAAATTTCATGAACAATATTCTCTATAAACTTTGAATATACATTGCATATTGGATAAGCACAGGAGTTTTGAACTGCTCCATTTCTGACCTGGGCTGGTTCTCCCCTCTTTAGGCAACCTGGTGATGCCCCACCCCAACAGGGAGCATAGGTCACTGCAGCCTAGAACTCCTGGACTCAAGTGATAGATAGACAAACAGACAGAAAGACATCCCCTTCTGATTTTAAATGTCTTCACACAGCATTTGAAGGCATTTACTATCAGTTAAAAAAAAAGCATGGCAACATGTTCATCACTGCACTATTTATTCACAATAGCCAAGTGATAGGAACAACCCAGATGCCCCACAATGGATGAATGGATACAAAAAATATGGCACATATATACAATAGAATTCTACATTGCCAACAGGCTAAATAAAATAATGGCATTCGCTGGGGAGTAGATGACACTAGAGAAAATCATATAGAGTGAGATAAGTGAAGACCAAAGAAACAAAAGGTACATGGTCTCCTAAATATGTGGATATTAGATCCAAAGAGTACAAGAGTGATGACTCAGTATTTAGGTATCCAAGGTTATGGACATGGTCTTGAAGATATAAATATAACTACATAGACATAAAAATCTATGATGAGATATATACTCTATAGACATAATGTTATATTATGTAGATCGATATGTATCCATGACATACAAATTCTCAGCTTAATTTCAATTGTGTTCTAAAATCTATGTGCCAGTGATTGCATATAGAGATACCCTTCTTGAATACTTGTTTGTTAAATATGACAGTTGAAATATGATGTAAAAACCAGTGTTAATAAAATCTTTTAAAATAAAAAAAGCATGGCAACCTCTCCACTAGTAAGCAGATATATCTAATTAATTGATTACTTAATTCATTAATTAAAAGAGCCAGATGCTGGTGGCTCAAGCATGTAACACTAACTACTCAGAAGAGTTGGACCTGAGGACTGAAGTTGGAAACTGGCCACAGTAGGAAGGTCTGAGTGATTCTAGTTGACCACCAAAAATCTGGAAGTAGAGGTGTGGCTCAAGTGATAGAGTTTTAAAAAAATGCTACAGAACAGTACCTAAGCCCTGAGTTCAAAACCTACTACCAGCATACATACACACACACTCACTCACTTACTCACCCACAAAATAAAGTTTACTTCAAAAGAACACAAATTAGTATTTTTAAAAATTTTTCTTTGTTTTTCTATCAGGAAAAAGTCAGCATTTATTTTTCCTAAGAAAAGATAAAAGGACTGTAGAAAGATGATCCTATTTTTAAGATATTACCTTGGCACTATTATTATTTTTTTACAGTTAGATATAAGCATCTATTTACATATACAAAATAACAAATCACAAGTAAAAAGGTAAGATAATAACTAATGCTCTAGTACTCATTTTCCATCATTTAAAAAAAAAATCTGAGACTGGCAACTCGCGGTGAAGAAAGTTTTATTTTGGTCTAGAGGTGTAAAGATTTCAATCCATGGCGTATTGTCTTCATTGCTGTGTGGTTCATGGCAAAGCAGAGTATGAGGAAAGAGGAAACTGCTCAACTCATAGCAGCTGGTAAACAAAAGGGAGAAGACTCACCTCCAATGACCTAACTTCCTCCCACAAGAGGCCAGCTTCTAGCATTGAGCTCTCCCAAAGGTGCCATCATCAGCTGGTAACCAGGCCTTCAATTTGTGACTCTTGAAGATACTTCATATACAAATCAGAACTAAACTTAAACCTAAAATTAACTCTCATTCATGTAAATAGACATTCTTACAACTCATTTGTACGGGTATTCCATTTTCCAGAACTTCTTAAATTTACTCAAATCAATGAACTGCGAAATCACTCAAATCACTCAAAATCACTCAAAACAGTGAATCTACAAAATATTTTCACAACTTAAAATAAAAAGAAAAGGAAAATTTCACATGTTAAAGTGGAAGGTACTGAAGCATAGCTAGTGGAAAGATGTGTGAAACCAGTTTGATTTAAAGTATGTTTTAAGAGAAAGATTCAGTACAATAAAGAATGAGAAATTTTATGAACTATATGATAGTATCTAATTTTCTTATGTTATGTGACTAGGAAAAGTTATCAACTTGGCACATAGGCTTTTTTTGTCTTCACATCGGCACATAGGACACATTGAATGTGAAGATTTGCAGAACTGTGGTGACATTTCACTTATTCAAATAATCTCAGTGCTCTGGAATATAGCCAAGAGCCTAGAAGGAGGTAGCCAAAATAGACAAATGTAAATCTATTGAAGAGTCTCTCAGGCATTCAATCAGAGCTCATTCACTGTTATTTCAAGCAGCATTCTTTCAAGATAGATTAGTGCTCTCCAACTACAGTGAAGGAACAATTTTGCCAAGAAGAGAGGACACAAGGACAAAACATTTGCTAAGCCACCTATGCATCAACAATCCTGTTACATACTAGATACATAATGTAAGCTTACTGTGCAGAAAAGGCTTGGGAATGCCTGGGTATATGGATAAAGATAGTGAACCTCATTTAACTGGAGCAGGTTGGTAACTAGAAGAGATCTGGGGAGCAGGTTGGGTGTGTCCTGCTTGTGTATAAATATATTATAAATATAAATGTACAAAGTACACTGTCCCCTTTCCCCTGGGAAAGAAAGAAGTGACTGTGGTGGTAGGTGTAAAGACCACAGGATGGGTCCTGACAGCTTGACACAAAAAGAGAAAAGCAAGCTCTGCCAGATTAAGCAGAGAAAAATATGAGAAAGTAAGACTATTTTTTTTGGTGAGTCATGGGACTTGAACTCTGAGCCTGGGTGCTGAGGCTCTTCAGCTCATGCCACAGTCCCACTTCCAGTTTTCCCATGATTAATTGGAGATAAATATTGCTTGTTCTTTAGAGCCTGAGCTGGCTTTGAAATGACATCCTCAGATCTCAGCCTCCTGAGTAGCTAGGAATACAGGCATAAGCCACCACGCTAGGCTAGTGAGACTATTTTTAATGTGAGACTAGCACAATTTCTCATCACATTATAACACTATGAAAGAACCATGAAGTGATAATTTGTTTCCAAAAAAAGAGAATCTGATAAGACTTCAGAAAGATTGTGCTCCTTGTTATACATATATACAAGCATATTTGCTGTATCTAGAGCATATATATGAATTACTTGGAAAATAAGTAATTCAGAGACCAGGTGACTGGTTGTTGACTGGAAAGCCTTTTCTGTTTATTAACACTGTGGCCAAGCAAGCATCATCCTTATCCTTCATTTCTTATGAGCACTGTTTGTTAGTTTTAAAATACTAAAGCTATTCGTTGTTAGCTGTATCTCAAAACAAACATCTCCGAAGTAAAATAATTTCTTTTTTTGGAGAGGGGGCAGTGGGAGAGCAGTTATGGGGCTTGAAATCAGGGCCTGTGCTCTGACCCTGAGCTCTTTCACTCAGGACTAGTTCTTTCTGACTTTGAGCACAATGCCACTTCTGGGTTTTCAGTAGATAGTTGGAGGTAAAATTCTCACAGGGACTTTTCTGCCAGGGCTGGATTCAAACTGCAATCCTCAAATCTCAGCCTCCTGAGTAGCTAGGATTACAGATATGAGCCACCAGCACCTGGTTAAATAACTTCTATTTATAAGATTATCATTCCTTTAAGTATCCTTAGAAGAAAAGCAAAAGTAAGCTTGGAGTCTCAACTCCAAATAAAATCTATAGGCAAAGTCAGAAAAATGTTTCCCCCATTTTACACACACACACACACACACACACACACACACACACTTTCTAAAACACACACATACTCAAATACGTGTGTTCTTATTTTCAGCAATAAAAGCACTATTAACAAGTTAATAAAAGCCATATTTCTGTTATTGTATGTATTATTTACACAAACTAAGTCATTCCTAAGACTTTTTTCAATGATAAACCTTAGTGCACTTTTCCCAAATGACCCATTTTTGATAAGATATTCACATAAAGATACTTTAAAATGAATGTTGCTTTATTGACATGAGCAATTATTGTCATATTTTTCAGCTAGAAAACTTCATCATGAATTTGCTATCGAGACTTTTCCTTCTTAAAAGATTTAGTCAGAGACAGCATCTGGGGCACTAGGCAATGATGTTTTGTTCATTATAATTTTCTAAATGTTAACATCTTCCTTGTGCAAGATAAATTCCATTCATATTGTTCTACATATCACATGGTTCCCAGGAGTATGTAAGAATTTTGTTCTGGAAGTCACTGGAAACTAATTTACCTGACTTACCTCACTTTTATTAATATTAATTGAATATTGAATGAGGCTAGATTTTTAACTTGAGAATTTAGAATATGACATCAACAGGATATTACATCACAGCTTTAATAGCCTAATAGTTCACCATCCAGGCAATCTGGGTGATAGGTCCTGATAACATAGGCATGTTTTGTAGATATGTTTCAGGACCTAGCTCAAGTTATACGTCTTGAAAAAAGCTTCAGTTCTTCCCATAGGGTCATTTTCATTATCCCCTTCTATTCTGCTTTTATTGGACATTCTCTTTTCTATTAGAAGTAGACTTGTAGCAATACAGTTTTAGCTGTGTATGTGTCTGGTTCACTCACTAGTTCATACATGGAATATATCAAAATAGATTTGTCTAATCTCTCTGCACCTCTTGCTTTATTGATAGAACAGAAACTCAGCAAATGTTTGTTGAAAGTTCAGTGAAATAGCAAAGCAGTTGTATAAATGTACTCCAACTGTAAAGCTTGAAGTATAATTTGATCCTGTCCATAATATCAAAAGTGCTTCCATGGAAACTCTGCTCTCTGTATCATGATAGGAATTTCTAAGATTGCTAGAAAGATGTGTGTGTACGCATGCATACATGTACAAGCACATATGCTTGTACATGCTTAAATGTGTCTTGTGCTTTGTTTGAAAATTAAATTACTGTAATGAAATTTTAAAGATTAAGTTGTCTATAAAAATAACAAGTATGCTTTTAGTAAACATCACAGGATGCATCATCAAAATGTGTGTTTTACTTCATAGAGTATCCTAGGAAGAATGAAATTCATTCCATTTTACTGTCTTTGCTCAGAGCATTTTGGAACAAAACTCCTCATGAGAATTTGCCCCTTACAATCCTTGGAGAAAACTGTCAATCTCATTTCTTTTCTTTTTTTTTTATAATTTTTTATTGTAATTAATAAAAGGGTTACATGATATTTGCCAAATAGAAGGTGCATTAATTCACATACATTGATACCCTTTCACATGTCTTGGTACCCATCACCCTCCCCCCCACCCACCACCCACCCCCCGTCTTGGTTTTCCCCCCTTCCCTATCAAATTTCAAATAACCAAATACAAATAAATTCTATATTGTTATAGTATTTCACTTTGTTATCTGATATATTGAATCTCATTTCTTTATAGTCCCAAAATATACTCTCTTATCTTGAAAGTTTACTCTCTCCCCTTCCTCTAGGTTAATTTGTTGATGTTAAATTCGATCATTCACCCATTATTCACAATCGATTGGGGGAAAAAAAAGTCACGTAGAAAAAAGGCAGAGTGTTTAGAAAAGCTTTCCCACCATACACACAGCATAGACTAGCAATCAGAAATATTAACATTTGTGGGCCATTTTCAAGTGCTTTAAATGAGTTCAACGTTTCCTTCTTCAAAGTATGAATGCCATCATTCTTTACAATATATGGGAGAAGTTGCTTGCCTAAACTCATAGAGCTAGGTCGATGGGAAAACAAAGATGCAAAACATTCTGGTCATCTCAATCCTAGACTCTCACAGCTTTCCTAACTGGTCTTACTGGTTTCAGGATAGAAAGGAAAGTGGTCACTTCTGTCCCTCTTCACTGTACAAGCAAGCAGCACTATTTCAGAATTACAACTGAAAGGCCCTTACATGATTTTTGTTGTTGTTGTTGGGTTGTGCGTGTGTGTGTGTGTGTGTGTGTGTGTGTGTGTGTGTGTGTGTGTGTGTGTGTGTGTGTGTGTGATTTTGGGGGGATAGGTCAAAGGGAGGGCTTGAACTCTGGGCCTGGTGCTATTCCAGAGCTCTTCAGCTCAAGGCTAGCACTTTGAGCCACAGGGCCACTTCCAGTTTTTCTGGTGATTTATTTGAGATAAGAGTCTGTCATGCTAGGCTGGCCTTAACCTTAGATCTTCAGATCTCAACCTCTTGATTAGCTAGGATTATAGGTGTGACCCACCAGTACCAGGCCCCTTATGCTTCATTTGGACGATGCTTTCATAGAAAAACTGTCTACGTGCTGAACCTTTTTTTTAGTTAACATGTTACATGGAATCTAAACTATACTAGGTAATTAATTCTGTTGGAGACCCAAATATGCCACCTTAATGTATTTTCTTGAGCTGAAAGCATTAAAAAAAAAACCAGCCATTGTAGATGGAAGGTTTTTCTGAAGTCTCTAGGAACTTAAACACAGAAGCTTCATGGAAGCTTCTTCAATCAGGGAACATCCACTCATCACAGAAGCAACCAGACACACTATGTTAGATGTTCCCATATTTCTTATCTATTTTTAGGGGTCTGTTTTCCCTTTAAAATGTGCTATGTCCACTTCCTCTGACCTCAGTAAAATGATCAAATTTCACAGTTCACTTATTCGCTTTTTTTCCTGTAATGCTCCCCAAAATGCAATGTTAAAAAGAAATGTGTACACAGTCTTATGTATTTCATTCTTATTGATTTATTATAATCTTCTTATCCATTTATTTCATAGTCTTTAAATTGCTAAAAGTAGGAGCATAAAAGAAACACCTTTCTTTCTGTAGAATACTGATTAGGAGTTTGGCCTATGGCCCAAAAGGTGCATTGTATTCTAAGTTCCTTGACATGAACCTAATGCACTAAAAAAGTAGACACACGAAGGTAATGGTACCAGGACGAAGCAGATCTTGGAATTTCTTCTCCATCTCTCAAAAGTAGTACAGGCAGGTTAAGGGGGCTTTGAAAAACAGAACTGTGCCATTAAAGTTTCTTTTGAGGAATTAGAAATCTTCTACTCTACAAACCCTAGAATACCACTGAGAGATTTTAGACATGAGAATTTCAGTATACTGAGCAATTTGCTACCTTGGTAAGGAAATAAATCTTCAACAGAAAAAAATTTAAGTATATTAATTATTCGCAAGTATTGGTATGTGGACATCTGCTAGAATTTGCTTCTGTAAAAGCTGTAAGTAGAAATCTGAAGTTTGGCCTAGTGGTAGAGTGCTTGCCTAGCATGCAAGAAGGCCTGGGTTCGATTCCTCGGAACCATATACATAAAAAAGCCAGAAGTAGTCCTGTGGTTCCAAAGACAGTGCTCAGGCTCTGAGTTCAGGGCCCAAAAAATAAAGCTGTAAGTAACCAGTCTCCCTTCAATCTCTTCTCCCCCCACCCTCAGTAGAAAATTCAGTTTCTACCCAGAAGCCCAGAAGACAACTCAAGCTCCAGCCTTTACATTCTCTTGCCAGCAAATAGATTCAACATGACAGAGAATGTACCCTACCTCTTTATAAACATAGTAAATGGAATTTAAGGTAACAAATCCACCACTTTCTCAAAGGCCAAATATATTCAGTGGTCACAGATTGTGAACTGAAGTGGACAGCAAAATTACCAACCCCCAACTCCTGAGGTTTGAACTCAGGGTCTGGGCTCTTGCTTAAGGCAAGTATTCTACCAATTAAGCCACATAGCCACTTCTAGCTTTTTTGGACTAGTTCATTGGAGATAAAGACCCTGAAGGCCTTTCCTGCCTGGGCTGGCTTCAACCTGAGATCCGTAAATATCAGTCTCCTCAGTAGCTAGGATTATGGTGTGAGTCACCAATGCTCAGTGAAAATAACATTTTCATTCAAGAGTTTTATGTTCATAAAATGCAGCTCAGATGGAAGGAGATGTAGATACTGGGAAATAGTTAGCACGTTCTGATATAAAGCTACTTAAACATTTGTATGGGTGTAGTATAGACATGTAGATAAACTAAGTATATAGACTGCTGATTACTAAAGAACACAGAAATATGGAAAGGAACAGATAATCAGTAGTAGGTGCTGCAAAACTATATGAGAGGTGGGAGGGTACATTTGCATGTACCCTTATTTCTGCTTCTAATATTTGTCCTAAAACATATTCCTGCTTTATATAAACTGAAGCCTTGAAAAATCAAGAAGTCATTGAAAATTTTGCAAGTTGGTTTTGATTTAGTATTTTTGCTTTTGATTACGATGAATAAATAATAGCATACATGGATATTATTTGAAGACATGGAATAGATTTTTGTACTTGTTTTGAAATCATGTAGTTAGAAAACATATTTATTTCCTAGGATCCTGTAACAAAATAATATACATTGGATGGCTTGACACGATAGCCAAACTTTTTCATGATTTCAGAAAGTAGAAATTCGAATTTTAATTGCTTGGCAACATTGATTCTTCCTCAGTGACTCAAAGGAAGATTCTTTCACATGTCTGTTTTCTCTTTGTTTTTCCTTGTGTAGTAGATATGTCACTGTGTTCTCTACATTATTATCACATGATTTTCTTCCCTATATATCTGACTACATCAATATCTGTCATCTTATAAAGATATCTTATTGGGCAGGCTACAGCAGACCAAAAGTCAATAGAATCTCATCTTAACTTGTCTACATCTGTAAACACTCAAATAGCAAATACTCTTACATTCTTAAGTGGTAAGAATTTCAGTGAATCTTTTGGTGGCCACGGTGCAACCTGAAATAGAAGTCTATGTGATGTACTCAAGATGAGTTTTAGAAAAGAACAACAACAAAAAAGAATATTCCCAGTGATGGTTTTATCTCTATTTACTAAGTTTCTTTCTAGTAGTTTCACAGCAAGAGAATCTACTGAGTCTTATTTAAGAGAAAAATATGAAATCATTTAGATGTAATTACATACCAAGAGTTCCTTTATTAGAGAGTTTAAAGTACTGGTACTTAACCCTTTCTAATACTATACAAGGATCACCATAAGAAGAGAGCAACATATTGATAAATTATGAAGGAAAATCACCTTTCATCTAGATGTAGATATGATCACTTTACTTTCTCTAATTTGGTTATTTCCAATGCAATTTAAAATATACCTAATAGCTTTTAGAATGTTAGATGAGAATTAGATAAATAAATTAGCACTAAATCAAAAGTTAGATCAAAGTTGTGAAAACACTCAAGGCAGCTACTATGTCTGTCAAGAAAAGCTTATCTTTAAAAAGTCTCATCATACTCTAGCAATGAAATTATATTGTCAGTCTATAAAGCTAATTTCAATCACCAAGTGCAAATATGCCACAGCAGATAGCAAAATCCTGATACGTGATCTTGATTCATGACATACTAAGCTAATGTTTTATTTGTGAAGTCAGATAATACATGATGGTTGGCTTAAAAAGAAATCTTAGGTGTGCATTCAGTTTCTTGGTGGGATGTCCATCCATTGTGAGATTAAAGTATTTGATTCAATAATGTGTTGTTCTTCTTCATGATTTAATTAAGGGCATTTTTGGATATAAAGAGATCACATGGAGGAGACTGGGGCTAAAACCCTGCATTTGTTTTCTGGTTCATCACTTCTTAGGTAATACACTTATAGAGTAGGAGGCTGGCAATGAAAATAAAGTACATGAAACTTGGGTAAGAGATACCTTGAGCCAACTGCCAGTGGCTCATGTCTATAATCCTAGCTATCTAGAAGGCTAAGATTTGGGGATGGTGATTCAAACCCTGCCTAGGCAGGAAAGTGAGTAAAACTCTTATCACCAATTAACCACCAAAAACCTGGAAAGAAAACTGTAGTTCCAATAATACAGCACCAGCCCTGAGCAAAAAAAAAAAAAAGCTAAGAAACAAGCCCTGAGTTCAAGTCCAAGTACCAAAATAACCTGAAAGAGATGTCTTGAAAGAAAACTTGATAGAATCCCTGACTGAAATGAATCTTAAGAGGAAGAATGGGAGAATTTACTTAAGTCATTTAAATTTGGAGAAAGGATGAAGGATTAATAGTTTGCAAAATGTTGTCTTTTTTTCCCCCATTGAAACTTGAAAATAAGTAGGATAGTATCAACTCTGCTTTTCTCTTCTGTTGAAATGTGGAAGGAAAGGAACAGAAGGAAAAGCTTACAGCAGCTTGCTACGCCTCCTTGTTTATTGCCACTGTTCTTTCTCTTCCATCTATTCCATTTTCCCAACAAACTATCATGGCGCTTTCCATCACAAATCCCATTGTATTTTCAAATCCCACCTTTTAACAAGCTAATATTTTAATGATACTAAAAGATCACTGAAGAAAGACATGCCAGAGTAAATTATACAACAGGGAGAGATCTGAAATGTCATAATAAAACTCAGCCCAAAAAAGCACACAAATCTACTGTGATTTCCATGAACCTGAAATTCCAGACATTTAGAATTTGAGAAATTTCACAGATAAAATTTTTCTGTTCTGGCTCTCATAGTAAGTAAATGGGACTAACCTTTCAGTTATCATCCTTAAAATATTCCTATGTCCTGTTACATGTGTTGGTTTTCTACCTAGATATCTTCAAGCAATATTAGCAATTACTAGAGAAAGTGCAATTAGTGCATCCCCTTTGTTTAGCATAAAATTTCAGAATAGCTTATTAATGGTAATATATTCTTATGTTTTTTTTCTTTATGTGGATAAAATTATGTGGCTTACTAGCTAATGCATATCCTACTATAGTTTAATGTTGCTAACCTAAATGGACTGAAGAATTTAGTACTGATTAATTCAAAGTTTGATGAGCTCTGAAGTACAAAAATATTGTCTTAATCAATGAACATTTGCTGAGAGCAAACATCAAGGAATGCTAACATGTCTGATTGATTATTTGGCCTAGATCCATAGTGTTTTGAAAACAAATTGATCCCTTTTACTATAGTATAAATTGTGTACATCACACAATTAGTTTTCTGATTATATTTCACAAAACATTGGAAAAAATGATAGGAAACCATTTTCTTTATCATTAAGCTTATCAGTATAAGAACAATGCATTTTACCTACAATGTAATTATTATTACAGTCTACATAGCTTTACTATTCAAAGTGTAGGTGACAACCTCAGGTTATAAAGCTATATAGATAGATAGGCCTGTCATATCTAACTATCTATTTATCTAGCTAAAAAGCTGGAAGTGTGCAACCTTACTTGAAGAATGACATTGGGTACATTCTGAATTCTTAATGATAAAGAACAGATGGGATTGATTGCTAACTCAGTGTGAAGCATGAGAAAAAAAATGCCTGCAGTGCAGATATTTAAACTTGGTAGAAATCAGCCATTCCACCCCAGTAGCCCAGGCTTATCAGGGTGAGAGACCCTAACTGATAAAAAAAAGGCAAAGTTTGTACAAAAGAAGTGAAATCATCCTAGTAATTACTTGATTAGTGCAAAGGAAACGTCACGTATGGGGTGAGGAAAGATGTTTTCATTGAACCAAAAAAAAAAAAAGACATACTGCTATCAGTCTGCTTCAAGTAGAAAGTTATTCTACGTGTTTTACTGGCACTAGAGATGTCTAGCTGTAATTTATGTTCCAGGATGTCTTTCTACACAAAATCAATTTTTCTTTTATTTCTGACCTCCATCCCAAGACTGTAAGGAAAAAAGATATATATATATATATATATATATATATATATATATAATGTAAACACATACCACCCAAATGCAAGTCAGAATCATTCAATCAATCCACAGTGGAAAATTATGCAGATATCTCATAAAGTAATAAAGAGGTTGCATGGAGATCTCTTAACATTTGAAGAAAATAGATGTAAATTACGATCATGAAATAATGGACAGAAAGATCTTGTCATCTGAACAGGACAGAAGAATGGACTACAGATTCATTGTGGTGTTCATTTTTACAACAATTCAGGTGCTTAGGAATGCATAGTGTGTGTAAGCCATTATTCAGCTAATGAGATGCTAAACTACAATTTGTGTTGAAATTGTCCAGTGTTGCTTTTCATTAAAAAGATAATGACTCGAAAGATATTTTAGGTGTTGCTACAAGCTGCTGTTTTCGTTCCATTTTTATTTGGCAAATTGGGTCACATTGTATTACAAGAAGATAATCTTTCCTCTAATGTGTCTAGGTTACTTAATGTTGCAACACACAAAAGATGAAACTGGATCTCCTCTCTGCACCTGGCATGGAGTCTCAGCATAATGCCAGGCTGATGCAAGTCAGCAGACTTTTATGCAAAAACCTAAATCTTGCCTTAAGGTGCTTGTGTGTACATGAAACTGTTAAGATTGCAAAACATTTGTGAGTTTAACATGCTAAAACAGATAATGAAACACACTCTGATGGTAGCACTCTTCCTTGGTAGTTTTCTTACTTTTGTTGGCATGGTAAACTGGCTAATGTATAATCTCCACACACCTCATTAGCTAGAGGAAGGAAGCACCTGGCAGTAACTGCTGTACTAATCATGACTCTAAAAGCAGTACTTTATTTGGAAGTATATACAACCAAGAGCCAGAGCAGTTTTTTAAGTTTCCAAGCCCCACTACCGATAAGTCTTATCTAAATCTCAGGGCAAAGTTGCAAGATAACTGAGAAAAGAAAATTCAGGGAATGTTCTTTACCACTGTACTTCCCATCCCTGATGAGAGTAAGAGAAATTGGAGTGAAAACTTCATTCTAGAACAAAGTTAAATAATATCTGCCTAAAAGGAGTTAGCAACTTTTTTTTAGGAATGACCAGAGAGCAAATATTTTCAGCTGCAGGATGAATTTTAACATATATATTTGACCAACCATACAATTCTCCCCTGGATGTGTCTGGTTGTTGTACAATTGAACTTTATTAACAAAAATAGACAGACCTGTGGATTATTTGTTGACCCACCTGTACAAAACCATGTAACAGAATACTGGGAAGGTAGCCTAGTGGTAGAGTGCTTGCCTAGCATGCACAAAGCCCTGGGTTCTATCCCCAGTACCAAAAAAGAAAAAGACAAAAAAAAAAGAGTACTTTAACGGTGTGACCTGTTTGTGTGTATCCTTGGACAGAATTTTCTAATTAATAGTATGAAATCTGTTTAGGCCTGAAAGATAGAACTATCATTGATAATTCTAAGAACTAGGTTATGGAACATCAAAGAAATAGTTTTCTCTTAACAGATCCAATTTGACTGTAATTTACTTAACCACATTGTCTATTGGCAAAGCTAGTTTCCTGGTAGATTTCAACTATTTCCTTTCCTAGATCTCAGAGTGGAGATGGTAGATGGGCACACTCACACTCTTCTTTCCCATGGACCCCTCTTCCTTGTTCTCTCTGCTCTGGAGTACACGTTAGGGTCTCTCCCAATGTGTTCATACTTTCTTTTGATGAATCATGTTCTCATACATAACTTGCTAACTTCATGTTCCTGACTATGATAACAGGTCAAATAGGCTTTTAAATCTGCAAACAGATTATGCCTGTTGCTTTACTTCTGTCAAGAACTCTGTGGCTCTATTGCTTGTTGAATGTTAATTGGTTTGTTAAGCCTGACACCCCTCTATCCATCAAAGCATGCTGCACTTTTCATACCATTCTTTTCTGGCTTGGATGCTCTCATTTTGCTTTTCATAATCATGTAATTTAAATTGAAGGCATTTTCTCCTCACCAGAGTTATAGTTTCCTTTCATGGGTTTATTATCCACTGAATGTCTGTCTGTAAGAGGAACATATCTAGCTGAATGTTATTCAACTCGATATGTATATTGCATCACGACAAATGATTTTACCCAATATATTTTAAAATATCATATACAATTGTCTGACAACTTGTTAATAATTCTTTTTTATATAATTTTATTGTAATTAATAGAAGGGTTACATTAAATTCACCAGATAGAAGGTATATTACTTCACAAACATTGATACCTTTCTCATGTGTTGGTCCCCATTTCCCTCCCCCCACCTCTTCCCCTCATCTTGTTTTCCCCCCTTCCCTATCCTATTTCAAATAACCAGACAAACATATATACAACATACCAGATAACAATGCTGTAACAATATGAAATAACCAAGGGACAGCAAAAGAGATGAGAGATAACATAGTACATTAAGAACAACAATCACTCATTATATGGCTTTTGTTTCTATAATTCTTAACAAGCAATTGTTTATTTCCCAAAGAAAATAATTCATAAGAAACTAAGAAAGATATAATTCAATACTTTTGAATCTATTTGCAATGGAAGCAAGTAAGGTTTCTAAAAAATCCAATGTAACTTACAACTGTCTGTAAGCCCTGTATGTAATATACTATCAAATCATGGCTTTGATGGTAACATCATTAATAATCATTCCACAGAATCACTGTCCCTACAATGATCTATTGGAGGACATTGTACCTTACAGATATATATATTATCTTAGTTACTTTAAATACAAAAATTATACTTTTTAAGCTCCTATCATTTTTATTAGAATCACATTTTATCATAGTGAGATAGGGTAGAATACATCATTAATCCCCAAACATGGCATTATGAAGTGATCAAATGTTGAGAAACTATATTAAGCTTTCTAGCTAGTGTGAATTATATCTGTAAAATGATATTGTGGTCATTTAAAACCAGCACATAGACCTAAATCGCATAGCATACATAATAAATTATGGCTGAAATGGGAAATTCTTCACAATGGAGTAAAATGGAACAATAAAATATAAATTCAATTTTAGATTGATAGAAAATCAATGAAGAATAGACTTGGCCATTTGGCAACATAATGAAGAACTATAAGTTTTGATGGGAAAATACAATGTTAATTTTATTCACTTTACAAATTATTTTAGTTAATCAAATTGATTCAACATCCATTCCCACAAAATACTGTGCTAGTTATTGAGTGGGAAAAGAAATATTTTCCCTACCAATAAAGAGAGTCAGGAATGTGTGTTCAAACAGTAAGAAGTATTGACAAAGAAAAGAAAACAAAAGAATGAAATATCCTCTAAGAATAGATCCTGAAAATGGATGTGATCAGTTCCACAATCCAAGGACAAGAGCATAGACACTGCAGTATGAAGGGATTGCTTTTAGATCCTCATTTCTTAAGAGGGTTTCTGATAGCCTATATGTTCCCAGACCAGGGACCAGAGCACAGTTTTTACTAGTGACCACATTATAAATGATTTGTAGGACAGCAGATTCTGTCATATCTAGTTGAAACTTTAAGACACAAAAAGGATACACACACACACACACACACACACACACACACACACACACACACACACACGGCCTTAGTTAATATTCCCTTATTTAAAGGAATATCAGACACACACAGGAATGAAAAGTGGTAACCAATATATATGCCTGTTTTAACATGCTGTGCATCTTCATAGATTATATTGACACAAATCAATGAGATTAAGGCAAGGTTTATATCTTTAAATCCAACTATTATCAATTTTTAATAAACCTTTGGAGAATTTGATTGAGCTAGTATATGATTGTTTACCATAGATTAATCTTAAGGAAGACTATGACTTTTGTATGTTCTTGTGATAGAAATTTTCCTGGGTAGTAGGGAATACTTTGGCCTCCAATTTTAATACTTTCTTTAATGGTGATAATAACAAAGAGTGAGATAAACAAATGACAAAATTTGAGTTTGAATGGTGGGGTGATATAATGAAAAAATGGTGAGTTAACTACATAGGAAAAAGTAGAATCATATAGGAATTTTTTATATGGAATAGCAAACAGTTGACTAAATTAATTGTACATATGTAGGGAGTCTCTGAGTGTAAACAAAAATCTGTATGATCCAAATATAGGGAACTGCTAATTTTATTGCTTTCGTCCTCACTACAGACAAACCGAAGAGCATTGCGTTTATTCTATACTATGCCACTTAGTAAGGTACATAAGAACAGTCACTCAAGGCGAAACAGAAAGGTAGGTCACCTAATCCATTCATCAGAGTTAATCTTGTATGTAAATGTTTCCCTCATGTTTTTCTCCAACCAAAAAATACATCCAGTAGGAAAGAGTTGGTTGTGTAGACTTGAAATTGCTTTCAGATCAGATGTATGCTCAGCTCCTAACACAACCCTCTCAGAAGCTTGCTTACACATACACACACACAAACACACACACACACACACACACACACACACACACACTCACTCACATACACACACATCGCAACAGGATATCTTGCCAGTTTCACTGCTGCATCCTGGGTAGCAGAAAGATGGAAAGACCAGAAGCCTAGAACTTACTCCTCTCCTGATATAATGGGATGAGGATGGAGTTGGGGCTTCGCTAAATCACAGTAAATTAGCATTACTGGAAAAGATAACTTACTGTAAATATACAACTAAGGAATTAACTGGGCAGGACTGACTGGAGTCAGAAAGGCTATCAGGACATTTCCAGCACTTAAATTCTCAAGCCAATTTGAATTTACATATTAATGTAAAAGCAGAAGTACCTTTTTCAATAGTTCAATATGTGAGTCAATGAATGTAATGTAGCATACAAACAATAAAATGTGACAAAAATCTCTTAATGGATGCAGAAAAAGTATTATTAAATTGCATAGTTTATTATATAATACTGTAAAACATTTATTAGATTGTAAAATAATTGTTTATATAGCAATATATAGTATAATTAAATCCTAACATTTTATTTAGTACAATTATTATAAAAAGCTTTTATGAGAAGCTCTAAATGAGTTAGAATAGTGAGACTGGAACTCAATATAATATAGGCCATCGATGACAAACCGATGGTCAATATCATATTACATAGAGGAATAATTGTTACAGTATATCACCTGGTTATCTGATATATTGTATATATGCATATTTGGTTATTTGATGGGGGAGGGGGGAAAACAAGATGAGGGACAGGGGTTGGGAAGGGAAATGGGGACCAAGACATGAGAAAGGGTATCAATGTTTGTGAAGTAATGCACCTTCTATCTGATGAATACAATGTAACACTTCTATTCATTACAATAAAAAACATATGGAAAAAAAGAAAGCATTTCCTGCAAAGTCAGAAATGACAGAAAGGTGACCATTCTCTTCAGTCTTCATCTCTTCACTCTTTATCAGTATGATTCAGAAAATCTTATCAGAACAAAAATGAATAGAGAAAAAAAAGAAAGGAATTCAAATAACAATCCCTACTCAAATCAAATCCCTAGTTGAAAGCAAATCATCCTTACTTACAGATGATATGATCCTACATTCTAAAAGATCCTAATATTCCACCATGAAAATCTTCTAGCTCTGGTAAGAATTTGTAGCAATGTAACAATTAATGAAATTAGCCTAAAGATACAGCAGCTTTCCTGAGTGCCAACAATCAGGAAAAGGGTATCAAGAAAGTAATTCCATTCAAAATAGACTAAAAAAAGAAATAGGTATAAATTTATCCAGTGAGGTAAAAGAGGTATATAATGAAAACTATTAAAGTGTGAAGGAGGAAATTGAAGACATTAGTAGACAGAAAGATCTCCCATGATTACAGAATGGTGGAATTCATTTTTTAATGAATTTTACAAAACGTTCCCAAAAGTTACTAATGGATTCAATGTTGTATCTATCAAATCTTTAATGCCATTCTATGCACAAATAGAAAAATCAATTCTAAAATACAAAGTCCACTAATAACCAAAGTAATTATGCATGGAAAGAATAAGACTGTAGATATCATAATACCAGACTTCAAAATATACTGCAGAGCCACAGTAACCAAAACAACATAGTACTGGCCACACACACACACACACACACACACACACACACACACACACACACACAGACCCAGGGAATGGAAAACAGTGACCTAAATATGAAACTACACTATCACAGCCATCTAATTTTGACAAATGAGCCAAAAATACATACTAGAGGAAAGAGAACTTCAGTAAGTATTGTTGAGAAAACTGGTTATCTGTGTACCGGAGATGGAAAGGCAACCCTCAACTCTCACACTGTACAAAAGCCAACTCCAAATGGATCATAAATATCAGTGTTTACAACTTGAAAACTTAAGGCAATACATATGGAAATTCCAATTGTGCACAAAATAAGACCAAGAATAAACAGATATAACCACATCAGATTGATAAATTTCTGAAGAGCAAAAGTGTCAATTATCAAAACCAAGGGAAAACAAGAAACAGAAGAAAATCCACACCAATTATTTGATAGATAACAAATTAATACCAAAATAAGCAAAATGTTCAAATATTAAACAGTAAAAATAAACATGTGAAAATAAATGGACAAAATAAATACATAGATTCCTAGAAGAAATACAAAGAGGCACTTGAAGAAATATTTAACATCCTTATCCATAAAACAAAGGTAAATAAAAATTCTACTACAATTCTCTTTCGCTCCAGTTAGAATGGCAATCATTGAGAAAGCAAATAGTACATGATGGCAAAGATGCAGGAAAAAAAATCCTTTTGTGCACTGTTGGTGGGAATATAAGCTAATGCTTTCACTATGGAAATAGGTAACCTGCTGAAATCGCCTTAAGAGCTGGAGGAGAATGAGGGAATGTGACAGGGGATGAATGTAATGGGAGTATTTAATATTATATGTGAAAATATCATAGCAAAACCCCCTTGTACAACTAATAGATACAATTTAAAACTATTTAAAGAACAGTAAGAAAGCTGGGTGCTGGCGGCTCACACCCGTAATCTTAGATACTCAGGAGGCTGAGATCTGAGGGTCATGATTCAAAGCCATCCCCAGATAGGGAAGTCCAGATGAGAGACTCTTATCTCCAATTAACCAGAATACTGGAAGTGGAGCTGTGGCTCAAAGTGGTAAATGGCTATCCTTGGAAAAAGCCTAGAGGCAGTGCCCAGGCCCTGAGTTCAAGTTCCACAACTGGCAAAATTTACGTAAGAAGAAAATACATTTTCCAACCTCTTTAACCTGTCTTTTGAATTACATCTTCAACTTCTGTCAGGATGATATGTTATGTCAAGATGATCTACTTCTTTTCTCTATCTCTTCCTCTTTCTCTGTCTCATTGTCTCCATCTCTCTGTGTTGTACAACTCCTTAGTCTCAAAGGGCTTTATATACTTCTCTGCAAATTATCCTTGTAAACTACAACCTTATACTTCCATGTCCTTAAAATATAGTGGTTATAGTGGTTGGCTACTACAGACTGCCTTCTCTTTTGCTGCTGATGATAATTCTAATACATTTTGGTTTTATTCCCGTGCTTCTGAATTTGAGAGCTGAGAAAACCTATGGCATTTTAGTGTGAACTCTTCTATCCCTGCCACACTTTTTTCTGGTATGTCTTTCCAAGAATCGTGAAAACCATAAAGCCTTTTCTCTGTTTATCTCTAAACAACACTAATTTATGCCCAACGAAATGCATATAAATTCTGAAAAGACTCCAACCAACTACAAACTCATATACTAGAAGTAAATAAATATTGAATAAGGAAGAGAACTTACTCATAATTAACAAACTTCAACATCAGGAAATGTTTCATCTTTGTGACTTTGGTCCTTCCTTATTTTATTTCTTTTTATTATGATCTCAGTAAATGTAGAAAGTATCTAGCCATCAATCTTCATATAATTTCTGTTCCTTACACAAAGACGGCTATTACATTTCCTCCATGATCCTCAAAACCACTTAGCAGGCTAAATAATTCATCTCCCTTTCTTACTTCAGTCTTGTCTGGGTTTCTTGCATTAGCCAGGAGGAGAAATGCTAAAGTCACAAGGGATTTTAACCAACACTCCTTAAGTACCATAAGAGCAATGAGGAGACAGCACTGGTGTACAGAGATACCATTACCAATGCAGAATAACTAATGGAAATTGTCTTAAGATGGTCCGACATCTGAATAATTTCACAATTTTATTTCTCTGTAAGACACAGAAAAACATGATGCTCAATGAGGGAGTATAAAAGGTTTTGTGCTTAGTGGATATTCCATATATATATATATATATGGAATATATATATATGCATATATTGCATCTCCCAGGTCCTCACAATTCCTAAAACTTTCCTGCTTAACACTAACTAACTAGATTTCACTGTATAAAATGGCAAATGTCGTGGAGCCATTTGTACATGTAGATTCTTCCCTGAAGACCAGAGAAAAGGAAAATGGTTCATAAATTTCTAATGGCCTCAATGGGGAGGGGGGGGGAGGCTTGAATTTCATTCAGACAAGTTAAATATAAAGAATGCAAGTTACTTCTCAGTTTGACACTATTATTCAAAGGAGTAAAACACACAAGTTTTAAGTTGTAAAAAAAAAGCTTTGCTACCAAATTTTCCCCATCTTTAAGTTCCATGTAATTGAACAGTGGTATCCTGAGCTCCTGAGCTGCTATATGTTATGAAGCAATGAAGTCAGGGGAAGTTAAATGTCTCTTCTCCCAAGTGACAGAATGAATGGGTGGCACTACTGAATTGATTCCCAAGTTGGTCCAGAACACTGAGCAGCTACAAATTGATGTTCCTTGTTTTTGTGAAATAGCATATTTTTGTATGAGAATTTTCAAAATAGAACGCCACAAGACAATCGTTCATCTTCTATATCTTGGACCTAGACAACTAGGTCCTTGGACCTAAATAACTCTTGTCCCAAGAGTTATTTGTCCCAAGAGTTATTTCAGTTCTAAATATTTCATTTCAATCTTGTGACGTAGGCATAGCAACCCATCTTATCCAGAAATAGGTTTCTTTTACTTAAAATTTAACCCAGAAGGCCTGACATCTCCCTATGAAATGCATATAAAGGTCTGTCACTTAAAACCTAGGTTTCTATATGGTAGTCTATTGACCCAAGTGGACTCAGGTATCTCAATGTTAATTTTAGGTCTTCATCTGTACCAGTAAGGAATTGAGGAAGTGGATGGCTTCCCAGGGTGGAGAGATATCTCAATTCCGCAGTATTGTTATGAGTGAGACAGAATGGATAACTGGATTTCTGCAGTGCAGGTTTTCCCTGGGGAAAGTACACACTCTGGTTAATCAACTGGCAAACAAGACACCTTGGGTTATCTCTTTACCACGCTATTGCCCTATCAATAATGTACAGGCTGTCATTAGGAAGTCATTTCTCCCTTCTGGGCTGAATTTTGAGAAGGTGCATCCTGTGGGAAAACTAGGAGTTATGGTGGGGAGAGGATGGGTCACACAGTAATCTCAGCAACATGCTGTGCTATTCCACAGACAGTCCATCAAGATATGTTCCAAGCCATGCACCGATGCATCTAAAAATATATAGGCTGAGACCAGCAAGCTCATTTCATCAGGACCTTTCAAGGTTAACATTATAACCATGCTTTGGGGCATAAACTGATAGCCCGCTGAGCTCAGGAAGACATTTTGCTGCTTTACAGGGACTGTTCCCAGTGGTTCGGGTACATTGCAAGTACAACTCCACTCTTTATAAATATTTCCTTACTATATTAATGGTCAACCTTGTTCTTTGACTCATCTTGGAAATTACTGTTTTTTAGGTTTTTTTTAACTTAATTTCAGTAGACCTACATTGCTCTCTTCATTTTTTAAAAAAGTTGCTTCATAAACACACTCATAGTAATCTGATTTTTCTATATTTTGTTTACTAATACATTGATGTGATTTGAATTTGCTGTTACCATTGAAGAATGGAATATTTTCATAAGACATTCAAATTATAGTCACTTGCAGTACTGGAGCTATTTTTTATTTTTTAATCTTATATTTTTAAGAAAGGATGAAAAAGTTTATTGCCAGTGACCCAGAAAGAAATTCAAATCCTGAGGGTGTGAGACCCTGAGGTTTTTTTAGTGTTTTTTTTTAATTAAAGAATATATTAACATTGATTTTTGCATCTTATTACAAATGACGTGGTTTTTTTTTGTTTTTTTTTTGGCCAGTCCGGGGCTTGGGCTCAGGGCCTGAGCACTGTCCTTGGACTTTCTCAAGGCTAGAGCTCTACCACTTGAGCCTCAGCACCACTTCCGGCTTTTTTCTATGTATGTGGTACCGAGGAATCGAACCCGGGTCTTCATGCATGCTAGGCAAGCACTTTAACCACCAGGCCAAACTCTCGGCCCCACAAATGACGTGTTTAACAAACAAATAGTCAAGAAGGGAATCTCTATATACAATCACTGGCACTTAGATTTTAAAACATAATTAAAATTAGGCTGAGGGTTTGTATGTCATAGATACATATTAATCTATGTAATAAATTTTACTTTTTTAACCTCAGTGCTAGATACTATATTTGTGGGGTGATTTTCAAATGATTCTGGCCATTCACCTGTTCAGTAGATTAGAAAAATTCATATAAAAACAAGCAAACTATTTCTCACCAGCTCCCACCAGTGGCACAGCATTACTGTGCAAGCAAAGAAATCCTAGAAATAGCACACTTTCTGCATTCAAATCCCACATATTGCAAAAGTACTAAAATAGAAGGTAAAAAAAATGGAGTAACATGCTGGAAAGAGAAAAATACAAATGGTAGGCATGCATTTTACTATGAGTCTGTTAACAAGATTAGCTTTCAATTTTTTGCTCACTGTTGTTTGAGACTTCAGACTCAGATTTAGGACTCAGAGATACTCAGAGAAAGTAAGGAACCATGGAATCTTAAGAGTTGTTTTGATTTGCATTTCTTTTATGACCAGAGATGTTGAACATTTCTTCATGTGTCTATAGGCCATTTTTATTTCTTCTTCAGAGAAGACTCTCTTTAAATTTTTGGCCCATCTTTTAATGGAATGGTTGTTACTTTGGAGATTAGTTTTGGAGTGATTCAATTTTTTGAGTTGTTATATTTTAGATATGAGGCCTTTGTCCATTGTATGGTTGGTGAAGATCTTCTCCCACTCTGTAGGCTTCCTGATTAGTTTACTAGCTACGTCCTTTGCCATATAAAAGCTCTGCAGTTTAATGCAGTCCCACTTATCCAGCCTTTCTTTGATTTGTTGTGATTTTTGATCCTTATTAAGAAAGTTTCGACCTGTGCCAAGGAAGCCTAGTGTAACCCTCACTCCAGTTAGAATGGCCAGGATCAGGAAAACGAATAATAACAGATGCTGGAGGGGATGTGGCCAGGAGGGATCACTACTACACTTTTGGTGGGAGTGCAAACTCATTCAACCACTATGGAAAGCAGTATGGCAGTTCCTCAAAAGACTAAACATAGAGCTCCCCTATGCCCCAGCAATTCCACTTCTTGGCATTTACCCAACCATCCAGAATCTAGGGCATACTAAATCCACTAGCACAACAATGTTCATTGCAGCATTATTCACCATAGCAAAGATATGGAACCAACCTAGATGTCCCTCAGTTGATGAGTGGATCAACAAGTTGTGGTACTTGTACACAATGGAATTCTATGCTGCTGTCAGAAAGAATGACATCGCCCCATTTGTTAGGAAATGGAAAGGCTTAGAAAAAATCATATTAAGTGAAGTAAGCCAGACTCAAAGGAACTTAGGCTCAATGGTTTCCCTCATTTGTCATAATCAGTAGAAACCTTGGGCTCTACTAGCAGAGATCTGCAATAGAGCATAACTTTGATACATAAGACCATATAGTATGAAGCTAATTGAAAGGACCTCCAGGATATTGAAACAAAAGCCATTATAACGAATGATTGTTGTCCTCAATGTACTATGTTATCTCTCATCTCCTTTGCTGTCCCTTGGTTATCTCATATTGTTACAGTACCTCACTCTGTTATCTGATATATTGAATTTATTTGTATTTGATTATTTGAAATTGGATAGGGAAGGGGGGAAAACCAAAATGGGGGGGTGGGAGGGAGGGTAAAATGTATCAAGACATGTGAAAGGGTATCTGGCAAATATCATGTAACCCTTTTACTAATTACAATAAAAAAATGAAAAAAAAAACCAGAAGTGGTGCTGTGGCTCAAGTGGTAGAGCTCTACCCTTAAGAAAGCACAAGGACAGAGCTTAGGCCCTGACTCAAGACCAGGACTGGCAAAAAAAAAAATCACCACATGTGTGTGCAGTAATTATAGAATATTTGTCCATTTTCTGGGAAAAAGAATGAACCCAGTTTGGTTAACAAAAAGCAGAAATTTACAAATAGTACTAAAAGTTTAGAAAATGATATTTTTTCCATGAAAATGGTATTTATAATTGAACATTTCCTCCTTCGTGACAGTTACATGATACATGGATAAAGAAGCAGATCATTCAGTTAAACTTATTATATAGAGTTTTATGTGAAAAGAACCAAAATAAATGGTACTGCTACTGCAAAAAAAAAAAAAAAGAAAAAGTAAGGAAGGAACCATTCTGAAGGAATGGTTGCTGATCCTCCAGTAATATGGTCACTGAGAACATAGAGCCCTTTTATTTATATTTCAACAAATTTATTATTAGAGTTTATTATTAATGATTTAAGAGCAAAGACAATCTTCTCTGCAGTAAAGCATCAGCCAAAGCTGCCACCACTACCAAGTAATTAGGCAATTATTTAACTTTCGGGGTTTTTAGTCCTCGGGAGAACACACCCTGACCAGGATGAGCTGAGAAAGGAGAAGGCTGACTGACGGCTTGCACCCAGCCCTCCCTCACTGGAGGATAATCAGATGCCGTCAGGGAGACCTGTCAAGACAGGAACTCATTTATTGAGGAAGTATATTCAGCTAATATAGGGTGCAGGAGCCTATGAGCACAAAGGTGGGCAGGGCGGGTGGGGGAGGTATTCTCACTATCTCTAAGAAACTAAAGGAGCTTATTGATAATAAGGGGAATCATGTGCTGTCTGAGAGGGCTGAAGGGTTTGGGCCTATCCCAGAGGTAGCCTTACTTTACATCACAAACCACAGCCATGCCTTCCAACCAGGCCGCAGGTACCATCTCATCCAGGTGCAGTCCCAAACACAGGAAATGAGCACTGGGCCACGAGTTAGGCCTCCTTTTCTACAGCATAGGTTTCCATATCCCTGATGTGATGTGCTCCACAAACTTGTCCTTGCTTCAGTTCTGAGCTTCATGTCCAGCTTTAAGTCTTGAGTGACCCATAGGGTGAAGATTAACAGTTGATTTATAACAGTGCTTAGCATGTAATAGACAGTCAATAAGAACTTATCAAATAAGCACATTCAAAATATATAGGCTGATGTCTGAAATCCTATTTAAGAGACTGAGACTAGAAGATCAAGGTTCAAAGTCTGTGAGACTCCATGTACTAAAGAATTGGCAAAATGTTGGACTGGGGGCCTGAGACAAGTGATAGAATGCAAACCATAAGCAAGCAAACAGAGTCTAAAGCACTGAATTCCAGCTCTGAACTGGCAAAAAAAAAAAAAAGTAAAAGGATAGATAAATATTCCTGGTCCAAACTAGATGCTCATTTATTTTTATTGCTGATTTTAGCATTAGTTTACGTTAGAGATCATGGCTTCATTAGGGGACAGAACTAAGCAACAGATGTCCCATTATTAGGCAAATGGTCTTTTAGGCAGTGACTTTGCTGTGCAAATCATGAATGCAAGGATTTCAGAATGGAAAAGCACCTATAGGGAGAGAAGGTCAAATTGCCTAAAGCTACTTTGCTAAAAATCAATTGGTACAATTATCAATTTCTCTAATGATGCACAGTCATCTGAAATATTCCCATTTATCAAATGTGCTTTTCATCTATGCTACAGTAAGGTTAGCTCAGAGGCATTTTTGTGAACTTTCAGCGTGATAATTTTGCCTATACTTCAGGTTTTTCCAAGGCTTCTCATCAAATAAGAATGTTTCAAGTGTTATAAAGATGGATTTTTAAAAGCCAGAATGATCTCTGAAATGCTTAGAGTGGTATCTTATTACATATGGATTGATATATTGATAATGGATTTTAATTAGGGGGATGACTGTTAGGATAATGGGTATTTCAGGCGACTGGGCATTAAGAGAATTGGTGTTAGGTGAACTGACTTCAAATATCTAAATAAATGGGATGGGAAACAGCATGGCCAGTCTGTACTGATGTTGTTTTACTGATCCTCGATGCAGCTCTAATAATGCCTGCTGTGTTGGCACTCGCCTTTAGCTCCAGGACAAAATTCCACACTTGACTCCAGCTCACACACCTTGATTGTCCTTGACCCAAGGACAAACAGCAAAATAGCAAGGTTTGGGTTCTGCACCTACTTGCCAAAGCCCCAGAAATCTATTTTCCCTGGCTATGAGCTTACATTGTTACATATTATTTATTACATCTGCTTCTTTCAGTTCTCCTCTCCTCTGATAATTTATTTTATCACAAGTTACTCAGAAAACAGGAAAGATGATGAAGAGTCAGAGAGTACCTAAAAGTACAAAATACAGGGAATCCTCTAAGGTATGGGAACACATACAGTCCAATACATAAAATTGGGCTTACAGCAGCTTTTTAACACTGACAGCCAACACGTGAAAATAAGTATTATCCACCTTCTTAGCTTTTCTATAGAAGAGTCCATTCTTGTCCACTGCCATTGTATAAAATCTTTCTCCAATTGTACAAGTTCAGAAGTTGAGACATTTTTAAATTACTATTTACTTTATTGTGATTATGATGGTGATGTTGAAAGGGATTACAGTTCCATGAGTCAGGGAATGCGTGCATTTCCACTGTCCAATGTCCTCCCTTCCCTCACTCTCTCCCTTCTCTCCCTCCCGTCTCCACTCACAAGTTGTATTGTTTGCTTTCCTCAGTGTCCAGTGAGATCTACTGCTGAATTTTTGCACCCTTTTCCTCTCGAGGTCTGTGCCCTCCCAAGGTGTATGCTCAAATATATCAGACATAAAGAAGACTGATCATCAAAAAAGTAGAATTTTCTGTATCTTAAAGTTCATAGATGTATATATTATAAATAAAAAGACATAAAGAGGCACATTGTGCCTTTGTGTTTCTCTCTTATCATCTTGTGGTGTCACTGTGAGTAGAGACACTGCTGCTTAAATGGGAGTGTCCAGCTACCTTTGGCTCCCCTCAGAAGAAGGTATAGAACCTGTAGCTGTCTGGGTTTGTTTAAAGTTCCACCTGCCTGTGTGTCTGCTGCATCCTGGTGTAAACACCAGTGTGGAAATTGACATCTGCCAACCAGTAATGGCGGTCATACCTCACTGCCACTCCAACTGCTCACAGTCCGATTCAGCCTGCCACCCTGAGCTGTAGCCAGCTGTCAGGACTGTCACAGCTGCCATCTTATTTACTGCCATAAGCTTTCTTGGCATCATGGACTCAGATACTGCTGAGATGGTGCCTGTCATTGGCTGTAAAAGGCATGGGGATGGAAGACTCTGAGGAACCCTGCGATGGTGCAACATGTTCAAACCACCTGACAGTGGAAGCAGACCGTGCTGAAGTCTCGGAGGTTGTTCTTTGTTGACTGATAAGATTGGACAAGGCGCAGTAGGCCCTCCAGAACTCCCATTCAGAACTGTATTAATTGAATGTGTCACTGACGAGGGACAATCACTGGGACAGTGGCATCTATTCCAAATGAAACAATTGTTTTAAAGTAATTGGTCTGACAAGAAGGCTGGCAGTCACCAAGGATAAGATGCACGGATTTCTACAAGAAGTGACAGGAAACATGGCCCCTGTAATAGTTCCAGCTAAGACATTAAATCTTACTCTTTATTCATCATGAAACAAGCCCTTTAAAATTCTTTGACTTTAATAAACAGTTAACAATTCTAGACATCCCACGTTGCTTTTGATACCTTTTATGAACATAAGAGCCTTTTCTTTCTCTCTCTATCTGCTGGTTTAAATTATCTGGCCACAAAAAAAAAATGCAATGAATTCTGCAGGGGAGAGAATAGTGAAAGGGTTAGTTTGTCTTTGAACTTCTTTGTGGATATCACTGTTAGCAAATCTTGATAGAAGGACTGCAATTATGCAGTGTAGACAGAAGGTCAATTACATCACCTAGTTAGCACGTATTGAGCCAAATTTCCACAGCATGTAAGTGGTTTCTCAGGAGAATGGCTAAGTCTGAAAGAGCCAAAAGCATTGAAGCAAATAGTGTTTAGCCAGTCAACACACCTATCCAATTGCTTATGTAATGCTAATGAAAAAAAGGAAAGAAACGACTGCTCTAACCCCCAATTTGGATCTAGACACAATTGTGCTTCTTTATAATGAAAAAGAAGTACCATTATTCTTGCTTTCCAAGTTATTTGATCCCCTAATATTATTATGTATGAATTGTCCCCATCCATTTTGTTTGTAGAAGGAATGGAGTCTAGTCCTGTGATGATGTGTTTCAGATTAATAATAAAGCAACAATTTGATTCAAATGCCATTTGCCCACACATCACTATGACTAATGCTATCTTTAACTCTCTTTAAGTTAAAATTACATCTAGTGTTGAAGTTTTAACTAAAGAAGTTTACAACTATTATCTGAAACTAAAATAGGTAAAAAAAGAAGAGAAGGGATTTATGGTCCTTACCCGGATACCTTCTTTATACTCTGAGGTTTTCACTGTGTATTATCAGGTACACAAAGGTATTATATGGCTTTAAATGTACATTATACAGTGATCTGGCCAGATTAGAAAGCCAGCTCTTTACGTCTAGTAGCTGTATAAACTCGGGATAGTTTCATAGTGAATCATGAGACTCAATCTCCTCCCTGCCTTCTCAATAGCTGGTATTAGAGGTATGAGCCACAATACATATAGGGGAGTAAGTATTATGGGCAGTAAAAGTTTTAATTGGGGCATTAAGGAAGATCACAGTTCCAAACCAGCCTTGGCCCAAGTTAGCAAGACTCATCTCAATTAAAAAAGAAAGAAAATTAAGGTAAGTGTCCAAGTGTGTGTGATTCATATCTGTAATCCTAACTACATAGTAACAACAAGGAGGAGAAATACAGTCACAGCCAGCCCAGAAAGCAAAAATAAACATGAGATGTGGCAAAAATAAAACACCTAAAATCAATAAGAGCTGGGAGATGGTGGCAGGTCACCTGTCCAGCAACCATAAGGTACAGATCTCTCACAAAAATTACATATATATATAATAATTTTTTTTACCTCACACAGAATAATCTTTCCAGAACATAAATATAATACTGTTTCTTCCTAGCCTGAAAACCATTCTCAGTGACTCTCGTTTGCTCAGGGACTGAAGCTATAACTCTTTAGTGATCAGACTTGTAGATACTTTTCCATACAACTCTGATTTTTTTCCCAACTTTCGAAATCCAAACACCCATGGCCTCCCTAACATTATAAATATTGTAATTCTTTCTTTCTCTTGCCTAGACTACACTGTGAAATCTCACTGTATCTTAAGAAAATGCATTCTTTACTTTAAATCCCAATAGCAACACACCTTTTCCATTTAATGAACCCTCCAACTGTTATGTGACTTGCACTTAAATCTTTTATTTGAGTGGCATGTCTCTTCCTTTTGCATGCAGGGAGCTTTACACATCTGAATTTTCTGTTCTTTTTTCCCATATATTTTTTATCGTAATTAATAGAAGGGTTACATTATATTCAGCAGATAGAAGGTGCATTACTTCACAAATATTGATACCCTTTCTCATAACATTGTCCCATTTCCTTTCAACCCCTCCCCCTGCTCACCTTGATTTCCCCCTTCCCTATCCAATTTCAATTAACCAATTAAGCATATATAAAATATATCAGAAGACAAGGTGAAATATTATAACAATATAAGATAACCAAGGGACAGCAAAAGAGATGAGAGATAACATAGTACATTAAGGACAATAATCACTCATTATATGGCTTTTGTTTCTATATCCTGGAGGTCCTTTCATTTAGTGTCATACTATATGGTCTTATGTATCTAGATTTTGTTCTATTGTAGATCTCTGCTAGAGGGGCCCAAGGTTTCTACTGATTATGACAAATGAGGGAAACCATTGAGCCTATGTTCCTTTGAGTCTGGCTTACTTCACTTAATATGATTTTTTCTAAGTCTTTCCATTTCCTTACAAATGAGGTGATGTTGTTCTTTCTGCCAGCAGCATAGAATTCCATTGTGTATAAATACCACATCCTGTTGATCCACTCATCAACTGAGGGAAATCTGGGTTGGTTCCATATCTTTGCTATGGTAAATAGTGCTGCAATGAACATCATTGTGCTAGTGGATTTAGTATGCCCTTGTTTCTGGATGGTTGGATAAATGCCAAGTCATGGAATTGCTGGGTCATAGGGGAGCTTTATGTATCATTTTATGTCATATATCATGTATTAGTCATATGTTATATCATATTATCTATCAAATCACCTATCATATGTCATTGTCATGTATCGTCGTATATCATAAATCCCATCCTGACTCCTAAAGATGGAATTTAAAGCATTAACCATATTTCTTTTACTTAGTAAGAATTGTACTAAGTGACACCTTTATTCTGTTTGGCAAAGCTTTCATATTCCACTATTTTGAATATTCTTTCCTATTTTGTACAATTGTAAATCTAACATACACAAGTCATGATCATCTCTTCTGTGAAATTTTACCATTAACTGTGATTTGGATTGACCCTATCTTCGCTGAGCTTATAAAATTAACTGTGTAATTTGTTTTGATCTCTCATCATTTTCAATGTGACTCCATTTACACATCAGATATTTCTGTTTAAACGCTTTTAATCTTCTCATTGGAAAGTGCTATCACATTTTTTTGCATCTCTCAGAGCCATGACACAGTTTTGACCTAAGTACAGGTGTTCAATAGTAGCATATTGAGTTGAAAGAAAAATTTACATCATGTGACGGCCAAGTACATAATTACCGTCTCCCTGAGTTCACCTTGATGGGTTCCTGCATGATCTCACATAGAACTCCATTTTTTGAGGGCTTCATAGTAACACATAATAGATACCTACTTAACCTTCACTTATAACTGTATCTAGAAAAAAGCTGAACTAGACTAAAACTTCAGATGGGATCATTAGTACTTTTGGGAGGACAGAAAATAATCTGTACTCAAAAAAGAAAACAAAGTCATTTTTACCTGATTTTTCTAAGGATAAATTCAAAAGGTGATGTCTTCCTACAACTGAGTTAGAAATAAGAAAGTAGTATTATCAAATCTCCCAATGTCCCTTAATAACATAAAATAGACCCTACCTAAAAGGAGTTGTTTAACATTCCATTTTTTTAATCCTACTGAAACCAATATCTTATTGGCCAAACCCAGTGTCCCAAATCCCGAGGAGGTTCCTCTTTATTCTCTGGGAGCTTCCACAGCAGTAAGTGATTAACATCACTAGGTTTTGAGGCTAGTAGTGTTCCACTATGGGTTCAGACCCAGCATCGTTTTATTCAGCTAACCATAGTGTGTCCTTTGTTTGGGGACCTGAAACAGCAAATCTGGGGAGAGAAGTTTCCATTTCTTCTTTCATGTCACACATATTAAAAAGTGAAAAGAGAAGATATATGTTTTATTATGAGGGTCATTCCCCTACCCATAGGAAGTTTAGCGTTTTTTTCATTAGAGAATTTCATTCTATCTAGACTGACCCCTTTCTCTATTCCTTCTTTGTTAAAAAAAAAACTTTAAAAAAAAAATGAAAGCTCAGGGCAAAGGTCATTTTAAAACAAATTAGAAACTGTCACAACTGTTCCAAGCAACCTGGGAAATCATATAACAAATTTTGCAATCCCTGTTGTCATTTTTCTTTAGGATAACTATCAGAAGGTGGTCAACTTGTCATAACAGAGCCCAATTAAAATTATATAACATAGTATTTTTCTTTACTCTGGTGTCAATAATGGGGATTCTTCAGATAGCACTTTGATAACCACTCCTGGGGATGTTAATTTCCTGACAAATCTATCATCTAAAATTTACCATAAAGAAGAGTTGGTCTCATTACAGCAATAAGATAGTACATATCTGGATACATCTCTTAGTGGTGTTACAAACAATTTTTATAGGTCCTATTGCATCAAGTTTCATAACTTTATTTGTGTCTCCGTATCTGTGTACCATGGGGTTCAGTCAGAGATATGCTAATGAAGAAATCATATGAGTATGTGATATTTCAGACCAGTATTTCCAAATCTATTTCTATGGTGTCTTAAATTCTCAGTATAGTGTTAAAAATCACTTATACACATTTTAAATGTAATGGCCTGCTTAGAGTATATCAAGAACAAATCACCACATTTCATAATGAATAAAGAAGCAGACGAGGTCAAAGCCACAAATTCAGAGTTGAGAATGTACTGGCTTTATGTTCATCCAACTAAACATAATATAATATTTTTTCCAAGGGACTCAGTACATGCGACCTGAGGGAAAACAAGAGTTATCTATTTTTGAATTGTGTTTGACAAATCAAAATGAAGGCTAAGCAAATGAATCTAATTTCCTTACAAAACTCAACTGGTTTAAAAATAACAGACCTCAAAGTATTTGGAGCAGCTATGTCCTTTGTTTTGCGCGAATGATGAGCCACTTTAGAAGAGAATACTTGTTGACAAGTGTGATCACTTGGATCCAAGAACTGCCACCACCTCGACCAAGGCTGGACAATGCACACACCACACGTCAGCTCTGTTCCATCAAAAAGTCAAAAACCATATTGCTATTATAGCATATGTGACTTCAGAATGTCACTGTTTTTAGAAAGATTTGAAAGAGATAATTATTTTATCAAGAAACAGAATGATTCCTAATTCTAATCCCAATCTTACTGCAGAGACAGCAGAACTGGTTCACACCTATAATCCTAGCTACTCAGGAGGCTGAGATCTGAGGATCAAGGTTCAAAGCCAGCCTGGGCACAAAAGGACCAGAGACTCTTATCTTCAATTAATAACTAGAAAATGGGAAGTGGGGCTTGGCTCAAGGGCTCAAGCTCAGACTGAGTTCAAGCCCCATAACCGGAGAGGGAGGGAGGAAGGGAGGGAGGGAGGGAGGGAGAGAAGGAGGGAGAGAAGGAGGGAGAGAGAGAGAGAGAGAGAGAGAGAGAGAGAGAGAGAGAGAGAGAGAGAGAGAGAGGGAGGGAGGGAGGGAGGGAGGGAGGGAGGGAGGGAGGGGGAGGGAGGGGGAGGGAGGGAGGGAGGGAGGGAGGGAGAGAGGGAGGGAGGGAGAGAGGGAGGGAGGGAGAGGGAGGGAGGGAGAGGGAGGGAGGGAAGGAGAGAGGAGAGAGAGAGAAAGAGAGAGAGAGAGAGAGAGAGAGAGAGAGAGAGAGAGAGAGAGAGAGAGAAGAACTGTCACAATTGCCAATCACAGAAGGACATGGGGACACAGACAAAGGACCACAAGAACCAGAGAAAGGCTTTCAAAGAAACCAAACAAACCAAAACCTTGATCACGGACTTCTATATTCTAAAACTGTGATTAGAACATAGCTCTTGGCCGGTAGTTTGGCCTAGTAGTAGAGTGCTTGCCTAGCATGCACGAAGACCTGGGTTTGATTCCTTGGTACCACATGATAGAAAAAAGCTGGAAGTGGTGCTGAGGCTCAAGTGATAGAGCTTTAACCTTGAGAAAGTCCAAGGACAGTGCTCAGGCCCTGAGCTAAAGCTCAAGACTGGCAAAAAAAAAAAAAAAAAGAACATAGCTCTTATAAAATGACTATTATCTTGCAGGAGACTTCACTTCTATTTTATGACAAAAATCATATGGAGCCCGGAGTGTAGCTTAGTAGTACAGTGCTTGCCTAGCATGCTCAAAGCCCTGGGTTCAGTACCACATATACGGAAAAAGCTGGAAGGGGCACTGTGGCTCAAGAAGCAGAGCAGTGGCCTTGAGCAAAAACTATCCAAGAACAGTGCCAAGGCCCTGAATCATCAAGCCCAAGACTGGCAAAAAAAAAAAAAAAAAAACCAAAGAACAATTTTTAAAAATCAAACAGTGTGATTTTTAATTGACTTAGATATGCTATCCTACCCTAAATCTATAGGATCAGGTTCTCTTTAGTTTGGTTTTTCCAGAAGAAAATTCTTGAGAAAATTAACTATTACCATGAATATAATTGCAACTTGTTCCTAGGAAGCAGAGGCAAGGGTTTGTAAAAATGCAACAGCAAGGAAGGCAAAATGTTTCACATTACTGAACAAATGACCACTATGAGCGAGCCTCGGTATCATTGGATAACGTTGGAACAGAGTCACCCATGTGAAGAAACTAGGAAAATACACCTCCTGCTTGGTGTAGTGAGTGTTGTTCCTAGAAGCATTAATGTCTCCAGCACTTCTAGTTTGAACTGAATAACAAAGTACTTTTGATATTTTAATTAATTTTAATTAATATCTAACATTTTTTAGTTCCTACCTGGAGAACTCCAAGTGTTTATGATGTAGTAGATGTCTACTAGACCAGTGTACATTCTGAATGGCTACAAATTTAGTAATGACATCTGCTAAGCAGAATTTCCAGAAAAAACAAACACCAGAAATTTGAATTTTATATTATGTCCCTTAAAGTATACTTATGATAAGTTCAGAAAACATCACTGTGTTACATGCCAAAGAAAAACGACACAAATATTAGAAATGGCTAATAGATATTTCCTCTACTGGGAGCAAGTTTGTCATGACTTAGGAGAGACATGTGATAAACTAACAACAAAGCCACCCCTAAGAATTATATAGCCATGAAATAAGCTAGCCATTTGAGGACAAATTTCAAAGTAACTTTGAAATGCTATTCTCAAGAAATTGAGAACCTTATGATTTAAATGATGTTATCATTGTGGTTTTCTTACTTGATGAGCTATTTCTTTACTCTTTTTTTTCTTTCCTCTTTTTCTTCCCCCTGCCAACCCTTTCTGGCTTACCCTCTGTTGTTGCTATACCTGACTTTGGTAACTAGTATATTGTATATATATTTATTTGTTTATTTGAATCAGGGAAGGAAAGGGAAGGGGAAATAACAAGATGAGGAGACAAAGGATGAACCACTGTAACAGAGATAGTCACAAGACAGGATGTTGGAAATGAACTTGACAAGTTGGTAGGGGATAGAGGAAGGAAAGTAGGAGAAAACCATGGGAAGGGCTAACAATGTTCAAGTAGTAAAGTATTCCTCAGCTTAATTTTAATTGTGTTCTAAAATCTATATGCCAGTGACTGTAGAGATTCCCTTCTTGAATACTTGTTTTTTAAACATGACATTTGAAATATGATGTAAAAATCAATGTTAATATATTAATAAAAAAGAAGTAATGTAGTCACTAACTCACAAGTGTAACTGTAACCCTAACAATAAAATAATGATAATAAAAATAAAATATTTAAAGAGATAAATTATTCTAAGTTCTGGTGACTCATGCCTGTAATCCTAGCTATTCAGGAGACTGCGATCTGAGAATCAAAGTTCAAAGTAAGTCCAGCGGGAAAGTCTGTGAGACTCTTAGCTCGAATTAATCAGGAGAAAACTGGAAGTAGTGGCAGAGCTCTACCCTTGAGCAAAATATCTCAGGGACAGAGACCAGACCAGAATTCAGCCTGTAGCACTGATACATATTTAAAAAAAAATACTAGAAGTCTAAGCCTAGTATCTATGAGGTGTTTCTATTTTGGGGGTATTTTTCAACACACTTTGAATAGAAAGATACTTTAGAGAAAGGATAATTACATTGAAAATTGCCTGAAGTAATGAAGCTAGACTCTTTCAGATGGTGACTGTATTATATCCTTCACTGCTCACAATGGAATTAATAGCCAAATGTGGAAGATCACAGTGAGAACTTTTCAGGCCTTAATGAATGGGCTCAACAGCAATGGGAATATACACACTGTCTTAAACACATTATAATTCTGTCCAGACTAAGGCTTAAATTCTGGCAATACCATTCCTAATGGTACATCATAAATCAGGTTTGAAACAAAAGAGTAGGGAGAAATCAGATTGTGGATTGTTCGCAAAGCTGAAACGTACTAATTACTACTGTTTTTTTTTCTTATAACTGTGCTTTGCTAAGATCCTCATAATACTCTAGTTTTCCTTTTGAAAGTGACTGTGATGGCAGGGCACAGTGGCTCACACCCGTAATCCTAGCTACTCAGAAGGCTGAGATCTGAGGATCTAGGTTCAAAGCCAGCCCAGGCACTAAAGACCATGAGACTCTTATCTCCAATTAACCACTAGAAAACCAGAAGTGGGGCTGTTGCTCAAGGAATAGGGTAGTAACCTTGAGCTGAAGAGCTCAGGGACAATGCCCAGGCCCAGGGTTCAAGTCCCACAACCAACAAAAATGGAAGGAGAAAGAAAGAGAGAGAGAGAAAGAAAGAGGAGAGAAAGAAAGAAAGAGAGAGAGAGAGAGAGAGAGAGAGAGAGAAAGAAAGAAAGAAAGAAAGAAAGAAAGAAAGAAAGAAAGAAAGAAAGAAAGAAAGAAAGGAAAGAAGGAAGGAAGGAAGGAAGGAAGGAAGGAAGGAAGGAAGGAAGGAAGGAAGGAAGGAAGGAAGATAAAGGAAGCAAGGATGTGACAATGATATTCTGAACCTTCTGAGCAAGGAAATTACCTCAGAAGTAAACACTGGATTTTGTTCTAAGTGTAAATTTTGTATCAAAATATGACACATTTTAAAACAAAAAGATCGCTCTCTAGAATTAGAGATGTAAAGAAACAATAAATTTTCTTCTTTCCATCTTAGTGTTCATCCCTCTATCCAAAGAGAAATTAGCAAGAATAAAAACAATCAAGACTATTTATTAATTTGCATCCTATTTGTAAAACTAAAAAATGAGTAGCTAGAGAAAATACAATGTAACAGTCTAATACAACCACCTTTGATGTAAAATTGTAATTTTATTAAGAAATGACAAGAGAGGGGAAAGTACTTTTACATCTTCAAAGATAACCATTGTGGGAAGGTAAATTTATGAGAGGAGGTTAATGGGGTAGAAGTTTGTTTGGGTTCCATGTCTAGGTTAATAAGAGTCTAAAATCATCACCAGTAAAGGAGAATTTATCTCCTGTCTTTAGGCAGAAAAGGAATTTTCCGATGTTTCCTTCTTCTTAATATCCTTCAACATAATTCTTTTTTCTAGAAAGGTATATGGTGAGATGACATAATACTAGGCTCCTACAGTAATACATTTCTAATATACGCATGAACTGCAGGAATTCTGTAGGAATTCTGTGAGAAAGGATTTAACTGAGGAGTAAAATTTCATGAAACAACATAAGTAGATTGACAGATCTCAATGGTGAATTGAATAAGACTACTTGAATATTTGATGAGTATTAACAAGTGCTGTCACAACTATTACTCAAGAATGAAGATAAAAATTATTTTTTTGAAAAATCAAAATTAAATCTCAAAAGATAGACTGAGACATGAAAAGAAAACTTAGAACTCTCATGTTATATTCACGTCCTAACTGTCATGAAGCGTAACTGATCTATGGAATTAGAATCAAATTAAATCACAGAAAAGGAGTTACATAAAAATGTCAAAGAATGAGCAAAATGAAACCTAAGTTTTTAGTATTGCTCGACAGGGAGATAATAGTATGGGTTTATACATATAACCTAAAATGTGAGTATTATTAAAATTTTTTAAAAGTAATATATTATTTTCTAAGTCAAAAAAGATCAAACAATGAGGAAATCGAAAGATTAATTAAATTAGATAAGGGTTGTGGGAAATAAAATACAATAAAAAATTATGTTGTAACCACAATCAATAAGTGTTAATTGACAAAATTTACCAATTAGAATTCAGAAATTGATTCTATGCAAATAAAACAAGCTAGACATTGTAGAGCATGACTATGACCTCAGCATTCAGAAGTCCAAGGTGAAAGGATCACAAATTCCAAGCCAGATTGGATCTCAAAGTAAGTCCTCGTTTTATAATGAATAGATAAGTGACTACAGTGACAGCATTAAAAATGAAAAGCTCTCCAGCAGCACTTCACAAGAAATAAAATTCATAATGACAGAAAGGATTTGAAATAAAACAGAATGTTTAAAATATTGCACACATATCTGATCCAGAACATCACAAGTATATAGAAATCAAATAGGGTCTAAAAATATATAGACATATCTATGTCAAGTACTAAGTGTTTTAATTAAATATTAATTGGATCTCCAAGACTATGTTTCTATAAATGCATGTACCTAATAATTGCCAAGTGTAAAAATAAAAGTGAATAGTATTGAGAAATCAACAAATTAATATTATAAGATTAGAGAAATAAAGCCCAGCACCAGTGTCTCACACCTATAATCATAATCAGGATGCTGAGATCTGAGGATCTCAGTTCGAAGCCAGCCCTGGCAGAAAAGTCCCCATGAGACTCTTATCTCCAATTACCTACCAAAAAACAGAAGTGGAGCACTGGCTCAAAGTAGTAAGAGTACTAGCCTACCTCTAAGCAAAAGAGCTCAGGGACAGCGCCCACACCCTGACTTCAAGCTCCATCACTGACAAAGAAAAAGAACACAGAGATTGGAGAGATAGAGAAGAGTTTATAGTTTTTGTTTTGAAACTCAATTCTTATTTGTCTTCTTTCCCTATTTCATGTCAAATCTTAGCAGTGACATAAGATTTTGTTTTAGAATATGAGATTCCGCCGGGCTATATCTTGTGTTGCTCTTCTTAGGCTCATGTACAGGGGCCCAAGGAATGAATGCTTGACAACTCTTGTGCTGAGAAGCAGGAGCTTTTGTCACTAGAAACTGTAGCTGGGGACAGTGGTTAAGAAATTCTGATGAAGTCTGAAACTCTTTATGACATGGTGTCTGAGTACCAAAGGACAGAGAAGGCAGAGAACAGTGAGAGTCTGGGATGTAACATTTTGTAGCTTTGCCTGGACAGCTTTTAACATTTTTCTATTGCCTTTTATTTGATTACAGGAGTTGTAAAAGTCCTGGCCAATTTTAAGTGAAGAACAAATGATCTTTCATCTCTGCCCCATGATTAGGAATGGCTAGGTCCTGAATACAGGATAGAGCCTACAGGAATAGAAGTATTTCTATGTTTTCCATTCACAAAATAGAATATGCTATACTACAATAAAAGGAAAGTCATGTAAATGAGGAGTTTTTTCATTTTGACAATTACTTAAACTCCACACTGCTTATTTATCTTACTTTGTCCTGGTTATCTTCAATAACCAGAGAACTTCCTGTTTTAAAAGGTAAATCACTTTTTAAACTATCAGGCCTGTTAAGCTGCCTAAAAAATACTATCCAAAGTAATTAACTACTATCAGAAGCACAGCTTTATATATTGATAGGTGGAAGAAACTGAAAAATTGCAATTGAAATGGGAATTGAACATAGCCCTTTTGATAATTGCTTTCCATGGAGCTTTTTTCTGACAGCTAAGACCTGAGACTAGTCAAGAGCTTGGATAAGATTGTAAGATACTCTATAATACTCATACTTTTAAAGTGTACATTGGGATTGGCTGGGACAGCTGCTTGTGTATCTTGTATAGAATCTGATTATTTTATAACTAAAACACAATGAACTTTGGAATTGGGACAGTATGCATAAATACTGCTTTGCCAAGATGATAAGAGCTTATGAACTCACTGGAAACACATTTACAGATGCCCAGATAAAGGTGGTATATGGGAAAGGCACAAGGAAAGAATAATCATTCACATACTTTTCTGAGTATATTCTTAACAAATTAAAACTTGAGTTCAGTTACAGTCACCAAGCTTTCCTAAGCAATTTAAATATATTTTTGTAAGTTTGCAGAATGCCTGCAAAATGCCAGTCCTTATTGTTATCATGTACACTAAAGTTTCACAAGTCAGTTTTAATTTAAAGCTTTTAAGCTCAAAAGGGTATAATAGGTAATAAGATTTTAGCTTACAATAGACACATGAAGAAATGCTCCGCATCTCTAGCCATAAAAGGAATTCAAATCAAAATAACTTTAAGATTCCATCTCACTCCAGTTAGAATGGCCATGATCAAGAAATCTTATAACAACAGAGGCTGGTAGGGATGTGGCCAGAAGGGAACACTACTATACTGTTGGTGGGAATATAAACTTTTTCACTCTGGAAAGCAGTATGGTGATTCCTCAAAAGACTAAACATAGAGCTCCTCTATGACCCAGCAATCCCACTCCTGGGCATTTACCCAAATGTCCAGAAAAAGGCCATATTAAACCTACGAGCACAACCATGTTCTTGCAGAATTACTTACCATAGCTAAGATATGTAACCAACCCAGATGTCCCTCAGTATATGAATGGATCAAGAAGATGTAGTACTTATACACAATGGAATTCTATGCTGCCATCAGAAAGAATGACATTGCCCCATTTGTAAGAAAATGAAAAGACTTGGAAAAAAGTAATATTAAGTGAGGCAAGCCAGACCCAAAGAAACACAGGCTCCATGTTTCCCTCATTTGTAATGATTAGTACACATCTAGGATTCTCCTAGAAGAGGATCACAATAGTTCAAAGGCTATGTACATATGGCCATGTAGGATGAGGCTAAGCAAAATAAATTCAGGATGTGGAAACAAGAGGTTTATCTTTGTGATTGTTTTTCTTAATGTACTATGTGAAGTTATTTTTTCACTCTTTTTTTCCTTATGATTTAACTCATGTTACTGTGTCTGACTTGGCATCTGTATATTGTATATACATTTATTTGTTATTTGAAATAGGGAAGGAAAACGAAAATCAAGATGATTAGGAGGAGGTGGAGAAAAAAATGGGGAAAACCTGGGAAGGGATATTAATGTTCAAGGAGTAATGCACCTCCTATCCAACAACTGTAACAGACAACTATCACACACACACACACACACACACACACACACACACATACACACACACATATAATATACCATGTAGCAACAGTGTTAAGGGAAAATTCAATTACTATGGAGGGGGTTACAGCCTCCATAAATGATGGTCAAAATGTCTTCTTTGACAAGGAACTAGCTTTGTAGTGGTTTGAAGGAAAGAAGCTAGTAATTGAGGTGGTTACCTGGAGACAGAGTGTTCCAAGCCAAGGAAGGTCCTGGGCTAGGTGTTCTGAAGTAGAAAGAAAAGTGACCTGTGTAAAATCAGTAAAACAGGTCAGTAGAGCTAAAAGAAGTAAGTTGCAGGGTGGAAAGAGAGCTAATTGGGTCCAGAACACAAAAGATTTTACTCCAATTTACACTGCCAGCCATACGGAATTCTTTAAAGGCACAGACATTGTCATACACAAACGTTAGCAGGCTCGACCAGGCTGTATGTGGAAGAATGGCTTGAAGTGAAGAGTAGTAAGGGTAGATTCACGGACATTGTTCTGCTGCAAGAGCCTTAAAGGTGACTGGATAGGACTGGTGGTAAAGGTGATGAAAAGTAGCCAAATCTGTGGACTATCAAAGAAAGAACCCAGTACTCACAAATACAACATACTAGCTGGGCATGGTGGCTCATACTTGTAATCCTACCTAGCTGGGAGATAGATTGGAGAAATTATAGTTCAAGACCAGTCAAGCCCAGTCAGCTAATAAAAAAGACACTCTTTTCATGCACCCAGGAAGAGATACTTAATGGCCCAATGGAACACCAGGCAAGTATTTTCTGCTTTGTTACACTTCCCTTCTTGTTCTTCTGGGCTTTAAGTTTCCCATAGCTCTCTTGTTCTTCAAGCTGAGGAAATTGTACCACCCACTGAAATCTCACTGTCTTTTCACACCCTGGAAGTAACATCACAATGATCATTCTAGAAATGGTAAAAACAGACTGTATTCGGGTCATCCCAACTGCTGCTGATTTAGGAAAGAGTTAGAGCAAGCCCCAGACTCCCGGGTACCTGTGCTGGTACCCAGTTCATGTGCACACAGCAACCTGCCTGTGTGTGGCTGAGCTGGTACGTGATGAGATGCAGTGAGTGATGGAGACTTTGGGGGAGAGAAAAGAATTTGAGAGAAAACAATTGGGCAAAAATGTAAATGAAGTAAAGGTAATGGACGGCATTAGCAGGCTCCGTTGCTTTCAATAACACCAATGCTTTCAGGAACATGATTATCTAGGACAAGATACAGCCCAGATACAATCTAATACACTGACTGTATGGACAACTGATTCTATTATTTCCAATAGGCCGAATCAGAGAATCTCTTCGAATACAGTCACACCTTGTAACAATGCTCGAAAGGAAGGATACATATAGGCAAAACTGAATTTAACTCTTTCAAATTTAATATTCCTTCACCTAAATTTCATAGTCCAAGTTATAAGCCTGATAAATAGCATTTATGCCATGTTAAAAATACATTGAAATTAGCATGATTAAGTCTTAAAGGAAAATATCAAAATTAAATCTGTCAATCACCTTTTCTTAAAACAAAAGCTGTCCCTGAAATTCTTTTCCTTATCTGTATCTAAGGAATTATATGAAAAGAACAGATAATTACTTAGATCTATTACCATGGACTATTTGAGACTAGAAACTCATTTTACTTCATAGATATATTGATGGCTATTTACAAGATTTTATTTAACTTGCTTTTTTTCAGACTTCAGACACAAAGTAATAGTTTTCTTTTGAAATAAAACTATTTCCCTCAGGTAAAAATTTTTATTAACTTTGAATCCAGAAAGAAAAATATATTGTAGGGGAATTTTCAAATATATCTGTAAAGTTATTAATATATTTGGAGCTATCTCTCTACAAATCACCAAAGAAGCAAACAATCAACTAAAAATGCATCTTCATGGGAAGCCTAAATAGCCATGATCAAAACCACTGAGAAACATCTGCATTTTAGCTTTTGTACCTGTTAGATGATGAGAATAAAAGTTCAATTCTACATTATGAAATTTACTAAAATTTTGTAGAAGTTGGGTGCTGGTGGTTCACACTGTAATCCTAGCTACTCAGGAGGTTTGTGGTTGGAAGACAGCTCAGGCAGAAAAGTCTATGAGACTGGTATCTACAAGTAACCACCACAAAATCAGAAGTAGCATTGTGGTTCAAAATGGTAAAGAGATCAGGAACAGTGCCCAGGCCCTGAGTTCAAATCCCAGGACCAGCACAATAAATAAATAAATAAATAAATAAATAAATGTATGTATGTATGTATGTATATATATATATATGTATGTTTAGAATTGTGCCTTAAAATTATAAGGCAACTAACATATTTTAAACAATTAAGTTTGACAGCCCAGTAACTCAGACACATACTGTACTTGAAAATTGACAAATATAGAACTTGCCTCCATATTCTTCTGCAATGAAACACTAAAGCTGGAAAGAGTTTCGAGAGTACTGTTGTGGTACTATTATTGAGAGTGTAGCTCTGTGTCGCAATGATAGGTTAGGATAATAGGCTCAGTCTCTAGGGAAAAACCCATTCATTAATTTGAGAGTATCTTCTCCTAAGACCAAGGAAAGCCTACCATATTCCTGAAATCTCATATCAATATGTAACTTCAGAGTTGGAAAAAACAATGTACACTATTTCTTTATTTACCAAATGTGTATTTATTTTCATGAAAACAGGAGTTTCACTTAATTTGCTGATCACCTGAGAATCAAATGGGAACCAAGAATTATCATTACTCTCACTTCTGTTCATGAATACAAAATTCTACTTGTAATTTTCAGAGGGATTTAACCCATTTGAATTGATGAGAAGATTGATCACTGAGAACTTCTAGCATACCCAACAAAAAGCTCCAGATAATGGGGCCATACAAACAACTATGTCCTGCCTGCCATTCCTGGGCACAATTCCATACAATATACACAGGGGGAAAATGTGGATACTGCCACGTTACAGAAGTAACTTTATTTGACAAGGCATGACTTCAAATGATAGGAAAACTGAATGGAGTAAGTGAATTGAAAAAGGAGATACAAGATTCATCTTTTCCCTTCTGTTTTTTGTTTCTTCTTGCTCCTCCCTCCACCAAACCCCAGGATAAAATGTAAGTATATGTGAAATCTAACTTTTGCTTTATAAAAGTATGTTATAGCTTCTATTCAAGTCAATAAGCATTTCTGAGTGCCTATAATTTGTAAAGCGCTACTCAGGCTTCAATGAAACACAAATCTAAATATTTCAAAGCCACCTTTTATTTCCATCCATTTCTATGCTTTTATAATCACATGTTCCCTCTCACTGAGCACTTGCCTTTGAAAAATGATATTTTAACACTTGACTGTCTCCTCAGCAAAAGTCATCTTATTGAAATAATAAAACAGCCTGGATCCTGCTGAGCATGATGTTCTGAGAGGGAAAGAGAAAAACAAGTAAGACTTGCCTAATGTTGATGAGACAAATAAAATGTCAAGAGATAAATAGCTCAAACTCTCTGTGTGTGTGGTTCTCTTCACTGGGACTCTGAACAAAGAATGTGATGGTGGTGATCAGACAGGGAACTTCCACTAGCATATCATTGCTTCATTTGAACTTCACCATTTCCTACTCAGGACCTAATTCACTGTGTCACTGGGAGGTGGATGAGACTGTGAGACGCAATATAAACAGAGGCCAAATAACAGAGAAGGAGCCTCCTCTTTGGGAGGTGTTTGGGGTTGGTGTCTTTCTATTACAAAAAGAGAGAGCAAGAACAGACCCCATAAATTCCTTATATATCTGCAACTATTCTTAACCTGGAAAGCAAGATAGCCCAAATAATATTTTAGTCATAATTTTAAAAAAAAAGCCAGCAGAATAACAAATAACCATACACAATCACTTCGGACTTAGCCTGCAACAGCAAAATACACTTTAAAAAAAGCAGTAAAAACAATAAAAAGCCAGTAGTGGTGAAGAAAAAAAAAGAGTCTTCGCTGCAATAAAGACAGTCAATAAAGAAGCTCTCTCATTTAAACATCAAATGCACATTGTTTTGCAACACCTGTTATTCAGCCATAATAGCTTTCTTAACCTGTCAAAGCATTTAAGCCGAGGAAAAGAAATGGGCCCTCCAGCTGTGCAGCTCTGTGGAGAAAGCCTGTGCGAAGCGATATTAGTTTAATGAAATGTGTACAGATTGTAATTGTGGTAATAAGAGGGCAATTCCCTGAGGTGCCATAGGAAGGCGGTGAGCTCAGCCAGGCAGAAAACAGAAGCAGGCAGAGGAAAACAAAATACGGCCTGGTGAAGAGAGAGGACAGAGAATGACTGGAAACCTCAGAGAAAAAGAGTCTTTCCAAATAAGTCTACAAGGGGTTACAATTCCTCACCATCCTTACCTAAAGCACAGCTGACCCACAACTACTGCAAAGCCATGCTTGCTCACTGCTGCTGGTACCCTGCAGCCCAGAGAATCAGCTCCTGGGTCAGCTACAAGATAACCACGACCCCTGGGAAACTCATATTCAGAGACAGACAATGAATAATCCCAACTAAGCCAGGGTTAAAGGAGGGTTGAAAATGGAAGACATAAATACACATTGTAATCGAACAAACATGGTGTGGATTTTTTTCTATGTATCTAACCAGGCATGATCCAGGAATGAACACTGTTGAGCATTTCAGAGAGCAGGAGCCACTCCTGCCAATTATTGATAGGAGGTGTGTCATTATTGTACACTTCCCTATCGATTTCAAGGCTGGAAAAGCTGAAGCAGAGACCTCACCAAGAACAGTGCCATGTTAAGAAACCTCAGGCAATAATTATAAATCATTGGAGGGCCCAACATAAACTCTTGAGAGTTCAAAACTCCCACACTTTCATGAGTTTTTACCTCTTGAAATTCTACCAGGTTCTACAGTGAATAGAAGAGAGAAGTCTCTTACCTTTCAACAGGAAAGAGACACAGTAATCATATTGAAATATACCAGAATGTTTTGTTCTTGACACCCGTCTTCCTTCTGGGCAAATGGTTTAATAAAAGCCTAATCAGATTGGGGTTTTATCAAAGATTTTATATACCTTAGGGAAGGAAATAACTACTAAAACATCCTGTCTCATCAAAAGAGGGACAAGACTAATAAAACACACTGTGAGCACACCATCTGGACCCCCAAGATCCAGGACCTCTAAGATACACTTGAAACTTGTCCCAAAGTTCCTCTTACAACTAATCAGTAACTTACTCATAGTGCTTTTCTTTGACTCAGCACTTTATGCCTAGCTTTCAAGGAAATATTACAAAGTATATTAAAGGCAAAAGATAGTTTGAAAAGCTTGATTAAGCATTAGAATCAGCAGTGAAAACACAAAGGCCTGAGAAAAAGAACAAAATAGGTTTGTTTTTTAAATAGTATACCTACAAAATAAAATGAAACAGGTATCAGAAAAGGTCTAACATATTCATAATGATAATCCTAGGAAAAAAAGTGAAACAAAAATATTTGTATCAATTTTGATTGAACATTTTACCCCAAAATATTGTGAGATACCAAATCGCAGACCCAAAATATTCACAAGCAGAAAAATAAATGTTTATTTATAGAAATAAACACCGATTTCAAACTAATGAAAATAAAAATAAAGGGAAAACTCCTGAAAGAAATAAAAGGGGGGCCAGGAGTTTGGCCTAGTGGTAGAGTGCTTGCCTAGCATGCACGAAGACCTGGGTTCGATTCCTCAGTACCACAAACATATAAAAAAGCCAGAAGTGGTGCTATGGCTCAAGTGGTAGTGGTTTAGCCTTGAGAAAGTCCAAGGACAGTGCTCAGGCATTGAGCTCAAGCCCAGGACTGGCAAAAAAAAAAAGGGAGGGGGGAACAAGATGAGGGGTAGGGATGGGGAGAGGGAAATAGGGACCAAGACATGAGAAAAGGTATCAATGTTTGTGAAGTAATACACCTCCTATGTGGTGAATATAATGTAACCCTTCTATTAATTACAATAAAAAAATATATGGGAAAAAATCCCTACTAGTTTTTTCAAAACAATTTTTAAAATTCATTTCTATTAGTATCTCAAACATTAAATCTTTTATCTAAATCTAACAAAATATGTATGTAACAAAAATCTATTTCTATTAGTATCCCAAAACATTAAATCTTTTATCTAAATCTAACAAAATATGTACAAAATCTACATAAGGAAAAGTGTAAAATTGCACTAAAACTAATCAAAGAACTACATAAATTGCAAGATTGGCATGTTTATGATAAGATTTAATGATTGTCAATATGTCAGTTTTTTAAACATAACCCACAAATTCAATGTAATCTCAGGTAACTATCAGCAAGCCTATGCGTGAATATTCAAAAGTTGATTCTATAGTGTATACAAAGAGACAAAATTCTCACAGTATCTAAAACAACTTAAGTTGCAAAACTAACAGTACCTAACTTCAAGAAGATACATTGTTCTGAGAACTTGGAAAGTTCTCTGGTGTCATTTTCTATCTAATTCCTAGTCTGACACTGTGTCATGAATTACTGTTTTGTTCTTAGTTTAAGGGATAGCTGATGAATGAAAAAATCAGAGTTTGGGATGGACAAGTTTATTGGTAGATAAAGACAATGACTGAACAGTAAATGTAGTGTTCTGGGATGAGCTGGTTTAAGCTGTCACCCCCCCACACACACTATTGTACTCTGGGGAACTAGTAATAAAATAGTTTTCAAAGCATTTTCAGACATTTTAAGTAATTCTGAAGTCCTTAATACACTAATAAATTAAGCTTTTGTCAGGTAAGAATATAAAATGCATCATTTCTCCTATTGCTTTAATAGTAACACTATATTTCTCAAACTAACGTGAAATTGTCTATAAGTTTAGAAATTATATTTCTCAAAAAATCTTCCAATTCTAGAATTCTTCAGTTTATTTATAATTGCTCATTCATTCTCTCTCTCTACCTCTGTGTGTGTGTGTATATGTGCATGTGTATTTGTGTGTGTGTGTGTGTGTGTGTGTGTGTGTGTGTGCATGCACATACATGGGCTAATACTGGCGCTGGGTTCTGCCCCTTAGTTTTTTGTTCAAGCTTAGCACTTGACCCATAGCTTCACTTCTGGCTTTTGCTGGTTATTTGAAGATCAGAATCTCACAGACTTCTCTACCCTGGCTGTCTTCAAGATCGTCACATCTCAGCCTCCTGAGTAGTTAGTATTACAGGCATGAGCCACTGGCACCTAGCTTCTCTTCTCTTGGACTGCCTCTTAAGCAAGCTAGTTGTGTTCACTCTATGTGAAATAACGTATCAAAAAATAGAGGCATGAGGCCAGATGTTTGGCCTAGTGGTAGAGTGCATGCCTAGCATGCACAAATACCTGGGTTCGATTCCTTGGTACCACATACATAGAAAAAAAGCTGGAAGTGGTGCTATGGCTCAAGTGTAGAGCTCTTGCTTTGAGAAAAGTCCAAGGACAGTGCTCAGACCCTGAGTTCAAGCCCCATGACTGGTTAAAAAAAAATTAGATGCATGAGGAAGTTCATGGTTTTGATTTTGCACCAATAAAAATTCAAACTCAGAGAGTTTCTTTTGTTGTTGTTTTGGAAAGATAGTAATAGGCTCATCTAAGTAATCAGACCAGTTTGCATGATCAATTGGAAAACCAAGACTTCCTTGACTTGGAATATATTTTTAAATAATGATCAAATAAGTCTGAGAATTTAGAAAGTATGTCAAAAAAGGGAATTGGAACTCAGTGAGAGAATTCTATCATTGGGTTCCAAACTAACCCTCGTTCTCTGAACTTCACAGACTTTGTTTATGCTATGTTCTCTCACTTTTTGAAAGAAATTTTAACCCAATAAAGTTCAAGGCATGTAGACCTCTGCAAACTGGATATTTTATTTCTAAGATGTATTTTAGTTTTAGGTTAGAGGGCTTCTGAGACTTGACCAGCAGAGAACGCCTACTGTGGAATGACATGACAGTCTTTCATCATCTGTACCTTTCCCTGATCCATGATGCCATGTGGCTTATGCTGACTGATTCAATGTGACATTCTGTCACTGAGCCAGATGGACCAGCTGGAAGCCCCCTGACCAAAGTAAACTATCACATGGCAACTCAGAGGTGAATAATGACAACTACTTTTTGAGGAAAAATTTACCCTGAATTATCTAGATTGCCCTTTCCATATATCTGCCAAGGACTTAGAACATAGTCCTTGTTATAAATCAATGACTTAGAATTGACTGATGTTTTGAATATTGACACAATTCTAGGTCATTCTTACATGTGTTCCTGTTGGGGTTTGCTCTTAAAGTTAACATTAAAAGGTCTTCTTCCTCTTTACTAGTAAAGCCAAAAAGAAATTTTTTATATTAGTGGGTTTTTAAAATTAGAATAGAAACATTGCTTTCTGTTTTAAGGACAGGGCAATTTTCCTCAATAACTTGGGTAGTGACTTGTATTTTGGTGTGCCTCTGCACTGTTGCATTGTCATTAACATTTGCTCCTGGCTTTCAGGAAGTCCTACCTCTTCATATTGCCCTAGGGAAAAGAAAAGTCTATCTAGGGATTAAGCAGACATGACCTTATTTCTATGGTTTATTAGACATTATTCAAATGGGTCAATCGTTCTAAGAAGAAATCCTGACCTTTGTGGTTATCGAGTAAAATGAAGCTGAATGCTGGCTCTCCTATTAGCTCATACATTCAGAGGTTGCAAGTTCAGTGCATATGGAGGACACTCCAAGTTCAACACCCGTACAAGCTCTGGAGGAATAGTGATTGATCACATGACTATCTCTCCTTTTGGTATCTAAACCCTAAGATGATTTTTATGTCATCTCCTTCAATTAGAAAAGTAAAAGGGATCAACTTTGGTTGATAGGAATGAAGTGTGCTTTCTTAAATATCCAAGCAATGTATCTAACAAAAAGTAACCTGAATTTCTGGTATTTTTCATTAAAAAGAACATAAACCAGAATTGAATAACATGTTGGCAGAAGATATCAAGTTTCAGGTAAGCAACATCTCCTAAGAAGCACCTCTACAAAAAATTCAAGCTTATCTTGAAAAGAATTTAGTCTGCTCCATTTACTCAATATAACCTTTATGTATACAAACACAACTTAGGAGTACAAGGCCTGGCTCCTGATCACTTGCAGAATTTGTTCTGCAAGAGGTAAGGATTCTCTCTCTTTTTTTTTTTTTAAATTCAACTCTGGCCTTCAGTTCCTGCCAAGAACTTAAGGGGGAAAAAAACACTCATATGCCAACTACTTGTATTACAAGACTTGTTCATTGAGCCTCCTGCTTCTTAGAGTTCTTTAGTGTTTCATTGAAGCTTTTCAAGGTTAAGCATCTATTCATGCTACTCTGAATCGAAACAGTCATAGCTTTTCAAACACAACTTGCCTATTAGGCACTAGTCTTCTGAGCTCCTGTCTCAGTACAAAATCATAATAGCTTCTTCTCTTTCTGGTGCTCTATTTTATTTTTCTAAGTTAGATTTTAAAAACATAGGATCAATGATTTTCATTTAAAACATGACATAGTCCAGAAAGAGATACCATTGAATTTTCTGGTACTGGTTATGATACTAGATGGGGTTGGTTTTAATGAGCTTGATGGGATGCATGGATTTCTCTGCTCCTCAGAAGAGTAATCTACTCACTGTCTTTACATGTTTCCCTGCAGACAATTAAAAATAGCGTTTGTTTCCATGTAAACAGAGTACCAGGGAAAAAATTGTACTAATCTCAGTGGCAGCTTTATTCACCCAGAGATCACATTTCATAATCTGAAAACAAGGATTTTAAAAGATCCTTCAGATGACATAAAGTATTAACTCTGGCTTTGTTTAGCATGCTCAAGTGCAAGGATATTAGCTACTTGGTTTTACCATTGCCAGAATATTGGCATTCCATGACCTATAAATAAGAATCTTCATATTAAGTTACCAGATGTCCAGGACACTATGAGTTCTACATAGACAATTCTACTGATCAAATTTCAATTTCTTCCTTTACAATTGTGCCCACTGATAATTCTCTATCTCTCTTGGTTCTGACTGTTTGCTTTACATGAAATTGTTTTATTTATCAGTCCTTTGAGGAAATGAGCTCATTTGAAGACTTCAGATAATAAACATCATATTTATTTACTAACAAATAAACATTAAGAAAACATCTATGGTTGGCAAAGAAATGTGTTAAGGATGTTAAGTACAGGATAAATAGATAAAGTCACTGTTCTCAAGGATCTCATACTTAGCAGAAAATGTAGTAAAATACTCACACCCAAGAATACTATAAGATATATTCTAGAAATTTTAAGGAGTTATTATCTTATTATATTATCTGATGGCACAGGTTAACTGACACCATACTGTCTGTTCCTGTCTTACTCTGACTAAAACAACATTCAGTAGTCATAATTGTCTTGAAATGCATATTATATTATTGTTTACTGTCATTCAGTGTCCCATGCTTGCCATGAAGGAAAATCTCAAACACTATAGAAACACAATCAGTATTTTTCAAGATTTGTACTTGGTTAAGCTCTCCCGTCTCCAGCTCTCATCTCATTTTCTGTTTATTTGTCTTCACCCCAGAAACAATGTTTTGTTGCCTCCAGGGCCCACCTGTGCCTGGCTTTATTGAAATGTATTGATAGGTTCTTTTTTTTAAAAGTAAAAATGGCAAACTTTTTTTCAAAAATATCAAAGTCAAAGTTCTAATAGTCAGACTAAGATATTCAACAGGAAACTGGAAAGGCTGAACCAATGCTTGAAACAGATTCTAAATCTGCTGCATTGAGAATAAAGTTGTTCATAAAGACATGATTCTTAGAAATAGAGCAAGAAGCAAGAAAACAAAAATATTTAAAATTGCACTCAATCTTGAGCAAACACATTTAAGAAGGCTGAATTATTTTAGGACCTTTGAAAGACTCTATTATGGTATATCTTGAAAAATTTTGAATTTACAGTATTTTAGAACATCATTGACCAAAGTATATTTTTCCCCAAATCATTTAAAAAGGGGAAAAAAATGAAAGAAATTGAACAAGAAATGTTTAGAAAGTTAAATACAACAGATAAGTAAATAAAATCGATCCTTTTCCACCTTGGAAAGGATTAAAATGTAGTGCTGTTCAATAAATTGAGTAATTTCAAAAGATCAAGAAAGGATTTGACATAATTATTTCTATCATAACAAAATATAACCACCAGTCACAGAATGGGAGAAAAAAGGTATTGAATAAGAGATGTAGGTATACAATGGGACAGTGTCGTCCAGGACAAAACAGTTGTACAATGTCAAAACAGTCACCTGAATTGTGCTCATACTCCAGGTGAGGTGAAACCACCAACACTCCCTCTCTGGCCCTGTGACCCACACCAAAATGGTTCTTATACCTTCATTCTGTTCATTCAGCACATGTTCAACGAGCCCCACAAAGAACCAGGTTTCACCTCTTGCAATTATATAATTAATGGACCCCAGTGCCCACATTGACCTTGCTTGTTTGTTTTTGACAGCCTAATTCATCGGAGCATGCACATTGACTGTGGAACATTCCAGAATCATTTGCTTGGGGACACAGAACAAATGGGACCCCAGAGACGTTGCTGACTGCCAATGTACCTATGCTGCTTTTAACTCTCCCGTGCTCTTCCGCACTTCCATTTGATGTGCCATTTATCTGCTAAGCTTCACTTTTCCCCATCGGAATCACTTTCATGGAGTCTCATTTTCTTCTTATTTTCTGCCTTCCATTTTTTTTCTCCTTTCTCTCTGACCAACAAATGCCATATAGCCGACAGACTCATTCATCTCTAGAACCTTATCTAGCGAAGCACATGTTTCTTTTCTTTGAGGTCAGATTAACTATTCCTTATATACCACACAAAGAAGAAATATGCATTGGCAGCACAATTCTACTACGGTAAACCATCATTTCTGTCCACTATGTTAAGCCAATTTAACATGCTTAAACATGCCTTTTGTCATTCACCACAAAAGCCAAAGGCAGCTGAACTCTGGTTAATAAATCATTTTCTGAGGCAGAAAGACTGCGTAGGAAATATGATACAAGACATTTAAGACTATTCTCTAAAGGGTTTTAGTCATAAGTTCACCCAATTTCCTCATGACTAAAACTGTTTTAGGAAACGACATCTGAGAGAGCAAAAAGGAGTGGGCAGATTTAAAAGCTAATTCACTAAGTAGGGGGAGAAAACTTTTCTTACTGAAGGGTTTATTGGATAAAATCTTTTTTCTTCAATGAAGAATATATAAGGATGTTAAATGTTATGGAGGATTTAAATTCTAAGAAATATTAGTATGAATATTTTTTAAATCCTGTGTTCACCACTCCCTGCTTTTGCTTCAATTTTTATTGATCTAAGTAAATTCATTTGCTCTTAACAGGGTATTCTAAATTAGATTGTAAAGAGTTTGCCATAAAAGAAAAACTCAGTACCCAAAAATAAATAAGTAAACTTGAAATGCTGATCACAAAACAAAGGTAAACAGACATCTGAAAACTACGTACTTAGAGTAAATGAATGTTTTGATCCCATACGCATGCAGAGAGAGAGAGAGAGAAAGAGAAAGAGAGAGAGAGAGAGAGAGAGAGACCTAATAAACTCCCCAAATCCTAGTTTCTAGTTAAGCTAATTACAAGAATCATTGCCAAATATTTGAGATCATAGCTTAAGTAGGACAAACTACTCATATCCTTGCATTTCATTTTATTACAGTATGAACCAAAACGTATTCTATCACTCATTCATTTGTGTTCATTTTAGGTGGGACAGTTTTGGGTCAACAGATATGTTTAGACATCCATCTTCAGATGGTTTGAGGTGAGCTCTTCTGGCTCGGCTTTTACCTTCTTCTCCTCCTCCCAAGCTGTTACACAGCTTTTAGAGTTTGAACAGACTCCCAAGTTCTCAGAAAGGGAGTGAAGACTTCAGAACACACAGGTGCCACTGTGTCCCAAACCCCTCTTACTGGGCTTGCTGATGAAGCCTGGCAGAACAACATCATTCTCTTCAATTTCTAAACATGACATCACTTCTGATTAGATGAGGACCTCGGCAACGTATCATCATCCACATAGACATGTGGAGAAAAAAACTGAGACACAGCAAACTGCTTTGTAAAGAATTGTCCACAAACAGCCAAGTCTCCCACGAGTGGATAGCTTTTCATTGTCTCCCCAACAACCTACTACTGTCTGCACATAAATGGGTTACCCTTAAAATGACTGTGTTCTTAATCTAGTTACGTGCACCAATAATAACTGTAGCACATATCATGTGCCTGGGACTGTGCAGAGAGCTATCTATTCATAATCTCTTTCACAAAAGAAACTAGAGCTGACAGAGGAAATTATTTAATCAGCCTTTGTGATTGTAAGCTACATTGAGAGAATGATATTTTGAGACGATTTCTAAGTCTGAAGCCAAGTCTACGCCTACAATCTTTGTTGCTAATCTTTATTGAGCCTATGCTTAATGACAGGATTTAGTAGAACTACTTTATCTCATTAATGTTTATAATTAAAACCATGATTCTCTGTATATCTTCAGAAATCACCGGAGATGTTTCTAATGATTTTTGCCTTCATTCCAAGACATTGTTCCATTACAAACAGGTAAATAGCCCAAAGAAGGATTTACAAAAAAAATCTGTAATAAAAAGGAAAATAGGACTACACATTGATTAATACAAAGAGCAATTCATATTCGCAGGTGATAGGAATGTGAATTTGAAAGACACTGAGAAAATCTTAACCTCGTGATAAATTACCAAAATAATTTAAGTTCTACCAGTTTTGGTGTGCACATTCAAAACAGAAAGCACAAAAATATTTTCCAGGGTCTACTTACTTTCATACTTTCAGGACCCACAGGCATTTCAGAGAACAGTTGGCAGGGGGCCCCTCTCCCTAGAGTTTTTGGTATGAGGGTCTGTCAATGTCACAGTTAATTGCTCTCTGTGTTTCCCACGATTGATAGAGTTGAAGCCAACAAGTCCATAACATATCTCATCATTATAGCTTCCTTGCTGTGGGCTTGATTGGTGCACCTGCCAAGGGATGAGCAAGGGTCATTCAGATTTGTTTTTGTCTCTCTCTACTGCTCTTATAGACTAGCTGTGCCTCGAGCCCTGAATGTAGGTTCACCTATCACATAGATGAAACATGAACTCATTAGAAAATTTATGAAAGAACCAATGCAACCAGTTTCAAACCAGCCAAAAGAAAACTACAACATATGAACTACCCACTTGAGCATAGATCTAAGCTGTGAAAGGGGAATAATTGACTTATACTAAAAAGCCAGCTTAAGTATCAACTAATCCTAAAATAGATTAATATGACAAATGTGGCCACAGAATCCAGTGTAATCAAATTATATTGTGAAACAATCACATAGCTCATTGTATTATTAGCCAAGAGTAGTGAATTCCACCAAGCTCATTCTGTGTTTCTGGAGCTGTGTGAGTTCTGACATGACAATTCATTTCTAAAAAGCTATTGTTTAAGGAGCATACTGATGTGATTTAATGACCACAGATCCCTCTCTCAGCAGAGGGATACTTAACTGTCAGGCTGACATCTCTGAATGCTCATGTTAATCCAGTATGTATTCATGGGCTCATTCTGCAGTAAGCAGAAAGCTAAACTGTTAATATTGTATCTCAATAACTGGCAGTGTAGATGCAATGATTTCTTAAACTTCATCTATTACTTCATAGTTATAGGCAGTTTAGTGCAAATATGGTTTTTAAACTATAGTAGTTTCACAGGCCACCAGAAATCATTTCCAATATAAAAATTCAAAATGGGGGGAAAGTTTCAGAATAAACATAGACTTTTGCAATCATTTATACTTATCTTTCTTGGTTTTTCTTTTTCTTTTTTTTTTTTAGCTTTCAAACTTGATTTTAACATCAACAACTAATCAACCTCACTTATCATGGTCAATTGGTTTTCCATCCGAAAGGCCATACCATAGCATGGCAATGGGTTGCCTTGTAGAGACTGTGCCAGTCCCACTGTGGAACAGATGGCTACTCCATCAGTTTTAGGTGGGTAGCCCAGATAATGTCGTATTGAGTGACATCTTCCAGCAGGAAGTCAATTTCATTGGATACCAGAGCCACCACAACACACCACTCAGCTGCCTGTTGTTTTCCATCAAACCTGTTGCCACTGACACATGAAAATAGAGAATCTTGGACACTGAACCCAAGAATGACATTGAGTGATAGAGAATGCCAAACAGGATACTCCTGGAGATTTATTATAAAACATCCTGCCTTCCAGGATGCTCCCTGCCCTTTAAGTGTTCAGACAGAAAAGAGAATATAGTCCCATTCCACGCTCTGGAGGATATATTCTCTTAATAGAATCAAATTTATCTTCTCTACAGCCTCAGACACAGAATTAGCAACTTTCTTGAATCCTGAAGAAACAGTCTTTTTTTGTTGTTTTTTTTGTTTGTTTGTTTGTTTTTTTGCCAGTCCTGGGCTTGAGCTCAGGGTCTGAGCACTGTTCTTGGAGTTTCTCAAGGCTAGAACTCTACCACTTGAGCCTCAGCACCACTTCCAGCTTTTTCTATATATGTGGTACCAAGGAATCGAACCCGGGTCTTCGTGCATGCTAGGTAAGCACTTTAACCACTAGGCCAAACTCCCAGCCCAGAAACAGTCTTTTACTTTTCACTTTTACCCCATCAAATATGGAGATGCTTCAAAGGATTGAATTGCAGTTGGATGCCATTTTCACAACAAAATATCATAAAAATAATAATAATAAACTCCCCAACACATACTAGACACTTCTGACATACTAGACACTACTCAGTTTCAACTCAGGATGAGTGTGATATGAATTTGTACATCCATTGCATTAACTTGAAGCAGAATTCATTTCTTCGTCTACTTTTCCTAAAGCTCCAACTTTTATTTCAGTTTAGCTTAGCAATCTTATTTTTATACCAGAATGAGAGCCTCCACTGGTATTCAAGGCCTCTGCATTGAAACAATATCTCAGCCAATGGTTCCAGTAGGTATCATGTAACTGGCATGTCCAAAACAGAATCAAAGCCAAATTCTGCAACAGTCAGCTGAGTCTCTCCTAGGCAGCTTTATTATTGTGCATATGTTTATGAGCATGAATTTTCTTATCTAACCAGTACAGTATAAAGGAAGTAGTTTTGTACCCTTGAAAGAAGACTAGAACTTTAACATGTGTGCCTTTGATAGAAAAATCTGTAGATGGGCAATTTATATCCTAGACAATACTTGTTACCGTTGTTTCAATTTGTAATCTATTTTAGATTTTTCTGGCTGAAAGAAACATGCAGATTGTTATTTTAATGCCAACCTATCATATCATTTCATTTTGCAAGTCTTGGGGCTTGAACTCTGGATCTGGTGCCTATCCCTGAACTTTTCTATTGAAGACTAATACTCTACCACTTGAGCCAAAGAACCACTTCTTGCTTTTTGTGGTTCATTGAGTCTAAGAATCCCCATAGACTTTCCTGAGAGAGGGGCTGGCTTTGAACCACAATCTTCAGATCTCATTCTCCTGAGTAGCTAGAATAACAGGCATGAGTCCCTAGCTCTTGGTTTGAATTTATACTATTTATAATCTGATGCCTGTGGTGATTTTGTGTCAGCAGCCTCACAAAGCTTATACAGTGGGAAAATTGTTTACATGACTTTTTTGTAAAATTGAATATAGTTCTGTTTTTAAACAATCATCTTATTAGTAAATAAGCATGGTGATTGTTACTACAAACAATATAATTATTCAAAGTATATTTTTGTTATAAACAGGTGAATCAAAAATAGGTCATATTCAGTCTTTTGCATCACCAAGGTTAAAGTTCAAGAGTTCTGTGAGCATAAATAAGCACACTCCAGGTTCTTTAATATTCCATCTCAGGCTGGTGCTATCTTCTCTGATTTATTAATTCTCTACCTCTATTCCCTCTGTATATTATTTTCTCCATTTATAACCCTCAGTGACTGAGTTAAACACAAGTTTGTTTTCTAAAAAATATCATGTGTCAAGGTATTTATAAGAGAAAAAGGGAAAGAGATAAATTGCTTTCATAATAAGGGCAGTCATGATTATTTCTCTGAGGGCAGAAGCCATGCTGTATTTATTCATCCTCCCTCAACAATCAATAAAGTGTGATTCATAAATAAAATGCTACATATTCAGTGCTCCTGATAACCAGAAATTGTCTCTTCATCTCAAAGTGAATGTTCCACTTCAAAGCTAGATATTTGCTAATGTTGTTTTCTAGGTACCTTCTCCTCAGAACTAATTTCAGGCCTAAATTCTTATGGCAAATTGACACCACTACAAAAACCTTCTTACAGCCTGCCACCAAAAAACTCATTCTATGTGATTTCAATTCCTCTGCTGAAGTATATGATTTTAATGGGTAAGGACATGTTTTATTAAAACTTATATCCACCACTGAACCCTTCAAATACTTTCCATGCCTTGTACAATGAAGAATTGTTCTTTTGAAGTTGAAATCAATACAGCATTACCAACATTAATTTCTGTAAAATCATGATCACATAGGTCTAAACATCTTTACATCTGCTTTCACATCCACACAGATAAGATTAAAATCATACCTTTCCTCAGTACCTTTGCCTATATTGTACCCAAGTGCCTAAAGAAAATTTCTTTTCAGAGATTTTTTTCCTTAAGAATTCAATATATATTCCATGTACTTACCTATCATTATATATATATAAGCTCACTTTATACTTTCCTTATCAAACTGAATAGTTCAAATATAAATCTTTGATACAATATATTTTAATGTATTTGTGGAATCTTTCCCTTCTTTTCAATGTCAAAATCTTCATTTTACCCATGTCCATGTGACATGATAGCAGGTCACATTTCTTTTTCTCAATTTAAGTGGCAAATTTATGTAGACTAAATAGCAACAAATCTTAATAGAACCTTGATATGAAACTGCTATCATAATTTTTAAAAAGTGTTTCTTCCATACTCTTGCCTGCAAACAATAATAATCTGAGTGTCAGCCTATTTTTCCATGTACACAGAAAGTAGAAAGCTAGTGAAAAGATGACAGTCAAACTATTCACATTTCCTCCTGTTTTCTACATGCCACAAGTTCAAAACTAACAGAACTTCCACTTACTGATGGTACTAACACAGTTATGTCTAAGACCCCCAGAGAACTAGCAGTTTTCTGAAGCCTGATAAAAACACATCCACATAACAACTGTCAAAAACAATGGTATCCAGCTGTAACTCTAACTTGCCACCATCAAAAAGAAAGAAAAGAAAACAACACAAAACTCCACTACAGCATCTACCATAAAACAGACTCAGTTCGTTCAAGAGGTTTTTATAAATAAATACCAACTTTTGTGAAACACTGGAGACGGTGGTAACATTTGTTTGAGACAAAATCTGGCCCTACAGTCCTTGAACTTGAGAGCCTCCAACTTCCCCCATGCTGAGATTATAAGTGTGTACCACCATGCCCAGTTACTGAAAGCATTTTTTAAAGTTAATATAAGCAAAAACAAGTTCACTTGGCTAACGGGACACTAAGAAGGAAAAGTCTCCTTGAAGATGAGACTATTTATCTATGATAGCATCAGTCCCAATGCAGAAAATGTATCATTGCAAGTAGAAAGACTATGTATCATTGCAAGTAGAAAAACTATACATATCAGGAAATTTACAATTTGTGTAAAATATAAACAGTCCTGCAGGGTATGGTTTCGCATGTGGTAAGGTTTCCAATAAAATCAGATGACATTCACTGTCCAGGAAAATTCATCTGAAAACATCCCTAGTAACCAAAGGGATGAGGAAGAGTGAAGAGAAGAGGAATCCTGTGGGCTTTTAAACAGGACTGTGATATGCTGGAGATAGAGCCCCGAGGAAATACCACAAGTTAATACAGATTTCAATAACCACTGTGAGCTGGGCTGCAGCGGGAATATTTACTGAGAGCTCTATCTTAAGACGTCACTACCCTTCTCAACCACAGTCGCTTTGTGAGAATACAACTGAGAAAAGGAAAGAGAAACACCAGTCTTGGTTTGTGCCTGTCCATGAAATGAATGTAAAAATGAAAGAATATTTTAATGAAGCTCATGATACAAATACATCTTTAAAATAGAAAATATTATTCTAAGTAAAATATGGAAACTATTTACTACTCTTAATTTTAACAATCTTGAAGGTGTTTTAATTAGAAGAGAATTTTTTTGTCTTAGTATTACAACTAATGCAGGAATAGAAAAGCAGAAAAATAAGGAAAGGAAAGCCTTCGAGGCATAGTTTGTCTACAAGGAGGCAATGTTAAAACCACTATTTCAAGTGAAGTAAGCCAGACCCAAAGGAACATAGGCTCCATGGTTTCCCCCATTTTTAATAATTAGTACACATCAAAGACTCTCCTAGCAGAGGATTACAATAGCACAAAACCTAGATACATAGGTCATACAGGATGAGACTAAATGAGAGGGTCTCTAGGATATGGAAACAAGTGTGAATGTTGTTCTAGAGTGCTGTTATTTTTTCTATTTATTTGCCCTTATGGTTAATTTCTTATGGTTACTGTTTCTGACTTTGTTACCTGGTATATTCTGTATATGTTTATCTGTTTATTTGAAATAGGGAGGGGTAAAGGGAGTCAAATGGGGAAAAAAAAAACCTGAGAAGGGAAATGAAAAAACCTCCCATGTTCCTGGATTAGAAGAATCAACATCATGAAAATGGCAATCTTGCCAAGAGATATCTACAAATTCAAAGCAATACCCATCAATATCCCAATATCATTCTTTAAAGAAATAGAAGAGACAATCCAACATTTCATATGGAATAATAAAAGACCTCATATGGCAAAAACAATTCTTAGCAGAAAGAACAGCACAGGAGGAATTTCAATACCAAACTTTAGACTCTATTACAGAGATATAGTGACCAAAACAGCTTGGTACTAGCACAAGAACAGGGCTGAAGTCCAATGGAATTGAACTGAGGACCCAGATATTAAACCACAGACCTATGGCCACCTAATCTTTGACAAGGGAGCCAAAAAAATAGAATGGAAAAAAGACAGCCTCTACAACAAGTAGTGCTGGCAGAACTGGTTAAGCACCTGCAAAAAACTAAAGTTGGATCCTTCTTTATCACCCTGCACTAGGATTAACTCCAAATGGATCAATATCTCAAGATAAAAACCGACACACTGAAAACTTTACAAGAAGGAATAGGAGAAACACTAAGCCTCCTTGGCACAGGTCAAAACTTTCTCAGTAAGGACCAAGAAACACAACAAATCAGGGAAAGGCTGGAGAAGTGGGACTGCATTAAACTGCAGAGCTTCTGTATGGCAAAGAACATAGCTAGCAAGTTAACTAGAAAGCCCACAGAGTGGGGGAATATCTTCACTAACCATACAATGGACAAAGGCCTCATTTCTAAAAATATCAAGAGCCCAAAAACTTGAATCACTCCCAAAGTAAGCTCCAAAGAAACAACCATTCCATTAAAAGATGGGCCAAGGACGTAAAGAAAGTCTCTCTGAAGAAGACCTATAGGCAAATGAGGAAATGCTCAACAACTCTGGTCATAAAAGAAATGCAGATCAAAACAACTCTAAGATTCCACCTCACTCCAGCTAGAATGGCCAGGATCAGGAAAACGGATAATAACCGATGCTGGAGGGGATGTGGCCAGGAGGGATCACTACTACACTGTTGGTGGGAGTGCAAACTTATTCTACCACTATGGAAAGCAGTATGGCAGTTCCTCAAAAGACTAAACTTAAAGATCCCCTATGACCCAGCAATTCCACGACTTGGCATTTACCCAATCATCCAGAAACAAGGGCATACTAAATCCACTAGCACAATGATGTTCATTGCAGCACTATTTACCATAGCAAAGATATGGAACCAATCCAGATGCTCCTCAGTTGATGAGTGGATCAACAAGATGTGGTATTTATACACAATGGAATTCTATGCTCCTGTTAGAAAGAATGGCATCGCCCCATTGGTAAAGAAATGGAATCACCGCCATCTTCCACTGATCTTGTGAAGTTATTTCTTTTTTCTTATTTTCCCCCTACATTTTACCTTATGTTGTTACTATACTGACTTGATACAAGGTGTATTGTATATACATTTGTTTATTTGAAATAGGGGAGGGGAAAAAACAAGATGAATAGGAGGGGGTAGGAGGAGGGAGAGTGGAAGAAAAACATGAGTAGGGGTATCAATGTGCAATAATTAATGTACCTACTTCCTGATGAATCTAACTGTATCCCCTCTAGATATAACCCTGCCAATAAATTACACTTTTTTTAAAAAAACTCAAGGTTTCTTTTCTGACTAGGCCATCTATGAAGGTTTGTCGGTGTGATTTCTCTACCCTTTATTTTCATTTGAATGACATTTTTCTCATAAGTCTCATTCCACACAATATTTGAAGCTAAAACCAAATGTCATTATCAACTGTGATAGTTTATCTAACATTTAGAATTTGATTGCAATTTTATTAATGGTCAAATTGCAAATGACAATGTTTTCTCAGCACTGTTCCAGCTCAGCTGTTCCTATATCCATGACATTCTTGGATTACTGAAAGACAGTAATTCCCATTAATTCTACCAGGGAAGCAAATGTTTGGAGGCTCCCTCTTTACCTGTTCATGTGACATGGTCAACAACTTATTTTAACAGATTAAAATGCATCATGCTTTCAAATTCTGACAAATAGATGACTCAGTGTTATTGATGTAATTCCACCAAGGTTTGGTACATTCTTCAAACACAACTTCTAAGCATTTTTCTGTAAGATTGCTACATATGAAATATGTAAGTGTATGTAGCTAACCGATAACTGAGTCTGAATCATTCTCTGTTAAAAAAAATCTGTATAACTGAACTCTCAAGCATCTGGCTACTAAGGTAGAGCTATTTCAGCAGGTACCAACATCAAGAATACTTCTAAATGCAAGCCACACTTCATTGGTAATAAATTCTGTTAAGTTGGTATTAAAGAATGTATTTCCCTCAAGCAGTCTTTTAGATATGTAAAACCTGATATTTCATCTTGTTTGAAAATCTTATATGAATATAAATCAACTTGAGATGGCAGAACAATATTGAAGTGAACAGTCAGCTATTTGCCCTTCCAATGTCTCAGACAAAACCCAGTATCAAATAGTAGATTTGAAAGGAACAGTGGGAATTAAAGCTAGATAAACTCACCCCTCGATTCCAAACCTTGTGCCTTTGTAATCCTAAATCCTTCTTTCTTAATATGTATGTTGCTGGATTCTTTTTTTAAATTAAATGTGACATTTAATTTCTGAGGATTTTTTTATTGCTGAGTGTAATCTACATTCATGCATAGCAATTATTGTTTTGTTGGGATTTGTTTTTGCATCCTGTTTCATTTTTCCTATTTCCCTTTATTTTCTATCTTTCCCTTCCCCTTCTTTCTTTAGATATCTCACTGATCTATTCAATTTGACTTCCACATTTGTTATTGTTACAGTATTTAATGTTCCCTAGTTTTTTCATCTTTTTCTTCCTAACAATGTATTTTCAGACTATCACAACTTTCATGTTCCTAACTTCTATCAGATCAGCATCTGCCTTGTAAATTGTTACCCTGTTCTCCAAGAAGTCTTTTGCATGGATATTGACCCGCATCAACTTTATTCTCCACGTGTTTATACTTTCTATATTTTTTAAACTATTTATATTATTCCCAGGGCCTTCTGTGAGAATTCCTCTCCTAACCACTGAAATAACTTTTTATTATGTTACTAATTTTCATGGTACTTTATTTTAAAAATAATTGTGTGAAGAGATAACACACATACTACAAAAAGATAAAACTACACATACTGCATATGTAAAGATATGCACCTCCATAAGCTTATGGTTTATTCACAATTGTAGAAACATCATCCATTTCTGATTTTAGGACATTTTCACTATACCAAACAGAAACCTGTTATATATTTCTTAATCCCTTAACTCTAGACAATTTTGATACATTTTTGCCTCCATAATTTCATTATTCTAGCATTTCAAATAAATATAAATATTCAGCAATCTTTTATGACTGGCTTCTTTCAGTAAGCCTAAGGTTTTCAAGGTTCAGACATCAACCTATCAACTTATCAGTCATCAACATTCCGGATACATAAATATTCATGTATTAATAATATTATATGACATATGTAATAGGCTGCCCTTGGGTAGGATAACAGATTCAGCCACTGAATCTAGATCTTCATTGAGAAAGGGTATCAGGCAAGACTACAACAGAGATCCTAACTTGTAACGATCACAGCTTCTCAGATATGAGCCACAGGCATAGCACAGATATGTGTCAGGCTCTGCTGTGTCCTTTTTGATCTTTTCTTTTTATTCCTGACACTGTTCTTTGGGCTGAACCGCTTCTCTCACTGCCCCCCTCTCTTAGACAAGGAGTGAGGAGAAGAAAATTCAGGCATTTCCTGGCTCTACATGATAATTTCTCCCCAGTTCACAGGGACCCAACTCTTAGTTTTGCTTAGTGTTTGCCTCTATTTTGTTGCTGCAATAACTGGTTTTTCTGTTCACAATGGTCCAGATTTAGCAAGTACCTCCCCACTACCAGTACCACTGTGGTATGTAAGAGATATGAAAAAAAGAAAAGGTAAAGCTACTGTTTGTAGCTTTGTACTATAGTAGCTACTGTTTATAACTTTGATTTTCCACCAAGTTCAACTTCCAGTGTCTGCATTGTAGATTGAATAACAAAGAACTTTTTCCCTGGAACCTACTTGCCACTTACCCTAAGTGGAAATTATATTGGGGTCATTTTCTTTTCTATTCTGTTTTATATGTCAGAGGTAAGCCAGCTGCCAGGCTAGTTCATCTTATCAGAAATTGGAAACATTTCATCCCGGTAACTGTTATTGGAAATTTCATCATATTCAAAAGATTCTTAGTCTGTATCTATCACTTGAGTAGCCTTGTCATTTTCCCCTAATGGTTTAATGACATTAATGGTGGTCTAGAAATAACCTTTAAAACACTGTTTATGAAGATGTCACCAGGGATTCATGCTAGACTTACTACTTAAAATACTTCTACTAATAATGTAAGGAAGATGGTGAGATGGAATTTGGAGAAATGTGCAGTGTGAAAGAACAGACTTATCCATATTGTGAATAAAATCTTAAAAGATTTTATCTTCTGATCATATTTTAGGAGGAAATAAAAGAAAGACAATGCTTTAGAAAGGTTTGAGGGTAGGTTGTCTTTCTGGTGCAATGGCTTTCCCATGTTGAGTGTAGCTCAGTGCTGTTACTAGATTCAGGTGCCTTTTTCCTGGGGTCCTTAATGGATTATACAGTTGATTCTGTAGTCTTAACTCCTGGCCTTCCCTCGTTCTGTCCCAGAGTCTTACCCGTCCATCTGAATGAAGGGATATTTGCACAGGGTTTCTCAGTCATAAGACAATTTTCTCCATTTTAGCTGTATCCTCTGATTCCTACCCCCTAATGAAAACTGGAAGGGGAGGGGACACAAGAGTCTCTCTTTGTAAATCTGTTTGTCTTTGTGAACAATAACAACTATATTTATGGGATGCAAGGTAATGTTTTCATCTATATCCTTCTAGTATTTGGTCTGAGCTGTTGTAATACACGTATCACTTTCATTCGGATCACTGTCCTGACTATGGAGATAGCTAATTGCACGGCAGCCATAAACAAGACATTGTGACATTAAAGTTATCCTGAAAGTTGTAAATGAAAAGAACCTAATACTTCCTCTCTCCAACCATCACCAAACTGAAAATGAAAACTTCAACCATTATGTAAGAATTTCAGCACCGTCCAGGTTTCCTTTTAGCATCCATTGTTAGCCAAAGAGATGCAAATATTTGTATAACTAGTAAAAGATTTCCTTAAGTAAGAAATTTTTCCTTAACTAGGAAATCTTTCTAAGTCTTCACAGACAATCCCATCTATTCCCCTCCACTCTGAATTCATGTGATATTTGTAACCCACAACTGTGGCTAATACATAACTTACACACAAACTTACTCTCTTTGCCTCAGATTTCAACCATCATGTGTGTTGTTAACCGCCTTCCTTCTGGGTTCAGGTCTTTGTATCTCTTCACAGAGTGCTAGCTCCAAGAATACAATTTGATGCTCATTGTATCCCTCTCCAAAGTGCTGTAACTAACTGTTTGAAGTTCAGTCATTCATTTTGACTTGAGAATTGTAAGAAAAATACATCAATGGATCACATCGAAACCAAACTCTGTCCAAGAGGCAATGATTTGCTGATAGGGGAACCAGATAAAGCCTTGATTAAACTAATAATTATGTTTTGATATAATTATAATTATGCACATATTTATTAGAAATAGGACAAAGATGAGGCCCCTTCATCTACTTTCCTTCAAAGATACCACCAGCAAAATGGTACACCATTACAACAAGATCTTAATACTGATACTATGTAAGTTCTGTTTTTCACAAGAATTCCTTCTGTTGCACTTTTGTAGACATATCCAGTACCACTCTGAAAGCCACCAGTCTGTATCATTTCTATAAGATTGCCATTTCAAAACAGCATAGATAGATAGATAGATAGATAGATAGATAGATAGATAGATAGATATAGATAGACAGACAGATAGATACATCATACAATATATAGCCTCCTGTGATTGGCTTTTGTTACTCAAAATAATTTCCCAGAGATTCATGCATATCATTGCATGTTTTCATAGTTCCTTCTTTCCTGTTGACTAAGACACTAAGGTATGCATTTGCTCAGAGTCCTAATTCTTCATGTATCGAAGTAACCTGGCTGGTTTCTAGTTTGGAGATATTATCCATTTCAATAGAATGGGTATAAATATTGTTGTATAGATTTTATCTGTAAACAAGTCTGCATTTATCTGGGCTTTCTGTTTCCTACTGTAGTTGTTAAGGGTTATCATACTTATACTGTCAAATTGTTTAGAGAGAGGCAACAACATCATTTTATATTCTTCCCCACAAGCCTGAGTAATCTAGTTTCTCCACACTCTTGCCAATATTTAGTATGCTCATTTTTTAAGTTATTATTTTATCTTTTCTGGCATGTATTAGTGTTATCTCACTGTGGTTCTAATTTTCATTTTTCTACTGCCTAATTGTATTGGAATGTCTTTTTCTGTCTTTACTTACCATTTGTATATCATTTTTAGTAAAACAGCTCTTTGTGATGTTCCATTTGTAGTGTTTGGGAGTATTTCTTACCTTTCTTTGAGATTTTGAGGATTTAAAAAAATATTCTAAGTACAAGTTATTTCACAATAAATGTCTCACAAGTATTCTCACTGAAAAGGTAGCTTTTCCTTTTATCATCTCTAGAAAATCTGTTATGGAGCAAATGTTTATTAATTTAGAGGAAATTGAATGTACTATTTAGAAAAGAAAAGGAATACATCTCATTCACTTGGCTATAGTGAAAGGTTAAAATACATAATGATAGCATAGTTCCTGATATATAGTAATTTCCAAAAACACTAATGTTGGTTTATTATTTATTATCAAATATTAGTTTTATTGGGCAGATAACAGAGAAGTATGTATTCATGTTATCTTAGTACCCTTATTATAGGGTCACTATCTGTGCCTTGGGCTTTTTGTTGTTGTTGTTGTTGTTTTGCTTGCCGGTCCTACAACTTGAACTCAGGGCCTAGGCACTGACCTTAGACACATTTTGCTCAAGGTTAGTGCTCTTCCACTGAATCTCTTTGTTACATGGGATGGGGTTATGTGGCTATATGACTAAGTCATGTGTGCTCAAGTTATTAAATTAAAATGTAATGAAGTAAATTGCTGTGAAACATGAGAGAAGCCGATGACATCACAGTCTCCAAATGTTTCCCAAAAAGCAAAAAATGTTATATTCCTCTTTATCTTTCACCAGGGAGCCTGGACTCTCCTAATGCCATCTGCATTTCTCTCAGGCCAGTGGATTTTGGACAGGTTGTGAGTATTGTCTTTGAATGGGTCACAGCCCCAGTTAGGAACAAAATTAGCCACTACCTCAGAATGAATGGTTCTTTTCACAGAAGGCTCCTTCTGAGTAGATTTGAATTGCAAATGTCAAAACCCCTAAAGAAAATAAAAACAAAATAATAAATAGGACAAGTTTGCTTAAAAGCAGCAGTAATTTATTATCAAGCAATTAACCTTGTAGTAAGCTTCCATTTTTAATTTAGATTATTTCATTCAATATTGAAAATATAATTGCAATAAAGGTTGGGGACACTGTGCAGTACTCCAATGCTAACCATTTATAAACAATTTGTCTTTAATGACAGACAGGAGAGCCATCTAATTACACTTTGCATTTTAAGAAAGCTGACAATTTGCCAAATGGCACTCCATTTGATTGCTTTTAAAATGCAACCTTGGATTATTAAAGAGAACAGGATTTGGGGGTCCCAGGTAATTAAATTTCCTAGCATTCCTATTGAAAGCCTTCTGAAGTCTTTATTATAAAGCTCACCCTCCAAAAATATAATCATAATGCAGAGACTTAATTCCTCCAAATAACCATTTCCTTTATCATTCGAGGTCAACTCTTCTAGAAGGCTTATCCTAAGCAGTCAAAGGGCCAGGAAGTGATCTGGGAGACAGGAAGAGGAGAACCAAGAAAGGAATGGAATAAATGATTGGAGTAGGAAAGGTAAACTGCTTTAAAAATCTAGATTATTGCAACAAAGACTTATGCTTAAGGTTTGATGGAGAAACGCTTTTAAATGAATGTAAAAATGGGCCAAAAAAGAGACCTATCTTCAAATGCGTATGTGACATGATAGGTTCATGGCTGATTGTGAGTCAGTTCACACTTAGTGACATCTACCCTGAAACAGAAATAAAGCCTAAGTCAGCCAGCACTGGTCAGCAGCATTTCTCTCAGAGATCACTTGATATATTTCTAGCACTTCTTTTCCTCAGAAGAGTCTAGCATTTATAGTATCTGAAGAGAACTCTCAAGTATATAGCACCTCATCAATTCTTGAAAGCTGTCTGAATCATGTGTCATTGTACCCTGAATTTCCTCAAACCTTTGCTCTTACTCAGGTGCAAAAGCAGACTGGGAGTCATTGATTGCCTTTGTTACATTTCCTCTGTTCCACTTCTGCAGTGTCCTATTTGAGATAGTTTGCCTAGACCTGATAATGAGCTCTCTAATTCTGACACATTTTGGCATCTTCAAGTCCTTTATCTATTTCTGGATATTCAGAAAAGAACTAGCATCCATGGAGTATATTCTATGTGCCTCAAAGGTTTTCTTGCCTGGCTTTATTCTCTCAGAATAAAAAGAGAATTTTAATCAGTTAGTCCCTTACTGGTTTCAGTTCTACTTGTCTAAACCTGGTATTCCATCACCAAAAAATGCCAGTGCTTGCTTTTTCCCTTTGACACTCCATGCAAATAGGCTTCCATTAAAAGTATTAGGGGAAATTCAGCTCTCAAAGCCATCTAGCCCTCTGCATTCCATTCTGTAACTTACCCCATCAGTTTCATTCCAATCATGTTTCTTTACATTTGCCTATCTCAATCTAGAAACATTCCACAGCCCTTGTCATGTTTAATAAATCCTTGAAGTCCTGTCAGCATCTCCCTCTCTCTCTCTTAAAATTCTATAGCCCAGAAATGGTGTTATACAAGCTTTAGTTCTTGCCCTTTGTCTGATGAGCTCCCTGAAATTTGATGATCATGACTGACTTTGGAAGTCAGTCACAGATCTATTCTCTATTTGTTCCAGGTACTAACCTGGAACCCTACACATATCTTGCCAGGGCACCAAGATGCACTCTCTACCTGCTTTCTTACCTTGATGGCAGTTCCAGCTCAGTCTCTTCTGCAATCTTCTATGTCCCTTCATAGCTTGACTTTTCATATGATCTAAATGTAATGCTGAATTGTTTCTCTCCATACATTACCTTCTTCTTAGTAGTTCTCCTATGTTCCTTAATGGTATCTAATCATGGGTGAAGCCATGTCTCACTTTTGAGCTCAACATCGGCTTTGGACCTGAATTACAGACCTATTTTTCCTTTTTAGTCACCAACCTCATTAAAAAACATTCTTATCCACTCACAAGAAAAGCCAGATTATAAAGTTTGCTCACTTTTAACAAAATCCAGGGGGCCAGACAATGGTGGGTCACACCTGTCATCCTAGCTACTCAGGGATGCAGAGATCCAGGGATCACAGTTCAAAGCCAACCCAGGCAGGAAAATCTATGAGACTCTTATCACCAATAAACTATTCAGAAAAAGCCAGACATGACCCTGGGGCTCAAGTGATAGAGTGCTAGACCTGAGCAAAAGAAACTTGTGGACAACACCAACGCCCATAGCCAATCAATCAATCAATCAAACAATAAAATAAAAATAAAGCTAGAGGTAATAATCATTGAACTTGGTCCAGTGTACGTTGTCTGGTGTATTCATAAACTGACAATAGGAAATACAAAGGCTACAAGAGGTGGGCAGGGCCCTTTATCTCCTATTTTCTTGCTCTTTAAGCCATCAATGGAGAGACACCTTCAATTTTATCTAATAACCAGAGAATAATAGAGCTCTGGGCTTGCTGTTCTTTGTCTATTGCTACATTTGCTCTCTCAAGCAAACTACTATACAAGACTACTCTGATACATCAGTGCCTAGACCCTGAAATTCTCAGTGCCCCGACACTTCAAACAACCTATTTGATCTGTGCCCCACTCTGCTGCCATTTATGTGCTCCTAGAAGCTATTTACAGGCAAGCCTAGACATGTTCTAACCAAGTCAGAAAATCCAGAGTTGTCTTTACTTTCTTCCTCTCTGTCACAAGCCACACTTGACAAATGATTGTCTTCTCACTTCTGCACACAAAATATCTCCTACCTACCTATTCTCTGGTTTTAAAGTTATGATCACTCACCTCAAAAAGTGCCTAACCCAACCTCAGACCTCAAGCCCTATGATCTCTGCAGTTCATCGGACATTCATTGGTCCTCCTTTCCAATTCCTAAAGGATTTCAAGTTCTTCAAGTTCATAGTAAATGTAGTTCATTCTCAAGCTTTTATGCTTTCTAAACTGGTGTAGGATGTTGGGGGCCAAGTAGCGCCATTCTAATAACTTTCTGCTGAGATCTGTAGTAGGGGTAAACAAGTGGACCTCTTTATCCTGCCCACCTGTTGTGCTGATAGGCTCCCGCACCCAATACAAGGAGGGGAGTTTTAGAGAGATAGAGATTCCTGCCTTGATGAAGCTGCGTGGCATTTCTGTTCCTGTTCGTGCTCCGGAGAAGCAAGGCTGAGTGCGGGAGGACAGTGGGCCCTCTTCTTTTGGGGCTTGGACTGGTTGGGGTGTGTTTTTCCCATCCCTCCTCAAGAGGGACTGGGGATGAAGGACCCGGACATAGGATAGTTCCCATTTTTGACAGAAAGTGCACTAAAAACTCTGTGGTCTTCCCGTGGACCCAATCTGCAAACATCACAGATCCCATTTTCAAAGTATGTCCAGACTTCAGCCACTTTCTTAACAGCCTTGCTCCTTCCAACCAAATTCAAGTCATCACGACCTTTCAAATAGATTCCATTAATATCCATCTACCTATTCTGTTCATTTCTGCCCTCTCCCAAGCCAGATTATATGGCCTCTCCAATGTCCCTGGGGAAGACATTCTAAACACTCTTAGTACATCTGAACATAGAAAAGAGTACATGTCATACTTTCCCCCCCATACATAATGTAGTAAAACTTAATGTATAAATGAAACACAGTAAGAATATTTTAATGCCTGGGTGAAATAGAGCAATGATAAAAATGTATTATTATAAAAGCTATATGAAAGACTTTTATTCTCAAATATCTCATTATACTTCCATCCTTTTAATTTAAAAACAAGGCATTTTCTTTGTAATATATACAAATTGTCAGGCTCATTAATCTCATGCTTTGAGGCATGGTTAAATAGAATAAAAAAGTTAACTGAAACATAAGTGAAATACCATGGCCAGCAGTTCCACACAGAGTGGAAATGCAAGACAGAAAGACAGAAAGACAAACAGAAGAAAAAGAAGAACAAGGAGAAGGAGGAGGAAGAGGAGGAGGAGGAAGAGGAGGAGGAGGAGGAGGAGGAGGAGGAGGAGGAGGAGGAGGAGGAGGAGGAGGAGGAGGAGGGAAGGAAGAGAGAAAAGAGAAGAAAGCCCAAAGAAGTGAAGTTACAGTTCAAAGCTTACATATTAGGTTAAGCAAAGTAATAAATTGAGTAGTCAAAGGTCATTGGCTTGGGCCAGTACAGTTACTTGTGGAAAAGTGACAAAATAAGTGTCCACTTGACAAGGTTTCTACTGAGGGTTTGTATGTCATAGATGCATATTAATCTATGTAATAAAATATTATATCTATAGAGTCATAAGTTTTTATGTCTATGTAGTTGTGTTTATATTTCCAGTATCATGTCCATAGTATTGGGTATGCAAATATTGACTCCTCGCTCTTGTACTGTTTGGATCTAATAGCTACATATTAAGGATACATGTGCCTTTTCTTCTTCTTTTATCCTAGTATAAGTTGGGGACCTTTCACAAAAGAGTTTTACCTCCTGCATTCACAGGTCATAATACACAGGGTATTTGCTGCTTTCAAGTATCTTTATCTCAAAATACAATAACCATACATGGAATTGTTATGTTAGGGTTGCATAGTTTGAACCCCTACAAAACAAGAAACTGGGGCCAGGAGTTTGGCCTAGTGGTTAAAGTGCTTGCCTAGCATGCATGAAGACCCGGGTTCGATTCCTCGGTACCCCACATACATAGCAAAAAGCCAGAAGTGGTGCTGAGGCTCAAGTGGTAGAGCTCTAGCCTTGAGAAAGTCCAAGGACAGTGCTCAGGCCCTGAGCTCAAGCCCAGGACTGGCAAAAAAAAAAAAAAAAAAAAAAAAAAAAAAACCAAGAAACTACATAGATCTGGTTCATTCAGTCACTATATCGTGTCACTATGATACTTCATTTGATAATGGCAGTTGACAACCTCTCTAAATATTCTCTATCTTCTTTTCTATCCTTTTTATTAGGATCTTTTACTTATACAAAGGAATTGCCATTTAACAAAACAATTTATAGAAAACAATTTACGAATATAATCTTGATGAACATCATCCCTTTCAACATTCTTACCCATCCCTTCTCTACCTACTTTCCATTTTCTCATCGTATTTAATTTTTCCACAGCTTCATAAAAATCTGACTTAAATTTTTATTTTTTTCTGATCTATTCCAATAAATGGAATCTTCATGAAAAGCAATATTAAATCTTTTGATCATGCTGTACTGGTAAAACAAATGTGAGTAAATAAAGAATGGATAATTGGGTGCACAGGTGAATATAATATTCTCCTTTTTTTTCAAAATGGATCACTTTTCCTTTTATTATTTTATTATTAACTAATTTTTTTCTTTTTTTCTTGTATATGTATTTTATTGTAATTAAATTTTTCCTCTGCTATAAACCCCAGGAAAAGAAAACTAAAATCTCATCACATTTTTTGTGATTCTGAAGAGTGTTTTCTCCCAAAACAAAAATCATTTGAAACAAAAATTATCCATTCCACAAGTTGTGGAATGGATAATTTATTGGAGCTGATATTCCAGTGGGAATCCATGTTGGAAAACCACTCTCCTCATGCAGCTGTGGGCTTCCTGGTCTGAGGAAATCCTCAAATACCATATTTGCTTCTATTTTCCTGCCTATATCAATTTCTACTTTGAAATAACCTGGGAGTGAAGCAATGAAAATAAGATTGTTTATACTAGGTATATTGGTTTCTTAGTATCACCGTAAGAGTGCAACATAAACCAGTGGCTATAGACAAGCAAAACTTATCATAGCTCTGCAGGCTCTAAAGTCCAAAGTCATAATACTGGTGGGGTACTGATTTTCCTAAGGGTCATAGATCCTCTTTTTCTGTCACTTCCAGAATCTCTCAAACCCAGGTGTTCCTTGACCCAATCTCTGGCCTTGTTCTTACAAGGCCATCAACTCATTTTGTCTGTCTGTCACTTCTTATAAGGACAGCTGTCAAGCAGAATTACAAACGCAACCTCCTCAATTATAACCTCATTTTAAACAACCCCATTTTCAACAACCTAATTTCCAAATATCATGTCCTGAAATCCTGGGACCCAGAATTTCAACACAGTATTTTGGAAGACAAGCGTTCAACTGTACTCTGGGAAAACAAAATACATTTTCTCTCACAGAGCTTGATCCTTTATTCAGTGCCAAGTTACTCACCTGGCAATTCTATTAAAAATTATAATGCTGTTATTCCTAGTGATAAAACTGAAGTGGATTTATTTCTTACCCAAAAGGAAATAGAAAACCATAAATACTGAACATACTACATTTGTGTTTGATAATAGTGATATCAGCAGATAGGTATTCAGCACCGAGAAAGGTGTGATTAAAAAAAAACAGCCCTAGAGATGAAGCAAGATGAAACAAGATGATTTCTGCGTTAACAGGGATGGAATGTAAGAGGTAGGTAGGTGGAAAGATCAGAGGATATATGTCAGAAATAAGTCCATTCAGTATGCATATACTGGGCACCTGCGGTATGCTAAACATAAGAGTTAGGAGCTGGCTTACATACAGATACAAATTTTTGCTAGTGTCTGGGGATATAGACATTAAATGCTCCTGTCTTGATGGAATATTAATTTAATAAAGAAAACAAAAAATAATCTTCACAGAATGTGAGAGATACAAAGCTGGAACTAAAGAACAGCAGAGGGAGAGAAATAATTAACTTCCAATAGCATGTGAAGTGACATGCCAGTGTTAAAAAGACAATTATTTGGGGAAAGGAAATGATTAAGCATTCTGCTGAAAATATTTTTAAAAGATTCCTTATAGAGCACTCAGTTGCAGAATGCAACCTATGTCAGAGAATGCAATGCCAATCATTTTCTCATTGCACATCCAAATTTTCATACATCCATATCCCCGTGCCCTTTGCTAGATGTGGCTGGCATGTTCTTATTTTTATCATCCACCATAGATCAATCACCAAAAACAAATGTCTGATAAGAAACAAATAAAGAAAGCAAGCTTCTATCTTTCCTATAGGCCATCAAGCTACACAAAAATAGAACTGTCAACTCAAAAATTCTTTGTTAAGATGAACTGCAACTTAAAGTTTTTCTATGCATTTGAAATGTAATAATCTTCTTTGGAATCACTGGGTTTCTTGGTTTAAAAAAAGAAGATTAAGAGAAAAATTCTCATTTTCAAGAATGCGCAGGTTTTTTAATAAACACATTGTTTTCATCCAAATCCTTTTGTTTCAAAAGTGCCTCAACATAGCTTTCTATGAATAGATAGATATGAAATACGATGGCTGAATTATGTGTTCATATACCATGACTCCATTTATTTCTATACCAAAATGTATATATACAAAAGCTTGGAATCCAACTAAAAACTTAACATTTAGCAAAAATTGCTAAGTATAAGCATAAAACCCTGTAAGAGAAGACATTTTCTTCTTTACTCTTTCTTTCCTTGGTGTCCTGCATTGAACTGACAAAAAGAGAAGATGAGTAAGAGAAGAGGCACATTTTGCTCATGATTGCACATAGGGATTTCACAAAGCAAGGAGACTGAAAAAAGGAATGTTTGGAGGTTAGAGCTCTTAAAACTTCTCATTGAGTAAGAGGAAGGGGAGAGAGGCACTTTTGGAAAAGCAAAGGGCAGCACAGATGACAAGTGGAGAAAGGACATTCATACAGGAAAGCAGATCTGGCTTTTAGAAAGATAAATGGGTATTGAAGAAACGATGGAAGATTAAACCATGTTTCTGTATATACAATGGCTCCAGGAGATTCATCAGGAGAGGATTTAGGACAAGAGAATCTTGTTGACTTCTTTGTGAAGGTTCTACAACTCTTCCACTCAAACTAATTTTCTATTAGCATCTATAAATTGTATGGAGGGGTTGGTTTCATTGTTTTATACAAATATAGAATATACTTTGAGTATATTCATCTCCTTATTATGTTTCATGTAAATGTAGGATATACTTTGAGCATATTTAATTCCTTAGAGTCTTATCTCTGCTTTTAAAACAATTTTAATAAGCTTTGTTATTCTATTTTCATGTAGGCAACTAACCTACTATAATGTACCTGTCAAATCCCCCCTCTCTCAGCCTATCCTAAGGTAATAGAACCTTCATTTTGTATTGAGCAGCCAGAGATGCAAACAATGATCCCATCTTGTGATTCCCAAGTGGTGTTTCCATAGTTGCCAATGTGTTTTTGTGTTCATAAATAAATAATAAATAGCAAAACCTGCAGTCACGTGAACAGATCATTGTTGTTCAATAGTATAGCACAGGTCTACACATATAAGCCTTAGCATACACAAAGCCTTAGACTTGATTCTTTCAAAGACAGAGATGAAAGAGAGAGGGGGGGAGAGGGAAAGGAGGGAGGGAGGACTGGAGGGAGAAAAGAAGGTAAGGAGAAAGGGAAGAAAGGAGAGAGGAGGAAGGGAGGGAGGAAAGGAAGGAGAAAGGGACCAAGGGAAAACCAGCAGTGGATAAAACGTGAGTTTTCTTTAGCATTTAGAAATGTAAGCATGAGTACCTTCGTTGTGTAGGAGACAGGAGGGCATCTGGGTTGTCAGAGTGAGCCCAGGCAGAGGAATGAGTATGGACCCTCAAGTGAACAGTGGCTCTACCCTTTGAACACAGGAAGAAGGTGAGGCTCAAGCAATGGCTTGAGGGCCAGAGCAGGGGGAAGGCACCTTCCCTTCACCTCTGCACATGCCTTCACCACCAGCACACGTTCTGTTTCGTTGTCTGTACTACCCATGTGGAATGTACATGGAAATCAGGTGTAGTTTTTCTTTAAAAAAACATTTAAAATATATTTCCTGTTTTTTCGCAGGCTAATGCTGTCTATATTTCTGTCACAAATTATAGAGCTGTAGCTCCTATTTTTTTTGCTCACTTTTATATACAGATGAGAGGTTTTTAAATGCATTCTCATTTGCTGAATGTAAAAACTGAAGTGCAACTGAAATCCTTAAGAGTGCGAACTACATCTATCACACTCCATTACTTTCTACATTGTCTGTGATTACTGGGCATGAACTTAACAAAACGCTTCCTTAGAAAGCAAGGGCAAGATCTTACCTTTCTGTAAGAATCTATTAAACAAAACCAAACCCAAGAGATTTGGAGAGAAAAAAGGAAAACCATAAAAGCAAAAACAAAGAAATAAACTAGCCTTTTTTCCAGCATCGCAAAAACAAAGCACCAGCACCATCTATGAGATTTCAAATAATTAGGGGAGAACAAAAACTAAGTGAGAGAGTGATTTGCATTAAACAGTTGATATTCCTTGTAGCCTTTAATTAATTAAATGCTTAGCAATTATTGTCCAGTTTAATTGTAAAAGACATTGTTTGCATGCATGAAACATGCGTGCATATGTGCTTATGTGTAGATCTAGTTTTGTGCATGTTCAGTGAAGGAAAACATCACACACACACACACACACACACACACACACACACACACACACCCTGAAGACTTGTTAAAGTGAGTCTAAAAGACACAGTGCAAAAAGATTTTCTCACATATTAAATGTGGACTCTGATTGTTGGGGTCACATGGCCCAAGATTTATAAATCTGTATCAATCAATAACTCTGTATTATCTCCATTTTGAATAAACAAAATGACTTTTTAGAGCCTATTACTAATCAGATTATGATCAGACTTGTGCATCACCTCACACATCTAGCAGGTAAGGTACTGGGTCATAGAAGAAAGTAGTAGGAATAAAATGAAGAGCTGCGAAGTGTGGCCAAGAATACCCACGGTTTTCATCACAACTTCTACAACTCTCATGACTGCTTTCTGTAGGTGACTGACCTTTTAGAAGATTGGGTTTCATAAAAAGTGAACATGTAACACATACATACAAATAATTATTGGATTTATAATCCAGATTAAAACTTTTTTTGCATTTCTTACAACTAACCCTTTTTTGGTATTGTTTGCAATCATCTTTCTTGGCCAGCACTTATATCTCTAATTTATTCTTATCCAGCCCAGAGCTCACAGTACCAATGACATTATGTAGCATAGTGTTTAACCCAGTCTCTTATACATACTGGTCCAAGCTGGTGTTTTGAATAGGTGGTAATTAGGTGGTGAAACACAAGTGACGATTCTGCAACCCAAAGATAAAAACCTTCTCTTCGCTGTATGCATGACCTTTTTCTTATTAAAATAGTCCTCAGCATTTGAGAAAGAGGTGTAAATTAAGAGTATAATTCGCAGAGTTCTAGTGTGAGTATAAATAGTCTTCTAACTCCTTAACATTTGCTGTAGAAGCTCATTAGAATCAACACTGTTAGGTTTAGGGAAAACGCAAAGCACAGCTTTATTGTCTTGCTATCATTCTACATTAAAAATGAGGTGTTTTACTCAGCAATATTCCATCCAGTCAGGACACAATGGGAATCATGATGGGTGATGGACAGGTGGATGATTGAGTTGTTTTTGACGTAAGAACTGCTTAGCAGAAGAGTTATGGAACAACATGGCCAATAAAACCATCTACAAAGACTAATGGACAGTGATGGCAGAGTTATAAGCACAGCAGGAGACATTTTTAGCTCCCTCTCCTGTGGTGGGGCTGCCCTTTCCTCTGCATTAGCGAGGGTTGGGTCAACACCTGCAATGTAATGCATTTTAAATCTCCAAGTCAAGATCAACCCTGCAGAAGTGCAAAAGAAAAATGCTGTGTTAAGAGTTTCCCTTCAGCTTCTAGAGACCTTGTGTTTGTATAAACTCTCGAAGAAAACATATGGGGGCCAGGCATCACAGAAGAAAGCAGGCCAAATGGCAACCAGTTCTTAACATGATCATCTCCATGTCTCTACATACAGAGCTTTGACAAAGTTACCTAAGCAACATGATAGAGTCCCATCCCACCCAAAGCAAAAAGTGCTAACTGAACACTTCTTCTCTCCCTAATTCCTAATTTTAGTTTGCTTTCTACCATTATATCCCTATATGGATATGGTGGAAAAGAGAAACGGGAGGATAATAGAAAGTCTGGCTTGAATCTACACTGCTTGAATGTTTGGTCATAACTGGAGTATTTGAAGAAAGCTGAATTTTACACAAGACTAAAGTTGCCTGAGAAAGAATTCTGATTTAGAGACCAGTTATTATTTGAAGAACATGAACAGAGATACAGTCACTGTGATTACAACCAGTAAGAATAAAGCAAATTAAGTTTTCCCCAAAATCATCATATTATATATATGTAAATATTCATGTTACATATAAACATATATGTACATGCTTGCATAGGAACAGAATAGACATTTAAATGCTGACCAAGAAATATGATAGCAAATAATACCATTCTACCACTCAAGCCACAGCTCCACTTCTGCCTTAGTAGTAGATTACAGAGATAGCCTTACAAGCTGGGCCTGGTGGCTCACCCCTGTAATCCAAGCTACTCAGGAAGCTAAGATCTGAAGATTGTGGTTGAAAGCCAGCCTGGGCACTGAAGTCCATGAGACGCTTATCTCCAATTAACCACCAGAAAATGGGAAGCAGCACTGTGGCGCCAGGGGGAGGGAGGTAACCTTGAGCTGAGGAGCTCAGGGACAACCCCCAAGCCCAGAGTTCAAGCCCTATGACCCACACACACAAAAAAAAAGTCTTACAAACTTTTTGCCTGAGCTGTTTTGAACTTTGATCCTCAAATCTCAGCCTCCAGAGATCCAGTAGGATTATAGGAATGAGCCACTGTAGCTCAGCTCTGCTTTAATTGTTCATATGAGGACTATCCAGCTTTATGTTCTTCAGTTGGTCAAGGCCAATGTGTCACTTCTGTCTTTACTTGCTGTCAGGATTCACAGGGTAGGTGAATGGTTTCCTTTTGTAACTTACCTGTGTAAATGATCTGAATACCTACCGTGTGTGGATTCCTGAAAAGAGTATCTCAAGACTCAAACCCAGGAAATGTCTGTTAGGGAAGTCCATGTCACCATAAACTTTCCTTAATTCACTTCCATGACAATAAAGTTCAATAAGTGTACATCAAGGTCTTGTGTCTATTTCCTAATTAGCTTTAATTTTGAGGGGAGGAGAGAAAAATATTGGCCAAATTACAACCATAACACTTGGTTTTGCTACACTCAAAGCTCAAGGCCTTGCTCCCAGAACAGTAGTGAGCCAGGAATTCCAGGAGGGATATTGAAGTGAGAAAACCCAAACACTGTGGCTGGCATTTTGAAACTGACTGCAAATGCATGTGTGAATACGTGAGATGGAAGCTCACAAAAAATTCTCCCAACGAACTTTTCAGGAGCAGATGTGGTAAATGTGCAAACTGTAGATCAAAACACTTCAAGGCATTATTCTGAGTTCTCAGGCTCGTGTAGCTGGAGAAATACAGGTAGCCTGTGCATACATCTTGCTGTAATAAACAACTTAGTTGCTGAAGACATTTATTTATACTATGTAAGAATAAGGATGTATCTGAGAAATAGACGCAAATTTTTAATTCTTCATATAGGGAACTTAAGCGTAAGGACTTAGAATGAATTATCCATGTTAGATGGCTAGAAAGAGGTATAAAAGGATTGAAAAATATATTTGTTCTCTGATTCTGGACTGCTTTAGTCATGTGTTACTTAGAATTCCTCAAGCCTACAAATCCTTTCACAGGAGTCATTCACACTGTCCTGGGATATGTAGCCATTTATACATAATTGGATCCAAAATATTGTACAATCCTCTGAGGCTAATTGTGGAGGGCAGATCTAAAATATTCTAAGATTCTCTCTGCTTCTGTGGAAGCCCTTCCAGATGAGTTCTCCAAGAACACAGGACTTACTTTCCCCAACAGAATAAAACAGATGATATATGCCAAGTCCACTATTCTTACTACATGCTCTTGTAATTTCCTTTTTCTAGCCAATTCTTACACTGACTCTTGTTCGTAGTGGTATTAGTTAAAACATTAGTATCTAAAAAAACTACATGGCAAAAAAAAAAAAACCTGAAGGAGTCCATTAGCTAACATCCAGTAAGGAACCTAATCCTGCCTACAGCCATATGAACTGGGATCTAGCCTTGGTAAACAGCAAATCCCATGTAATGCAGGCACCTTGACCTAAGCCTGGTGAGAGGTCCTAGTACAGAACTCCCAGGCTCTAATTCCTGACCACAGAAACTGTTAAGTTCCTGGTATGTGTGCTTTAAGCCACAATATAAGGCAATGAAAAATTACTATGCTGTGAAAGATAACCAAACAATAATTCATTTGCCTTCTTTTCAATGAAACAACAGAAATCTAATGGAAGAAAAAGCTACCATCTGGCTTTACCATCCTCTTGTTCCAGTTTTGCCCTGAAACCTTAGCTTGCCCTGGGTTCTTTTCTATAGCAATTCATTTATGGCTGGTGGGTCTGCTGTGCAGACAGCAAATCTCAAATGTGTTCTCTTTTACCTTCCTGGCAAAATTTAATGCTCAATTGTCTATTACCAAGCCTGGCAAGGCCCAAATCATTCATTTCAGCATGTTAAAGAACATTTCTGTATTAACAAGTCCTTGTGACATAAACATTAATGGAAAGCATAATTCAATCTCAAGGTAACCTATGAAACATTTATCCTGAATTGCTTTACCAAGGCCTAAAAACAGGTGATGAACATTTTCCTTGGTGATACATGTAGTCCAGGACTATTGTGACAGGAGAAGGAAGGGAGGGATATGAAAGCTAACAACTTCCTTATAGGTTGCCAAGCAGATTTTCACTTCGAGGGTCTATTTTATTATCTTCTTTATTAATCATATTCCTTTGCAAGTTCTGAAAATGAGGAAGAACTTGTTTTAATCATTTTTTCTGAAAAATCAGCTAAATTCTAATGTTGCTTGATTATACCCAGTTGCAAAAATGTCAAGAGGATTTCCATTTAGAGTGCTTGCTTAAACATCCGTGCAAATGGTGAACACCCGAAAATCAGCATACATCATGAGAGTGTTCTGAAATTTTCCTTCAACCTACAGTTACATTAATCCACTCTCTTCCTCTTGAAAATAATGCATTTTTTCCAGCACATCATTCCTTAAATGAGGGTGATCCATCAGCACCGGAGATTCACCAGAGAGGCCCATTAATAAAACCAGACAGCTTCAGTTGTGTTTTCTTTGCAAAGGCTTGGTCCTCATGAGTGCAATGTATGGTTGCTTGTGCCAAAAAAAAAAATACAACCCAGATGTTTTTATAATTTCTGTTTTCCTTTCTAAGGCATTTCCCTAGAGGATAATGTATGACAACCCTCATTCCAGTCTTCATTAAGAAGCCGTTCATCGAAAAATATTCAATTTAATGTAGAGGCATGTGTGTGTGGGGGGGGAATTACTACTCTTTACTTGAAATTGGGAAATTAAAAATCATGATAGCAACTATCTCAGATAGCCTACTCTCCAGTTAGCTCAAGAGTATAATGTGGTTAAAATACGTGCATACTTTCAAATGTCCATTTGTATAATGACTGGGACTCACTACCTGGAATGCAGCCAAATTTCAAATTTTTAGCAAATGCCTTTTAAATCTCTTCTGTGTGGGAGAGGGTATGTGTATGTATTCAAATGTAAAATAATGAGATCTAAGGAAGAATTCTACATTTGAATTGGTATTTAGATTAAGAATCAAGATGAAGTTTACTCATAAATGGACATGTTAAATTGAAACCCTTTGTACAACTACTTAATAATGAAAATAAATGTAAAACTCCACATAAGAAAAGAATTTTCTAAATGGCATTTTATTGAGTGAAATTAAATGGGAATTTTTCTTCTGATCAACCACAGTTTATTTTACTCTAACATGTAAGCATATCACATGTTTAGAAGTAGCATTAGTGACTACATTTAGTTTAATCTCTAAATTCTGTTCCTGTATTTTAGAATCTGAACTTTTCTAATGTTTCAGTAAATGCTGCAATATAACATTTTAACTTTAATGAAAAACAGAATTCATCTTCTCATATTCAGTTTGACAACTCAACACTTTAAAGTATACTGAGAATAAAGTATATCTATGCTGTAGTGTTAAATTAAATATTGAATTGCCTCAATAATATTGAAAGTGAAAATGTGCTAGTCTGCAAGTCATCAAATTATCAGCACTCAACCACAAAATAAATTTACAAAATTTAGGGCAAGAAAAAATATACTATTTAGCTATTAAGATACTTCCTTAAAATATCTTTTTGTTGTAATTCTTGGCAGATAGAGGCAATGATCAAGTAAAACCAATAGTGAGAATGCAAGTTAATTAATTACAGCAACAATCTCATAGGATAGTCACCAGGGCCGTGAACTATAAAATATTATAGAAAAGAATCTGTGTAGAAACTGTGCTGATAATCCAATTGCCTGAAGCTGCCAAGATATGGAAAGCACTTTACAAGAGAATACTACAAAACCCAGATTTAAGATCAAAAAGAGTTACACATCATTATGTCGAAAGTATTTTTTAAAAAACTATCCTAAAGAAAACAAATTAATTCAAGTCAATTGAGGAAGTCAGCGCAAGAACTCATTATTGAATATGGAAAAGGAGCACTGTAAAGAACAGAAGAAGAGATTTGGAATGGACATATATGTTTGCTTTAGTATTTTTCTTGCAATTTCCTGAATTTCTATTCCTATGAATTTTATAGTGTCCAGAACACCAGAGTTCAAATTAATACTGACTGGTTCCATCCAAGAAAATCACCAACTGGAGTTAGTACTTTAAAAGTTCTAAGTAAATACTCCTCCATCCAAATAAATAGAATGACCCCAGGAAGTTGAAGAAACAAAAATTACCATTTAAGAGAAAAATCAGAGATCTGAAAATGAAAGTAAACCCCCATGAATGAAAAGATTCAGGAAGCATTGTTGGGGCAGGTGGTTTCAGCCCAACAGTGGAATGAGATAAGAGTTTCCTGAGACAAGAGCAAAGCCTGTGGAAACCTGACCAATACTTAGTGAACTTCCCAACAATGTGAGGGCTGGGAATGACAGGAGAATCTCATGGAGTTCTCACCATAGTCTCTGTACCCATTTACCGAGACTTTGCCCAGGCATTCACCATCAGGTAGACCTGAACCTGGGACAAAAAAAACTAACAGATATTTACAAAGGATCATGGGACCATATTCAAGGGCAAAGTGACTATTTCTAAAATTAGTTTACAGTAGAAGAAATGATACATTCATAGAGAAAGTCTGGGCTTTTGATGACACTGTAATCTGCTGAAGAGAACAGTTCTCTGGCCACAGAGAACAGAAAAGGCCATCTGAGAAGAGCTGGCCCTAACCCATGTCTTCAGTAGCAGTCTTCCAAGCCAGAAGGCCATGATGCAGGACAAAGAGATCTTTGTTAATCCAGCATTGTAGAAGGGAGGCATCCCATGTCCGTTTTCAAAGCATTTAACTAAAGCTGTAAGAATCCTCCGACGGAGGATTAGGCTCATTGAGCTCTCTCTCATCACCCTGAAAAAAGGGCAGTTCTGTTCTGGAGACAAATATCATTTACTTTGTTCTCCTACCTACAATGTCTGTCGTTTAAAAAATAATGATGAGAGGAAAAGAAACAAGCAATGTGCCCTTTGGTGAGGAAAGTATATAATCAATGGAAATAGGATTGGAATTGGCTGTGAGATGGGAATTATCAGACAGCGTTTTAAACAACAATGAGCAAAAATGTGCCTAGAAGCAGAAAACTTGTACTCACAGATGATTTTCAGCAGAGAGGTAAATACTACCGAAAAAGAATCAATACAAAAAATACAATATTGGAAATTCCTTTTATGAAATCAACACCTGATGAGTGACAATGGAAAGCATCTTTGAATGAGACAACCACTATTAAAAGAAATTATACAGGCTTAAGATGCTATGTATATACATGAAAGTGTAACTGGGAGAACTGAAGGGATTAACGGGGGTCAAAAGCGATGAGGGAGAATGATAAGAGGGGCAACATTGATCAAGACGCATCGTATGCATAAATAGCCGTGTTGAATTGAAACTTCTTTGCATAATTAAAGGTAACGAAATAAATTATACAAAGAAAGAAAGCAAAAACAACTATGGAACAATATCATATTTGGGTCATTGAAATTCTAGAAGGAACAGAAAATGAAAAATAGGTTTAAGGAAATATTTGAAGAAATTGAAGCTGATATTTTTCTCCAAAACAATAAACTGTATCACCCTATAATCTGAGATGTCTCAATAAACCACAGGGAGCATAAAAGCAAAAGAAAAAATTCTATTTTCATGACAAACTTGTAAAAAGAAAAAAAAGAAAGATAAAAGACGCTGGGGAAAAAAAAGAATGATTATGTAGAGCTTTGTTATAGCTGGCTTCTCACCAGAAACAAGGGCTAGTACAATTGAGTGACATCTCTAAAGGGCTAAACGAAAGAAAACAATAAAAGAACTGTGAAATCTTTTCATATCCAGTGAAAATATTCCTCAAAAACAAGGTGAAAGACAGTTTTGGGCTAACAGTAACTGATGTATTCCTAGCAGACCTGTGCTACATGCAATGCTGAGACATTCTTCAGCAATTGATAATATTTGGAAGAAATAGAAACAGATGAGCAAGAGAGAGGAAAAAAAACATAGTTATATGCAAATCTTTTAGTTTTATTTATATACACATACAAAAAAATTTTTTTGCCAGTCCTGGGCTTGAGCTCAGGGCCTGAGCACTGTCCTTAGACTTTCTCAAGGTTAGAGCTCTACCACTTGAGCCTCAGTACCATTTCCAGCTTTTTTCTATGTATGTGGTACCGAGGAATTGAACCCAGGTTTTCATGCATGCTAGGCAAGCACTCTACCACTAGGCCAAACTCCCAGCCCACAAATTTATATTTTTAAAAGAATCTTAACTCATTAAGTACCCCAAAGAATTATATGACAATAAGAGTGTATTACACTATTATACATTTTTATATTTCTAATGAAGTAGAATAGGATACTGTTCTTGCAAAAGAAGCAGTGTTTTACAAATACATATTTTCCAGGTACTGGTGGCTCAAATCTGTAATCCTAGCTATTCATCAGGCACAGTCTGAGGATCAAAGTTCAAAGCCAGCCTGAACAGTAAAGTATATATGACTCTTACCTCCAAGTAACCACACAATAAAGTCCAGAAGTGGAGTTATGGCTCAAGCAGTAGAGCATTAGCCTTGTGCAAAACTGATGAGGAGAAGCAGCCAAGCCCTGAGTTCATGATCCAGGAGTAGTAACAATATAATAGATATTATAACACAAAACTGTAGTTTTAATATTGATGGACCTGATAAACTACCATACCAAAACCTCCTGAATTATACTAAACAAGAATAAAAACAGGTGGTTTACAAAAAGCAGATAGGATAACCGAAAATAAATATGAAGGTGACTTGGACCGGGAGTTTGGCCTAGTGGTTAAAGTGCTTGCCTAGCATGCATGAAGACCCGGGTTCGATTCCTCGGTACCATATACATAGAAAAAAGCCGGAAGTGGTGCTGAGCCTCAAGTGGTAGAGCTCTAGCCTTGAGAAAACCCAAGGACAGTGCTCAGGCCCTGAGCTCAAGCCCAGGACTGGCAAAAAAAAGAAAATATGAAGGTGACAGGCAAACCCAATTACATATATAGATATACCAAATTACAATGGATTAATCAGAGAAGTCATATGCATAAAATAGTCATATACAAAAAATACATAAAAAGATTTTACTTTGTTATCTTACGAATACTTTATGGAAATTAGTGAGATATATGCAAATCAAAACATTTTATAACCGAGTGAAATAACTACATCTGCATACTTGGTCAGAAATATTTTCTGCTAAAATTTTAGTAAGTATTAAGACAAATTTTTTATCTAATTTAATTGTCTCCTCTATTAGCACAATGATTTATTCTCCAGACTATTTCTATAATGAAAGTAACCTTGTTGTTTGATTTATGAAACATATAGAAATGTTTAGAGATTATTAAACATACCCTATATTTAAAAAGTCTAAACTAAAGAAAAGTACGAAGGAGATAAGCTGCTCACCAAATTATACTAGACCACTATCTTTCACAGTCAGTAGCTATCAACTCAGATTTCTTAGGTATGTAAATAAAAACTCATAGATGTATGTATATATAGAAGTTTATTATACATATATGCAATTATAAAATATAGATATCTTTCTATAATCTCATTTATTCATATTTCTGACTCTACAGTGAAGCAATATTTTAATATCAATAATTAAATGTGACATCTATAGCAGCTGAACAGCTATATGCTGGGTATCTTTCTCAGCATTTGACTGAAATTAACTTGCTTTATTCCTTGTGATAATATGTTAATTATAATTATCTTCAGTTACAGATGAGGAAAATGATGTGCAAAGAAGTCAGATCTAAGTTGTTCAAGGTCACATCCGTAGGAAGAAAGTAACAGAGGCCCCATCCTCAGTTGCTTAGAAGTCTATTCTGTACCAATGTGCCCTGGCCGATTTAACTCATCCCATAGGGATATTCATTTAAGCCTCTTTTTAATAGAAGAATAATCAGTATTGCAGTATTTTTCTTCATTATCTGGCATTTGAGAGCTTTCTAGTCCCAGAAATGACTCCTCAGGAAAAGCTAATCCTAAATTTGGTAAAGAATTCCCAGGCCCAAACCCACTCTTTACTAATTCTCACTGTTGTATCTCCTTCCTGAGGTCTCCGTATCAGGGAACCAAAGACCACAACCACAGCCAAAGTGTGCCAGGAATTAGCAAAAAGTTTAACCTTGTCTGCTCAGCTTACCCTGCTGAATCTTCCCATGAAAATTCAAAAACAGATCTGTGCCTTTTCCTGGCACTTGTTTGCATTGTGTCCTCCTTGTCATCTGGTAGGAACTGTTTTCTGTGCCCTTTTCATATGTCAATGGCACTCAGTGAGGTCACTCAGTCACCTTTATAAATTAAAATCCTGAACATCCACGTAAGATTTCTTTTGATATTCCCTTAGAAATATTTTAGGGAAAAAAAGCTCTAGGTCAAAGCTCATTAGTATTACTATTATTAGTGTTTTTATGCATCTCTTCTTAGAGTTCATCAGCTATCCATATTTACCTTTTGCAGAGGAATATGTTTTTATTTGACTTCTGGGATGGGCAGAGGAAGCAAGGCTAGCATTCCTCGGTGGTTGGAGTTGGGTAACTGTACTTCCAGTACTTTGGACTCTCAAAAGGAGAGCACATGTGCCCCATAACTCATCAATTAAAGTGCTAGGAGTTGGCCTCTGTGGGAAGAACACCTGCCTGGAACAGGAGAAAAATAGACTCATAAGCCCCCAAGAGTGTTCTGCTTGCCTGTACTTGTAATGCAAAGTTTGTTAATAAGAACCACCTGTCTTACAAGAGGCAGAGTTCTCGTACAGATCATGTTTACTACAGGGCCTGCTCAAAACAACTAACTGGGCAAATATCCTCAAAGCTGTTTTTACATGAAATAAAAAAAAGAAAGGAAGATACATTTTTAATTAATTATTGTATTTTATTTTCAGGGTGATGTATAGAGAGATTACAGTTATATTTGCCTGGTAGTGGGTACATTACTTCTTGAACTTTGATACCCCTTTCCATGTTTTTCTCCCAGTTTCCCTCCCCCTACCTCTCCCAACCATCTTTGTTACAGCTAGAAATTTCCCAGCAAAAGATCAAAATCTCTCAAAATCTATGTGTATATAGCCATATAGAATGAGGCTAAGGGAATTGAACTCCGGGATTTGGAAACAAGAGGTCTAACTTTGTGATTGCTGTTCTTAATGTACTATATGGAAGTTATTGCTTTTCTCTTTTTTCCCCCCTTAGAGTTGTTGTTACTGTATCTGACTTTGGTACCTGGTATACTGTATATACGTTTACTTGTTTATAATTTGAAATAGGGAAGGCAAGGGCAGGGCAACAAGAAAGATACATTTAATAGAACTCCTGTTGAACAACTTCAGAAAGCTTTCCAATAAATTTAAGATGGTACTCAGTAAAGGAAAAAAGATAATTCTGTCTGGAAATTACTTCAAGAGCTTAGAAGAAGGCTGAGCAGTACTTAAGACTGGCTGTTGTTATACACTTTCATTTGGACCAATTCACTGATGCAGTTTTCAGCCAGGTAATCATTCAGAGGGCTCTACTTACTCAAATACATATCTGCAATCCACTTTTTCAGTCTCAAAGAAAATAATTTAAAGAGAGTTGATTCTGAGTTCTAAAACTGGATTTCTTTAAGGACTTTCTCAAAACAAAGTTGTCACTCTTATCTAATGAAAGTGGTGTTTGTCTTATCACTTAAAAGAATAGCCTACAATTTCTTTCTCACACATTTTTATTATCCTCAACTAGTTGTACAACTGGATTTCATTTTGGTATATCTCTACATGCATGCAATGTACTTTCATCAAGTTCAACCCTTCTTTCTTCAAGCTCTTTGAGCCTTCACCCACACCAATAGTTTCCTGGAAAAAAAATATGCATGAGATGCATATTCAGGGAAGGAACATTATGGAAAAGAAACTGAGTTATCTAATGCATGGGCTGTGATTTGGAATATCCTTAAAAGTAGATTCTAGTTAAGATACCCTTCACAAGGAATTTACATACTAAACCATGTCCTCTCCATAGTGCTTGAGTCTACTTGATGGCACAAATTCTGAACAGTGATTTCCATGACAAGAAAATCTTATTGACTTCAGTGGATAGACTGAGTTATTGCCCACCATGTAAGAAAACCAAAATGCAAACTAAAGTGTAGCAAAACAGAATTACAGATACCCATTCTAGGGGAATGGTTTTCTTTCTCTGCACCCATTAAGGAATTAAAAAGTAGGAAAATGTTTAAAGCAGGTATTCACACAGAAGCTCCCAAAAGGAGTCCTTTGGAGGGTGGGCTTTTTCCATTATCTCTTCCCCTTGCTGGATGGCTTTTCATCGCTTAAATGGACACACAGGGCATTATGGGAAGAAGCACATTTGAGCCTGAGACATTGTGGGAACAAGAAGCACCAGGATAGGTTATATCCTTCCACTTTCTATCTCTGTCTACCTAACAGTTCTCCTTTCTTGCCCTCACTATTAAAAGATTTCCCTCAGTACTTAAATATTTCTTTCAAATCTGTAAGAAAATAAAAAGCAGTCAAAGGAAAAATAAAATAGAGAAGAAAGATAGAAAACCAGCATCAAGGATATGAAACTTATTAATGTTTATGTTCAATGGGAGAGGCCAACGGTATAGTGCTAAGAAGAATGGTCCAGACTGAGAACCTCCTACGGCAACATGGTTAAGGCATTCTGAATCTCATTGTCTTTTTTTCCCATAAAAGGAAAACAGTGCTAACCTCCCAGGGTTCTGTGAGAATTATGAGATGCATATATTAGTAGCCGACATATGGCAAAAATTCAAAAAGTGCTAGCTAATGTAAAAAACACTAAAGCAACAATGTTAGCTTTATTATTAAATCAAAGATTTAAATGATGCCAGCATGATTTTAAGAAATAAGCACACCACATACTAGAGGAAGTCCTCAGTTACAAAAGCAATATACAGTCAGTAGAAACCATATGACCAGCTTTGAATTTTGACCTTTACCCACACTACTTCCTCCAAATACTGGAAAGATCAGAAACCCAGCTGCCACAGAATCTAGGGAACACTGTTGATCAAGCTGATGTCTGACAGATTACATGAATTGTTCAATACATGAATTGTTCAATCCATTGGACAGGTTCTACCACAGTTAATATGTGAAAATCCTGTTTATTCTTCAAGGAATGATACAGAAAGATAAATCACAGATCTTTCTGCTTATCATTACTATTTCTTCTATAACAACTGATTTGTTAGAAAATTATACACTGAAACAAAATATGAAAAATTCATACTGACAACAAATGCAAATGGGAATCAAGTTTAGAAATTATTTTGAGATTTTTTAAAATCTGACAAATCAACATCTGCTCCTAGAAAGTTACTCAAACATGCTAATAAATTAAGATGAAGTTATACATAAAACCATGAAGCTAAATGAGACTTCAGGATAAGTACACCTTTATTATTTTGTCTTCTTGGAAAGAATTATATACATTTTTCACATAAGATACTCAGGAACAATTTTATAAATTTTTCACACAAGATTCAGATAGTCCATTCTTGCTAATCCCCAAAAGAAGATTTAAAAATTTCTTTGACAAGAAATTATATAATAATACTTGTTGGTTTCTATGACAAACCATTTAATAATTATTTATGTGGTCAAAGCCAATGGTGCCTACCATTTAGTTGCCAACTTCCATATTTATTTCTAAATTTCCTTTTCACTTCCCAGATTACTTTTACCATTTTCCCATTTCTGGGATCTAACTACTCTTAAAACTATCCCACAGTTATTCTATATACAAAGTTTAAGAATCTAGAATTTGGCCTATATAAACATTTATAAATTCAAAATGCACATACATACAACAACCCACCCCAGGAATCCAAGATTTTTACGTACAGCTTTGTTCTGCCGATGGTTTATCTGAATTCTAGTCATCAATAAAGAAAACTAGTGGCATAACAGATACTTAGATGGGTCAGTTCTGTTAATGAGGCATCCATGAGTGGTGGTGAACAAGATGAGTGATCTCAAAAATCTCAAAAAGGAGCTTATAGAATCAATTCTTGACAACTCAATTGCTTCCTGCTCCTTTGCTGATGTGATTTAGAAAAGAAGATGGTTATCATGCAATATTGTATAGGAAATACCAATCACCAAAAGCTGTGCTTGATTTTAAAAAGGAGGTATGTAAGGAGGAATAAAGGGAGGAAGACTGAAGGGAGGGATTAAGATGAAGGAAGAAAGAAGGGGGAGGAAGAGAGGAAGGAAGGAATAAAGAAAGGTAGAAGAAAGGGAGGAAGGAGGAAGACAAAGGGAGGAAGGAGAAAGAGGAGGGAAATGAGGGAGGGAAAGGAGGGAGGGAGAGGAGGGAGGAAAAGGAGGGAGAAAGAGGAGAGAGAGATTATACAAAAACATCCCAGAAATAGAGGTACAATTCCCATTAAAGGGCTTAGATAAAGTGAAAATAAAACATTATTAGTCGATTTCGATGCTCTTTCTGTATTTGCTGGCCTCACAGTCAAAATACTACCTTCAGAGACAAAGTTGCCTTGTCATTTCTGGCAATCTTGTCACAAGTGCGGTCACAGCACTTTACTCCCATCTAATGCCACAAAAGACAAAGGGGGATCTCTAGCAGTATCAGGACATGAAGGGCTCATGCTTCAGTATGAAGAGCTATCTAATAAGAACTTCATCTACTGAGGAGAATAAGAACAACCATTGAGCCATTTTCAGTTACTTTTACTAGGTTAGAAATGCTTTTGGCAAAGATACTGTATATTCAGGGTTGCGGTCATAAAATGGGAACAAATCATTCGAAAATTAAATCATAAAAGGTATGATTAAATTTATATTTTAACAAGACCACCTGTTAGGATTTTTGCTCATGTGTTACACAACTCTGTTTGATATACGAAAACTCAAAAGAAACATATAAATGACCTTCTATTTCTACCTTTCAGCCCAAGTGACTATGATTCAGAAGTGCTACATTCAGAGTATAATTCACAGACAATTATGTCCCATATTTGTAAGAAATCTGGTCATAAATCTTTAAATGGAACAGTTTAACCAACTTTAAACGAATGAACAGCTGAATGAAGTTGTAATGATATAATGTAGAAGCATAAAAATTGAAGGAGTATAGTCACCTTGTAAATTTTCCCCATTTCATATTTATACTCTCTCCTCTATTTATTGTATCATATATCAAATGATTCTGCTTCCCGGAAAACCCATTATTATAGCAACAGCACCAGCAACACAGCCATGCAACACTGGAGAAGGCACTTACAGAAACGTCACCTCATCTAGGCGCCACGTGGCCTTGTGACTTCTTTCATCATTTTGAAATGCAAAGAATCTCGATGACATCAGTCAAAGGGTGACATTTCAATGTTCACTAACCTAAGGTTTTTGTGGGCAAAGAACAGCTCTGGACAAATGTGCACATTTAGAAAGCAATGGAGTCCTGGCTACTTCCCATGGCCTCTACCGGGAACCATGAATAATGGGGTAGCCTTCCAAACACAAGAAGTTACACTGTACCTGAACCGATCCCTCATTTTGAGGGGCAAATTAAGTTGGTTAATATTCTCATGGTCTTAGAAACAGCCTTGATAACTGTTGATAAGATTGGATTATTTAAATTGCCACTAAATTGCCTTCTACAACTACTTTCTCATGATCACTAAAAGATTCAGTGTGCTGCATATGATGGTGACTCATCCATTCCACAAGGAGACATTAGTGTACCTTGCTTAAAACGTAGTTATCAAGAAGGATTATTTTATCTTCCTCTTGGTTGCTAATAACTCCTGGAGGTTGCTCTGAGTAACCATTACAGAATCTTTTTACCCTTCTATCACAGATTTCTGGCCTTTTCAACATTTATCCACGTATATCCTTTTATTAGAGAAACAGAAAGCATCATTTGTTAGTGTCTCAGAGAAAGTCCTATTACCTATTGTCATATACTTAGAATGATCATTCAGATGTGGAAAATATCTATCATCTGTAAATCAGTTGCATATTCCAAGAAACCACAGGCTATAAAATTCTTGAAGACAAAGCCAATCATTGCATGATATCTGCTTTACTCAGAAGAGAATATGAAGCACTGTTATTAAAGCTAATGCAGTGTGGGGTAAATTTAAAAGTTACATACATTTTTTCATATAAAAACTAGTAAAAGAAATTGTGTTTACATGGCTGGTTCAGACTTATCACCTAATCTCAGAATTATGTGTGTATACCCATAGAGCCTTAAGACATATTAATGTAAGAACTCTTACGATACGTTAGTTATTTATATCCTTTTAATTATTCCAACAACTTTTGTTTGTAGGTAGGGCAGAGATTTGGCACCTCAATTTTTTTGGCAGTACTGTAGTTTGAACTTAGAGACTCACTCTTGGTCAGACACTTCTAGGTTGGGTGCTTTTACTGTCACTAGTCCAGATTTTGTTGGATATTCTGGAGACCTATATCACAGACTATTAATTTACTTTATTGTTATAATGCAGGTGATGTACAGTCAGGTGGTAAATACATCTCCTTTCCTACAGTGTCTTCTGGTCCCTCATTTTCTCCTGTCCCTTTCTCCTGTCTCCACCCATAAGTTGCATATTTCATTTTAACTAGTGTCCAGTGAGCTCAATCACTGTTTACACATTTTCCCTCTAGTTCTGTAAACTGCCTCCAATCCTTCAAGATACACATTTGAATATTCCATACATAAGGTAAAGAAGACAATCATCAAAAACTAAAAATGAAAGAGCTCTCTTGTTTCCATATCTTGGAGTTCATTCAATATGTATATTTCTATATATATATATATGACGAGGCACTTAGGCATTTTGCCTATGTGTTTCTCTCCTAAGAGTATCCTCTTTGGTCTCACTGTGTTAGAGAATCTAAAATACTTTATATCATATCCCAGGGAATTTTAATATAACTTCTGTATATCAGAGAGGAGATAGACCATTTCTGAAGATAGACTATTTCTATCTCTGAGTTTGGCTTACCTTACTTAACATGATTTATTCTAGTTCCATCTATTTCCCGGTGAATGACATTATTTTATTTGTTCTAATGGCTGTGTAAAATTCCATTGTGTATAGGCATCCCATTTTTTGGATCCATTCATCTATTGTGGAGCATCTGACTGTTCTGCCCTCGCTGGCTGTGAACCATCTTTATCCTCCTGAACAGTTTAAAGGCATGAGACAGTGATACCTGATTTCAAACATTTTTATAGAAGCAGCAGCTGAGAAAATAATTTCATGGTTACAATAAAATGAAAGATTATAATAAAATCCAGTCCCTGATCTTAGAAATGTTAGACCAAATCTCTTCGCTGAATTATACACTAGTTAAATAGTTGTCAGAAAGGACAAAGAGCTATCAAGGACAAATACAGTGATAATATAGACAAGAGAAAGAACTATCAAGGACAAATGCAGTGGTAATATAGGCAAGAGGATTTCAATCATCAAATCAGACAGCAAATTCCTTCCCTAATTCTAATATATACTTTTTCTACAAAAATGAGTGTTCATAAATTTCATTACTATGGAACTTTTGAAAATAATTATCACCAAAAAATACAGCACAAATGTCTTACAATAAATATCTGCCAGTCTGTCTACCTGCCAAACTACCTATCTGGTTATTTATATATCTACCACGAGTAAAATATAAGAATAAAAAGCTGAAGTTATTTTTTGTGTATAATCATGTCTATAATAAAACTTGTTCACTGGGTGACAGTGATGGCTTGCTGGAATGTGGACCAGATGCCCTAGTAGGATGAAATTCAGTATACTCGCAAAGGATCTGAGCAGTATTTATAGTCACTCATTGGCAAAAATAAATTCCACCAAAATATATAAAGTCATACCATGGACCAAGCCTTACACTTCCACAACTGATGTGAAACCAAATGGGGCCCACGTGGACTAAGGAAAATATGGTTATAAGAAAAATTAAGCCCCCATCCAACACTTGATCTGTATGTTTGTGAACTCCTGATGTCATGCATGAACAAAAAGTTTCTAAAGATACAGAAGTATAATTGTTCAGCGATGTGTTATTTTGTATATGTTAAATGAGAATTAAATCAGTATTAAAGCAAGAATAAAATCAATTTTAGAGGATAAAGATTTAAAATGTGACCAATAATTAGAACAATTTTAAAAGCAGGAATTTGCGAAACTCAATTTTCCAAGAACTTTCTGTTAAAGAATTTTTTAAATGACTTAAAATGAGATGTATATAGTTAGTAAAAAAAAAAATCTCTTAGCATAGTAAATATGGCATCTATTTGGCAGACTGGGTTTTTGCTACGGATACAAGAGAAAACCAGTATGATTTTGCCCAGAAAGTAATTTTGACTCTTGTATAAGAAATAAGAAAAACCACACTACTAAAACAAATATATGAAATCTTCATTTTTTCTCTTGTTTCACTTCACTAAATAGATTATAGTTATCATTCCATCATTTCATTCCCACAGAAAATATTAGTCAGTAGGTTTCAGATAGTTAAACAATTAGCTTAAAATCTCCCAAGAGAACAGGTACTCTATTCCAATCTCATGTTAGTCCACCCCAGCGATTCTAACCATTTGCTTTAGTGGTCTCTGAATGTATATAGGCACCTTTTTAAAAAGCAACCCACATGTAGTTTTTCTTTTTGAAGCATAGAGATGCAACATGAGCAGCTTACCATACAATTTTCAGCCACTGGCACTCCCACATGCATGACCTACCCCCTTCCCACCAGCTTCAGAGTGAGTCATACTATGACTTGTTTCTAATTCACAGGTATTGAACACGGGCAGGGATATAGCTACAGGGATGATCGCTCACAGTCTGAAAACCAGCCCACATGCTTTAAGTCTTAAGCTACTTGGAGAAAGTGGGTGGCCATGTTGAGATCCTCACATTTGGCCAGGAGCTGCTAATGTTGCTTCTCTACGTAAAGAATCCTACTCCATAGAACTTACCTTCAGCCTTCTGCTGCCGGAGGACACCCATAACACATGAAGGCCTTCAGTCATTTATCCACGAGGAAATGAATCCACAAACCTGACTGAGCTTGAGACACTTTCTCGGTTGAACTTCCACATAAGAAAAGCCACTTCTGAGAAGGTAGTTCCTGTATGCTGATTTTAATTACCAAGGTCAAGACTCTGGATTGAAACAGGGCTGGCAGGAGTATTTCAGACAGAAATGAAGGCATTTCTGTTTCAGTTTATTTCCATCTAAATCATCTTCAGAAATCTGGGGTTACTTCCAATTGTTTTGGACTTTAGATTGGATCAAATCCAAAAGTCAGTAGTGTTCAGAGTACTCGTGTGAAGTAGATAAAAGTTCTTTTGCTATTCAAGTTGTTAAAATGTTTTTATTCTGAATGTTAAAGAAAAATCATCTCCAGAGTCATTGTTATTCATCAAATGTGCAGTGCTTGAATTGAGACTTTGCTAATTTACTTGAAAAAATAACAGTATTTAAAAAAAAAGTTCTTATTGTCCATTGACTACTCAGATGACTTTTATAAAAAGTCAAAACATATCTGGGGGTGGAGGGGTAACCACTGAATTTCGGAGACGTTTGATTCACTTATTTTCAGAGACTGTAAATGCTAGAGAATAGTCAAAGATTTAAAAATGTTCATAAATGATGTTCTGTTTGGGTTGTTTGTTTGCTGTTCTTGGGACTTGAACTCAGGACCTGGATACTGTCCCTGATTCTTTGTGTTCAAGACTAGCACGCACCAGTTGTGCCACAGCTCTATTTGTTTTAGGATTTTGGTAATTAATCAGAGATAATTATCTGCCCAGGCTGGCTTTGAACTGCAATCCTTAGATCTCAGCCGCTTGAGTACCTAGGTTTACAGTCATGAACCACTAAGGTTCAAGCTCCACAACCAAATCAAAAATGAAAAACACTAGGAACTGTCACCCACTTGGTTCAAAGGACTGTAAGTTCAAATCTTAAGTGTAAGCTACCTCAGTGTCATAATTCCCCCTCCTGCCACCCAATACACTTATTGAGTTGTAACCAATTAACTCTTACCTCAGTAATGCTGTTAAAATATAAAGCAGAGCAAAGCAATCATCAGCTCAAATGTGGCAATTTCTTTCACTCAAGTTCTTCCTGGAACACATCAGGCACAGAGATCCCATGAAGAAACATACTTCTTTCTTTGGACATTGCTCTATCATCGTCTTTCCCCTCTCTTATGTGTCTACCCCCACACAGAGTGTTCCTGAAAGTTCAGTCTTCAAATGCCCCCTTCTATGGAATGTCATTAGTATATGAAGGGAATTTGGTCTTACTCTTCCATTGATATGTTTAATGGATCAAGTCATTACTGAATATAAACTGAGTTGAAGGGTAATTAATCACTGCTATTTACAAGAATGACTCTAAGGGCATAAAAATATCTTTGACTCATAAAAATTGAATTATATTTGGTATGGCATAATGACTAAAGCAAAAGAGTAACCCTTTAATTTTGACAAGACTTTCCGTTGTAGTTATGACTATAAAGAGAGAATAGGGATAATTTAGGAGTAAAAAGCAAAACAGTTTGAAATATCTTTCTTTTTATCTCCTTTAGTTCAAGTTACATGAAGATCATCATGTAAAGCTATGTCAGAATGGGTAAAATGGCTGCTTCTGTTTATCTTATGTATGCATGAACATTATCATGTCTAGGGTTTTGTGCTGGGAAGGAATGTGATTGTGAGCTCAAAGATACATTTTATCTTTGCTACCTTAGGAACTGACAATAAAAACAGAAAACATATACAAGGATGAACATATCAAACCTTTCAACAAGATAATTGAATAATGCATGCTTTTATGAAGAAGTCTAGAAACTAGAGGGTAACACACAGTGTTACAAAAAATGGCCTTTGATGTATGATGGAGGATAGGCTAAAATACAATTATCCTATGTCAAGGCTCATGTCCAGTGAATCCATAAGTGCTATCTGTTCCTTGTCTTCGATATATTTTTCTCTCTCCATCCCGGCACCAGCACCTTGAATTATGCCATCATCATTCTGAAGCCCTGCATGCTAACAATTTCCTAAATGGTTTTGAAGACTCTCATCTTGCCCCTTTAAGTTCACTTTTGACATTGTCACTGCAGTAATATTTCTTAGAATGAAAGTGAATCATGCAGTGAAACCATTCCCAGCTTAAAACCCTTTAATAGCTTTCTAGTGGCCTAAGGAAAATGAAAGTGTAAGCTCCAAGTCTGACATGTAGGCCTCTGATGATCTGGTCTCTCCTTCCATCTCCACCCACCACTTAAATTCCATTTGTTTGGAAGCATCCATTTTATTCCTTACTTCTGAAATTATCATTCTTTCTGTGAACCCACATCTTTGCTCTTTCTTCTGTGGGAACCTACAAAGGCATTGGAATTTGTTTACTATCCAGTTATTTTTCTATGAATAAATTGAGATTCGAGTATATAAGAAATTATGGGTAAGTCACTAGATCGTTCCAGACAAAGTGAGATGAAGAGAACTATTGTGAATGGCCATGAATAAGAAGAGTTGGGTTGGGAGAAAGCCCAGTAGTATGTTTTGCTGTACAATAGAACATCGGCTAAGTTTAGGCTGGATATTCACACTCTAGCTTTCAAGTGTTAGTCAGTGAATAGATTTGACATTAGTTTTCTTCCCTAATTTTCTTCCCTAGAAGTCAAGGATAGCCAAAATGCACATAAAGAATCCTTGTGAAATGCTGGGGGTTACAGTGAATTTGGTGCTGATAATTTAGGATTATTGCCTAGATAGATAGATAGATAGATAGATAGATAGATAGATAGATAGATAGATAGATAATTGGCCAGTAGACATGCTGACAAACAGCCATATTTCAAACTACTAAGGAGGAGGAGGTAGAAGGTTTGTACTCTAAGGCCAGCCCACAAGTATGAAATTCTATCTGAAAAACAAACTATACTCAAAAAAGTGAAAGCATGGTTCAAGTGGTAGAGTACCTGCCTTGCAAGCACAACACCCAGTTTCACCTCCAGGACCACAAACACCCACACAAAAAGAGACTGAGAAATGTGCAATAGATAATTCAAGTTTCAGAGGAGGGGTCAAGTAGGGGACAAGACATACCAGGATAAGAATACCTCTGTTTATCTATAAGAATGTGTGCTCTCAATATATACATTATTTTTTAACCCTGTCAATTAGACTGACATCCTATGATTGATGTTTTATCATTAGGTAGGAAGTTGTGTGTAAATTTTTCATAAATGCTCCAATCTCATTTATGGAAAGTTCTCATATGGATTCTGAATTTTATCAAATGTCAGTCCTGATTATTGTTGAGATTCTTTTAATACTATTTTCTTAGTACAGGGAATTCAGTTGACAAAAAAAATAGTACTCCTATTTACCATAGCAAAGATATGGTACCAACCTAGATGCCCCTCAGTTCATGAGTAGATCAACAAGATGTGGTATTTATACACAATGGAATTCTATGCTACTCTCAGAAAGAACGACATCTCCCCATTTTTAAGGAAATGGAAAGACTTAGAAAAAAAATCAAATTAAGTGAAGTAAGCCAGACTCAAAGAATATAGGCTCAGTGGTTTCCCTCATTTGTCATAATCAGTAGAAACCTTGGGCTCTCCTAGCAGAGATTTGCAATAGAGGAAAATCTAGATACATAAGGCCATATAGTATGACACTAAATAAAAGGACCTCCAGGATATAGAAACAAAGCCATATAGTGAGTGATTGTTATCTCTCATCTCTATTGCTATCTCTTGGTTATCTCATATTGTTACAGTATCTTACCTTGTTATTTGATATATTGTATATATGCTTATTTGGTTATTTGAAATTGGATAGGGAAGGGGGAAAACAAGATGAGGGGAGCTGGTGGGGGAAGGGAAATGGGGAACAAGACATGAGAAAGGGTTATCAATGTTTGTGAAGTAATGCAACCTTCTATCTGGTGAATATAACATAACCCTTCTATTAATTACAATAAAAATATATGAAAAAATAGTGCTCAACAAATTTTATCGTTGCAGGAATAAACTCTGGATCAGAATGTATTATTCTCTTTTATATGTGGCTTAATTTGATTTGCTAGTATTTTGTTGCGCACTTCTCTGTTCATGATCAGAGGTTTCTGACTTGTCAAGTACTCTGGGCCTCAGTCTGTCATCCCAGTCTGTACTGTCTCTACCCAGATTATATTGGTTTATCAAATAGATTTTTCAAGTTTTATGTCATTTCTTTTATTTGTAGGAATTGTGCTCCTTTACTTTCTATAGTTTTCCATCATTTTTTCCTAATGTCCTTTTTTGCTCCTTATAACCTTTCCTCTAAAACACATACCATATGTCTCATTATTATTCTAAATCTTTGTCTCTAAACTCTAACATCTGGATCATCTCTGAATCTGATTTCATTGACTCCATATCATTAATGCCTTTTTTTTTGGTTGGTCATTGGGCTTGAACTCTGGGCCTGGGCACTGTCCCTAAGCGCTTTGGCTCAAGGCTACTGCCCTACCCCTTGAGCCACAGCACCACTTCTGGTTTTCAGGTGGTTAATTAGAGATAAAAGTCACATGAACTTCAGTGCCTGGGCTGGCTTTGAACCACAATCCTCAAATCTCAGCCTCCGGAGTTATCTTTTTAAATCCTGTAGTGAGCATAGGCTAAGGCCCCATATGTGCCAAGCAAGCACTCTACTACGATCTGTATCCCTATTCTACACCTAATGTATAAGAAAGTGGATTTTGGTATGAGTCTTGTAGTGCTTTCAGTTGGATTTGGCTAATCATTGGCTTCAAATTAATTGGCAGCATCAGGATGAACTTTCCTTCAGAAGTTGAGCAGGAAGGAATGTGAGGCACTATTTCTGAAAAGAGCATTATGATCTGGGAATCATTTGTGTAGATTCAATATATACTTAAGACTCCAAGGCACAGATTCTTGACCCATAGGCTTATTGTTTTAACTTGTGGAAAACTGAGCTAATAGTGCATGAGGCCTTATTTGGAAAGAAAGTTTCTGGAGGTATAGCTTAGATGAGGACATTCTGGTTTAAGACTATCTCTTTTTTTTTAGAAATATTTAGTGAATTTACTCAAATATAAGCAGTTTAAAGTATACATAAATGAAAAATATTAGACATTTACGTACAAAAAAGTGAATATAAATTAGTCAGCTCTGGATATTCCAGTTAAACATTCATAGATATATACACATTCACCTTTTTCTTTATATAGATAAATACATACATGATAGGAAAATTCTGGGAAAAAAAATAGAAATACTAAAATACACTCTCAAGTTTAAAAATTGCGGGGAATATATTTCACAGAACACTCTCCATAAAGGCAAACCCTGATTTAATTCCATGATTTTCATCATGCCAGAAGCATGATTGGTTTTAATTTTTTAAAAAGATATTGGTATCATATCACATTGGCTTATTAATAATTAAGGCATTTTGTATACATAGTATCAGCATGGACAAAAAACTTTTAATATTGATTTCTTACTATGATGTTTCAAACTTTCAAAGTCTGTTCAACGTAAGAAAATAACTGCATCCATTAGTGTTTCTTATAAAACACAAAAATTAATGATTGGTCTTTGTAATTCTAATAGTAAGTCCTGTCTTATCTTCTCATATAGTATAGACGATATTCCTTGGTAGCACTGCAGTAAGTTCTTAAACAATGTTACCAAATAACCAAGCATCCCAAAGCAGCAGGTGAACAATCTTCACAGTGCACTTTCACCTCACTAAAGTTGGAGCTGCTCCTTTTGGATATTTTCCCACTTCAATGTGAAGTAGATTGCTAAGATTTTTATTAGTGGTTTCATATGTGGCTTTTTAAAGAAAAATGGTTTTGATTCCCACCCTCCCACAGTTCACAGGTCACAGTTCACAGAAGAGATCTGTTTAGGGAAATCATATAATCCAACCATGTTCAGAATAACCAGATGCACTTCAGTAGATGAAATCTCTCAATGCAACTGTAATAAATAAGCATCTATGTCCTTAGCTATATTACCAGTATATCCTGGAACCAAAGTAAGATGGTTTTCCTGTTCCCACAATCCACTTAATTGTTGTTTTAAAATTTTAATATTTCCATCATTTATAACTTCTGTTTTGGATGATAGTTCAGACCACCACCTTTTTATTACTGCTTGAAGCCAGTTTAGGCCAACTATAACATACTCTTCAAATTTGCTTTTAAGTAATGACTTTACTAGAGGCAACAAGTCTACACAACAGCCAAGTGAGACATACTGTTAAGACTAGCTCTTAATCTAATGTGTACTGTATTCATCAGGTGAAATCCAGACTCATGGGTGCACAGGAGAAAAGCTGATGCACCAAGGAATGTCAAGAATACAGAATATGGAGCAGTGCAGCTGCAAGGCAAGGAATGTCAAGGCTTGTCAGCAATTACCAGAAACTGGGAAGAACCAAGACAATTTTCTTCCCAGTTTTCAGAGAATATTTTTCTTTCAGCACCTTGGTTTTGGACATCTAAGCTGTGAGCAAATGACTTGTCATCATATTAACCCACCCATCTTGTAGTCATTGGTTACAGCAGCTCTAGGAAATGATTACAAGTTCAATGGGAATCATCTGCGGAATGTGCAAAACTATGCTTGCCAAATTTCTATGGCAAAAGCATAATGAATAAGAGACTAGATCTGCGACACACACACACAGACACACACACACACACACACACACACACACACACACACACACACACACACACATATATATATATATATATATATATATATATATGTTTCTCCAAAACTATTAACACCTAGTCAAGCTGGAAAATTATTGAACTATGTGATTTTGAAGTTTGGATTCTAAAATGCAATGGCTTCAAGTCCTAATGATATTTTTCAGTGTATGAATTTATAGTTCTGCCATAGTTATTTATACAAGTACATTAAAAAATTTGCAATTGTTTGCATGAATACATGCATAAAACTAATTCGCTGTTTTATACATTAGTGGTGTTGAGTTGTTCATATTAAATTGTTTTTTGGAGGCATTAATACCAATTTTAAAGACAAGTGCATTTAGATTTTAATATATGGATAGTTTTTCTAAAGAATGGCATATTGTTTCTCCTATAAGTGCTCCATGAAGGATATCTGCCTAGATATTGCTGCAAATTTGGGGATCATGTGATAAAGAGGAAAATGATCAGAATCTGCCTCTCCAGCTTTTACTAAAACAATTATTGCAAGAATTGAACAGATGCTAAATACAAAAAAATCATAAACTCAGGCGGCTCTCCTGTGGATTCCAGGCATCACTTAGGGGGGTGCACTTACAAAGAGCTCAGTACAATTATTTTGTACTTCCCCAGATTGAAGCAGTGAGGTGAATCCTTTCTCTGAAACACCATGGCAACATAAGAATCTGAATGTCGTCATTTTTATCTGGCACTCAAAGGGCAAAAAAGCTATTATTCCTGTACAATCAGAGACTGGGAAGTCTTAAATTACTTTCCAAATAATACTGCTCTTATTTTTCTGTTCTCTATCGTCAGAACCCAACGCAGAGAAAATAAAATTTTCCTACTGAAAAATAGAGATTCTCAAATGTCTCCCCATTACTTTTGAAGGTAGAATCAATACAGGAGGCTAAGATAGCAACCTCAACACATGGGGTGGCAAGAAAGATTCCATCATTGAATTGACCAAAGATAAACCGAACAAAGTATGTTATACACAGGGGTGGATTTAACTTCCTTAACCAATTAACTGACAGTTTAACCACAAAATGAATTGCAGAAGCAGCAACATTTTTTATCTAAGGGGTTAGGACACAACAAGAGGCAGGACAGCTAAAGGCAGCGAGAAATGGTGATGGTGGTCATTTGTGTACAAACAGTGCATTTGTGATGGGTAACTTGAGGGATGGATAGGGTTGCAAGGGGTTGAGGAGAAATTACCCAGATGCACTGTACTCAGAAATTGCATGTTTGTTGAATTAAAACCCTCTTGTACAATTACTTAGGTGTTAATGAAAACATACCAAAGCGAGAAATGGGCAATTGACAAGTAAATTGAATTTAGGACTGCTATCCGCACCACACTGAGTAATTCAAGTAGCCACAAAAAAAAGGCTCCATGTCTAAGATAAGTGTTTGCAAACATCACTGCTCAGAGGGCCACTCTGGTGATGCTGTTTTCTACATGTGCAGGCTGGAGTCAGCAAAATGAGAACACAGGAGTCACATGGCTTCAATTACAGCCATCCAAGAGCAGAAAGGGAACCAGATACAGGGCTACGAAGGTAATTAGAACTAGTTCTTAATGTTACTTAATTGACGATCTTTATTAGTAGCAGATGGTCATTGAGCAGGAATTTGGGGGGAAAGCTACCTTTTCTGACATTACCTCTAATTAAGAAAGCTATCCTATCAGGATATATTTTGAAATCATCCTATTTTTCCCAGGTCAATATTAACTCAAAAGGTATAATGAAGTCTGTTCTCCTTCTGCCTATCATTTACTTGGCTGCTTCCATCTGTTCTAAGGAGAAAAGATGAACTATTCACTGATTTTAGGCCAGGCTGCACACTCAGGGCCCCCAGTGACTCATGAACACTCCTACTCACTGGGTAATTTTTAGAGAGGAACCAGCCTAACAATTCCATCGAGACAGGCCTAGAAGATGGAAAATTGGGTTCAAGTTTGACAGACTGTTATTTTTATTTTAAAAAAAACTTGCTAGAAAAACAAAGGAACAAAATGCCACTATTCAGCATTCACCATGAATACATATCTCTTCAGAATAAAGGTAGCCAAACCCAGACCAGCACAAAAACCAGTGATGGCTACTGAAGACTTTTGTATACTTCCGCAGAAATCATATACTCAACAGGTTCTAGGTAAGATAATAATGGCCCCAAGTTTTCTAAAATGTATCTTATAAATGCATGTCATGAAAAACATTTTTTTTCACAGCATGGCTACATTTCTTTGAGAGCTTCTCATTTTTGTGGAGAACCATTTTTTTGTCATTCTATTGAAGAGATTTTCAACATCTGGTCATCAAGCTAGCAGCTTCATCCTAATGTAAGAAGTTACGAGAAAAGCAGATTTTCCAGCCTCATCCTAGATGTACTCATTCAGAAAATCTGAGTGAAATTTGTCTTAACAGATTTTACAGTGTCTCTTATTCCAGCCAAAGTTTGGCGTTATGATTTGAGGAATGAGTATCTGCTACTGACAGGTACCGTACTCCATACCTGACAAGCAATGTTACAGTTGATCACAGAGTTAGCCATGAATCTGTGGCTTGTCAGTATAAAGTTACTTGGTCAAACCCACACAGCTGAAAAATGGGGAACTAAGTTTACAACCACATTCTCACCAATCTAATGCTTATACTTTAAACCAATTAAGAATACCTAAGGACAAAAGAAAAGTATAGATACATCTATAATTTTCTGTAGAGAGCCTTTAGAAAGTATACAATAGTCAATCATAGATCCAAACTTTAAAAAAGGCTGCACAAAACTTTCCAAAACTGCAAGCAGCTGAGGTTCAACAATTGGCCTAGTGCTAAGACAAATTTTTTAAAAAGGACCTCCATTAAAGAAATGAAAACCTCTATGTAGTAAAATTAAAAATTGTATCCAATTTTAATGCATGTTTTCAAGCTCTGTGAATAAGCATTTCCCATAATCTTAGATAGTAAGCAACTAAACTAACATGAATGTAAGCAGCCATAATTTTATAAAATGCACATGGTGACTCCCGTATTCCATAGTTCAGCTTCCCTCAGGGTATTCACTGTGAAACACTCAGCTAGGAGACTGTGATAAACTGACTTTGTCAACATTTTTTTAAAAGCCACAGACCATTTGTTTTTGGAACTTCATAACAGAAATGCTGAATATACCATTCAATGCCCTTTAAGAACCACACTAAACAAAACTTTAACATGAGTTGTCCATAAAGACATTTCATGATACAACACTATTTCTGCATGAGTTTAAGTAAATCTTCCAGAAAATACTGTTGTCCTGTTTTGAAGAGGTGTGTAAATACTAGATTTCCCTGAAGCGTATTTACATTTTCCTTGTACTTCTCAGAGGCATTAACATGCAATTCGAATTTTCAAGGAAGTTGTAATTTAGGGAAGGAATTTCCTGATTTTTTTTGTATCCTTTATGGACAGTCATTGTGAGAAATCAGGTATATTCATTCATTTGTAAGTGCTATAATTTAAAAAATAAAAGGTAAAACAAATATATAAACTTATAAAAAGCTTATCTTACTTGGAGTTCTGAAGATTCAAGAGCAGGGATGGTCCACCCACTGGAGTACGGTGAGGATCTTGTCAGCAAACAGCCATCACAGCTGACAGCATGATGGGTGGCATCCAGCCAGGGAAGAGCCAGGATGGGGCTTTTATAACATCCCTCTCCTAAGAATTAACCAGGGCCCCAAGAGAAGTACTTGAGAGTCTTCTGAAGACACATCCCTAACGCTTCTTACTAGGCTCTGCCTTTTATATCTCCAAATACCACCCACCTGAGAACCTGCCTCAAACATAAGAGCTTTAGATGAGGACCGGTAACATGCAAATCATTGGACTAGGGTTCTCCCAAATAAATGCTAGGATAGGTCTATAGATCTGAAACATCAATTCATTCTCTTTGTCCATTATTTTAGAGCTTCGAAGCAACTCACATGTGGTTTAGAAGCAAAGGCATGAACTCCAAACTTTCTATCTGGCTTCAAGTTGTAGTTATCAGAGCCTGAGAGCCTCTTGAGATGGCTTTGGATAGAACATTTGAGGTATGTTTAGACTATCTGGAAAACAGTCAATGCTGAGTTAACATTACTTAAGCATATGTTAATTCTCATTGATAATATTGTTTGATACCTTTCCTGCTTGTAACTTGTCTTATTAACCTCATGCAACTAAGTTATTGAGGGGTGGCATACTTTTTGAGAGTATCTAGATAATATTATAAAATGAAGCAGGTAGGATAAGAAGCAGTATTCTAAGTAAGCATCAGCTGGGTTGCAGGGACAGCTGAGAGGAGCAAATGTTGTCAGTTTAATTTAAATGTTGTTAACGAAAGCTCTCTCAGGTGATCTGATTCTCAGTGGCACACACCAAGCTCTGCCACACTCCTCCAAACGTACCGTCTTTCACTCCAGTTGTTCTGAGTTCAAGTACATCACATCAGCAGGCTTTCTCAAGAAAACCTACTTACTGGACTAAGACCCATTGTAGAAATATTCTAATATGCCAAGCATAACTTGGTATATCTATTGTTTTTATTTTCCTAGATTGGGTTAGTATATGAGTTTCCCAGGGTGAAACAAGGGAATGCTTTTATACTGGAAAAATGTTGATAGAAGTTTTGAAGGAAGCAGAAGCAGGGCCCACAAGCTTTTCACGTGGTCTTCTTTCATCTGGTTTACCTGCTGTTCTGTAGCTGCAGCTCAGGACACAGACATCTACTCAGCCAGGTGGATGCTTCAACCTTCATCACATCCTGGCAGAGGGGAAGGGGAGGGGCTGATGCAGGAAGTGAATGATTACAGACACGATGATACAACTAAAATTACCTGATTTCCTGAGACCATGGCTGTAGAACAGCTCTCTATTTTAACTTACCAAGGACCACTCAACTCTTTTAGTCCTATGCCAGTACAGTTTTGCAGCCAGGGATTTGGTGATGAAAGTATTATGTGAAGAAAACAGGTGTTTTGCCATTTGACAAAAGTACAGTTATAGGACAATAATTAACTCAAGATGGAGACCATGGTTGGAACTTGCCAATGTTAATGAAGATTTATTTGCTGGTGACTTTTGATCGGATCATCTGGGTGGATTCTTGGTTTCATTAGTTAAAGACATAAAGCAGTCTGCCTGATTAAAGAGGGAAAAATCAGTAGAGAACACCCATAAATTACCATAGCTCAATTAGGTGCTGACAGTTTAGTGTGTTTATTATTAGTACAGGGGAAGATTTTCCAATTAGACTAAAAGGTTTTGAACACAACAGTTATAGGCCCACTGATTTAGACCAATTGTGAGAATAAAACATCGCGAGAAACTATTGATGAAAAAGTAAACCAGTAACTTATTTGTAGTGTTCATTGTTTATCAGGAGATCTCCTACTATGAAGTTCAATTTTCCTGCCAAGATCAATGAAAGAGGACTGGGCTAATTTCTTCTCACCCTGAAAATTGATAAGAATATAAAGGGCAGCTACATCACTGCTGAAAATACCAGCATGATTTATTCAGGTTAATCATTAAGAAAGTGGCATTGCATAAATCACCAGGGATGTACCTTGCCACACTGACCTCTTCAGGCTGGCTGCACTGCCATAAGCTGGGCCCCCGGAAGACAAAACAGACGCTGAGGATTTCATCAGAAAAGCCTGTGTCTAGCACAGCTGTCACCAGCTGTTGTAAAACCTAGAAATGGTAGGAAATCAAAAGGAACTGGCTTGGACACCTTCTCTGATAGCGACCACCAGAATTTATGAGATTTGTTGGTTGGAAGGAAGCATAGGATACAGATTGGTAGTTTCTGTCTGTCTTGTTGCATCTGAATGAATTCCAATTTTTTTTTGGTAGGACTTTTCTGACATTGTCAGTAAACTAGTACTTTCTCCCAAGGAGAAATAAAGAAATCTGAAAAGAAGGAAATAGAAATAATGGACAGCTGAGAATCCTTGGAGTTTACATATGCAAATAATGTTAGTTTATGTGACATAGATATTGCAGCATATTACAAAATTTAGGTTCAGTTAGATTATCTTTCCTTAATACTCTTTAAAGGGTCAATTGTGGATAAGTAGGATCCCTTTTTTTCACTTGCTTATTGAAGACTATCTTGAATGTGTTTTGGGGAGATATTCCTTTTATGATTTCTACCTTTTTCTTCATTGTTCCCCAACTTGGACTTTCCTCACTGAAATTTTGAAGCAGGAAATAGTAGTGTGAAACATCCAAAGGACAGAATAGAACAAACTAGCAGTCCATCTGCTGAGACATTTAGTATTTGCTTTTGGTTTTCCTGAGAAACTGCGAAGTGAATTATATTCCTGTTGGCATCAAGAAATTAAGATCTTAAACTGGGCACTGTGGCTCACACCTATAAACCTAGCTATTCAGGAGGCTGAGATCTGAGGATCAAGGTTCAAAGCCAGCTGGTGCACAAAAAGACCTGAGACTCTTATCTCCAATTAATGTGAAGTGGGGCTTGGCTCAAGGTTACAGTGGTAGCTTTGGCCAAGGCCAAGTTCAAGCCCCATGACCCACAAAATAAAAAGAAAGAAATTAAGATCTTAGTTTACATTTTTCTGTCTCCATCTCTCCCTCTCCTCTCTGTCTGTCACTCTGGTTGTCTCTTTCTCTCTGTCTCTGTCTCTGTCTCTGTCTCTCTGTCTCTCTCTCTGTCTCTGTCTCTGTCTGTCTGTCTGTCTCTCTCTCTCTCTCTCTCTCTCTCTCACACACACACACACACACACACGACTATCATCTCTGAATCTGGGATCTGACTACCTGGTCTGAATGCTAACATTACTTTTCTAAATGCAAGTGTAATATATGACATTAGATTTAAGTTTTTGATCTAACATTCAATTTGCTAGTCTGTAAAAATAAAGATAGTAGTCTTTAATACACGTTTTGAGAATCATTGAAGATATAATATAGATCGATATATAGAGATAGACTTGCAGTACCCCTTTCAATTCTCAGTTCCCAGGAAGTGTTCAGTAACTATAATTATTTATTTATGTTACACTTTCCTGTTTTCCATAGCTGCTTTGAATAGGAATCTATTGGTGCAACATAAACAGGTTCAAATGTTTCATATCTCTAAAACTGTCATCATTAGTAGAATTCTTGTGCCTTTTCTTGTGTACAAGAGAAAAGCGTGTGCAGGAATAGGAATTCACCTCTTATTACATATTCTTAAATGATGCAATATGCTCCCAATCTGAGCTACATTCAGGAGGTTAGAGATTTAGAAAAACAGCAATCAAGTCCTGAAAGGTACATCAGGAAAACAAAAGGTACCATGTCACCTTGTACCAGCCAAATAAACCCTTGAAACAGACAGAAATCAATGACCAGTAAAAGACATTAGTTAAACTAACTAGACTGCTTTGTTCGAATGTAAGCACAAGAATGGAAGCAGAATTAAGCTATGAACTCCAGCCAGTAAGATTGAGAGCCAAGGACCCTGAGTAGAGATCAGAGAAAGGGGCCATTATTCATTTGCTAAGTACAAGTAGGTCCTAAGTGAGTGATTGCTTCCCCTTACAAACTGTACGGAAACACTGAGAACTCTACCACTCGTTTCATGGCTCAGCTGGACAACCTACTGAGCATTTGGTTTCAATAAATTCTTTGGCTTTACTCCCCAGTAAGTCTTCAGGAAAATAAATGTATTAGAGTTTGAAATAGGCTGCATGTGCTTTCCACTGCTACTTAAAATATTTTTAATTAATGAAATACAAAAACAACACATTGATTCAATTTCTGGTCTGGATTAAATTTTTTTAGTTCCTATGTGCATCTAGCTGTGTATTATTTCCATTCATTCCTGCAAAACTTATACCAAAACTGGATGAAGCTGAAAGAGATACAGAAGTGGAAGTGCCCATTTTTCTGTAGCTATAGCAGTGAAGCTATAGCTTCCTGAGTCAAAAGCTTCCAAGGTGGCTTTGGGACATATATACATGTGTATATACACATATATGTGTAAACATATATGTACATATACATATATACACGTACATATACACATATGGCTTTGAGCCATACTCACACATACATACACAGCTATGTATACATATGTGTGTATATACATATACATATGTGCACATAGATACGTATATACGTGTGTATATCCATATGTTTATACAGGTATATGTATATATGCATATATGCATATATACACATATATATGCACATATGAATACATATATGTATAGACATATATACATCTGTATGTGTGTGTGTGTGTAACCAAGACTGCTTTTTCCCTTCAAATGTTTCCAAAATTATGTAAGATTTTAAAATTAGGGTCTCCATTCTTAAACTAGATAGCATGGATAACATTAATTGCTCAAGAGTAGTTTATAGACAAAAATATATCTTTTAAAGATAAGAATAAGTGATGGTTTGGGATTCAAAACCAGACAGAACTACCTAAGACCATGCTTTACCTAGTACTGTATAAAATTATACACTGTCAACATTCTGTCCTGTTCTCCCTTGACATTTCTTAAAATATTTTGTCACCCAAAAAAATCATTTTACTTTCATTTATCTCAAGATCTTGTCTTTGTTCCCTCTCTCTCCTCCCCAAATCATCCTGCACTTTAGGTTTTCTGAACTGACTCCTGGTATTGTCTGATTTTATTGCTCTCACCACTTACTTTTTTTTCCCAGTCAGTAACTTTCCTCTGTGAGTCACATGTGCCATCCCTGCGGCAAATACTTGAGGGTAATAGTCTAAAGAAGCACAGTCCCAGAGATTTCCTTCCCCAATTTGCCTCATGCCTGTGGGCCTATGGTGAGAGGCACAGCATCACGGCAAGTGGTAAAGCAGAGCTGCTCACCTCACAGGGGCTAAGAGAGGAAGAGAGAAGGGGACCCAAGTTCTTTCAAACCCATGTCCCCAATGACTCCTTCTTCCAGTTCAACCCCTCACTTCCCATTGGCTATTCAATTTTTGGATCCATTGTAGGTTATATCTCTGATTAGGGCAGAACTCTCTTGGTGTCCTTATCTCTGGAAATGCCCTACATTCACAACTAACTTCTTAGGTTTGTTTCCATCCAACCAAGTTGACAGAATTAACCATCCAATATCCCAAGTTCTATCCATGGTTTGATGAGTATTCTCAATGATTCCTCAGAGAAAATATATTGAAACTTCACCTTGATTTCCTTTACTTAAATATTCCATTAACAGTTAAATATATACTATCTTATAACTTCCTTGCAATTAGATTATTGAATTTTAATATTTGTGTCCATTTTCCTCTGTGAGGAGATTCACAGATTGTTGGTAAATGAAGGTGTGTTCATTAGATTCAGCATTTGCACACAGACAGATGTCTCGACACTTGCATCCTTTATTCATATAATAACTCAGGATTGATATTTTTTCTTGTATGATTACCTTCCCACCTTTATACTTACTTTATTTTCAAGCCCAGCAACTCTTTGTCTTCCATGTCATCTATTCTGCTGCAGAAGCTTTTAACTTCGTTTTTTTTTTTAAATCTGTTTCAATGTGATCACTTTTCAGGATAGAATTTTGTACTCAAAAAGTAGGGAGGATGGAGCTGTGAAAGGGATGTAGATGAGTGAAGAGAAGAAGTGGGGGATGCAGTCATAAAATTCAATGCATAACATCAACATTGGGCGGAGAAAACTGAGGGATGATGTAGGGTTGGGAGGGATGAGAGATAATACATATAAAAATATATAAAAATTATATAAAAATATAATTTTAGAAAAGATTGATGCTTTTAAACATAGCTAACACAATTATTCTCCGGATACAATTTTGAAATATATTCTTTACCTTACTCTTAATTTTTTTAACCAAGGAAACTAGGAGTCTGTATTATTAGTTTTCTTCTGGCTGAAGCAAATACTGTTGATGCTGCGGTTACTTTTGACATGGCAAGGAAAATGATTGCTATATCATTTCACTTTTTATTCCTCCAATACCACTTCATTTGACTTCCACAATAGCTCTGTCAGAATTCTACAATTGTTTCCATGTTAAGATGAGTTATGACGTGTATGAAATTCAAATGTTTCTACCTGCTCCAGTAGGACAGTACACTAACAAGATGGAAGGCCAACACATTGAGGCCAAGTAGGTCAGAGGACTTTCATATATGTATTAAAAGAGAGCAAAGAAACTTGTTGGAATTGTTCAAAGAAGGGAGAAGGATGTGTGAGGAAGATGGCAGTGGAGTTTGATAGGGTTACATTCTATGCACTATGGAAGTTTCACAGTGACAACCTGCCTTGCACAAATAATACTTGCTAATAAAAAGCATTTAAGAATTCAAAACTAAAAATGCATTGCTCTTGAAATTGAGTATGGACCAGGTATTACAGCAACCTAATGTAACAAAACACTGGCATTGACATTTTGTTGAAAATTTACATTAAGAGCTCCATAGCTTAATATATATATATGTATATATATATATAGTATACAGATAACACTAAGCTAGTTTGAATAATAAAATAAACACAGGTAAAAATGTCTAAGCACTGCTAAGTCATGAGCATTCTGTAAAATGGTTTCCTACATTATTTTCACTGTCTCTAAAACTCTATTAAAAGTATTAATCTCTTCACAGGTAAATAAACACACTTCCCTGAGGTTGCACATGAACTACTAAAGATTAAAGTCTTGGCACTAAGTATGTGGCTTTCAAGCGTTGAATTTGGAGTGAACATGCAATACTTACCACATGTATTTCAGAGGTAATCTGCCAATGGCAGAGCTGCAGAAATTATTCTACAAAGACTAGGAAAGAACATCTGTATGACACAAGTTAAAATCAACTGGAACATTATAAACTTAGGAAGCAAAAGTTGAAAGCTAAAAGGAAATGTGAGTGAAATCTGAATAGCTCTGAAGACTACGTGGGGGAAAAATGGACTCAAATATAGTGAGTTTGTCTTGTTCAAGCACATTTAATTTAGATTTAATAAGATTTTATTATGGGCTAAATTATGCTTCCCCTCTCTCCAATTTTCTAGTAAGTACCTCAGAATGTAGGTTTCTTATTTTGAAAATAGGATTAAAACAGCAATCATTCTAAAAGAGCCATGTAGACAGACTCAGACATAGAAACACAGCACGTGAAAATGAAGGCAGAGATCAAACGATGCAATCCAGGGAAACCCGAAGACTATGCAAATAGCAGAAGATGAGAGAGTGGGGGAGAGATTTCTCCTATATAAAACTGAGAGGGGTCAATCCTGTCAACAACATTTTCAATTTTCTAGTCTCCACAATCTAAAGAAAAAAGTTTCTTGTCATTTAAGCCCCCAGTTTGTGATACTTCCTGACAGCAGTCCTAGCAAATGCATACAAACTGATTATTAACTTAAAATACAGGATGCAAACTTAAAGAATATATGTCACTACAAAGCAAGGTGTGTGTGTGTGTGTGTGTGTGTGTGTGCTTGTATTGGAGCTTCAACTCAAAGTCTGCGCAATTTCACTCAAGGCTAGTGCTCTATCCACTGCATCCAGCTCCACTTCTGGCTGTATAATGATTAACTGTTGATAAGAGGCTAGGAGGCTTGTGTACTTGGGCTGGCCTCACACTATGATCCTCACAGCTCAGGCTCCTGAGTGGCTATGATTAAAGGCCTATCCCCCCCTGCACATAGCTAATAATTTCTTAACAAAATTAATTTATACACCCTAAAGCAATAATGAGCTGAAGGAAAAGTTGCAATATCATTTATGCTTCTGTTCTTCACTGCAGATTTCAGAGGACTGGCTAGGAAGCATATAAATATTTTAGGTTTTATTTTAAAAAAGATAAACACTGGATATTTGTTATTTTGATAATGATCTATAAGAGTTGGGTAATTTCCCAGATTTATTCTTTAAAGAATTTCCTGGAAATATCCAATACCTCCCTGTACATTTTTATTCACTTTTAAAAGACAGGCGTAGTACCTTGGCTTCTTGTGAAAATAGTATATTCTTTCATGCCTTCTAGCACTCAACTAAAAATGGTGTCCCAATGTCCAGAGAGTTAATTTATATCCCAGATGCCTAACTCACTCCCTAGGACTGGATTGCTCATTGGCAAGACAAGGTCATTCTTCATTTTCCCTATTACTGTAACATTTTATATTGTCAAGTGCTATGTGGTTTTGCAATCCATGAAATCCCCCAGTGAAGGAAAGGGGATGACAAACACAATTATGTCTGATTTACAGACTAGGGAACTGGGACACAGGCTAGAGACAAAGCCATCATTGGTAGGGGCTATCCCAAAAGGCAGGAGCTGTGGCTCAGGTCTCTGTTTATTATGTGAAGTGCAGGAATAAACCTGAGGGATATTAGCTATGCATACAAATTCTTATGTTTCTTGGAATTTTAGCTCCCACCCAAGCTGATTCTTGTCAGCAGCCATCTGTCAAAGACTGAAGGTTCAAAGAAAGTTAAGAACAAGTTATGTACAGCATGTTAAATTTTAGTTATTCAGAATCACAGAAACTTGTGAAACTAAAATGGAAGGTATAAGAATTCTGAGTAGATTCTCTAAGCTTATACAAGATGATTCAGGACAAAAATCATTCTATTTAGACAAATCCAGTTAAAAGCATCAGAACAGCAATGAGTGGTGGGGCAGGAATTTTTGTTTAGAAATAAATCTAAGACCAAAAGTCTCGATTTCTTAAAATTCATCCTAAACTCCACATGAATTTAAAAATAAAATCACAATTTCTATTTTTTTCACTGAATCATATCTAACATTAACTTAGAATTTCTTCCAATAAGCACACTATATTACTTTTCCAACATATGAACTCAGATATTGCTTGTAAAACAACACTGGGCCTTTGGTTTTGTGTGAATGGTTTTTGGAGAGTACTTTCAAATTCAAACCTAGATGGAAAGATCCAGCTCTTGAACACTGATAAAAATTTCAAATGAAATATCTACAAGAGCTCTTCAGAGTAAATCAATATTTGATTCTCTACTGGAATCTTCGGCATGAAGCTCTAAGGTCAGGTTGACTGACAGGATTTCAAACTTCTGGAGTTGAATGTTTAATATATCAAGCTAGATCCAAAGACACAAGCAGCCAGTGGAGAAATAAATTTTTGTATGACAATGTTTACTTGTCCTTATTTCAAAAAGTTTGAAATGTTCTAGTCGATTTTCTACTTTTCTAATCAGAGAGTAGACATTGCCCTGAAACCTAAAAGCAATGAAGGCTGTACAGAACACGATGCTGAATCCAAGCAGACTGGTGGGTAAAAGTAATCCTTTGGAAGTTGGTCAGTTTTTACCACTACAAGGCAGAAGATGTGATGATTTGGTTACAAGGATGGCACTCAAGGCTAGGGATGTATGTCAAAAAGGTTTTTAGACTGAATTTATAGCTTTATTAGTAACAAGTTTGTTAGCCACAAATCTCAGACACAGAATATACCAAACTTATTTTTAATAAGTTGAAAATTTAACAAAATAAATACATAACTATACTTAAATGTATAATTCAAGTCATTTTCTTTAATAAAACTATTGAACTTCTGGTTTGGTGGTGGTGATAGTATCTAGTAAGCAACAAACTTGCTGGTAGAATGAACAAATGCATTAACCGCTATATGATATCATATATCAGAAGAGCAGAATCTGCAGATATTTGGCTTGAATTTTAAGATATCATCCTGGTCATTACATATATATCTAGAAAGAAATTTCCTTTTTCCTTCCTTTTATTTTGTGCTAGTACTAGTGCTTGAACTCAGAATGTGATACTCTCTCTTAATTTTTTTTTACTCTAGGCTGGCACTCAACCACACGTGACACACCCTTACTTGGGACTTTATGCTGATTCACTGGAGGTAAGAGTCTCACAAACCTTCCAGCTCATACTGGCTTCAAACCAAGATCCCCAGGTCTCAGCCTCCTGAGTAGCTAGGATTGCAGGCATGAATGCCACCTGCCTCCAGCAAGAAGTTTTTATTTAAAGGAGAAAATAAACTTCAAAATAACATAAATGATCCATTTATTTGGTTAAGCATTTAACAATAATAAAGATTTTTATCTTCATTTCACTGTGTTAAAATTTGCACCAGCAAGCCACCTTGACACTGTAATGCAATATCATTGCCCTTAGGTACTAATTTCAATGCCTTAAGTGAAAGCAATAGCTTCAAACACAGAATCTGGGGAAGTGATCATTCCTCTGCTAAAAATTCATTCTGTGATGCCTTAGTAAACCAACATGCAACACATTATTCTAGTACAAATATAATAATGCTGTCTTTGATTTACTTGTTTATTAGTATTTTTTAAAGCTTAAGAATTAGGCAAGAAAGAATCACTCTTTGAGAAGATTGGTTTGAATGCCATGTTTCTCACAATCCCAGAGTTGACATTGATGCTTCTGATTCACTTTACAAGATTAAAATTTAACTGAGACAAGTTATATTTTTGGAACACAGTCTTTATCATCATTTTGTTACAAGATTTAAGACATGTTTAATCCCTGGGAAGAGAAGATAATCTTTAGTAATGAACTTCTCTCACCTATGACATCATCCACCAAGACAACAGCAGATTTTATTATTTGGCTCTAGAGAAAACTATGTGTAGATTCCACAGTTGCTCAGGAAGATCTACCTCATGTGATGATAAAAATGATTGTCCTCCAACTCCATATCTTCTGGATGCCTAAATTACTTAAAATAGATGATCTGTAACTGCAACCAATTAAAATGTTTCATTGTTCATAATGGATGCTTGTCTTTAAGTCCATCTCCCTTTTTTTCCTCCAGGCCTGGGGCTTGAACTTTGGACCTGGGCGCTGATTCTGAGCTTTCTCAAGGCTAGAGCTCTACCACTTGAGCTACAGCACCACTTCTGCCTTTTTCTATGTATGTGGTTTAGGAGCAATCAAACCCCGGTCTTTGTGCATGCTAACACAAGCACTCTTATCACTAGGCAACACTCCTGCCCCTCCATCTTAACTCTTTGCTGCCATGTTAAGTAAAGCTCTAATTAAACTTCCTTCTTGTTATTATGTAATGGAGTGAAATAATGATTGTGTTACTCTGAACTAGATGTAGATCCTGATTTGGGGGGTTTTGTTTATTTGTTTCAGTTCATTTTCTAATGACCTGTTGTCTCATTAGAGAACGTGCCTTGTGAAAAGCCTGGGTTTATATTGGTAAAACATTTATCATCATGTGGCTTTGATACTTTTCAAACTATCTTATGTTTTACTATCCTCATAGCCATTATTTGAAGTTGTGAACATCTCCAACAGAGAAAGATTACGTTTTCTCCTTTATTCAGTAACTTGATTTTGATTAAACCTGAATATACACCTCACCTCAAAGTTTAGCCAACCCTACCTGCACTGTCCCCAGAACACTTCCACATATATAGAGATGTTTAATTTGTGGGAATTTACTACTAATTCCTACGCAAAGTGCTCAATGCACTGTCCCTTTGTTTAGAATAGATCGTGAGGATACAAGATTTAAAACAATAGAAAATATAAAATACAGTATCAACGACGTCGAGCACTTGACTTCTTTTGGTAGCTGTGTTTTACTATTATATCTCCAATGATTAATTCTACGATGCATTTGTGGCAAGGAGGAGCCCGGGTGCCGTCCTTTAATCTTCCTCAAGGTGATGGTCTACAACTTGAGCCACAGCTCCCAATCACTTCTTAGTCGCTAGTTAATGAAGAAGAATCTCACTAACTTTTCTGCCTAAGCTGGATTGGAATTTCAGTCCACTGGCACTCGGGCAACAATGTTTAATGATTCGTTTTGGGTGGATCAAGTTCTCTAAAATCGAGCACCTGGAAAAGTTTCGAGGAGTACTGTAATCTTTTGAAGTTATGTTAATTTTATCTGCTTTGCATACGTCCATTCCCATCAATAAAGTTTCTACAGCTTTAACCAAAATTTCAGAGGTTCTTCTTAAACATGAGTCGCTAATCCCAATTCTTCTTTGTGACGGATTTGTTTTTCAAATCAACATTAGAAGTAGAACATTAGCCCTGAAGTATGCAGATTCAATATTGAAATGCACTATGGCTAAGATGCCTGCCCAGTGCTGCCTTGAGCATGGCTATATTACCAGGAATTTGGAAAAAGGGTAACAAAGGAAGAGCTGCATTTTTTGAGGACAGCAACTGCGGAAGAACTGTGGAAGTGACAGAAATCCTCAACATTAAAGATAGTTAGGAAGGCAACTTAGGGAAAAGAACAAAGTGAACTTAAATCCTGGTGCTCTGTGGTGGGGTCCCCTGTGTTGCCGGGAGAATCCCATGTCTGCGGATGCCTCCAGTCCAGTTTGAGTTTCCGTAGCTGGTTTAAGAGTCAACACCTCTGTTTGGGAAAAAAAATGAACTTATTATGGACTTTGTTAATCCCCCAGAACCCAATTGGCTACAAAAGCCACCACTAGGTATTGTCTTGATTTAAGGACTAGCAGCTGCCCTCAGATGTCAGAGGAGAAAATACAATTGTTTTTAATAAACAGTGGTGGTGAAATTTGATATTCATATGCAGAAGATTGAAACTAAGCATCTTTGTCACATTGTATACAAAATAAATAATAAAGTAAAAAAGGAACTAAAATCTAAATGTAAAGCCTGGCCTTATGAGATTGCTGCAATAGACCACAGGTTGAATCTTCAGGACACTGATGTAAGCACTGACTTTTACTAGTTCAAACTTCAAAAGTGCAGGCAACAAAAATAAAAATAGACAAATGGGATTATACAGCTAATTAGCTTCTTTGAAGAAGAGGAAATAATCTCTATACTTAAGAAAACACCTCCCAATGCAACAGCAATACTCACAAGACACTATATTGGAAATGAATTTTACAACTTGGGGGGGTGATACCAGAGGTGGGGGGAGAAAAAGTGGGAGAAAAATGAGAGAGGGCTAACAGTATTTGACAAGAAATGTACTCATTACCTTACCTGTGTAATCGCCACCTCTCTGAGCAACACATTTAAAATAAAATTGAATTAAAAAAAAAAGAGAGAAAACCTGCAGACTTGAAGAAAATTTTTTCAAATTCTTCTTCCAATGAATATATATCTTATACATATATATCCAGAATATATCAAAACCCTGAACTAATAATCTGATTTTTAAACAAGCTAACAAAATTAATTGCTTAACTGCTTCTTAAAGAAATGCAAATCAAAACAACTCTAAGATTCCACCTCACTCCAGTTACAATGGCCAGGATCAGGAAAACGAATAACAACAGTGGAGGGGATGTGGCCAGGAGGGATCACTACTACACTGTTGGTGGGAGTGCAAACTCTTTCAACCACTATGGAAAGCAATATGGCAGTTCCTCAAAAGGCTAAACATAGAAGTCCCCTATGACCCAGCAATTCCACTACTTGGCATTTACCCAACCATCCAGAAACTAAGGCATACTAAATCCACTAGCACAACAATGTTCATTGCAGCATTATTCACCATAGCAAAGATATGGAACCAACCTAGATGTCCCTCAGTTGATGAGTGGATCAACAAGTTGTGGTATTTGTACACAATGGAATTCTATGCTGCTGTCAGAAAAAACGACATCGCCCCATTTGTTAGGAAATGGAAAGTCTTAGAAAAATTCATATTAAGTGAAGTAAGCCAGACTCAAAGGAACTTAGGCTCAATGGTTTCCCTCATTTGTCATAATCAGTAGAAACCTTGGGCTCTCCTAGCAGAGATTTGCAATAGAGCAAAACCTTGATACAAAAGGCCACATAGTATGACACTAAATGAAAGGATCTCTAGGATATAGAAAAATAAGCCATATAATGAATGATTGTTGTTCTTAAGGTACTATGTTATCTCTCATCTCTTTTGCTGTCCTTTGGTTATCTCATATTGTTTCAGTATCTCATTTTGTTACCTGATATATTGGATATATTTGTATTTGGTTATTTGAAATCAGATAGGGAAGGGGGGAAAACAAGATGAGGAGTGTGGATGTGGGGGAGGGAAATGGGGACGAAGACAGGTGGAAGGGTATCAATGTGTGGGAATTAATGCACCTTCTGTCTGGCAAATATCATGTAACCCTTTTATTAATTACAATAAAAATATTTTTAAAAATATGAAAAAAGAAGACATACAAATGACTGACAAGCATGTATTAAAAAAATTGTCAATCTCTCTAATCACCAGGGAAATGCAAATCAAAACAATGAATATCATTTTGTGTCAGATTGTCTATCATCAAAAAGATAAAAAAATAACAAATGTTGGAGAGGATGTAAGAGCGGGAAACTCATGTAATGGTGAAGAGTATGCAAATGAGTACATCCATTAAGCTGATAACTGCAAAAAATAAAAATAAAATTACCCCATGACTCAGCAATCGCACTTCTGGGTATATGTCCAAATGAAATCATTGTACAAGTAAAGATGCTTGTACTTTCGTGTTTTCTGTAGCACTGTTAACAATAGCTACAATATGGAATCAGCCTGGACAACCAAGAGAGGATGAGCAGAGCAAGCAAATGTGCTGAAAGATACTATTGAATATTATCCAGCCATTAATTGAATGAAAGCCTGTGCTTTGCAGCAGCCTGAAGATCATTATATGAAGCAAAATAAGACAAACACTGATACAGAAAGGTCATTAGTGTCCACTAATTGTGGAACTAAAAAGTAAATGCTTTAGACAAAGGATAATGTAGTTGTGATCACTAGAAGGCAAGAAGACAGAAAGCAAGAAGACAGAAACACATTGAGTGAGGGGTGCCAGATCACAAGGAGAGGAGAATTCATTGCATTTGCTCCAATAGCACAGAAAGGCACTAATGACTCAAACACTCTGTAATGCATTTTAAAATTACTAGAAGGGCACAAAGTCCCAAAACATAGAAACAACCAATATTTGAAGAGACAGAAATACTTACTAGCTTGAATGATTATTTCATGTTGCACATGTTTCAAGTTACCATAATGTTACCATGAAGATAGACTGTCTCAAGAAATTTTTAAAAATAGCGTTAGAGGCACTTGTCTAGCATGTGTGAGGCCCTAGGTTTGATCCATAGCTCCACAAAATTGAGAAAATAAATAACCATACTGATCCAACAAATAACTAGCTGTGGAATAAAATGTGTTATGTTACCAGAATTTAATCACTTTTTACTTGCTTTCTCATTTGTAACAAAACAATATAAAATAAACAAACTGAACCATTAGATTTTAAAAAAAAACAGCATAATAGACAGGAGGATAGAACATTCACATAGGAACATCATTTACATTGTTTCGAAATGCCTAGGTTAGTGATTAAATGCATTCTCTGCTGAGAGAATGAGATTCTAATCAAGTAAATAAATACATAAAATAAAGGAAGTCTTTTCATCAGATGTCTTTATTCAGCATTGTAGCTTATATGGAAGCATGAAGATACGATGAGCATATATGTGTACATATATATACTCTAATAGGGAAGACTAATGGGGAAAAGAATTAAATGTCTTAGAAGACCAGTTTTCTGTTTCTTGGGCTTGGAAGAATTACGATCCCTCGGGCACAGAAGAGAGAACTGCACTGGATGTGCTTCTCTGTGAGAGCCATCAGCTTTGAGTACACGATATTACAGATCTAGAAGAAGAAACACTGTTTCATAAAATTTTCATAGACAAAGTTGAAAGATAGAAAATGACAAAAAATAGACAATATAAACAGGTCCAATCACAGCTGGAGTTATCTAATCATGAACTAATTGTCGATATTACCACACACAATTCTGAATATTAGCAAACATCAAGCACTATTGATGGAAGGAGAATAAAAAAAGCTAGGAACATTACAGTATACTACCTTTTTAATGTATAAAAACTATTGTCAGTGGAATTATATAAAGACATCATGTTCAAAAGCAAATAATTCATCACAAAGCATGTTAGTCAGAACAAAATGAAATGATGTCTTCAAACTGTTGGAAGAAAATCGATCCTGGAACTAATGGGACTTGGCTACTCAGGACAGTGAGACTTGAGAATCATATTTCTAAGACAGAGCAGGAATGTCTGTGAGACTTCATATCTACCATTAACCAGCCAAGTGCTATACTGGCAGAGTGGTAGAAAGCTAACTATGAGCAAGAAAGCCAAGTGAGAGCTCCAAGCCCTGAGATCAAATTTTAAAACTAGCATGGAAAAACAAAGAGAAAGCACATTCCTTTTTGAAATATTTTCTGAAAGAAAAATATCCTGAAAAAAAAAGAAAATCCCCAAAGGTATTGTTTTTCTGTAGAAAACACTAATAAATTCATCCTTCTGAAACATGCATAGTCTAGATAATCACTAATAAAAATGGAATCTTGAACCCAAGAGAAGATGAAAATAAATGCAGTATGAATCAGATATTTTATTTAACCCACTATATCTGAAAAATTATTTCAATATTTAACAAAAATATTATTACTGAAATATTTCCACCTTCCTTGTACAAAAAATGTATTAAATATCTTTTGGGCATTTCAGACATAGAGTACAATCTACTTAAAATTCTCACATTTCAAGTACTTAGTAGTGCTTTTGGTCTCCATTGTAGACAAATTCTTGTTTGTAGTAAGAATCTCCTTACGAATTTGATCTATAACTCAGTTCATTGGTATATTATTTATTGAATTTCACAATTAATAAATATTTTAGAATATACTTCTTTGTAATTTACATAGCTACAGTGTGTTTCTCAAGTAATACAATGGCATTTAATGACATGCATCCTGAAATGAAAAGCAAAAATGAACAACAAGGCTGGGTGCCAGTGGCTCACATCTGTAATCCTGACTACTCAGGAGGCTGAGATCTGAGGATTGTAGTTCAAAGCTATCCTGGGGATGAAAGTCTGTGAGACTCTTAACTCCAATTAACTTATAGGAAACTGGAGGTGATGTTAGCCTTGAGCATACAGAGCTCAGGGACAGCACCCAGGCCATGCTCAAGCCCCATGACCAACAAAAAAAAAAAAGAAAGGAAAGAAAATTAAAAACTGAATTTGTAAAACCCACATGATCACACAGGTATTATGTGCAGGCATGCAGTAGATCCACTATCAAGAACTCTTAATTACGCAGTGGAGCCAGAAAGATAACTAACAAAACCAGTCACTAGAAGCGCAATGAGCAAGGATAGCTTTGACAACAGGAAAAGTAAAATCTGACCAAGAGGTTGTGTTTTAACAGTTGATGAATGCATCATAAATATATAACACCACATGACTCTGAGGACAGGAACACTCACCATAGAACAGCTTCTCATTTGTCTCCTGGACCTTTTCACTTGTCTTTTGTTTGCCTTTTTCTTTGGCAATAGTATTCTTTCTCTTAGTCAGGGAAAAATTTGGCAAAGTGACATTAAATGTTTTCTTCAGAACAGAATGTCTTAAAAACGTACTGAGCTGTGGAGAATCAAACAATAAAGTAGTATGCTGTAATTATGTCATTCACAAACTGAAAAATTACTGCATATAAATAATAAATTCACTAAATAAATTAACCAGTATCTTCCATTAATATCTTACATGTTTGGATTCCTGGGGTTAATATCTCTAAATATGCTTTTATAATGCAAAAAGGTAATTAATCATGAGCTTAACTAAAGTGTGCTTAATATTCTTGACAAATGTCACAGTTAAAAATACATTGGGGTGTCATGTAAGAAATCAGGATATCAACTCAAAAGGAACTCCACAAGATAAAGTTTAATTCCGCAGAAAGGTACCCAGGTCTTCAGTCAAAACTCTGGCAAGGAAGAATACAGAGCAAGAAGGTTGCTCCCATTTTTTTTTCCAGTTGTGGGGCTTGAACACAGGGCCTGAGCACTGTCCTTGGACTTTTTCTCAAGGCTACCACTTGAGCCACAGCATCATTTCCAGCTTTTTTCTATGTATGTGGTACAGAGGAATCGAACCCGGGCCTTCTTGCATGCTAGGCAAGCACTCTACCACTAAACTAAACTCCTGGCCTTCAAGGAGGATGTTTTAATCAAAGTGCAGCAGGAAAAGAATGTATATTTTAAAAATGCAATTAACAAGGTCCAAGTCTCTTGGCTAATGCAGAAAGTTTTCAGAAAAACAATTCTTTCAACATTAACAGAAAGGAAGCAAACTATTTTGATTTAAAAAAACAAAAGGACACTGTTCTCACAACATATATTTGAAACAGAATAAGAGGGTGAAACCTGTAACTTAAAAAAAAGATGTGTATATATTTTAATATGTGTATTTTAAAAATATGCATATTTATAACTTTTACAATAACTTTTTTGCCAGTCCCAGGCTTGAACTCAGGGCCTGGGAACTGTCCTTGAGCTTTCTCATGGCCAGTGCTCTACCACTTGAGCCACAGCACCACTTCCAACTTTTTCTGGTTATGTGGTACCAAGGAATCAAACCCAGGGCAGGCACTCTACCACTAGGCCATACTCCTGGTCCAACTTCTATTATGAAAGTAAATTTTGCTTTCAAGGAGGGCAGATACTAATTTTCCACGTGTCTTCTAGTCAATATTTATCCTTCCACCCAATATTTACGGTATGCATATCCTCTGCCCAAGACCATTTTAGCACTAAGACAGAATCTACCTGCTGTGTCCAGGCAACCTACCAACAACCTACCAATGAAATCACTGATAACAACAGAAATTTGAAACCATTTCTAACCTGTCTTAAAAAATTTCTCAGGGGCTTTCAATTAATATGAGGAAAGTCTACTAAATCTCTTGTGAAAAGATTATTGAAAAGTAAATTAGTAAAATATTCATTTGACTAGTATTTGAGTGTGTCTTTTGTTACAGGCCCTCTCATACCTCTCATTTTTATTCTCGTCCCCTCCCATGAACATCAGACAAAAGGAAGCACTGAAGAGGTTGAGTGCTAAACCACTGAAGTAGGTTGTAGTTTCTGAACACAAGCTAAGAATGATGAGAATACTACACGCTTGGATTTGTACTTGTCTCTGACTTATTATTAAGAGACAAAATCATAACCCAGACTAGCTAGGCATAAAGTAAGATTTCACCTTTAAAGTAAGCAATGCAAACGGGACTAGGGATGTAGTGTGAGTGGTAGAACACTTGCCTAGTGATTTTGAGTCACTGAGTTCAAACCTAAGTACCAAAAAAAGAAACAGAAGTGGAGTATTTCAAAGTTTCTAGAAAAAAACTGAATTTCTTAAAAATTATCATTGACATAGACAAACACTACCACGATTATTTTATACCATTAACATATTTGATTCCAAAACATGGATACTGTTTAGTATCAATCAAATGGTATGTTTACTATAAGACTTCAAGACTTAGTTAGGAAGCTAAGCAATGAAGACAGTGAGTATGGTACTGGTGGAAGATCAATCAGGCCAATGGGACATATACAGAGCCCAGAAATAAACCCATGCAAATGCCATCCTGCTGCTTGACAAGGAAGCAAAGACAATGCAATGGAGCACCAAAGATAAACTTTGGGATACCATGATCAGGTATCATAAATAAACAAGGCTTACTGGCTAGAAAAAAAATGATAAAGATAAGGCAATGACTAAAAAGCTAAACCGTAGTCATTAGTACTTAGGGAAATACCAGGAGTAATGTGGAACCAGGCTAATCATCTAATTAACAACTTGCTTCTTTCTGACACATATGGAAGTGGGGGAAATAAAAATCCTTCCTTACAAGAGAGATGAAAGCAGTTATTTTGCATTCAAAGCGTTTTTCACCTGAATATAGGAATGAATGCAAGTTGGGTCTTATGTTACTTGAGCTGCATAGAAATCATGTTCAGATTGTAGCTTTCAGAATGCAAAATATCTGAAAGTACTTGTCTGCAGCAAACAGTAGTCTAATGCCCACTTAGGCTTTTATACTCTCAGTTGTATGGTTTACAAAATTGATTTAAAATTAATCTGAACTTAAGAACAATTTTATAAACCATTTCATTAAAATTATGTTGAATGTGTTTGAACTATGAATTACAACTGAGGAATGATCAATACAAAGTTATGTTTGGCTTAAATTTGTAATGAAATGAATTAGAATATGTATGCCGATATTTATAGTTTCCACTAAAATATTATTAATGCTGTATCTATAGTATGCTGAATATATATGAATGTTGAATATATATGAATGCTGAAAATAGTATGTTTTATATTCTTATGTGCAGTAAAATATAATGCTTAAACTACTTTAATCACCAGAGATTATTTTTATTCATTCGTTTGGTAGTATAAAAACTATATATATATATATATATATGTATATATATATATATATACTTTTTCCCTGTGAATAGTAAGATTGAATTTGATGTATTATAGATAGCCGGGTGCTAGTGGCTTATACATATAATCATAGCTACTCAAAAGACAGATCTGAGGATCCCATTTTGAAGCCAGCCTAGCGAAGAAAGTTCCAGAGTCTCTTATCCTCAATTACGCAGCAACAAAGTGGAAGAGGAGTAGTGACTCAACTGCTGAACAAAAAACTAAGGAAGAAAACCCAGTAATCACACACACACACACACACACACACACACACACACACACACTCACACTCACATCAATGTATGAATGTTATCCAAATAAATTTTGGAGTTGGGTATAATGAGAACACTGTAATCAGAACACAAGAGGTAGAGGCAGGAAGATTGCAAATTCTAGGCTGGATTGGGTTGTGATGCAAGTTCAAAGTGAGCTGCTTCAGTTACACAGTAAGACCCTTCTCTACAGAAGTAAGGGCTAGGAATGTAGCTCCATGTCAGAGCCGTGTGCCTTGCAAATGCAGTACTCCATACCATGAAAAACTTGAAACAAAATATAATCTCAGGACAAAGTCTTTTCTCTGAATTTTATGCAGTTCAACTGTTCTTTAGTTTCTATGGTTACAATTCACCTTCACCTAAAGAAACAGAAATCTTTTTGCAAGTGTCAGCTTTTTGTTGCAGACATTATTGTTTTGATGCTCAGACTTGAACCCACAGCCTCATACATGCTAGGCACATGATACACCACTAAGTCACACTGTCAGTCTAATTAGGATGGTTTTGTGTGTGTGTGTGTGTGTGTGTGTGTGTGTGTGTGTGTGTGTGTGAATCCTTTAGTGCTTTACTTATTTTTATTATCTTTAAATAATTGTACACAGGGTTTGGCATTTAGAAAAATAATTTCTGAATACAATATGTCTTGACCAACGTCACCCCTTTCAACCTTGTATACCAATCCTGTCTCTGCTCAACCCTTTCCCTTATTCTTCCTAATTCTGTAGGATATACATTAAATTCTCAACTGACTTCTCCCCCTCTGCTCTTCATTCTCCTACCCCACTAGCCTTGTCCTCTCTCTGCCCCCACCAAGTACCCATTTCCTGGTACATATCTGTTGGGCTTTGACTTTGCCTTTCTAAGGAATTCCAGTATTTGAGTTCTCCCTTAGATGTCTTCAATCTTGTTTTGTTTTTGTTTTTTTTAACCTAGAGTTTTGTAAAACCTATGTTAAATGGATGTTTGGATCCTTCAATCATCCAATCTTATTTATATCAATTCTATATACTGGGGAGGAGCATAGCCTCTTTATTTCTTTGGATCATGCATTTTCTTTTGACAGTTTACGCTTGCAAATAATTAGAGAATGATAGTGAAATCATCTCTATGCTTTAAGTAGCCTTGCACATAATGTGTCATTTTAAACATCATGGCATTTACACACAGCCAAGTAATGAGAATTAGCTACAGTATCGGTAGACATTTTTAATTTTCTTCTATCAGTCCTCTTACCACTTACCCATCTCTCTGCATCTGTACCTGTATATTCTGCCTTTTTACATTCAGTCAGTCAGGTTTTCTCTGAAAACCTCTTAAGATTTCAGGATTGCTCTGCAACCCAAAAAAGGACAACCTTTTCTATGTATCACACTTTCACTTTAAATATGGTATTTATATCTTTCTCTTTCTTTTTTTTTTTTACCTAGGTTAGTAGGCTACCAGAAAGCTGTCTTTGTCCTTTTGTTCTATAGCCCTTTGAACTATGCCTGACATAGACACTTGCAATTTTGTTTGTTTAATTCTGAGAACTTTAGGTCCTCACTGATTTCTTAGAAAATTCTCAGTTAACATTGTTTTGTGATTCATCTTATTTATTTCCTATTTTGGAACTGTTACTTTTACAGTTTAACTTCTTTAAAGTACTTGTCATGTTAGTTTTAGGTAAACATTTATTAAAAGTTTAACATACATAATCAAAGTATGCAAATCAGTAGGAAATTAGGAATTCTCAAAAAGTGAACAATCCTATATAAGCAGCATTCAGATCAAGAAATGAATGTTACCAGTACTCCAGAAAGTTTCTTTATCCCCTTCATAGTCATAGCTCGGCAGAACAACTCCAGAGCCTGCAAGAGTCACAAGTATCTTCTAACATTATTAGAAGAGCTTTGGCTGATTCTGAACTTTACCTAATGCAATCAAATAGACCATTTCCTTTTGAGCCTGGTTCATTCTACTGACATTATGCTTATGATATGGATCTGTGTGGTTGTGTATAACATTAATCCTCAGTTCTCTTTTGCATTCCATTTTGTAAGTGCATTACAAAGTATTTTGTCCATTCTATTTCTGGTGACCATTTATGGAAAGTTTCCAATTTCAGCTACTAAAATAGTGTTGCTGTCCACATTAGTATGTGTCTTTTGACACACACATGCTGACATTTCTTGGTTATAAAACTAGAAAAGTAACTACTGGATTATAAACAATCTGTACAGTTAGTTTTACAGAATCTACTAAGCAGCTTCCCAGAGTATATAAGAAATTCACTTTTTTCTCCATCTTTTCCAATACTTGGCTGCCTTTTCTATCCCTTTCTAATGCTCTATGTTAGCTATAGTAAATATGTACTGTATATGCACACATACATACACACAATAACACACTTAGCTATACTAGTGTATATACTTCAATTACATAGTATGTTTACTATAATCATGTTATATATCTGATATATAGATATTATAGACTAATTATTGTGTACTATACATTACATGTTATATAGTCTACAGCATATATAGTATACTATGCAGAATATAAGTACCACTATATGTAATATGTATACTATATAGAGTATATACTATACTACTGTATATTATGCAGTGTGCATGCTATATATTCAGCAAAGCTAAAATATCCAGTACTTCTGGAGATTTTGTTAGCTACTATTCAGGATGTACTTTTTTAAATTTTCCCTAAAATTGCCTTAATATAAACATCTTCAGTTTAACTGTCTCTGTAGTCAGACTTCTTCCTCAACCTGTTTATGAAATAAAGGAATCCTCACTGCATGTCAGCTGTTCTCTTCATCCATCACCATGAAATCTGCTGGTCGGAACTAGAAATTTTTGTCCCAGTGGGGTCCTACTGTGATTCTCAGAATGTCTGCCTCTCCTACTGTTAACATATGTCCCACTCTCACAGTACTTTATGGAGTTATTTTTCCTGCTAGCTCTTTTTGAAAAGAATTAATTATACCTCCTTTTCAGTGGTTAGGTTAAAAAAACTACTCAAAACAAAATATACTCATAATAATGTGAAAATGTTGTGTTGGCCTCTACAGAGTACAAGATTTTAAAATAATCTATTATATCCACTTATTACTCCAAAAGCAGTAAGAATGATATCCATATGTGTGTTTTATCAAGCATATCACTTAAATTCCCCCTGCTAAATTCTCAACCACATCTGACCTCCACTAACTAGCCATTATATCCTATATCTGAGGATAAAACTTTTTCTTTTTTTGTTTTTTTAATATATAGAGGGGTTACAGTTATATTCGCCAGATAGAAGATGCATTACTTTCTACAGATTGATACCCCTTCTCATGTTTTTGTACCCATTTCCCTCCCCCAATCCCTCCCCTCATTTCCCCCTCCTATTTCAAATAAACAAATAAACATATATATATATATATATAATATACTGGGTAACAAAGTAAGATACTGTAACAATATGAGATTTACCCTTTTGTATGATTTTACACCTTTATTTTAAGTAGCTCATTTTTCATTCTGCCCTTTTACTTCTTACATACTTTTTGGATGATTTTGTAAGAGAATAAATAATATAGCCATTACTGCAAATGGAAAATGCCCATAAAGTTTACAATACAAGATGGTTGTGGTGGCAACAAGAGAAGAGAAAAAAAACATAGTACATTAAGAACAATAGTCACTCATAATTAAGCTTTTGTTTCCCTGTCTTGAAAGTCCATTCATTTGGCCTCATCCTATATGACCTTATGTATCCTGGGGTTTGAGCTATTGCAATCTTCTGCAAAGAGAGTCCTAAGTTTGTACTAATTATTTGAAATGAGGGAAACCATTGAGCATATGTGGATAAAACTTTTATAAACTTATGCAGCTCTTCTGAGTATGTGATTGACACAAGCTTGGATTTAATATCTACTGATTTTGCTTATTAATATTGGAATATTTCCTAACAGTGTTATTTATTTTCCTGCAATACAGCAATGGTTACACTGTACATTTCTATAGCACAAGGCTTTCCCCCATGCTATCCCAGTCCTTTAAAAACCACAGTTTAGGGCCACAGAATAATCCAGTGTATGTTATGTTATGTTTTATTTGAACATTTAGTTGATATAATTAAATTATTTTCAAATTTTCACTTTTAACAGATAGTCATTGATAGAGATTGAGTCATAGAGCATCGTGTTAAGATGGCTGGTTCACTCTTTTCTACATACTACTTAATTGATTCTGAAAAACAATCTTTTGGTTAACATTAATAAAACAAAGTTTCTTCTAGTTCTTTTAATGAGTTTGATTTGATTACTAGTCATGGGCACACTTTATTTGTTTTGACTCGTAAGAAGAGTCATGTGGTTATCCCTAAGAAAAGTATGTTCCCTGGGACTACCATCTGTAGATTTAGAATCAAACAATGACTGTGATCAAGCTTATGAATGGGGCCAGTGCAGCCCTTAAAAGAGGGGTTGGTGCATACTTACTGACTTACATCTATTAGTTGTTTGTAGTGTGTGCTAATTATATTTTTCTACTTCTTTCTTAGATTTAAGTGTGTTTAATTTTTAAGCCCAATTTTTAACTAGTCAGATAAATGTATTGTAAAAAAATATTTTTTGGTTGTGGGGCTTGAACTCTGGGCCTGGGCATTGTCCCTGAGCTCTTCAGCTCAAAGCCACTACCCTACTCCTTGAGCCACAGTGCCACTTCCAGTTTTCTGGTCGTTAATTGGAGATAGCAGTCTCATGGACTTTTTAGTGCCCCGGCTGGCTTTGAATCATTATCCTTAGATCTCAGCCTCTAGTAGCTAGGATTACAGGCATGAGTCACCACACCCATCTTGTATTGTAAACTTTATGGGCATTTTCCATTTGCAGTAATGGCTATATTATTTATTCTCTTGTTTACAAAATCATCCAAAAAGTATGTAAGCAGTAAAAATGCAGAATGAAAAATGAGCTACTTAAAATAAAGGTGTAATAATATTAGTAAATATAGAAAAAGGAAATTTGTAACCTTTTTCCATGTCCTTGCAGATGACTACATTATAGATTACTTCATGTCATAAATCATGCATTCAAGTATGAAATAAGATCAGCTACCTGTTTAAGTTCAGAAATAGCTGCAGAGTTTGTTAAAGATATTTGTAATAGACTTTCTGGTCCCCATGCTAGTATAGTCAAAACCCACAAAAGTGTGAAGAAAAAAAAATAGTTAACATTTTAGTGACATTTTTAAAAAGTTCACAACATTCAACAGAAATACTATCACTGGGAAATGGAAAATGACTAACTTATCTCTAGTATCTAAAAAAGGTCATGGGAATCACACAGCCACTGCATTAACCCCATGTTTCAGGGAAGCCTTACTTAACCGTGAAGAAGTTTGACATTCTGACGGGATATAAGTCAGATTCACTGATTATGATCAAAATCTTACACAAGGATCATGGATTGATTTTCATGGCAACTATAAAAGAAAATTTTCATTTCTTAAATTAAAATCCTGAAATATAATATTTTACTCTAATGATCTTAATATTTTAAATTTGATAAAAGCATATAAATTCTTAATTATATATTACCATAATCAAATACTCTTCTTCCTTTATTCATATTAAAAACCCAAAAGCATCATCATTCAATACTAATAGCAACAGTAAAACAGAATAACCAGAGAATGATTCACCAAGAGAAGTATTCAACTTAAAAAATAAAATCTATTACATGTATAATGAGTTCATTAATTTCACATTCATACAGTATTCATGTCATATGAACCACAAAGCATATTAATAATAAAGAGATTCTTCAAACCTATTCAAAGGAGACTAGTCCATGAAGAGATTATTCTACAAATGGAATTAGAAAGCAAATGAAAATGCAGGCAAATAGGTTTAAAAAGTTTAGACTGCTTTGTTGCTTTAGTCAAGAGATAAATGCAAACTCAGAGTAGACTAATGTAAAATAATCAGATTGTAAGCAGGAAACACTACCAGGAAATCTAGTATAAAGCAAAGTCATCTTGTAGTTTGAATAAGAATTTGGGTGATAGAGTCATTGAAACTGCTGTGCAATATTTTAAGAATAGGTCTTTCATACATTGCCATTAAGAATGGATTCTCTACAAAGCGTCTCTGTAAAATACTATGGTATGTAGAGAATAAACATTAGACTGTCTAAGAAATGCTAAGACAATGGAGAAAAGAGCAGTAGTGCCATGTTTAAATCATGTTTCTACATTCCTTCTTAAAAATCAATCCTATAGTCCAATTTTACTTTAACAGGCTGTCATTTCTCTCTTGCCTTATCAAGGGCAAGTAAAGGAAAAACTTCTACCTCTAGAAAAATGGCTACAAGACTCAAAGAATATATTTAGTGCCCAAACTACTTCTGACAAATTTATTTTTTTCTGGCTTTTCAAAAATTGCTTTTTTATTGTCTTTAAGTGATTGTACAAAGGAGTTAACATTCAAAGATCATTTTATGAACGTAATGCATCTTGATTAATGTTCCTCTTTTGATCCTTTTTCCTGATCCTCTCATTCCAACTGTTCTCCTTAATATGAGTTGGATATTATGACTCTATTCTCTTCGCCTTCCTCTCTTTATTCATTTTCTCTCCTCCCCTTGATATTCTCCCATTAGTTTTCTGGCATTCATTTTGTTGGACCATGAGTTAGTTTTCCTAAAGAATGATACTATTTGAATTTTCCCTTGAAAATCCCATATTTGGGTTAACATATTTGTGTACACTTGCATACAAGACCACTGTGTTTACTTCTCTATGCATAAATTATTTCTAGCTATCATATATGAGAGAAAACATGCACTCTTTGTATAGGTATGTCCAGTTCTTTGCAAATGAAGTAATATCATTATTGAAGTAATATTATTTTTCCTAATAGATGAGTACAATTCCATTCTGTATACATAATACATTTTTTTAATTTTTTTCCCATCCATTGAGAAGAATCTGAGACGTGTCTGGGGTAAATGGAATAGCAATAAATATGTTTGTATCAGCAGCTTTATTGTATCTATATACTATATACTCTATAAACATGTTTTATTAGATATATCAATATGTATCCATGGCATACAAACCCTCAGCTTAATTTTAATTATGTTCTAAAATCTATGTGCCAGTGATTGTATCTTGTATATTAAAGTTCAATAATATTTGAAACTGAAACAAGAAAGTTATTTCTTGGGGTTTGAAAAATTCATGTTTATATGCAATCAAGTGTGTTTCTTCGTTGTTTTTTTTTAACCAAGAATAAGCACTCTTTTTTCTGATGGACTATAGGGAAGAAAGCAAAGTTTAGACACTTTGGGTGTCTAGAGAAAGAATTTAATTGGGGAGGTTGCTACTGTTGATGTCTGTTAGAATGGAAATTCACTGGAGCATGTCTTCTTTAGTGCCACACTATTTTCCTCTCTCCAGTTTCTAAACCTATAGCATGCACTACTATATGAAAGTTCTATTTCTGGCACTTTTGAGCTTTGTAGAAGAGAAGGGCTCTCAAAAGAGTAATAAATAGTTCAAACAGTTTCTCTGGAGGTGGTCATTAGACACAGGATTTGGGGACTGTTCAGGTTTTCCTTCTGCCCTATAAATACTACAGAGAAGCAAATCACACCTTTCCAAGTTCAACTGCATCCCATTTGCTCCCCCATAGGCAGACAAAGTTCTTCTGTACATCACATAGCCTCGAGCTAATTTGGCCCATAGAATGAAATTGGGGATTGAAGAAAAAATATTTGAGAAAAGTATTTTATTTAGTCAAGTGAGTTTCAAGTTTCTCACAGAGAAATAAAAACTCTAAACAGCCTTCACTCTACCATCTAGCTTCTCCTCTGACAGAGGAATTAAAACTGTAACAGAACCAAAGTAAAAACGACATATGAAGAAAAGTTAGAGTTTTCAAACTACTGTAGAACACCAATCAAGTAATTGAATTAAATGCTAATTTTTCTAAGAAATAGTTAGCAGAAATGCAAACTTTGGAAACAAAAGTTTCCACACATCAGGAAACACTCTTTAACTCAGGAAAACAAAGCATCATGATATACCCAAACCTTTCTATGAAAAATCTACCTCCTTCTTGGCTTAAAATAACATTTGATTTTTCAATCATAAAAACCTATTAACATAAAATGTTTTAAAGTACAACTGTGTATTAAGATCCTGAGGTGATTCTAAAGAGTTTTGATTGCAAACAGCTGTGGTCATTCCCCATATCTACTGGAATAAAATGCAACCCTGAAACAAAGTAATATTGATCAGGATGAACTGTTGTAAAAGCTGAAAGTGTGGGAATAGCCTTGAGAACACAGGGCTGTCAAATTAGACATGACCGTGCCATAGAGGACTGATGAAACCTAACTAATGTATCTGTAACCCACTAACGGAGACAGCACAGCAAGAGAGAATCTTGAGGAAGAGAGTACTCTGTTCTATACATTTTGACTATGAGATGTCAACATACTAAATGTTATGATTTGATGAGGATTTTTTTACTTAATTTACTTAAATGCTTTAGAAAACAAAAATTTTTAATTTTTTTAACTACTGAGATAGATTATGATGGTGTTTCTTCCATTTTATTGCACCCTGGAAAGCAATGGTCAATACTGAGCCAAGAATGTGGAAGAGTGTTGAAAGTAGAAGTTGGGAGTGAACAGTGAACCTTCTGATTATTTATAAACATATTTATCCTTCTATCACATCTTGACCTTCCTCCCCATCAAGATAATCATCATAGTTTCAAGTCTTTCAAAACAATCTAGATTTCCCCATGTGAGAGAAAATGTGGTGCTTATCTTTTTGAGATTGACATATTTCACTTAACATGTCTATCTGCAGTTCCAACCATTTCCATCTAAATGACATAGTTTCACAGTTTATGAATGCACAATGCCCTAGTGTGTATGTTCTTTATACACATATCACCTGATGGGCACATGGATAATTCCATATGTTGGCTCTTATAAATAGTGTGACAATAAACATACTATTCAGGTATTTCTCAAGCACCGATTTTGAGTTCTTTGATACCAAAGGAGATACATCAGGAAAATATAGTATTTGTATTTCCAGGAACCTCCAAACTGATTTGCACAGTAAGTGCACTAACTTATATTCTTACCAACAATGTATACAGGTTCCCTTTCCCCTTGCAGTGTTTGTTATTGTTTTCTTGATGCCAGTCTTTCTGATTGTGGAATCTTAATGTAATTTACATTTGCATTTTCTTGTTAGATAAAAATATTGAGTAATTTTCTTGTGAATTTATTGTCCATTTGTCATTATTTGCATTATTTGTTATTGCTCTTCTATACCATTTACATTACTCTAACACATGTTTGTAAGTCATGTGATATATAATCTAAAAGGTACTTTGGATAAACATCAATGAAGTAAACACCAGTATGGCTTTTAAAAAAAGTACAGTCTCGTTATAGGATGAAATCATCACATAAATAATTTTTAAATGGCAGAAAGTAATATATTTATAATATAGAAGGCTCATCTAGTTAAGTAGATATTCAACAGAGGCCAGTATTTCTGCTTGAAGTATTGTACAAGTTAAAATCTAAAATGGACTTTGAAACATTAAATTGACTTTGGAAATGGAAACAAGACTAATACAGAAAACGTGAATGGAATGAGTAGAGTAAACAGAGAAAGAATACTGGGTCACATGCTATGGAAAATGGCAAGTGAGTTTGTTAACATGAAATTATGAAATGAGTTAGTAGGTAGTATACAAAAATATACTAAAATTCGTGTAGGAGCCAAAGAAAAAGAAAAAAAATCACAGAACAAACCTGTTATAATAAAACTTCTTTACAATAAAAAAGGAAATTTTCTTTATTGGTATCATTAATAACATTTTACTATTCTAAACTTGAGAAAAAAACTCTTTAAAGAAGCTCTTTATGTATCCCCACAAATGAAAAATATTTTCAGGAGATCTAGTATAACAAGAGTAGCAAAAATAATTTGCAACTTTTCATTAGATTTTCACGAGTGTAAGTCTTGCCTAGATGGGTATGGAGTTTTCACATTTAAACAGGATATCTTTTGTATCTCTAGGCAAACAAAACATAGCTACCTGGGGGAAAAAATTATTAAACACGCCCCCAAGACACACGCTGAACTCAGAATTACACAGCATGCATTTAGTTTCAAAGATTGTGATTTGCTTTTCAGTCAAATGTTTCCTGCTGCTAGAACAAATGTACCCTTTGTTTCATGAAAAGCTTTAACCTGAGAGTTACACTGCGTCTCCATGGTTCCCCAGTGGAATAAACTGCATAATGTAGAAAGTAGTGAGAAAACGGGTTTGGAAAATAAAATGTTCTTGTGGTGGCAAGTCATCAGATAGCCCCTATGCTAACGTAGAACGGGCGCCGTGAACACATACTCTCAGTAGCATCCTAAGTTCAAGGAAGTTCCCACAGAGCAGCCACCCAAGGCTCGCAGCAGCGACTGCATCATTTCTCTTATCTAATAATCTCCTGCAAATACACCTTTGCTTGCTGCTTCACTTCCTGAAAGGTAAGACCCACCATGGGGCATTCATTTTGTCTGCCAAATATGTCTTCAGAAGTTGTTTGTTTTGCTGCTGTTACACTCTAAGTAGAAGTTCCTGGATCCATGAAAGGAGACAAAGCAATATTCTTATGAAGATGCAAGGAAAAATAATTAAACAGATTTTTCATGTTTTGTCGCCCTTCCCCCCAAAGTAGAAGTTCCTGTGACTTTCATGTAAGACAAAAGAATTGTTATTGAAAATGAGGTGTACAGGAGAAATAAGCATTACTTAAAATAAAGAATAAGGTTTCATTTTGAAATTTTTCCTGGTTTTTATTTCTTCTCAGGTACCAAAGAGAATCAAAATAGAAATAGAATAGAATCAAAATAGAAAACATTTAGGCAGCCAGCATACACAATGAGCCAGTGGTTAATGCAAACTGGAAAAGTTAGATTTTACTTACACAAAACTGTTAACAGACATTCTCTACCATATTTCTCTATAGTATTTATGGAAACTAGAAAGGTGATGATGGGCAGTTATTCAACCATGTGGAATGGGCTGTATGAAATAGCAATATAAATGTTCCCATTGAGATCTATTACAAGAAAACACAATGCTATCCTGTTCTCACATATGATTTTCAAATTAATTTTTAATTTGAAGAATAACCTGCCAATAACAATATTCTTAAGTAGGCTGAGGATCTCAGGGGTAGCACCCAAGCCCAAAGTTCAAGTTCCATGATCAACCAATGATAAATAAATAGTAAGTAAATAAATAAATACTCCAGTTTTAACACTAAAATTACACTTCTGCCTTTATAGACACTAGGATAGAGAAAGAATGGGAGTGGGAAGCATTGGAAAAAGAGAGTGATTAAAATTATATCCATGGGAAATTATGAGAAACATTAAAACCCTTACAGTTTAAACTTTTCTGTTTTTGCCAGTCCTCGGGATTTCTCTACCCTTTGAGCCACAGCACCACTTCCAACTTTTTCATGAATGCTAGGCAAGCATTCTACCACTAGGCCAAGCTTCCAGCCCTAGTTGAAAATGTTTAAGCTACATTTTTACATTTAAAAAAAAAAAAAGATATATCCTTGTATTAAACTGTTCACTCAGTAGAGTGAATGTTAAAGTGTTCTATTTTACAGAGCCCCAACAGAGTTGAAGATTGAACTCAGGCCTTGCTTGCCAGCTAAATGCTCTTCCACTGAGCTAAATCTCCAACCCCAGCCTTGAAATCTTATCTCCAATAATCTTCTAAGAAAATTTAAAAGCAGGGCTGTGTCTCAAGTGGTAGAATGTTAACATTGGGCAAAAGAAGTCTAGAGATAGTCGTCAGGCTATGAGTTCAAGCCCCAGAACCAGAAAAAAAAAAAAGGTTAAAGAAGAATACTGATACAAAAAGATGTAAAAGAAAGAAAGATCCCATTATTATAGAATATAAAAGGTCCTAAATTATCTTTTGACTACTGTGTTTGACTAATGTGTATTAAAATTATGCCCTGATGAATATCTTCATGAATTATCCTGTGTGAATAAGCAATTTTATATCCTGATATGTAACTGTTGCACATATTTTAAATACTCCACTTTATATTTCTTATTCTTCTCACAGAGTATATAAGCAACCTTACCATAAGTGAGTAGCACTACAATTTTGAAACTTCTTCAACATATACCTAAGTGGTTCCCCTATAGGAAGGAAGTGAAGGACATATACTTACTAGTGGATTTGTTAATTAATAATTAATTCTGATATTTAGCTGTGTAATGAATATTTTTGTTCATTTTTAAAGATTTTTAAAATTGGCTGGCTACTGTTTTTTAGACTTTTTCTTACTATAATTATTAGAATGGTAATAAATTTTAAAGGAAATATATTCAATGCATATGTTTAAATAACTCTCTAACACCTGAGATATATATATGAATGTATTCATGAATGTGCATATACGTATATTCTCTCTACAGAATCTACATTTATTCAATGGTATTTTTAACCCCTGGTATGCTTAATGACATCTGAATAAGGAATAGGGCTCCCCACCGTCCTTAAAAGCATTTTAACTTCAGTCTATCAAAGTTCAAATCACATAACTAATTTAACCTACTGTGATTATATCCTCAGAAAGCAAGATTTCAATTAGAATGTAGTTTCTTTCATTGTACTTAGGAGGGAAATGTGTTTATTTAGAACACTCAAGTACTTGGTGCCTTAATATTTTATTTCTCACTTGTAGATTTTATAAACCATCACCTTGATTATGATTACATTTCTCTGGTAGCTTGGATTATTTGGAACATTTAGCAATGGTTAAAATGAAATTTTTAAAAGTTTAATGAAATTGTTTTTATCATTATGAGCACTGGATTCTCAATCTATAAAAAAATGGGAAAATGGGAAGTGATATTCTAAATTTCAATTAGGTTGAGAAAAATCTTACAAGAAATAGTAATCATGTCTTGTCTTATAAAGAACCATGAGAATTCATTAACACATTGTTGAGGGTATCATAGAAAATAACAAATATGAAAGAAAATGTGATAACAAATACCTCAATAAAGACATGTGGTATACAATAGGAAAAATTAAAATCAAAGTTTTTTAGGTGTTAACACTAGAAAGTTACTGATAAAATTTTAATTTATATGAATGAAAACTTTTATAAAACCAAAGTAGTAATAATTCACTACCATTCTTTTCTATTTATTTACATAGTCATACTGTGTTCCAACTCAGGTTTCATACATGTGTCAAGTACTCTACCACTTGATCCACACACTCCTGGCCCTTTTATTTTAGTTTATTATTCAAATAGGATGTCATGTGTCCCTTGCCTGAGCTGGCTTCAATCTGCAAGCCTACAATCTCTGCCTCTAAGCAGTTGTGATAATTCCCTGTTGATTTTCACTGTAAAGAGATGAGATGTTATACACTGTGAGGGGAGGAAAATTACAATCAGAATTGTAGATATCCTAAGTTGTAGATATCATAAATACTTGTTATTCCAGTTAACAAATATTATATACCTGGTAACTGGAATTATTTTTTGAAAACTGAAGGACATTGAATTACATATATCATCAAGTATCCACTGAGAACAAAGCACTCTGCTGAGTACCACAGAAGGTGCAATGAAATAAAAGCACCGAAATTCCATAATTGGGGATTAATTATATAGTAGTATGGACAAGTAATATTCCCTGAAAAGTTTCCAATAGCCACTTCAAATATTTCCAGCAAAAGTTGATAAGGCTTACACTGAAGCCATGCAGATTGAAAGTCGAAAAAGAATGGAGACCTTGTTTCTGGACGATTGGGTAAAGCCACTACCACAATGATGTTCATTGCAGCACTATTTACCATAGCAAAGATATGGAATCAACTCAGATGCCCCTCTATTGATGAGTGGATCAACAAGATGTAGTATTTATGCACTATGGAATTCTATGCTGCTGTCAGAAAGAATGACATCACCTTATTTGTAAGGAAATGGATAGACTTAGAAAAAATCATATTAAGTGAAGTAAGCCAGACTCAAAGGAAGATAGGCTCAATGGTTTCCCTCATTTGTCACAATCAGTAGAAACCTTGGGCTCGCCTAGCAGAGATTCACAATAGAACAAAATCTAGATACATAAGGCTATATAGTATGACGGTAAATGTAAGGACCTCCAGGATATAGAAACAAAAGCCATATAATGAATGATTGTTGTCTTTAATGTACTATGTTATTTCTCATCTCTCTTGCTGTCCCTTGGTTATCTCATATTGTTACAATATTTTACCTTGTTATCTGATACATTTTATCTATGCTTAATTGGTTATTTGAAATAGGAGAGGGAAGGGGGGAATCAAGTTGTGTGTGGGGGCAGGAGGAGGGAAATAGGGACTATGACATGGGAAAGGGTATCAATATTTGTGAAGTAATATACCTTCTATCTGATGAATATAATGTAACCCTTCTATTATTTACAATAAAAATATATGAAAAAAATAAAAAAAAGAAGAATGGAGGCCAAGTACTGACTTCTGACTATCTGTGAGCCAGTAAGGAATGACTGCTAAGTGTTGTTTCATTCCATGTGCTTGCCTCACATTTCATGCCCCACAGCCATAGTAGTTATGACACTGGCTCTAGAAATTCCACAATCTAGAGGCACAGAGAAAACCCAGCAACACAATCAAAACCCCAAGCCCTAGCTAGTGTGTGCACATGTACGCAACCTCACACATACAGGATCGTGAGCAAATGGACAAAGATCTAGGGCAAGGATGAGCACAGATGGTCACAGTGTTACAATCACCTTAGGAAACCACAAACACAGGCTTTAGAAAAGTGTGGATGGTGTTGAACATCAGTTTCTGCACAGGATTAAGTAAATCACAGACAATGGTATTTGTACTCCAGCAATTCAAAATATGGATAATTTGAAAAGCTGTCTCTTTTTGGAGATATCGGGTAGCTAAACTAAACTTTCCAGGAGACCTGATAATCACTTTCTGATTTAATTCCCTAAAGGCATTTGATAATGGGTGTGATCTGAGAATTAGAGCACAATCCCAGAAAATATTACTGTAATAAAGAAGAAGCTAAAGAATTGGCGTATGGATCCAGTGTCAGTATGCAGATACTAGATGAGCCACTAGTAGGGTGACCAAAATTATCTATGGGTAACAGTGACATACCTAAGCAGACAAGGATAAAACTAGTCTTGAAAGAATGACATTTATCATTTCTTGTTGTGTTCATGAAACAAAGGGTCTTACTAAATATACAAATTTGACATATTTTGAAACCTAGTGGTGCCAACAACCAAAGCCAAATCCTCCAGTCTTTCAGTGAAAAATGAGACAAAGATACTACGAAGGTCAGCAGTATCATAGCCCAGGGCCAGGGCTAGACCAAAGGCGATATCTAAAGTGGTAGAAGCAACACACCAGGGAGCATAGCAGAACCTGAAATGCTTCTGTCCTGAGCTGGGACGGAATGACTAGTCTCTCATGGGAAAATCCTCCCCTCTGCCAGATGAATTCTAGAGCTGGAGCTTTTCTAATTGTTTTATACAGAGGGTCTGCCATACAATCAAAAGTTACTAGTTATACAAAGAGGCAGGAAAATGTGTCCATCGATCAACACAGGAGGTGAGCAGTGAGGACACATGAACAAATGACCCAGACACAAGAACTCTCCAAGAAGAACACTACAGAAGCTCAGATCAGTATGTCATTAGATTTTAAAGACTAGCAAAACTGACAGAAAAATTAAAATTTTCCATGATGAATTGGAATCTACAAAGTAAGCACTGAGCAAACATTTAGAAATTTAAAAGTCATTGCACTTTTATATATAGTATAAATACAATGTAAATTTATTGGGTGATGAAAGCAGTTAACTAGACAGAGAAGTATTAACAGTATTAAATTAGCAGAACTAAAAGTCAGGGTCATCCAGAAAAAAAGGCCATACTAAACCTACTAGCACAACTATGTTCATTGCAGCATTATTAGCACAGCTAAGATATGGAACCAACTCAGATGCCCCTCAATAGATGAATGGATCATGAAGATGTGGTATATTTACACCATGGAATTCTATGCTGCCATCAGAAAGAATGGCCTTGCCCTATTTGTAAGAAAATGGAAAGACTTGGAAAAAATCATATTAAGAGAAATAAGCCAGACCCAAAGAAACATAGACCCCATGGTTTCCCTCATTTGTAATAATTAGTATATGTTTAGGATTCGCCTAAGAGAGGATCATAATAGCTCAAAAGCTATGTGCATATATACATATAGGGAGGGGCTATACAAAATGAACTGCAGCATATGGAAACAAAGTTCATTTTTGTGATTGTTGGTCTTAATGTACTATGTGAAGCTATTTTTTTTCTTTTCTCCTTAAAGCTTATCCTATGTTGTTACTGTATCTGATTTTAGTATCTGGTATACGCATATACATTTATTTGAAAAAAAGTTAGAGTCAAATGCACCCTAAAACATACGAAGAAAATATGGAGAGAACAAACTGGAGTGCAAGAGAAATAAGGGGAACAGTGAAATGCTAACATGTTTGTAATTAAGACTATCCAAAGAAGACAACACAGAGTGAATGTGGCAAAACTAACCTTGGAACACAGAGTGATCAAAGATTATCTAAAACTTGGAGGTATCAGCTCTCATATTCTACAAGATCAATGAACTACAGCAGGTTAAATAAAATGAAGACTACAACTAATCCTAGGAAGGGTAAGCTCTTGAAATCGAGACACAAATTGCAACAGTAAGAGCAAAGTTATGGCCGGCTTATCAGCAGAAACATGTAAAGTCAGTATAAAATATGATGAGTTGTGAAAGCTTTTAAAGAGCTTTTAAACAATATAAACAGTACATATTTTTAATCAAATGAAAACACTTTTCAAAGATAAATGGATAACAAAAAATATTCTCAGATAAAAATAAAGCATTAGTCAGCAGCTGATATAACTGCTACAAAAGAAATACTACAGGAGGTGTTTGGTCCAAAGAAAATTTCTTCCAAATGGGAAAATACAAAGCTGCAAAAAGGTCTCAAGAATGCTCGTTTGCTTAAAAGGTGGTATTATTTCTGTCACATGGCAATATAACATGTTAGAAAAAAATATGATAGTGTAAAAACAGGAGGAAGCTAAATGAGTCAAAATATTATACAGTTTTAATATCATTTAGAAAACACGAATTAAACTAACCTAGAATGACTCTAACAGATCAAAGTATACATTGAGATCTCAAGGGAGGAGAATCTGGAAAAGACTACCATACAGAAAGAAGAAGCTACAGCACTATAAAATTAAAGGTTACAGGAACAAGTAATGAAAATACTAAATTCCAATGGGGACCAAGACATGAGAAAAGATATCAATGTTTGTGAAGTAATGCACCTTCTATCTGGTGAATATAATGTAACTCTTCTATTACAATAAAAAATATATGAAAAAATTAAAAAAAAAGAAAATACTAAATTAAAAGATAAGTGAGTACTACTCAGGAGGCTGAGATTTGAGGATCCAGGTTTAAAGCCAGCCCAGGCACCAAAGAACTTGAGACTCATCTCCAATTAATCAGGGAGTGGGACTGTGGCTTAGGGATAGGGTGGTAGCCTTAAGCTGAAGAGTTCAGGACAGCACCCAGGCCCAAAGTTAAGCCCCATGACCCACAAAATAAAAGGTAAGTGAGTAAAAATACAGCAACATGTATACTGAAGACATAGAAAATGTACAAAAAGATGGTAAATTTAAACACAATATGATTACAAAAATCTAAAAGTGCCAAGTACTAATATTAAAAGATGAAGATTTTCAGAATAGATTTCAAAAGATAAAACTACATACAATTTATAAGAAACAAATTATGAGGAAACAAGGAAAGAGAGGATTTGGCCAAAAAAAAGAGAGAGAAAATACTGTAGCACACTGTAAAGGCAAGATTAATGGCTATGTTCTTATGTAACTAAGAAAATGTTAAGGTAAGAAAACTTACTAGGAATTAAAGTAGGATAATTCATTATGTGAATAGCTCCAATATGGAAAGAAAATAACTTTAATTTTTATGCAAGTTAAATCCCAAACTATATATAGTAAATATGAAAGAGGAGTAAGGAGAAATATGTATTTCTTCAATCCAAGTAAATTTAATACACCTCTCTCAGAAACTGATAGAATAATAGGACAAAAACTTAATGGTACTACAGGTATAAATAAGATGGACCCACTTGAATTCACTGATACCAATAAAACATTGTGCATAATGCTTGCAGATATAATTATTATCAAGCTCATATAGAACATTTAGCAACACATATGACTAGAAGGTTATTTGTTCCAAGTACACAGTGATTATCAAAATAAATGCAGAGAGGAAACCAAGCAATTAATAACATGATTGTTATCCAACATAAAGTAGGACTTAGCAGAGAAGAAAAACAAGAAGAACATGGCAGGTATAAAGAGGAGCCTGTGAAAAGCATGCTGTGGGGCAGTGAATCACTGTCTATATCCTGAACCACTGCACTAGGAAAGGCTCTGTGTTCCTTGCTAGATTCTTTCCTGATTTATGAAATTGTATAGGGGTATAATTTATATATATGTATATATACATAAAGCTAATGAGGTATATAGAAAATCAGCTTAGCATTAAAAGTGTCAAATGGTCACCAGTTTGGAAATTAGATGAGATATGTGCAAGACCATATAGGCCATGTGGTACTCTACTGTATAATCTATGGGAAAAACTGGAATTCTTCTTAAGAGAGAAGAGTGGGTATGGGAAAAGTACAATATATGACATAGTAAAGTGAAAGAATCACCAGGACTAAATAATTGACACCAATTATCAAAAAAATTGTTGCTGGTCAGGTGCTGGTGGCTCATGCCTGTAATCCTAGCTACTCAGGAGGCTGAGATCTGAGGATCACAGTTCAAAAGCTAGCCCAGGCAGATAAGTCAGTGAGACACTTATCTCCAATTAACCACCAGAAAACCTGAAGTGACACTATGGCTCAAAGTGGTAGAGTGCTAGCCTTCAGTGAAAAAGCTCAGAGACAGTTCCCAGGCCTGGAGTTTATACCCCATGACCACAAAGAAAAAAATCAGTAACAGATGTAAAATGAAGAATGAAATAGGTTTCCCTCACATTGGAAGATACTATTTTTGAGGTGTCCATGGAAATCCCTAGCTCAATATGTTTAGCAAACCTCAATATAATTGAATATGGAGTTTGGAAGCATTTGGGGAAAATGTTGACTCGATTTTGGATGTGTCAATATATAAGAAAGTCATGATTATAGTATAGTTTGAGAATATGAAGGTGCTAAGGAGAGGAGACACTAAGTAGACATGAGAACAAAGGAATAAAGCAGATGAGAGGTAAGAAGAGAAAGAGAAAAGGAAAAAAGGAAAGGAATGATAGAGACAGGAGGAAGTTTCTTCACAGTCAAACAAAATAGTAACAGGACTCATGACCTATTAGGGATTCAGCATGCACCAGACAGTATATATACTAAAAGAAAGTCTTTTTCTCCTATTATTCTATCATACCACTGAATACCTCTGTGACCACGGAAAACCCACCCTCATACTCCAAGCATTTCTGCAAACGATTCTCCCCAGATACCAAACTGGCTGCCCCCTAATCCAGATTCCATGGGTTGATGGCCCACTCTAACAAGACTGCATCTTCCCCATCCCTTCTCCAGATGTTGAGGGGTGGGTCTAAAAGTCACAGGCTTATAATCATGTTTGGTCTTTCCCGTGACCAGCATCAATTCCGAAATTATCTAGAAACCCCTCTTATAACATCACTCACAGGATGCCAAAGGTTTCAGGAGCAATAGAACAAGATTCAGGACAAACACCAAAGTGCCACATAGCACACAATATTGCAATACACTTTAACATTTCCTATGAAAATGTAATACTATCAACTCTAGCAGGTATGAGGTGGCTGCTAACCATTTTTGCTTCAAATAAAGAAAACTAAACTTGGAGAAATAAGATTTTTTAAATAAACATGGGTATTTAAGCACAATATATCTATAAAATCAAGTCAAGCACAAAATAAACCTTAGGGGGTTGGAAAACATATCTGGATCATGATCTTCCTAAGAAGATCTGAGACATGACTAATAAGTGCTATAAAGATATACAGTTATAATTAAGTGGACTACAAATCTGTTTTGTTGTGGTGTGGAGCACTTTCAGAGATGAAAGCCTTACTTATAGGAATTTGCACATCCGTAAATCATGACCTTAGTAAATCTATAAGGTTGCATTATTACAAGTAGTTAAGGATATTACAAACAAGTCATTTTTCCTTCTAGCTTTTCAGATTTAGAGTCTTGTATTCATCCATGCATAACCATTTGGGACAGAGCATTCTAAGATTTTTAACAAGGTATAAAATTTCATTTTTCCTGAAAGACAACCTTACTGGAAAGAACACATATCAAGTAAATGAGAAAATAGACATACGTGTGTTTGTAGGTGCTTAAAAGGGAAATGCAGAAAAGGGAATTGAAAGGAAAAAGAACTGGAAAATTATAACCTCATAAAAAGCCAGCCACTGTCTCCCGAGTAATAAATTATAAGTACAGGGAACAATTTAAAATAGGAAGTTGGGATCGCATGCATAGTTTTATAGGTAAAATATTGTAAGTTTAGAATAAGAAATTTTACAATGACTTTGTTAAAACTTTTGGAACAATGCCATACTGGTTGATTTTTTTCACCTACTTTCCTAAGTTCTGTAACAGAGTGTCAGCTTCCCCATGAATTTAACCCAGTAAGATAAACACATAAGAAAAATATTTTTATCTCTTGATATGCACATATTATTTGTTGTTGACACCTAAGTGTAAAAGTTAGATATTTCATGTATTTTGCTACTATGTTGGGATACTATACTTCCAGCCTGATTAAACACAATGCTTCAGAAAGGCTGTATTTTCAACCCTTAATGAAAAAAGAATGTAAATTACAAAATAAAATTTATAAAGCAAGTTACTTTTTGTCTAGTATCATCCATGTATACTCCAGAAATTTTTCTGTATCTTTGAAATCCTACCTTCCTTTCCTTTCACTTATAATGACATAAAACCCTTACACCACAAAAAAATTGCTACATTCTGAGCTTTATTTTTCTACTTAGGAGTTTCAAAATATCAGTTTTTGGCAGCAACACTGTATGTGTCTGCATTAACTCTGACCATGAATTCAGACAGTTGGTCACAAAATAATGTCTTGTTCATTTGAGGTACAAATTTGAATGTCAACAGCAGTGCACTGTTCATTTTATTTTAAATAGCTATCCACTTCACAAGTTTTGGGACATTTGAGACAACGTCTCTGTAACTAGTGTTGCCTTTCTATGCTATTCTTGTGACACTTATTTTTCTTATAATGCCTTGTATTTATATTAGGTTGGTACTTAATACAACATGCAATTATTTGGTGAAAAATAAGGAGTTCCTAATTTGCTCTAGACCTGGAATAATCCTGGCTACAACGAGGAGAGTAAGAGATGCATATGACCAAATGGGCTTCCCAGGAAACAAGGAAGTTAATCCTAACAGTAGCAATTTAGGGTCATAAGCGTCTTTGACCATCCAAAGAACAATACCAGTTAAGTTTTGATTCATTACTCACACAATTCTATTGGGTCATTTGGTTTTGAGTTTTTTGTGCTCTTGGTGTATATAGAGATACACCATATATAGAGTAGATAGATGATAGATAGATGACAAGATAGATAGATAGATAGATAGATAGATAGATAGATAGATAGATAGATAGATAGATAGATAGAAATAGGTAGATAGCTACATGAATATATGCTGATATATACAGTTTTAATACTAAAGCCAGTACATATCATTATATTTCTATTACATTATTTACTTTATTCTTCAAGTATTTTGCTCTGCATTTCTGTGTCAAGAAGCTATTAGTTTGACAAGCTGTATCACCACATCCATTTCTCTTAACCACAGAAAGATAATTTAAAAGGCTGGACCCATGATTAGATTGTGGTTTAAATGTTAACAACTGAATTAACTTTAATATGCTGCTACCTTGTTAGTTTTCCTACTTGGAACTTTCTATTACTGCTTTCACAAGAAAAGAACATCAGCTATGTTGTTCACTTATTCAAATAGCTATTACTCATATACTAAAAATAAGGTGAATAATAGAACAAGGCTTTCTGAAACTATATATCAAGTAGAGAGTTTTATAGCTTTAGTATTGCTTACAAATCAATTCTTTAGAGTTGGTGTGCCATTAGAAGCTTTTAAGACTGCCTAAGAGCTGTGTCATTCACTGCTATTTTGACACATTAATGCACTAATGGTATGTGCAGTCTGACATAACTTCTCCCAAGTTCTATTACAATAATTATCAGGACCCTTCTATGAGACACACCAAGTTAAGCAAGGTGACAAAGAGTATGTAAATACTCAAGTATTCCTGAAGCATCCATTTAAAATGACAGTGAATAATTAAGAAACTATAAAAACATCACGATAAAAACTGTCTGCTAAAAACCTCATCAGAGGAAACAACCATGAATAACAGGCATTCACTTAGAAACAAGGAAGGAAACTTCAATTATTCATTTTCTTTTTATAAAGCAGGGCTAAAAGTTCTAGTGTGATAACCCATATTAAAAATCTGTTAGCTATTGACAGTTTAAATTAATTGAGTATACATTTAAGGTCTACAAATACAGTGAAAATGGAATTTCCCTTTAAAATCATTCACCTTTCAGAAAAAGTTAGATTCTTTTGAGGAGCAAGTCAAATTTCTCAATATGATCCATTCATGTGGGAATACTGGCTGTCAATGAAGTACTTAGCAATCTACCTTTTCTATTTTCCCTCTTTCATTTTAACATATCATAGGCTTAAGAGAACAAAATTTCTCTAAATCCAAAATAAATTTATTTAGTGACTTCTGGGGAAGAATAGTAAAAGCTGTCCTATTATCTTATCACATTAAAACAATCTTTTGAATATCCTAGATCTCTACCAGCTCAGCAATTTAAGTTTTGCTTCTAAGTTAGTGACATGTGAGGAAGGTGATGTCATTAACCTCCCAGCAGAGGATTTTTGATCACAACTTTCTTCAGGTGTTCCATGCATGTCCCCACGCCTGTGAATCTGTGGCACTCCAAGGAGCAGTGAAACCCAACTCTGAGACATTAAGGTCTCTACTTTTCAAAGTTTAGAACCGATAACACTAATTAATACAGCAGGTTAGGCTTGGGCATATAATTTTTAGGTGTTTCTGTTTTGGTTTTACATATGATTTTATAAGTACACCAGTTCTAAGACACACACACACACATATACATACAAATATATATATACTTATGTATATATTATTGACGGGTGAATCCTTTACAATTATACCTATTATTATGCATACCTGACAATCTGTCCTGTGGGGGATATAGTCTTAATCTAATCTAATTAGGATTGGTTGTAGCTCAATAACAGGGCTGATTTATACACACACAGACACACAGACACACACATACACACATACATACACATATTAGGAACTTTTCCTACATATGTACAATACAAAGCAGAAGTTCTAGATGGACATATGAAGAATAAATGAAATGCTGATATAAGTTAGAGGGTCATAATACTTAAGAACAATGGTTTATAATGAACTAAAAAACACTCTAATGTATCGAGGAAGAGGACTAGAAGGAATAATCAATCATTCATAAAACTCTCCACTAGGATATTACAATTTTAATTTGTTTAAATATCCTGTACATTTATACCTCATAAGATCCCTGCTGCATGTGAATGGGTGAGTTTCCTCTACTACAGGGAAATAGATCCCGAAAGGCCAGTAATCAAACAATTTAAAATGTCATACTGCTTTAAAGTTACAACTTTAATGTAATTCAAAGCATTTTCATCCACAGTATAAATAGCACATGGTACTTGACATTTCCCTACTATTTTATGGCTTCGGGCACATAACCTAAAATTCTCTACAAAGTTTTAGTTTGCTGTGCTGGAAGAGTGGACACAGCAGTCAGGAGCTTTGATGTCAAACAGATTTGGATTCTAATTTAGGTCTCTTCTCTATGTCAGCAGTATAAGCATTTAAAATATTCAGTTTCATGTAATCTTTTATAGAAGTGGAAACTGGCTATGCATTCTAGGATAGTTGTAATTATTAAGTGAAATATACTACATAAAATCTTAAACAAGAATAAAATAGATGCTCAATAAGTAGGATTCATTTTAATGCAACACATGGATATTTAAGGTGCAAGTTGTGATTCTCAATAAGTTAAAGGTAAGATAAAGAATGGGTAATCAAATACTGCTTATTTAGATTTGAAAAACTTCAAAGGAATGATAACCAGAGAAACTATTTATTAAATAATAATGTATTTGACTGTGAAATTATTTCATTTCCCCCAGATTCTAGTGTAAAACTAGAGCTCAGAAAATTATTGTTCAATAATATTATTTAAATATTATTTAATATTTAGAAGAAAATAGGCAATGATTATATCTTCTCTAGGCTGAAATATTTCCTTTATTTCACCTAAGTCAAAATTACCTTCACCCATTTACTACTCACTTATATCTAGTCCTACTATCTGGCAGAAACTATACTCCATGCTGGCAAAACTGAGACAAATACAGATACAGGTCCTGATGTCAGAGGACTTATAGTTAAGTGAGGGGCATAAACAAGATCATAAATAATCACAATCATGAGCATATAATTAAAATCTCATGTAAGAAATCTGAGTACATGAAGAATAAGACCTGGGTACTGGAGACTTCACAAATGGATACTTTTGTGAGTTGGGCATCCAGAAAAGTAAGAAAGTTTAGTAACTGGGGCTAGATGCTGGTGAATCATACCTACACTCCTGGCTACCTGGGATGTAGAGACTGGGAGCGTCACAATTTGCTGTCGACTTTGGCCAAATTTTTGCCCCCCATTCAACAATTAAAAAACTGGGCACAGTGGCATGCCTCTGCCATCCCAATGATGTGACAGTGTAAATAGGAGGATCAGTCCATGCCAGCCCAAGTATAAAGGCAAAGCTCTTTAAGAAAAAAATGCAAGCAAAGAGGGCTGAGGATGTGGCTCCAGAAGCATTGCAAGGCTCTGAGTTCAAACATCAGTATTGCACCGAAACAAAACAAAACAAATAGTAACTGGAGTAGAAGGCAGATGCTCCAGGTAAATATCACAGCAAACTAGAAAAGTTGAACCATGGTAAAAGAGCTATGAGGTCTATTTATTTCCTCAATAGAAAACCCAGAAAAATATGAAGCAAAGAAAATTAAAATACACTTAACTACCTACTATTTAATATGCCAAGTTTATAACAGTATTATTTCTCTGTAGGAACACTGCTTTAATTAATCTTATATTTGGAAGACCAGTTAAAATAGACTTGTTCCTTTTTTGGTTGGAGATATGAACCTTATAGTGCAAAGTATTTTTTTTTAATTTACAAAATTTTACAGTAGCAATTTTTTGACAGAAAAAAATTTAAAAATCTCTTTAATGACCAAGAACCATTGAGTATTATAATTATTTTTCACTACACTGCTTATTTTATCTTTTTAAAATTTCTTATTGTTTCTTGCAATTTACTATATTGTTGAAATGCAAATATTCAATAATGTTCTTATTCTTATGGGATTCAAAGTATGCAAATTACTATGTTTCTGTTATTTAAATGGAAAGCCTAACATGCCCCTCATCCTACAGCAACTGAGGTTTTTCTTAGTGCGAGCTCTCTATTACATCACTAAGTTTCTCTTTTGAAAATCTTATTTATACCCAATTACTGGGCTTCTGTGCAAAGCAAACTATCCTTATGAGACTAATTCTTCATGCAGAATTATTTCTGTGGGGGGGATGGGCAAGGATGCTGGTGATTGAACTCAGTGCCTTGTGTTTGCTGGGCAAGTATTCTACTTGAACATTTGCTTTCCTTTAATGGTAGCCTGTGATCATGTTTTTCTTTTGCCTTACACAATAATAAACTGACTTTCTAATTATAAAACTGTCTTAAAATAGAACTTGTACACTGAATAAAAATGACTCATGTAACAATTAGAAACAAGCTACATTTTATTAGTGATCTTCCCATATTCCTAAACATTATTGAAAGGATATCTTTTTCTCTAAATAATGACAGTGATTCTTTGAAGATATTAATTATATAAAGATAAATGTTTGGACCATGCTAGCTAGCTTTTTGTTCTAAGTACCCTGAGATATTCTTTAGAGAATCCAACTAGAAATATTAAATCTGTCTGTACTTTAATATGACTATTTTTGAATTTAGTGTAATCTGCTTCCATTTAAAAGTACCCAAATCTCACAGCCTTCTAAAAAACTGAAATTGCATTGGGATTAAACATTTGAAACACTCCGAGTCAGGAATTATCCCTAGAGTTTATAGTTCACAAAGTAGAATAAATTTTACAAAAATTGCATCTTCAATAGCCAATACATTTATAAATCATTTTCCTTATAAAACAATGATTATACTTAATCTAATGTTGGTTTAATGTCAATATATAAATTCTAGTAACTATCATTCAGACATACATAATGGAATCAAAAATGAATTATAAGCTTGATATTTTATTTATGAGAAAGAAAATATATATATACTGTAATACAACTTCTCAGATTTTCTGTATAGATGTAATCAAATAAAAATACAATGATAGCTAACTTGGTACCAGACTAGTTCTACTGAGATAAACAACTAAAACTGAGGAGGGAAATATACAGTTAACTCTTTGTAAACATCAACAAAGGAGCAAAAGACAATTGTGACATTTTCTGAGAGAAAGGAAACAAGCAAGTTGAGAAGCGTGGAGGTGCATTTAGTGGACTGGAGCACAGGCTCATTGGGCTGGGAATGCTGGCAGTCCAATGAGAAGAATCAAGTACAACTAGAAAGTGAGCATCAGATAACTGATAAAGAACTCTGAAAGTTAAAAAGGGTTCCTTCCCGTCCTCCTGTCTAAAGTGGAAGCTGTGTATGAATATGGAAAGACTCCATGATGGAAGAAAAGTTACAGCTATCACCCGGAGAGCTCCCCATACTCCACATAGTCAAGGAGCAGTTTAAGGCTGGACAAGGCAGACAGAGTGTGGACACGGTTACTGAGCAACTGAGGATTTCCTAGAAGAGGTGTTCAGAAGGAAAAGGCATGGTAACCAGAGAGTAAAAACTTTTCTGGTTGATAAAAGTCTTCAAAAATGTTCTTTTAAAAAAGGCTGATACACTGATTTTGGTATCTGATGTATTATATATACACGTTTATTTATTTATTTGAATTAGACAAAGGAAGGGGAACAACAAGCTGATGAGACAAAATGTAAGACAGTGTAACAGCGATATTCACAGGACAACATGTTGGAAATGAACTTTACAAATCAGGAGAGGGTGGGGAAGGGAAAGTGGGAGACAAACATGGAAAGGGGTAACAATGTTCAAGAAATAATGTACTCACTCTCTTACAAATGTAACTGAAACCCTTTATACATCACCCTGACAATAAAATTTCTTTTTTTCATATATTTTTATTGTAACTAATAGAAGGGTTACATTATATTCAGTAGATAGAAGGTGAATTAGTTCACAAACATTGATACCCTTTCTTATGGCTTGGTTCCCATTTCCCTCCCCCCACCCTTGCCCCTCATCTTGTTTTTCTCCCTTCCCTATCCGACTTCAAATAACCAAATATCCATATATACAATATATCAGATAACCAGGTGAAATACTGTAACAATATGAGATAACTAAGGGACAGCAAAAGAGATGAGAGATAACATAGTACATTAAGGACAACAATCACTCATTATATGGCTTTTGTTTCTATATCCTGGAGGTCCTTTCATTTACCGTGGTTCTATATGGCCTTATGTATCTAGGTTTTGTTCTATTGTAAATCTCTGCTAGAAGAGCCAAGGTTTCTACTGATTATGACAAATGAGGGAAACCATTGAGCCTATGTTCCTTTGAGTCTGGCTTACTTCACTTAATACGATTTTTTCTAAGTCTATCCATTTCCTTACAAATGGGGTGATGTCACTCTTTTTGACAGCAGCATAGAATTCCATTGTGTATAAATACCACTCATCAACTGAGGGGCATCTGAGTTGGTTCCATATCTTTGCTATGGTAAATAGTTCTGCAATGAACACTAGTGGATTTAGTATGTCCTTGTTTCTGGACGATTGGGTAAATGCCAAGTAGTGGAATTGCTGGGTCATAGGGGAGTTCTATGTTTAGTCTTTTGAGGAACTGCCATACTGCTTTCCATAGTGGTTGAATGAGTTTGCACTCCTACCAACAATGAAGTAGTGTTCCCTTCTGGCCACATCCCCTCCAGCATCTGTTGTTATTAGATTTCTTGATCCTGGCCATTCTGAGTGGAGTGAAGTGGAATCTTAGAGTTGTTTTGATTTGCATTTCTTTTATGGCCAGAGATGTCGAGAATTTATTCGTGTGTCTCTAGGCCATTCTTATTTCTTCTTCAGAGAAGAACCTCTTTAAGTCTGTGGCCCATCTTTTAATGGGATGGTTGTTTCTTTGGAGATTATTAGTTTTGGAGTGATTCAATTTTTTGAACCATTGATATATTTTAGATATGAAGCCTTTGTCCATTATATGGTTAGTGAAGACCTTCTCCCACTCTGTAGGCTTTCTAGTTAATTTGCTTACAATTTCTTAAAGATAAATTAGCTGCTCACCTGAATCAATCTAGTCTTTGAAGACAATAGCAATACCAATGTGTTAAACTAAGTAATACCCTTACCTCTGAATATGCAGGTAAGAATTACTGTAGATGTGTTTAAATAAGAGAATTATAACTCTGCTAAGTCCGTCTAAGGGGTGGGGGGAGAGCAGTCTGTACTAGGAAACTGGGCGGGTGGTCACACAGCAGTCAGCAGGGTGGGAAAGGGATGCAGAGTTCAAAGCTATGTGGGATGAACACAGCAAGACTCTGCCTCCAAGAAAAAGAAGAAATCAGTAACAGACAAGCTGACAAGGGAAATTTGTCATAAAGGATATTTAAACATTTATCAGAATTATATCCAAGGATGTAAAGAAATGAAGTTAAGTATATCAAGAAATCCTAAAATGAAGAAAGTTTTAAAAAAAAACTTCAATAATTAATGGTCAATTATTTTTCTAATTTGGATAAATAAAAATATCCACAGATCAACAATTCTAAGGCCTTCTTTGTAAGCATGAAGGTATTATTAGAGGAGATCAGTAACTCTAAAGACAGATCGATAAGTATTATTCAACTAAATCCCAGAGAGAAGAAAAATAGATGCTGAAAAGTAACAGTGTTCTAGCGGCCTGAACAACAATATTTGGAGTTCTATGACCAAAATTTCAGGAAAAAAAGCAGTGGAGAGACACAGAAACAGTACAGTAAATAAGCACAAATGCATGGTGGATCCAAGGAGGGCAATATTCCTGACGTAAAATGGACAAAATATATCACCAGTTCTAATTTATTTAAAAGAAAAGATCTACAATCATTCAGGATAAAAAAAGTACATGTTACATATAAGTAAAAGGAAAAATTAAATATCCGCTTCAGAAGGGGCATAAACTAGAACTCAATCCTCTGATTTCTGTTTCCCAAGTAGCTAAAATTAAGGCTTGAGCCACTGAAGCTGGCTTAAAATTAGTGTTTTCAAACAATTGTTGAAATGTCAAGCACACACTCTTTAGCATTGTAAGTGTTTACATGTTTAGTCTCTATAGAAAACTGAACTTGGCCTAAGCCATTGTTTTAGTCCTTGATGCATATACAATCACATCTAACCCAGTGCAAACACATTGTATTGAAAACTTTTATCACCTTTTTAAGGCCAGTTCTATTCCCTCCCCACCCCTGCACTGTAATGACTATAATTAATCTATATTACATTTCAACATGTCTTTCAAGAAGTACTCTTTCCTATGGGTTTTCTTAATTTGAGAAAAGCACATTTTCAGTGTGGATATGTGGCTGGAGCCATTCACTTCTGTGTATTATGTATGCTGCTTTGTATTATCAAGCATAGCATGGCTACTTTCTGCTTCCTTTTTGTTGAAAGGATATCATCATATTTTAAAACAGTTAGGCAAGTAAATTTATTTAAAATGAATATGATATGAAATAAAGCCAAGTAAACTAGCGTATTTCAATTCCTTTATAGATGTTAGAAGCATTTTAATTAAACATAGGTACAATGAAATTTAATAAATGTACTATATGTACAGTATATAAATATAATCCCTATATATTTAAATCATGAAATTTGATTCACTAAAACCACTAAATATGCTTCCATACTTATTGCTTTATTACTAATTGATTCAAATGTTATAAAAGTCTGTTTAACTTTTAAGAATAGGATTTCTATACCAAAGCTATCTATGAAATGATTACAAAATTAATAATTTTCCTAATGAATCTAAATTCTATAAAGTAGTTATAGTTTTGCTATTTCTTTCTTCTCCAAATATTAATGGTGTAAAAACATGGGCTTTTTTTGTATGTACCTCTACTCGAGTTTGAACTCAGGGCCTTACAATGGCACTTGGCTTTTTCACTTAAGGATGGCACTCTACCACTTAAATCATACCTCAACTTTCAACTTTATGTTGCTTAATTAGAGATAAGAGTCTCACAGAATTTTCTGCCTAGGCTGGCTTTGAACAGCAATCCTAAAATTGTAGCCTCCAGAGTAGCTACGATTACAGACATGAGCAACCAGTGTCTAGCTAAAAGCAAATTTCACTTTCATTTATCAACTGGCCTTCTTTTTCTGTCTTATGAAGTATAGTCTTTCCTTCCTATAATTATGAAAAATAACACGTACATAACATAATTCTTATTTCCCTAAACCACTTAATATAAAATGGAAAAAGGGATTGTCACAAACTATTTTTGAGATTGTATAATGCTATCCAACAGAAGATTCTACATACTAGCAAAGTGGCAGTGTCTAGATCTCCTATCGCCACAGGTAAGGCCTCTTCTCACACAGAAACAGCACACTGCAATGTTAGAAAACCAAAAACTGCATTATTTAATTTCCATTTTGTGAGGCATTATACTATTTGTAATTTACTTTATAAAATTTTATTGATAGCTAGTGCTGGTAGCTCATATCTGTTATAATAGCTACTCGGGAGGCTAAGATCTGAGGATTGTGGTTCAAAAGCCAGGCTGGGCAGGAAAGTTTATGAAACTCTTATCTCCAATTAGTTTCACACAAAAAGCCAGAAATGGAGCTGTGGTTTTAAGTAGTAGAGTAGTAGCCTGGAGCAAAACAGCTTTGGGACAATGTGTAAGCCCTGAGTTCAAACTCCGTGAAACACACACACACACACACACACACACACACACACACACGCACACGCACGTGCACGCACAGACACACATACATATCCATTAGTAAATGTGCTGTTATATATATTAAGTCAACAGAAATAAATAAATGAATGAATGGAAAATATAGTAAATTAATAAGGTATTAGTATAGTGAATAAAATGCTATATATGGGGTGGCATTAGTAAATAGTTTAGTCTTAAATTGAAAAGTCTTAAGGAAATGATGGTTGAAAAAACACACTAAAGACATGAAGAAACCAGCAAAGTTCCTAGGGTGAGGCTAAGCATAAGTAGGTAGGCCCAATCCCTACCTGTGGCTAGAGCACAGTCAGCAGGAAAGAGAATAGTCCTATTATGACACGATAGCATGCTATAATGGTTGGCAACTTCACCATGTCTCCTTAGACACTGGCCTAGCCCTACATACACAATTTCCTTTCATATATTGACTGAAGTGTCCCACCACAGCAATCTTCTATCTTAAATGTCTCCTCACTTAGTAGGAACTATACCCACTTTAAAAGGCTTTGGAAAGAATGAAGGCTGCCTTGCTCCACCTTCTCTTCTGAGGACATTTATTCCTGGGTGTTCCATTCATAAGCATCAGTTGCTGGCCTCTGCTTTCCTAGAAGACCCACTGAGAATTCATGCAAATGTATTTCCTAGAAGTTCATTCTGAAAACCAACTTGTCAGATTTAGTACTCTTCATTATCAGAAATTGATAAATCTCATACATCAGTGGTTTGGGGTTTTGGTATAACCACTTGAGATGTCACCTGGAAAAGAAATTAGATGTATAAAGAAGAAATTCCCTTTGGCAGAAACATGTAAAAAATAAATCAAGGTTTATAACTTGTTAGTAGAGGGAAAGACTGATTGCTTCAAGCTTACAGGTGGATGCCTGAGGATAGAAAGGCACAGAAATCCACAAAGTCAACTTTCCTACCTAAAGCATCTCCAGATTAAACTCAAAAGTAGTCTTTAGCAATAACATTCAGTTAAAGGAATTTTAGATTAGAAAGTCATATAATCCTAATGATTAATGAAGAAAATACCAAGCAACTATACAAACCATCATTTTGCCTGGTTTTTTTCTTATTTAGTCTTCTAACAAATAGTAAATTTCTGACAAAATATCTTGCTTAGATTTCCATGAATTATGACTTCTCAAAGATACCATTATGAACCCTGCTGCCTGCTGCCTGTGCTTCACACATACACACTCAGTGACACAAGCAGTCTGGAGCCTGGAGCAAGTGGGTCGTGTCTCAGGACACCATCGGCTGATGGTCTCATTCAGGGAGGTCCCTATTTGATGACGTGGCAGCCACTACTCGATCTGTATTTAGCGAGCACGTTTTGTAAAATAAAGTTAGATCTGCACCGAGAGTCTGGTCTCCAGAGTCTGTGTTCCCGGGATTATTCTTACCCCCCTCCTAGACGTCAGAGAAGCACCCCAACACCATTATTTTCATAATCTCAGATAAACATGATTACCCAATTTTCTTCTGCAACAGCATAAAGTAATCATATAACGTTCTGTCTTAATCCAGACTCCACAAAAGCAAAAGTCGAGGCTTTCAAAATTTACTGCATTTTACTATGAAGAACCTAGAAAAATTATGAAACACAGATGGCTAGCTTCAGTGCATTCTGATGTCGTTCAAGTATTTTCTTGATTAGCAACCCCTCAGTATATGTATGTGATCAATTGTTCATACATTAGTATTGGAAAGTGAGAAACACAGAAATATTTAAAAATTGAAAGCATTCCCAGTAATCGTAATATAAAACCATAAAAGAAGCTGCAAACAGGTCAGGGGGAGTTTAACCAAAATTAAATATATTTGTGAAATAGCTTCCTAATAAACTTAACTAAGCAAATACATTTCAGCAGGAAATAAACTGTGAAAGAGCTCTGTGAATACAAAATTAGGCAGAGATAATTCCAATAAATTACACTTCAAATCATATCTCAAAATGCTCAATCCCAAAGTCAACAGCACCTACCTCTGTGCCATAAAAGCATACAATTCAAGTTCAAGTAACAGTGCCCCTGTGCAGATTACATCTGCATGCTATGGTGTTTATTCTTATCATCATAGAAAATCAGGATACCTAGATGAGATAATTTTTAAAACCTATAATAGAAATAGTATTAAATATCCAAACATTCAAAGTGTATTTATGAAGGAAGCGCAACAATCATTTACACTACTTCAGAAGACCAGAAAAACTAAAAATTGTAAGAAAGGAAATGATATGAAATAAGTAGCCTGAAGCAATTAGAACTATCTGATAGAACTGTACCATGTGAATTTTTTTTAAGACAAGAGGACCAGCCAGATGATGGATTTGAAATACTCGCACATTTCTTCTGCTGTATGTGCCCTATAAGGAGAGGTCCATGTTTTACAAAGTCAGAGAAAAGACCAGTGAAGTAGAAACAGACCAAGGATAATCAACTACCATAAGGAAACAAAAGATCCTAACATAGAGACACAGCTAAAATGACATCTGACCCTCTGCACTTCTACAACCTCCCAGATTAAAACTGAGTCTTCTAACATTTGGACTACTTTGAAAAAGTTTGGACAATTGGGATTTATGCAAGTGATTTTAAAGCTAAAGAGAGTCAATCAACAATGTTAGATTCTGCTTCCTGATATCTAAGGAGAGGCATGTGAATCTACATTTCTAACATGCTTCTCTAGGGAATTTTTGTGAATTCTAACTTTGGGAGATATGAGTTTATAAACACAAGGCAGGAAGAGGGCTTGGGAAAGGATTCACTACTTATGAACACATAAGCCTTCTCTACATATAGCTCTTAGGAGCTGAACACTTTAAGGTTGTCCTTGATGTTAACTTTCACAGGATTTCATATGAATTAAAATGCTAAGCAAGGAGATTGCAAAATGATTTGCTCAGGGCCCTCTACCCCCCAGGGAATGGCCCTAAGCCATTAAAAACAAGTTAAGTGGTAGAAATGGAGTGGAAATAAGTTTCAAATCCTCAGGAAGCAAAAAGGTTAATTAGCAGGGCTAGTCTAGGATCCAGAACCTTGTGTCTTTTATTCAATACTTTTGTTAATGATCTGGAAAAGGTGAAGTTTTAAAATTTGCATGAAATTTTTATTTTAATTTTGTTAAGATTAGGGAAATCAGTTGAATTCCAAAGGACCTAACAACATAAAGTAATTAAGAAACACAAAGGTTGATACAATCTATTTAAAATACGTATAAACAAAGCAAATTGCACATTTGAGAAATAAATTCAAATTACTCATACACATTGATGAGCTCCAAACTAAATGTAATTTTCTCAGGAATAAGATTTATGTATCTCTGTGTGCAGTTCAATGAAGACATTTTGTTCACTACCTAGAGGCAATAAAAGTGGAATGAGGTATTAAGCCACATTAAAAGAGGCCAGAAATAGGACACACATAGTATAACGCCTCAATTTTTAAATCGATAATATCTCTTCATCTTAACTATAGTAATATAGTGGTCATCTTAGTCTTCTTAGCTTGCTGAAGCCATATAAAATAACAGAGAACTAGGAAAGCAATGAGAAACTATTATATTCATGAGGAAAATGAGCTACTATTTATGATAAAAAATTGAAACACACTTAGTTGACAAAAGGATAAATTAAAAGGAAATGTAATAGTATATAAGTTAATGAATACTAATGCCCAAATCAATTGAACACTCACTCCAATTTACCCATTTTTCTAAAGACCATTTTCTACTAATAGAAAAAACATAATCCAACTATGTTAGAATACAGAAAAATATTACAGACAAAGAGGGCACAGTGGTTGTTAACAATGCTGCTTTTCTATGAAAGTCCATTTAAAGGGCTCTGTATTATTCAGGTAAATAAAATGACAGAATAAGATGAGCAGAAATTGCTTAATAGTAATGGCCCACAGCTATATCTGAAGATGATATGAAATATATTAAGTAATATCATTTAGTAGTGGGAAGATAATTTTTTCTTTGTTCTTGTATTTGTATTTGTATTATATAGTGCAGGAAAGGAATGGAGAGGAAATGAGGTTACTGTGTTCAGCCTGACAAAGTGGATCTAATTTTTGTTCCTAAATATCTATCTATAATATATATATATGCTTTTAGAAATTCATTTACCAAGTTCTATAAAGGGTGTATATTTAAAGCTAAGTAGATATCACTGGGAAAGGCTAATTCCAAAGACTCAAATCACTCACTGACCATAACATATATATTGTTCCTGGTAGTTATACTAGATGCTAGAAATACATTAATGAATAGGAAAGATATTATCTCTAAATTCATTGAGCTTAGCCTATAACCAGTGGTAATAAAACTGTGTGAAGCAGAAAACACAGAAAGTATATGACAATGTGAGACAATAAAAGCTTATGTAACAGGCACATATCCCAGATTTAGGGTATCCCGTAAAGCTTTCTGGAACACATGATTCCTAGTATGATGAGTCTTGAAAGGCATTATGCAGATGAAGTACAATAAGGCAACTTAGTTCAACAGAAGCAAATGCAAACTGCTTTCTTATAAATGAACTCCAAAAAATGGAAGCAAGATGTTTTTCATAGTACTGTTTGTGGTTCTCTTCTTCCTCCTCCTCCTCCTCCTCTTCCCTGTTTTTTTTGGTTTATTCCCTTCTGTCACTGTTTTTATTATTTCTGTACCCTTTGTCTTATATATAAGTTTATATTATTTGGGGGTGGGGAAGGGATGGACAAAGGATGAACCAATTCAGCAATGAAACCCACTAGACACTACGTTGAAATCAAACTATATGACTGTAGGAAGGAGGAATGAGGGGAGTCAGATAGAGAAGAAATGTGAAAGAATGAGGGAAAGGGGGGAACTATTAAAAAGAGGAACTGTACTCATTACCTGAATCATATGACTGTAACACCTCTATACATAACAGTTACAATCAAATTTTAAAAATCTAAAACGAAAATAAACTAATACATAAACAAGAAATGGAAACAAGAGATACTTTTGTCTTTAAAACACAAACTAGTCCGGGAGTTTGGCCTAGGAGTAAAGTGCTTGCACAAAGACTCAAGTTGGATTCCTCGGTACCACATACATAGAAAAAGCCAGAAGTGGTGCCGTGGCTCAAGTGGTAGAGCTCTAGCCTTGAGAAAGCCCAAGGACAGTGCTCAGGCCCTGAGCTCAAGCCCAGGACTGGCAAAAAATAAAAATAAAAACCTATTATTTCATTATGTCCAAACTAAAACTGAGAAGTAAGAAAGACCTAGGGAGATAAACCAAGGTCTGCTCATAAATGTCATAATAAAGAGTTGTATTATATTCTGAAAGAATGAGAAGCTCTCATCATTGTGGAGGGGTGAATTTTAATTTTACAAAGTACTCTTGTCTGTTGTGCAGGATATAGACTGAGAGTAGAGATAGGTAAAAGGACAAAAGGTGAGGAGCTCAAGTAGGAGCTTATTTCTTTGGGATAAATGATTATAGGTAGAACTGATTTTGTGCATGATTAAACAAAAATAAATTAAGGAAAATATTTCAAAGGAGAATCGGCTACTTTCTTATTGACTGAATGATAAACCTGTTAAGGTGACAATAGCACAACTAATTCCTTGCCTTAAGTCTTGCACAATTTGCTTAAATAGAAAACCAAAGTAGAGGATATAAATTGGGAAAGAGAAAAGGTATGAAGGTACATTTAGTAAGAGTTGCCTACAATTATGTAATACAAGAGATCTTTAATAGGTGTTTAATAGGTGGTACTATAATCCGAAGAAAGGCATTCCTTTAGTAACATTTAGCTCTACAATAAAATATGAATAACTGGTTATTTCCTTTCCTTAGGAAAATCTGTTTAATGAGAGAAGAAATCCTTCAAAATAGCTCTGAGAAGCATCAAGCTTTAGAGTATAAAGTGAAAACAATAGACTAAGGAAAAAGATCTAGATTGGAGAAAACCTGACAGAACATGGTGCTGATGTAATAGAAGCAAAAAGTCAAAATATTGAAAAGGGCATCATCATGATAATGATAAAAATATGAATGTCCTTCCACCACAATATCAGCTCCAATGTGTAGATATTTAGTCCACTTTGTTCACTATTACATTCCAAATGTTTTAAACCAAACCTAATAGTAATCACTGACTTATTCTTATAGAATAAACACCAAAATTTATGCGTCTTTGGCTTGTAATGCAAACTTGATTCTGAATGATGATTTAGAACTTAAACTTTTACTATCATAGAAATATGGCTTCTACAAAGAAAAAAATGATTGATAAATCTGCTGATAATTTGAAGATATTATTTCTCAATCAAAACATATCTCAAGTTCTACTGATACTAAAAGAAACATAAGGAGGTTAATATTTTATAGTTTTAATTTTATCATATCTGAGACTGAGAACTACATTTGTAGTTGAGAACATTTTTATTGAAAACATTCATAAAATGAAGTTGTCTATCTCATATTATAGAAGATACTTGAATTAAACACCTGAAAACTTACCTGTTTAGTTTGTGAGGCTCTACATCAGTCACAATATATCTACCCCAGTAATGTTGACTGATATGGTAATGTTACTTTCCTTCTATCGTGAGAATGCAAGAAACTTCTGCTTCTACTAGAAACAAAATACAGAAGAATAGGTACTGAAAATGGATTGTTGTAAGAGGAGCATGAGCACAAAGAAAATGAAAGAGAACTTCTAGATAGAGTATAAAAATTACGAAACTAGATGAACCACACAAGAAGAAAGAACCACTATAAAACTTCCAGTTGATTTAGAGAGAATTATCCATTTAGACAAGTTGACTTTGAGAGGTTTAAAAACATCTAGCTGACTACACTCAAGATAGGAAATGAAAGAAAATAAGTTCAGAAATGGTATTGTGGGTGACTTTCATGGTGAACAGTTCAGGCTCAAATTGAATCACTGCTCTTTACCAACTTGTGGCTTGTATGTCACACAGTCAAGTTGAAACTCCATGTATCTATCTGCAGTTAGAAGAGAGTGTACCTAGGCTGGGCGAGGTAGCTCATGCCTATAATCTTAGCTACTCAGGAGGTTGGGTTCTGAGGATCTCGGTTCAAAGCCCACCTGGGAACTACAAAGCCTTTGAGACTCTTATCCCTAATTAATCACCAGAAAACCTGAAGTGGTGATATCCTCATGGAGTAGGGTGGTAGCTTTGAGCCGAACATCTCACGGACAGTGCCCAGTTCCAGAGTTCAAGCCCCACAACTGACAAAAAAAAGAATACAGTGTACCTTACTTTACTGTTATGAGAATTAAATGTAGCCTTTGTAAAGGCATATATATGTGTGTGTGTGTGTGTGTGTGTGTGTATTCACACACATGTCCACATATGTCTGTGTACAGTCCATATGTATATACATACATGTATATTTACTTCATTTATAAAATGATTAAACTTAGAACTAAATAAAAACAAGAATAACACTATGTGTATTCTCTGACTAGACCAAAATTACTTCTACCATAACTAAGTGGATGAAAGAACCTGCAAATATCCTATTCAACATCTTAAATATTTCCCAGAGCCTATATTTGATTAAAGAGCACTAGAAGGAAAATGGCTACACACTTACAATGTGTCATCTAATAACATAGCATGCCATATAATGTATACATGTAATAAGTTGTCTTCCCTACTCCTGCCACACACACATTAAAAAAAAAAGATAGGTCCCTGAAGAACCTTTAAAATGACCTTAATTGGGAAAAGGTGCTCGCAGATATAATTAAGGATCTCAAGATGAAATAATCTTGTGTTAAGATGGCTCCTAAATCAAATAAGTGACTTAACAGAAATGAAGGCTGTTTAAAGACAGACAGACAAGAGACACAGACATAGAGGGAAAGGCTGGAATTCAGTTTCCATAAGTCAAAGGTACTATTAAAAGCTAAGGAAACAAGGAAATCAGAAACGGAAGAAATAGTTGCCTGTTCTCAGGACAGAGCCTTCCTGATCTCTTGATCTCAGATTTCTGGCCTGTCAAACTGTGAAAGAATATATTTCTGTTGTTCTAAGCCACCATTTTGTGGTAATTTATTATGTCAACTCTAGAAAACTAATGTGGTATATTTATGACTTGGACCAAGCAATTTAACCTATATGAGCTTTAATTTTCTTCTCCATAAAGTAATAAAATTATATCCTGTCACATAAGGTTGTTGTGTTGAAATACAAAAATACTTTGGCCAATAATCCTAAAGATTTATAATGTTTTCTAATCTGTGGTATCTGGTCTTTAAGAATTGGGTGGGATAAAAGGATATGAGCAAAATGAGGAAAAACTGTTTTAACATTTATAGAAAAATAGACAAGGATATGTATGCCTAAGAAATAAGTAAAGAAAAGGATAAAGAAATAAGGATTTAACATAGTATTAGAATTCCTACCCACAGCAATAAGGCAAGAAGCAAGAATAAAGGGGATCCACATAGGGAAAGAGGAAGTGAAACTTTCCCTCTTTGCAGATGACATGATTCTGTATTTAAAGAACACTATAGACTCTACTCTCAAATGGCTTGAGCTGATTCAAAACTTTGGCAAGATAGCACAGTATAAAATTAACCCTCTACGGCAACAATGAGAGGAACAAGGCAATAATCAGGAAAGTGACTCCGCTTGTAATAGCCTCAAAGAAAATAAAGTACCTACGAACTAACTAAGAATGTAAAGGACCTTTTTGATGAAAACTTTAAAACCCTGAAAAAGGAAATTAAAGCAGAACTAAGGAAATGGAAAAACCTCCCATGCTCCTGGATTGGAAGACTTAACAGCGTGAAAATGGTAATCTTGCCAAGGGCTATCTACAAATTCAACGCAATACCCATCAATACCCCCAATGTCATTCTTTAAAGAAATAGAAGAGGCAATACAAAATTTCACATGGAATATTAAAAGATCCCGTATAGCAAAAAAACACTTCTTAGCAGAAAGAATAACGCAGGAGGAATTTCAATACCAAACTTTCGACTCTATTACAGAGCTATAGTGACCAAAACAGCTTGGTACTGGCACAAGAACAGGCCTGAAGACCAGTGGAATAGAACTGAAGACTCAGATATTAACCCACAGACGTATGACCACCTAATCTTTGATAAGGGAGCTAAAAAAATAGAATAGAAAAAAGACAGCCTCTTCAATAGTGGTGCTGCTAGAACTGGTTAAGCACCTGCAGAAAACTAAAGTTGGATTCTTCTTTGTCACCCTGCATCAGGATTAACTCCAAATGGATCAAAGATCTTGCAGTAAAGGCAGATACACTGAAAACTTTACAAGAAGGAAAAGGAGATACACTAGGTCTCCTTGGCACAGATCGAAACTTTAAAGGACCAAGAGAAAGTCTGGATAAATGGCAAAGGACATAGCTAGCAAATTATCTAGAAAGCCTAGAGTGGGAGAAGGTCTTCCCTAACCATACAATGGACAAAGGCCTCATATCTAAAATGTATCAACAGCTCAAAATATTGAGTCATTCCAAAACTAATCTCCAAAGAAACAACCATCCCATTAAAAGATGGGCCAAAGACTTTCAAGGAGAGTCTTCTCTGAAGAAGAAACAAAAATGGCCTATAGACACATGAAGAAATGCTCGACATCTCTGGCCATAGAAGAAATGCAAATCAAAACTACTCTAAGATTCCACCTCACTCCAGTTAGAATGGCCAGGATCAAGAAATCTAATAACAACAGATGCTGGAGGGGATGTGGTCAGGAAGGAATCACTACTACACTGTTGGTGGGAGTGCAAACTTGTTCAACCGCTATGGAAAGCAGTATAGCAGTTCCTCAAAAGACTGAACATAGAACTCCCCTATGACCCAGCAATTCCACTAGTAGGCATTTGCCCAGTCATCCAGAAACAAGGACATACTAAATCCACTAGCACAGCGCTGTTCATTGCAGCACTATTTACCATAGCAAAGATATGGAACCAACTCAGATGCCCCTCAGTTGATGAGTGGTATTTATACACAGTGGAATTCTATGCTGCTGTCAGAAAGAATGACATGGCCCCATTTGTAAGGAAATGGAAAGATTTAGAAATAATCATATTAAGTGAAGTAACCCAGACTCAAAGAAACCTAGGCTCAATTGTTTCCCTCATTTGTTAGAATCAGTAGAAACCTTGGGCTCTCCTAGCAGAGATTTACAATAGAACAAAACCTAAATACATAAGGCCATATAAAATGGCTAAATGAAAGGACCTCCAGGATATAGAAATAAAGCCATATAATGAGTGATTGTTGTCCTTAATGTACTATGTTATCTCTCATCTCTTTTGCTGTCCCTTGGTTATCTCATATTGTTAAAGTATTTCATCTGGTTATCTGATATTTTGTATATATGGGTATTTGGTTATTTGAAGTCAGATAGGGAAAGGAAGAAAACAAGATGAGGGGCGGGAGTGGGGGGAGGGAAATGGGGATCAAACATGAGAAACAGTATCAATATATGTGAAGTAATGCAACTTCTATCTGGTGAATATAATATAACCCTTCTATTAATAAAATAAAAATATATGAAAAAAATAAATGAGGAAAACTCCATAGAACACTTACACTATTGATTTTACATATAGACTCAGTGCCATATATGGAGTAGAAAGTAAACAGATAATAGCTGAATCTCAGAATAGCTTAGTGGAGTTAGCTTAGTTTAGAAAAATCCTTTGATGAATCTCTATTTATTTACTATCATGTATACAATGCTGTAACACTCAGCATTGTGAATCCTATGTAGTTCAGGCTACTCACTACAGAGATAAACATATCCCTTACAATTTCTGAAAAAATCAGTCATTTCATTTCAAAGTTAATAAAAATTCAAGCACTTAACTAACAATTATAAGTAGCAAAAAAGTGATTTCAAAACAATCACTCTTATCAAATTCTTTCAATATGATATGGATTTCCATTCATCTAACTATTACCATAAGTAAATAAACTATGTTCTGTGATACTTCTGAGGGTTTTCCACTTAAAAGTTTTTTCTTTAAATGTGGCTCCATAACTTTTGATCAATATCTGTTGATTTCTTCTATTTGCTAAATTAGATCTAAATTCTAGACTCTGTTCTCTCATTGATAGCTTTGCAGCTGTAGTTTTATTATGCAGATTATAATTTCAAACTGAGGCCTTTCTAATATAGACCTAGATGAGATACAATTATTGCTGTCATTTTTTCCAGATATTCTTGGTAATTGTCAGGGACATAGAAATGGATTTAAGTAATCATCCCAGAAAGGTTATTTTTTCATCCTAGTATTTGTTTGGGGGCACTTTTATAATTGGAGATTAAGGCATATCTTAATACGTCCATTAAATGTATTTCAGAGATGGTTGAGAACTGAGAGGCCTAGTCAACGTTAAATAAAATTGTTTAGATTTTATTTTGCTGAGACAGGATGTCCCCTATGTAGTCTAGATCCTCCTATCAATTTCTGGAGTACTAGTATGACAGGGGTCACCCACGTGACCAACATGAAAGAGACATTCTGAAATCAAATGGTGATACCTTTAAACACGTATTACAAATAAGCCCAAATCTTTAAATTTAATTCATCCCGAAAATACTTCAGTCTGGATTGTCTACAAACCCTACTGATGCTTAAAGTGGCTGGGTCATATAAGAAAGATAACTTGATCTTATTACACAGCAGAAACATTGTGTAATAAATATTCAAATCATGACCTTGAGCATTCTATGCTATCCTATTCTGTGTAGCATAGACCATATCAGAAGAACCTAAACATGTATAGTAAAATCATTTACTCCATGAAGTTTTGAGAAGTGGGTAAATACGAGAAGCATTTAGAATAGCTCTTACTTGGGAAAATTATTGAAGACATATGTTTATGCTAAAGAAGGACATTAACACTTAGAACCATAAATTAAAATGAGAAATTCATGAGTTGCTGAATAACTATCCTAACTAATTGGTACTTCTTTCCATCTCCTGCCACATTTGGGCAGCTAGTATTTTGATTTCTAAGTAATCCTATTTTTCTGTGATTACAAATATTATCAAGCCCAGTGTTTATGGCTCATGCCTTTAATACTAGTTATTCGGGAGGCTGAGATCTGATGATCATGGTTCAAAGCCAGACCAGGCAGGAAAGTTCATGACACTCTTATCCCCAATATACTACTCAGTAAGAGCCAGAACTGGTGCTGTGGCTCAAGGTGGGAAAGTGCTTAGCATTGGACACAAAGATACTCAGGAACAGTGCCCAGGCCTTGAATTCAAGATCTAGGACCAGCAACAACAAAAAAAGGTAAAATAAAAAAGAAAAGGAGAGAAGGGAGGGGATTTTAAGAAAGGAAAAATTAGTAATCAAAATGTGGAAATTTTTTCTGTTATTCAATCTATAAAATGAATTTAACTATCAAGTAAAAGGAACAAAACAAATCTGTGAAAATCTGGAGTATTTTAAGAATTTTGATTTTTAAATTCATGAAAATTATGAATTAAAACTTCATAATTTGAAGACAAACCAATGTAAAGAATAAAAGGTATTGGGCTTTCAGATATGAATACAAGAAACAGCGAACATATAAAACATTTTGCAAATTCTGGAAAGCAGGTACTTTTCATAAAAGTAGTTTGGTTAAAACTATTTGAACACCATATCTCGAGAGTGATTAAGCCATGGTAAGAGTTATGTTCTAAAGCAAATCAAACCAGACTGAGTCTCAACACTTAATCATTTCTGTTACACTATTAACTTGTTCTCTCAAGACTCTTTTCCAGGGACCCTTTTTCTGAACGATCTAGCTCCATTATGGAAGTAGATAGCAATGCTCCACTTTCCTGTTCTCAAATGTATCTCCAATTTTCTCTTATACAGAGAAGTTAATGGTTTACATTCCATTTATTTGTGGCACGAATGCTAACAACAAGAGTCTGGGAGGTAAGTGATGACATGTGAAGTGAGTGGCTTTGTTGCAAATATGCACCTTCCTGGCAAAACATGAAAATGTTTTCTTCTTTCTACCATATTGATATATCACAACCATCTCTTTTTTTTATAGGAAATTAAGTGATGCTATAAATGTTCAGGAAAATAAACAGACTATTGTAGATGTACTTAGGTCAAGCTATCCTTTTTTATTTATCATTATAGAATAATGTTAAATTTGTTCATGAGAAACTTAGGGATGAGTAAGCACACTGTTTTAGAATTTTTCCTCTAAATCCTCACAATCATCTCTAAGCTCCTTTTCAGTTACAAGTTCTCATTAATTATGAAGTAGTAAAATAAATATGATTCTGGGCAATGGACTGAATGTGTGCTAGGTAGATTCACCTTTGCTAATCAAGATCTACAACATCTTTAACAAAAAAAATTCTCTCCTCTTTTCTTGACAATCTCTCCTAGAGCATTTTGTCTTAGCACTACATCTTTCTGGAAAAGGCAGCTCTGACCAGTGAGGTATATAACATCTTTGGTTTAGTTTTTCCTGTTCTTCATTGACCCCACCTGTGTGACAGCATTTACTAAACAAACTTACAAAAGGATTGATAACAGGCCAGTTTTATTATTACTGTCTCTATTTCAACTTTATGGGCTTCGGTTACTTAAAAACTTGGGATAGGACTTATTTTACATGATCAACTTCCAATTTGAACCCCCTATATCCTAATAGTTTTACTGCCAGTGTTTAACCTATATACTCTATCTCTTCTAAAATATAACTTCTAACTACACAGGATTTTTAAAAATTATCTATAGACAGCCCTGTTAAAGACAAAGATCAACTCTTTCTCCAGGAAGAAGCTGAGAGTGGAATGTTTTAAACTGATTATTATGTGTTCATTGCTAAGAGGATTTATATTGTATCTTAGTCCAAAACTGTTCCATCTTTCCAGCAGAGCTCCATAAATGGCAAAAACAAAGGCCAAGACTGGAAGTCTCCTTAGAAAATGTGGGATGCTAGACTTAAACTAAATCCTTTGCTCCACTGGTAAAGGATTAGAAGTCCAGATTTCTTTACCCAATTTTACAGTGATGGGGATGTAGAGGAATTCTGCTGTAAAGCTGTTCTGTATGTCACTACAAGCTTCCATGATTCTGATTTTGTGTCCATAGGAAGTTTAGGAGCCTTTATGTTAGTTTAGAGGTTTCTTGAAATGGACTTTAGCCATGAATTATTCATTCTTTGTGTTTGGCAGAGCAGGAAGAAAATGGTTTCTTGTCAACATCACTCAGTTGTCTGTTCTTGTACCTAAAGTTCTTAATTTTGGTTGTCATTCAACAAAATGGTGGATAAACAAAACTTTCTGAGATGCAGATACTGTTCACTTGTAAAGTTATGAGTCCTGGGACTTCAGGAAAGTTCAAGTTTAAAACTCCACGAGTAACAGTACTATAACTAGACACATTGTGCATCTGAAGAACTGAAAGAGGACCTATTTGTTAAGGATTGTGTCACTTTTTTCTCAAACAGCCATGATGGAAAACTTTCACATCTGACTCCACCTCATTAAAAGACACTGGCTAATGTATAATATCAGAATATGTCACCCCAATACACCTCTTCAACTTATTTTTAGAAACAAAAGACACAAGAGAAGCTATGAAAGGTTTAGCTTTCTGTAAGACAAATATTCATCTCTAAAGGAACTATCCATTTGTTCTTGGGTCTTTGTAATAGAAACAGAAGGGATAACTACATCAGTAGAGACTCTACTGAATGGAAAACTCAACCATGTAAATTTTAAAATAATCTTTATCCTTGTGTCATCTCTCTTTTAATCCCAACCAGGTCTTTCCTCATACTCTTCTTTCTTTATCTCAGATGACTATGGCAATTACCTAAAGCTGAAGACAAATTTTTGAGGTTGGCTCTAGAGATTTACTCATTTGTCTGAGTGATTTCACTTAGTACACAGGAAATATATATGTGTGTGTATATGTGTGTGTAATTAAACTGATGTTTGTATTACTATAGTTAATCTGTCTTGCCCGTAATAATGTTAAAAGATAAAATAGCTGGGTACTGGTGGCTCATGCCTGTAATCCTAGATACTCAGGAGGCTGAGATCTCAGTATCATGGTTCAAAGCAAGCCTGGTCAGGAATGTCCATGAGACTTATCTCCAGTAAACCACCAGGAAACCAGAAGTAGCACTGTATTTCAAAATGATAGAACACTAGCTTTGAGTATAAAGTGATCAGGGACAGAACCCAGGATCTAAGTTCAAGCTCCATGACTGCCATAAAAAAGGTGGGTGGGGCAAAGAGGAGACAGTCATTTTCTTCCCCCACACTAAGTAACGTGATCCTGAGAACATTAGAAGTCTGCATAAGTAACTGATTTTTGATAAATTTAATTATATTTGTTGGGTTTTCTTCTTTGTAAAAGCAAAAGTACTATAAAAGAAATAGTGAGAAAGGAGGTAATAACATATCAGCACTAATACTTCAATGCTATTTCTGTTCTTCTAAAAAATATCTAAGAACAATTGCTTGTGGTATAGTCTTATAAAAAAGGAAAATTATAATTTCATAAAATCAACATTTATTAATTATTCACATATGCTTAACCCACATTCAACATATACTAGAATATGCCTAAGTAGATTTCAAAATAGATAAAACTGATTGGGAAAGGCACAAAAAAGTAGTTTCCCAGAAACCCATGGATAAACAGAACACTCTTTTTCATAAATAAAAGACAGCAAAGACAAACTCTGGCTTTGTATAAATCTATTCTTTTCTGCCAATTCACTCCACCAGCCACATACATTTATTATTCAACAAAAGTCTTTATCATTCTATACACTGTTTAACAAGACTCCAATGCTTTTCCTTAACATTTTTAAATCACAGTAGTTTTTATCTTGCTTTAGACTGCAGTATAATTTTTTTAGATATCTGAAAACATGGAGTCATTATTGTATATCCTTAAGAAGTGCTACTTTGAGTGCTAAAAATAATTTTTATGAAGAATAGTGGGAACATCTCCTATGTACATCTAGAGAAATACAGAGACATTACTGTATAAATATTAGACAAAGTACTCTTAATTTACTAATAGATAAGCAAGAAGTGGTCATTAGGGTAAATGGTGAACTTACTTAGGTTTACATCAATAATGCATGGAATTAACCGTAGTTAATGAAGTTGGATATGAATAAGCCCTGTTCTTAATCATAATAATCTTGATTTCATTCTATCGTTCAGAAATTTTAATTTATCTAACTTAAAAGAATATGTGTTAAACAAAAGCACTTCACAGTATTAGTGCAATTTGCATCAAATGCACTAGAGAAAATTACCTAATACAATTTTCTAAGCCATTTAGTATTATGAACTTGGCTCTAAAAGGAGAAAATTGCACTTTATGATTTGTAGGCTACTGAAAACATCACACACCTGAATTCACACAATCTGCATATTTTATGCAGTTCTCAAAAAACCAAGTCTTTAGTAAATAGGAACGTTAGTGTAAAAATTTTACAAGATTTAACTAAAACAAAAAGGCAGGAAATATACCTGTACTTAATAAGCAAACCATTAAAACATTCTGTTGTTGCTCTCTTACTTTTAGAATAAAATCTTAAGTATTCCCTGCCTCTCTTGCTACATTTTGTAAAATAGAAGGAATAAGATTATGACATTGACTTAACATTTTATATATGTTTATTGCTAAATTCATATTCTTTTGAAATAAATATTACTAAATAGTAGAACTAAAGAGAAAATACATAACTGTGGAGCACACTTTATTAAGGAAGTATTAAACTAAATATATATCTAAATTATATTAGCTGGATACCATTATTCATTTACAACATTAAATATGAAGCTTTTTAGATTTACAATTTTCTAGTTGGCTATCAGAGAAATAAATGGAATCAAATTTAATGAAAGATTTGCTATAATAATAAATGTTCCAAAATACTTAAAATGAGATGAGATGAACATAGCAGTTCTTTATCTCTTAGCATCAAAATATTGTTGAACAAACAATGAAATACTAAAAACACAGCAGCATCACATTTCAACACCATCTCTCCTGAACTGATTCATCTTGCCAAAGGCAACAAAATGTAAAACATCTTCTTAACCTCAGCCTCTGAGAGAGAAATATGATGGCAGAAAAGACACAAGGGAAGACACACAGATTTTTTTCAGGCAAGAGAAGGAGCTCCGGGGGCAACTAAACAGACAAAAGTCATTCCTGAGGTTAACAGCTAACATGTACACAAACACTTTGCAGGGTGGGTCATAGCATGGGAAGGAAAAGTCTGCAGAAATCAATTGAGAAAAGACTATATTTTTGGTGACCTTTGAGCAATCACATTAGCAGAGACTGAGAATTTCTTGCAAATAGAACAATGGTCCTGTTACAGAGACATCAACACCAGAAAAAGAAAGGCACAGGAAAGAAAAAGACAAAAATGAGAAATCTGAATACAAATATAATGGAGATTATTTCCTAAACCAAAAAATTCTTTCTTGCATTTTCTTAATGAAGTATAGTCATCATTGTGTCCAAGTATATCTGTTCTCGGTAAACCCATATTCCATACATGCGTGTATACACACAAACACATGAGCCTATATGAAAAAAGTCATATTGTCATTCCATAGTGGGACTTCAGATTTTCTTAGTAAATATTCATAAAATGGATAACTAACGTACTAGTCTGGAAGATATGTACTTCACAGAAATCCTATCATGTACTTGGTTAACTAGCACAGTGTAGCTAACTAATGTGGGGGTAAGGTACCACATATCCAAAATTGGGGGGACATATCATCTCAAGCTGTAGTAAAAACACTGATTTCGGCATAGAGAGCATACTTGCATGGCTGCCTTTAATCTCAAAGGCCTAAATTCCATCTTCATATTAATATGGAGTTTATGTTTTCAGCTCACGATCTTTGAGCCAGAGCCAGGGGAACTTTCTGGACAGCTCGGAGGCATGGTGATGTGAAGAGGCGAGAGGACATGTCCTGATGGTGACAGACCAGGTGAATTAAGAGCACCTGTTTGCTAGTTTCTGGATGACATGCCACCCCTTTCTCCGTTCAGGTGGATTAGAGGAGAAAGTCATGGAAAGGTCAGAACTCGACACTCCTGGGATTTAGGACCTGCTTTCCCAAGTCAGGGAATTATCATTGCTATGGCCCATTTCGGGGGGCAGGGGGAGGGAATAAGAAACTCAGAACTTCCTACTTCTTTGCTTTTTTTTTGAGGGGCTTGAACTCTGGGCATGGGTGTTGTCCCTGAGCTCTCCAGCTCAAGACTACCGTCCTATCCCTGGAGCCACAGAGCCACTTCCGGTTTTCTGGTGGTTAATCGGAGATCAGAGTCTCACAGACTTTAGTGCATGGGGTGTATTTGAACTGCGATCCTCAGATCTCAACTTCCTGAGTAGCTAGGATTAAAAGTATGAGCCACCACACCCCACTACATCTTTGCTTCTGTGAAACAGTTTCTTCAGCTTAAAATCCTCAGAAGGCCACATTACCTTATTTTAGAATAGTCTCTTCCAATTTTCACCTTCTTAAGAAATCTAAAAGGTTTCCAAAATACTTTCATTTTTTTGTTTAAAAGTTATTTGTCCTTTTTAAACCTAGGAACTTGGAAAGCTTTTCTGTAAAACTTCATTGTAAATATCTGATTAGGCTGTATACTTACCTATTTCAAAGCACCACTTAGTAATATGCAAAATCAGTAACAACAATATACACAACTCACATGACATTAAAGGTCCTCAAGAAAATTACATTAAACATAAACATACTACATCAGATATAAGACTATTTTCAAAACCAGAATCTGTAATCAGATTCTACAGAGGCAGAGGGAATGGGTGTATCAGAATGTGGTCTGAGATCAGCCCCAGGCAAAATGTAAAAAACCTAATCTAAAATACTAAGCTAAAATTAAATGGACAAGAGGTAGGCCTCAACTGAGAACGCCTTTGTCTAGCAAGCACGTGGTCCTAAGTTCAAATCCAAGTACTACCAAGAAAAATCATAATTTATAGATTTGGGTTAATAATAAGTGGCCTTGGTCATATCATAATTCCTATTATAATAGATTAGTACCTCTGTTAAATTTGCCAGAGAAAGGAAATTTAACATAGGCAACCGGACACACACTGAAGTAGATTTTGTATAACTTTCAAGGGATTTCCTTTGCCTGTATTTCCTTAGTGACTGATACGTGCTTGCTGTACTCATCAGCTAACATCACTCTTCACTTCAGTTTTTCTTTGTTTGGTTTCTGTTTTGTATTTTGGAGGAGATTTGAAAAAGTGTAGTTAGGTTGTTCTGGAATTCCCTATGTAGACAAGATGGGCCTGGAATTTCAGTTCTGCTGTCAGATTCTCAAGTATAGAGAGTATAGACAGGCATGCATCATCACACCTGACATGCATAGAACATTCTTTAGTTGAATTATGCCTATAGTCATTGATTTTATGCATGAGTCTTCAGAAATGAAGCTTGGTCTTCTTTCATTTAATCAGATTTGCACAAATTTTGCTCAGTAAGTACAGTAAACTGTGTAAATAAAAAAATTATTATGCTAGGTGTAGTAGCATAATACCTGTCATCCCAGCACTTTGGAAGCTAAAGCTAGAAAATCTTGAGTTGAAGACCAACCTAGACAAAAATCAAGGCAATGTCTTAAAAGGAAAATAAGAAGAAATGAAAATAAAAATGGCTTCATAACTGACCAAAACTTTTATTGAAGCTATAATTCCCCATAAGTTAATTTATACATATGTAGCCATTAAAATAGTTTTATATATGAATAACTTATAAGCAATCATAATTGTCAAGTCAGTCACATTGGGCAAATAGACATGAGGAAAACAAATATGAATTGGAGCATACTGTCAAGTATGCTTTTTTCCTATGCCTATCTTATACACTAGGATACAATATAATACACAAAGTAACTGAAGAACTGAAAATCAAAATAATTGTTGTCTGGACTTACTTTTCTATTCTGGAATACAAACACACCACACTGTGAAAAGAAGATGAACTTCTATAATAGGAGAACACCTAATAAAAGGAGTAGAACTCTGGAAACAATAAAAACTTGATATTCCAGTTTGTCTACTATTAATCAGTTTTCATAAAAATCAACATCGTAACACCTCCCACAGTCTTATCCAGGTCAACTCATCGATAACTCACTGGACTTTTGAAACAAAAGGAAAGAAAGTTTTAGCCATTTGGAAAAACTCTTGTAGCTATAAATGTCTGGTATACTTTTTGGATAACCCGATTCTTCCACAGATCATCACCCTTGAAGATGAAAAATGATGTGAAGTGAGAGATAAGGGGATAAAGTTCTGAACAATGTACCTTTTCATTTCTTTCGAGCACATGTGGAACCCCAGTCTGCCATGGTTCACTGCAACCAAATTGGTTTTCTCTCCTTGTATCAATATCCAAATCATGGTTTTCTCAGAAGGCCTACGCTAACCTTCTCATTAATCCTGTGAATGTCATCAGTCAGGAGGGTGGTAGCTATCCATGCTGCCTTCACACGAGATGGGCCTGAGCATTTCCAGAAAACAAGTCTTAAAAAATGCTTGAAAATATTAGTTTAAGTAGATGATATTGGCTTATGCTTTAAAACATTCCCAGAGCATACACCTCAGGGTATGAAAATTATATAACTTAAATAAACTCAATCAAAGTGAACAGGAGAAAAAGAAAATACATTAAAATAGGTTCTTTTATGGAATCGATTCTATTGAGTGTAAGTTCAGAGGAAATAGCAATTGAAAAACAACAATAATTTGAATAAATGTAATTACACCTCAAATAATATAAAAATTTACAACAAATTTTAAGTAAACATATTGAGAATTGAGAAGATTTATATCATCAGCTTATTTTACTGAGATATGGACAGCAAATATAAAAATATAAGTAGGAAACCAAGTATAGATGCATACTTTAACTTTACTCAATGGTGTTAGTAGACTCAAGAAATGGTTACACATTTATCTTTTTTACACATAGGTCCATGCCTGTGACATGTAAATTCAGATACTTAGATAATTGCAAATATTAAGTCATTGCAGTTATAAAGACCATTTCATCCTAGATCTTATATGCTTGTAAATATATTTTAAAATAAAAATGTTAAGCAAACTTTTAGCACTTAAAAGTAGTGAACCTTTTGGAGTTTTTAATTAAGAAGCAAGGGAGTCATATACTTGACTAAAGTTTAAAGGAATGATGAGACAAAATCTATACATTTGTGCTCACTTGGAATACTGAGTACCATAATATACCTATAATAGTAATGAAAGTAATTTCCTTGCTATCCTAGAAAATTTTCATTGCAGTCCCTAGTTACATCTTTCTACATCTTTTTGTCATCTTCAGATCAACACTCCAGGCCAGCCACTAGAATGACCAAGAATGGATTCATTTCCTGTTCATTCAGGAAAAGGAGTTCAAATGCCAGCGAAAGATGGAAGAGATGAATGACAACTAGGATATATAGCACTGTACTACTTGGGGTGTATCATTGAGTATCATCGTTAGACTAACAAATCCTACCTTTGTAGGGAAAAAACCAACAGTATGATTCCCCAGCTTATATGGGCATTTGTTTTATGCATCTGTCACCAGAATGTTTATAAAGCCTTAAAAAGTGCATTTGGGACTGGGATGTACCTCAGTGACAAAGTGCTTGCCTACCAAGTACAATGTCCTAGATTTCATTCACAGTACCAGAAGAAAATACAGAAGAATTACATTTGAAAACCAAACAAAAAGTGCATTCAGAATGATGGGAGATCAGGGAGACTGATCGGAATAAATGGTAAATATGTATAGAAATAAAACAATGAAATCCCTCACTGTAATCTAAGTTAATTTTTAAAGTGCATTTAATTTTCATATATTACTAAATTAAAATTCAATTTTGGTCATCTAATTAATTGATTACTAAAATTTAGAGAACTGAAAGTATAATTCAAATATAATTCAAATTAGGTCACACTATAATTTATAATTAAGCAAATTTTATTTATATATTGAATCAATTTTATAGCCAAAATATCTATTTTCATTATATTAAGGACTGTAAATAAAATTTTCACATCCTGATTCACCATCACAGCAAAATGAAAATGTCTATAAAATCTGCTTAGTTTTCTTATTAAATACATGTACACATATACAATAAGACTACTTATGATTCATTTGGGAAAATATCCTTCAGCTGAAAAAAACTTTTTCCTGAAGTTTAAATGAGTTAAGGAGTCCCAAATTCTTACCCAGTTATTCTATATATAAACCTTAAAACAAATGAAGGAAACAAAGCTACCAAAGCAATGCGATGAGCATGAATGGGCAGGCAGCTGCCTGGCTTCAGAGGGAATTCATAATAACTAAAGGGTAGATGGAGCCATTAAGTGGAATCACTTAGGAAAGGGAAAATAAATTATGTCCATCAAATCTTAATGTCTATTCTTACCACAGAGACATGGTATCATCAGACAGTACAGGAAAAAAAAATCACTGTTAATGAGCATAGGCTGTGTTCTAAGCAACTCAAAGACATGTTCTGTTGCCCTCCGCTGCTACAACTGAGACTACAAATCCAATAATCAACAGAATCCACAACAGAATTGGACTGAAAATAATGAATTATACCCCAGAAAGAAGGCGGCGGCAGAGAAATGAGATGAGAATAATTATGAAAATAGTGCATACTCTCAGGGCGACGGTTTTCATGACTGATTCAAATTATCTCAAATTAATTCCTACCTATACAATCACATAGATGATCAGATAGTAGAAGCAGCATTCTACCCAAACCAGCAAAACTCATTAAATTAATGGCTAACCAGAAGAAGGTTTTCATACTAGATCTGGAAGGAAGGCTCAAAAAGCATTTGGTATTAATTAGTGAGGTAGAATAAGTAAGATTAATGTATCTGTTGATTGGCAAGTAGAATTGTTTTCACGTAATTTTGAGACCAAAAACAATATGCCAGCTTGGATACAAAAGAACTATCCACTGCTACACTGCAGGAAATAAAATACTCTTCTTAAATAACTAAAAGCTATTAGTTTTTAAAAAGTAAAACTTATAATTCATGTAAAATTTTCTATAGTTGTAAGGTAATAATATTTATACATCCATATCAAAAATTTTAAAACAAAGCAAATAGTATGTTATAGGAAAAAAAGTTGCCAAATAAAACTTAAAAAATTCATTATACATGTTTAATGTCATCCAATTCCTGCTTTCACAATGGATCTGGAATAGAAGAATATTAGGCATGAGATAAAAGAAATGCAAATCAAAACAATTCTAAGATTCCACCTCACTCCAGTCAGAATGGCCAGGATCAAGAAATCTAATAACAACAGATGCTGGAGGGGATGTGGCCAGGAGGAATCACTACTACACTGTTGGTGGGAGTGCAAACCTGTTCAACCACTATGGAAAGCAGTATGGCAGTTCCTCAAAAGACTAAACATAGAAGTCCCCTATGACCCAGCAATTCCACTACTTGGCATTTACCCAATCATCCAGAAACAAGGGCATAATAAATCTACTAGCACAACAATGTTCATTGCAGCATTATTTACCATATTAAAGATATGGAACCAACCCAGATGCCCCTCAGTTGATGAGTGGATCAACAAGATGTGGTATTTATACACAATGGAATTCTGTGCTGCTGTCAGAAAGAAAGACATCACCCCATTTGTTAGGAAATGGAAAGATTTAGAAATAATCATATTAAATGAAGTAAGCCAGACTCAAAGGAACATAGGCTCAATGGTTTCCCTCATTTGTCATAATCAGTAGAACTTGGGCTCTCCTAGCAGAGATTTACAATAGAACAAAACTTAGATACATAAGGCCATATGTTAAATGAAAGAACCTCCAGGATATAGAAACAAAAGCACATAATGAGTGATTGTTGTCCTTAATGTACTATGTTATCTCTCATCACTTTTGTTGTCCCTTGGTTATCTCATATTGTTACAGTATTACTCCTGGTTATCTGATATATTGTATATATGCATATTTGGTTATTTGAAGTCGGATAAGGAAGGGAGGAAATGGGGTGAGGGGAGGGAAATAGGGACCAAGACATGAGACAGGGTATCAATGTATGTGAAGTAACGCACCTTCTTTCTGGTGACTATAATGTAACCCTTCTATTAATTACAATAAAAATAATATGGGAAAAAAGGAAGATTCGTAGAGGCCTGAGGTAACCAAAGAAAATATAAATGATTTTTGCAGTCACAATTTTATTAGGTGTGCCATTTTAACTATTGTCTGAGAGAATAAACAAGAGATATTACTCTTAAAAAAAGAATATTAGGCATGACTGTTTTAATTTGTCAAGTAGGAGGTAAAGCGCAAGATACTGATTTCAAGCCCCAATACCAGCACAAGAAAATGTATCTAGAAATCAGGATCTATGTCTCAGTCTATCTTTATTTATCCCTACAATTAACAAAGGCTTGCTGCTGATGTTTATGCCTGACAAGAAATGAAACACTGATAATAATTCCTTAGCTTGAAATTAGTGTACAATGTATGTATGTTTTTCTAAAGAAAAAGGATTAATCCTTGATTTCATAATATGATGTAAATTCCTTTGATTATAAATTACCATATTATTTCTTATTTGATATTCTAATATCCAACCATTTCACAGAACATGTGGTAATGTTTTTAATTTTACTGCTATGTAGAGATTGTGGTGACATATTAAAGAAAGATATGTTATGTTGTATTTATTTGATTATTGTGCCAGTATGGGCATGAACTCAGGCCATCTCAATCTTACTTGGCTTTTTTTTTTTTTCTCAATGCTGGCATTCTACCACTTGAGCCGTATTTTCACATATGGCCTTTTGTTTGTTAACTAGAAAAAAGGAATCTCAGAGATTTTTCTGCCCAGACTGACTTCAAACTGTGATCCTCAGATCTCAGCCTCCTGAGTTAGTCAGTTAGGATTATAGGTATGTGCCACTAGCGCCTGTCAAAGAAGGGTTTAATATCTAATTATACAATGGCATTGCTTATACCACTGAGTTGACTAAAAAGGAAGATTGAACATTCTCTTAGCAAGATGAAATCATCTATTTTAGGTGAAGCTTTAGTGGAGGATGATAAAAGATCTTTTGGAAAACTAGAAATACATAAAGTTTCCTTTAAAATTTAGAGCAATTAAAACATCCAGTTAATGTTTTGCTTCTGGAAATACTTCATGTTATTCCCTATATCCTTTTAGGTAAGATCAAGATGAAAAAATACTAGAATGTAACCCTAATTAGTAAGGTATAATTCATCTCCATTCATGCTAAAGCAGAAAGTACAGGAGAGACATGATTATTTAGATTAAAGGTGTCATATATTAATTTTATAATATATCATATTATTTTACACACTCAAGTTGATCTCTCAGTTTTACTCTCTACTTCATGAGACAAGAATTTTGGTTTTATTTACAATTGTATTCTCCAAGCTTGGTGTTACATAAATCCACACATGACCAGTAATTTAGGTAATTAATTTAATATTAGAATTTAATTTTTTGAATTTTGATTTTATACCAAAAAAATCTCAGGACCTGAGATTTAAAATTATTTATTCTTATGGGCAAGCATTTTGTTAGAAATCATCAACATCTCCTAAAAACAAACAAACAAAGTAGGGCTGGTATTCATCAGGAAGTCTATGGAAATGTTTTACATACTGAATTTCATCCTTTTGAAAATGTATACTATGCATATTGTTAGCCTTAGAGGCTTGATAGAGAATAGTTCAGAGTGCAACTAAATAACCCCTACCATCTTTTGAACTAATCTCTTTCAAACACTTTGCCTCCCCTATATGGAGTATGGGATATGTGAGAATATGCCATACCCACAGTCATATGTGAATACACAGAGACTGTACCTTTCCATTTTCTGAGCCATGGAAGTCCCATCAAGTAATAAAGAAAACAGAGCATCTAGCGAAGAGATGAGATACCACAAGAGACTATGACCCAAGCAGTGATTTAAAAAAAGAAAGTAAATGAAAAGATGATGACAAGAGATTGTAGAACCCCACACTGGATTATGATGATACCACATTACAGTTTAAAAGAATCTGATTAGATGGGTCTCTACTACCACTCGATATTGTTTAAGCAGCATTAGTAACGAGAAATCATTAACTCTAGACTTTCTTATTAAACCATAGTAAGTAAAGCTATGTAATTCTAGAAGACAGTATTTTCTAAAGAGAATCTTTTGTATTCTACAATGTAAGCTCACTGTTTCTCCAACATGTCTGATTATCTTGCCTTTAAACCAAGGCTAGCTTTCCTGCCTTGCTTTGTTAACAGAACAAGACTGGATGATCATCTGATACTTCCATGCCTGATTACTAAGAATCCTACAGTTTTGTCTAGGTCTCTTGGAACGCTTCTTTGTTGTGCAACTCGCTTTGGTAACTCAGTTCTCAACTATGAGAAACAAATGTCAACTCACAGTCACAAGAAAAATCTCTCCTGCAACTCCAGTTCCATTAAATGTTTATAGATTATGGTAACTGTAGTTCCCAACCTATTACAGCTGGAGAGTAGAACTCAACTGAATACTTCCCAGCTCAACACAGTCAACTCTCAACAGTTATAGAGATTATAAATTTGTTGTAAAGCCACTACATATCTAGATAGCTTGATGAATCACAAAAAATTATAGATATGGGAACAAGTGCTTTTAACTCATTAAGAATGTGAAGTATTTCAGGGTGTGAGGAAGGCTTGAATAAATGAGAATACTCATGGTTCCAGCTCATTCAGATAACAGCTCACCCATAAAATGCTAATGCCATCTGGTGGGTGACCTGAATGTAAATGCACAATGCACTGGGTTATTCCATAGAAGGCTGTTTTCTTGTTAATCAATTGGTTCTCATTCACCACCAGGAGCTTACTTGCTAGAATCAATTTGAGGACTCATGCTGTGGTGGCTGTTTTACTGTGCACTTTATATTCTCATTTGTTGTCAGGTAAGTGGAAAAGAGCAATGGCATTTGTTAATAGTAAAGTCTTTTATTATCACAAGTTGCTATTTGAGATCCATCAACACAGTGGTGTTAGATATGAGCAATGCATAAATTCTGACTTCCTACATATGAAATACGGAGAATCACTACTACTGTATGCCTAATTCTAATGACATATAAATTGAAACAGGATATAACTTTTCCCTTTTTCCTCGATCACAAATTGCATGTAATTCTTCAATTGAGGGTGAAAAACCAAATTCTAATGATGATTTATGAAGCTAATTTTACATAAAGTACAGAATCATCTCACTGCTATCTTTTAAATAACAAACAATGAATGATACTTAAAAAGAAGAAAATGTGGCGTGAATGTGTGTGTGTGTGTGTGTGTGTGTGTGTCTGTGTCTCTGTCCGTGTCTGTGTTTGTATGTGTATTTGATGTAGGGTATGGTTTGAATGTGTCCTTTTTTAGTTGCCTATGTAAGAGTATGAAGTTGGAGCTTTGTGATGAGCCTTTTAGTCCTTTTTCCTCATGAATGGGACTAGAGGCCCTATGAAAACTCACACTGCTTCACCAGCTTCCACTGCCCTCTTCCCTGACCACACTGTCTTCCCCTCTAGAATAGGCAAACCCTCACCAGACAGCAGATGCTGATTTTTGACTTCCTGGCCTCCATAACTGTGAAAAATAAATTTCAAATCTTTATAAGTGCTCAGTCTTAGATATTTGTTAAAGCACAAAATTTGTTAAAATACAAAATGTTCTGATGATTATTTATCTGATTCTCTGAAGGTCAATCTCATTATTACCAAAACTCAAGTGGAAAATTCCTTTCACTTTTGTCCAAAAGGAAATATAGAAGAGCATGGTCTGGTGATCTCTTTGAAGAGAGACTAAACACACACACACACACACACACACACACACACACACACACACTCACACATGCTCACACACAAACACTCACTATAGGAAGCATGATAAAAATAAAACATGATAAATATAATAGGTAGGAATGGCTTTGTTTCTACAATTACTTTGATGTTAGTTTTAAACATGGACTTATGAGAATGCATTACTCATATCAAGTGACAAAGACAAATCCAAGTATAATCTAAGCATGTGCAATGAATAAATCAGAAATAGAATTTATAAAAGAATATCAATTTGGGAACACTGTGCTTATTAATCAATAGATAAAATCAAACTGTTAATCAGACAGCAAATCTATCTTCCCAACACTGAATTGTGATTCAATAGTTTTCCACATATTAAGCATGGTTGTTTGATCTGTAATCCAACAAATATATGAGCTTTCCCAGACAAAACTAATTCAGTTTAATCAATATGAAAGAAAAAGGACTTAATGAGTAATTAAAAATAATTTGCAGTTTTCAGAGGATTATGAAATAGAATATGCAATTTTGTTTCAGAACTACACATTTATACTTACTTATTTAATATATGATATTACAAGAACTCTATTTGATTGACTTAAATTCCTATACTAAAATCCGACAATAAAATTTTACTTAAAAATGTGTATCAAGTATAGAAACAATTTTAACTACTGCCTTAAAATTTTCTTCATGTTAAGAAGCATTATTTCCCACAATTTAATAATGAAAAATCCATTTAGTTCTTCAAATAAATAAATTATTTTAAAACATGTTTTCATCTGATTGTACTCCTTAGTCTAAAATTTTATACTTTGTGTGTGTATGTGTGTGTGTGTGTGTGTGTGTGTGTGTGTGTGTGTGTGTGTGTGTTAGTCACGGGTCTTTAACTCAGAAACTGGGCAATGCCTCTGTGCTTTTGTGCTCAAGGCTAGCTCCATAGCACTTGAGCTATGGCTCTACTTCTGGCATTTTGGTGAATAAAATCAGATACATTCTCAGGTACTATCCTTACCAGGCTAACTTTGAACTGCAATCCTCAGATCTCAGCCTCCTAAAAGCTAGGATTACAGGTGTGAGCAACCAATTCCTGGTTTCATTACTAATTATAAGAAATAACTATCTACTATCTGTTATTATTCATTTATTTATTTATACCAAAACTGAATTTTTGTATATAATACTACACAAGCCTAAAAATTCATATTAGAAAAACTAAGGAATATTTCCATTAGCAAGAATAAATATTAGCTTTCTCCATAATACAAGTGGAATAAAAGCAGAAATATTGACATAATTAAGTATATCATAAAATAACGTAGCTTTGAGTGACCTATGAAAGGGCACATTCAAACTCAAATGTAGGTTGCTGTTTTGCAACCTACATTACATTTATCTTCCCAAAATATCTTTTCCAATTTGAAAAATTACCATAAAATATAGGAAAAATAACATGATACTGAACAAAATGCAACTTTTACAGTGCTGATGAAAATTTAAATATGAACACATTTGTAAAACTGACACAAACCAACACAAAATCGGATTGAATGCATTCTGTGATCAGACAAGAGATAAATACCTTTTGAACTATAATTTTAATATATTTTAGAATAAAAACCTATCCTGAATATAATAGCAGGATATACATATATATTAATGTAAACACTGTTCCCAAAACAAAAACATTGCTTATTCTTCTGAGTAAGAAAAATAAATCTCATAAAATCAAGGCAATAAGAAACAGAAGAAAATATTGCAGTCTCTATTTTAATACAATTACTTCCTTGATAGAGAAGAAATGAAGTATCAAATTCAGAGCAAAAAAATTAAGTTTTAGAGTTATTTGACTGTCATTGATTATTTAAATTTCTATCATCACCATAAAAACATATGAATCAGATACTCAAATTCACTAATCAAATGGTCTAGACAAATGACTGCAAGACTTCATATCAATTCTGATGTTAAAATAGTTTGGGAGGTATGCAAAATAATTTAATAAAATTTAATTATTTTCTCAAGCAAAAATATAAAGTTAAAATGCATTGTATAATTTTTAATCTACCAGATGTTTAAGTTTCTGTACTCTTTTATAATCATTAGGTAACAGAAATCCAAAAACTACTCTTTTAATTTAGAATTCTGAGATACCTTTCCATTAATGGATCCTAAAGACATCTGAAGCCAAAAAGTTGGCATAGAAAGTTGCTGCACAATGAATGCTCTTCTATCCACCATATTAAAGGAACAAAGGCCGAGAATGTCACCTGGTCTAGGAAGAATGTTTTTGTTAGATTGTGCTAGGTTGGTTGACTTGTCAGAATAAGATAAATGGAACTGAGCCGTACCATTAACCTGTGACATTTTTGACAGGAAGGCTATGTGCTGTGAGAAAAGTCGACTTTTTTCTTTGCTATCTTCCAATTTATAATAGAAATAAGAAAAGAGATGAAATGTGTTCGTGACGAAAGAAACAGATTAGACCAACTCTATCTTGAATAATAGATGATTTTTTTCTATTACATTCAAAAATGCATTCTCAATCAGAAAACATTAACAAAGAATATCAGATCCATTTAGCCTATATGTAAAAGATAAGAATTAAAAATTTCTTTTTGGAACAAATGTATTTGAAAACATCAAAACCTGCCATTTTGTAGATAAGATGATGTGTACTATCTAAAATAATTTAAAATAATAAAATTAAGTTATGCATTTAGGACAGTCCTATTCTATTCTTAAATCACTATTATGTTTCAAATATATAAGTAATAATGGCATTTTCTTTTGTCTTTTATTTGCTCACCAAAATGTCACGGTAGTTTTATCAGGATTATTTTGTGTTTTTGTTTGTGAATTTCCTACTTACATGAAAATAGTAAAATATATAAAGGACTTATGTTGAAAAAGTAAACAGCAAGACCGAATAAAACCTATGTACCATTTAATGTTCATAATAATAGTAAAAAAAACTTAATAAAATCATGAATTAGTGTTGATATTTAATGTTTACTTGGCAAAGAATTCTAATTACCATGATACGTTTTACATGATATGTCAATAAAAATGACATTTTTATGATGATAATTCCCTCCTCTGAAATGCATTGAGCATATCCACAAAATTCAGCTTTCAATGGCAAGGAAGTAACCCATTTATTGAGTTACAGCAAATAGAATGAACCAACAAACTATGTTATATCAATTAATCACCATGTTCAGAGTGAAATACAGGAGTCTGTGAGAGTCATATCATGTGCTAAATATGCCTATGCCTAGGAAAGAACATAAAAGTAGGATCAATTCCTCAAATCAATAATATAGTGTTAATATGCTTGAGCAAACGAGAGAATAAAAAAAACTACTGTATTCTCTAATTATATGCCATGAAACACAGACATTACCAATTACTAATTCAACGGAAACTAATTATGGGATATAAGCTATAAATTAGGCACTGTTCTGATTATATTTACAAAGGAAATGGATAAAAGGTGGCGGTACATAGGTAAGCATTTCTCTCAATTAGGAAAATAATATAAAAAATACTACTCTAGGGCCAGGAGTGTGGCCTAGTGGTAGAGTGCTTGAGTTTGATTGCTCAGTACTACATACATAGAAAAAGCTGGAAGTGGTGCTGTAGCTCAAGTGGTAGAGCTTCTGTCCTTGAGAAAGCCCAAGGACAGTGCTCAGGCCCTGAGTTCAAGCCCCAAGACTGTCAAAAAAAACCCTACTCTATAGGTTCACATATCAATTTGCATTGGTATCTCCCCTATTAACAGGTACTTAAAATTATACATTATTTGAATTAATTGAAAAAGTACAGAAAGACATTGCATTGGATACATAAGACTTTGTTGGTTTAAAATTTTGTATAAAAAGGGTTGCATGCTCTACTAACTTTACTTTTGTTATTCAGCTAATTCTAAATACAATCCAAAAGTTACAATACTTTTTTGTACAATAATCTCCTAGAGGAAAATTTTATTCTTATTATCATGTAACAATTTATGTGAAAGATTTCAAAAAACTAATTAGGAATCAAACTTTTACCCAAACGATATAAACTTACTTGTAAATCTTGTCTATAAAAATAATACAATTCTATTTATGATGGGCATTATTCAGAAGAATCAACACTACAAAATGCATGATGGGCCATAAATGAGTGTCTGTATATGCACACAAATACATACAAACATTGATGTGTGTCTACAGAACCTGCCAGTTCTACAATAAATAGTGATGCTGGGAATTTGTGGTTGGACATATTATATCAAACAAAATCAATGTAGCGAATTCCCTAATTCATTATGGTTTAACTATTAATCCTTTCACTTTTTCATAGACCAAGACAGAAGAAGCATTAAAAGAATCTTTAAAAATGTATAAGTCTGGACCAGGGTGTGGCCTAGTGGTAGAGTGCTTGCCTAGCATGCACGAAGACCCAGGTTCGATTCTCCAGTACCACATACATAGAAAAAAGCAGGAAGTGTTGTAAGGCTCAGGTGGTAGTGTTCTAGTCTTGAGTAAGCCCAAGGACAGTGCTCAGGCCCTGAGCTTAAGCCCAGGACTGGAAAACAAAAAAAAATGTATAACTATTTAGTACCAGTGTCTCAAGCCCATAATACTAGCTACTCAGGAGACTGCGATCTCAGTTATGGCTCTGAACCAGCCTGGGAAAACAAACAAGAGATTCTTACCACCAGTAACAAGCAAAAAATCAGAATGGGAATTTGGTTCAAGTAATAGAGCACCAGTTATGAGCAAAAAAGCCCTATTACTAATGCAATGCACAGATACACACACACATACACACACACACACACACACACACACACCACATACAAGTACATACTACTGAAATAAGTTTTTTAAATTATTCATCATATTGTTCTTTGGTTTTTATTTTCTCTAAAATAAGCAATAGTTAATTAAAGATGAGGTGCTTACTAAAAAAATTACCTTGCTTAACAATACACTTAGGACCTAGTATAATCTTAAAAATTATAGGCACAGTTATTTTTATTTTTTTCATATATTTTATTGTAATTAATAGAAGGGTTACATTCATAAGATATACTACATACATAAGACTTTATTTTTTAATTATTTGTTATTTTACTTATGGTAACATAAGGTAGGAAATGAGTACATTTCTGTCCAACATACCATCCTCTTTTATTGGCAATAATGTCCTATAGAAAGTGTCTTGTCATGACTTTTTTTTTTGCCAGCCCTGGGGCTTGAACTCGTTTTGCATACTGTCTCTGAGATTTTTCAAGGCTACTATTCTACCAATTGATCCACAGCACCACTACTGGATTTTTCTGTTTATGTGGTATCAAGGAATCAAACCCAGGGCTTTGTGCATGATAGGAAAGTACTCTATCACTAGGTCACACTCCTTGTCCCATTGCAATGACTTTTACTGCTCAATATAAACACTCATAAAAAATACATTATTTCCTCCTTTCTTGGTGGTTTAGAGAAGTGCAAAGGGCAAATAGGGGAAATAAAAGTTACTCTCTTATTTTGTTATTTCCTTGGTGTCATCTCAATAATCCTCACTAACATTCAACATCTTGGTGATGCCATTTAAAATGCTTATGAAAATATAGTAGCACTTTAATATTCAATAATTTGTGATGAATAATCTGTATTTAACATTCAGAAAGTACCATAATAGTCTCTATTATAAGTAGTAATTGACAAGAAATATAAATATACCTAATGATAAACTTTCTCCTGTAAGTACTACAACAAACAAAATGAAAAATATTTTTTGAAGAAATATTTTATTATCCTATCAATTTCTCAGAAGAAAAGAAGTAAATTGTTTTAAAAATCATTTGTAATCATTAGTATATGTCTAGGATAGTTCCACCAGAGGATCACAATAGCTCAATAGCTATGTGTATATATATATATATGTATATATATATGATTTTATAAAATGATGCTAATTTAAATGAACTACAAGATGGAAACAAGAGGTTGGAGAGGTTGTTTTTGTTTTATTCTTAGTGTACTCTATGTGGTTATTTCTTTCTTCTTTCACCCCCCCCCTTTGGTTTACCTCCTATTATCCCTTTTTTTATTTTGGTACCTTCTATATTATCTATGACTTTATGTGATTGGGGATGGGAAGGGGAATCACAGAAATGATGAGACAAAGGACAAAGGGTAAACTAATGCAACAGACACAATGTTGGAAATGAACTCTACAACTTGGTGGTGGCGGGGGAGGAAGAGTGTGAAGAGGGAGAAGGAAAGCCAGAGAAAATGAGAGTAGATAACAATGTTTGAAAAGAAATGTACTCATTACCTTACTTATGTAACTGGAACCCCTATGTATCACTTTTACAATTAAAAAATAAAATGATACATAACTTGTTTTCATGAAAATTATGATATAATTAAAATTATTTTATTGAATGTAATAAAATTATTTGACTGAATTCAGTTATTACAGTTAATGTACATATAAATTTAATTCTCCATTTCTCAATGTGGAATTCAAAATATCATAGTCAATAAAAAAATAAGATAATTCACATTCTATATGAAGCTTTCTTGTGATATATGCTGTTTTTACACCTTAGGATACAGTGAAATATATTAACTGAAAGTTTGGTGACACCAAAATAATCAAAATGGGAAGATAAAAGCAAACTTTAGAGAGTTAACTTTAAAATAAACTTACAAGTTGAACAACAGAACTTTTCAAAATCAAGCAATATTTAACCATCACTTTGAAAAATACTGAATCAGTGGTACAAAATTATCTGCTGAATGAGTGAATCAATCAGTACCTGCAATTGTACCTCTCTCACTGGGACTAATAAAAGAAAATCTACCTTATTATTTGCTGAAAGCCTATTATGTGTCCAAAATACTGGAATGTTGTCTTATAAAGTTTATAGTCCTGTAGACATTTCAATGACACAATTTTTAAAAATGATGTTGTTCAAGTTAAATATGCCAGTTTTTCAAGATAAGGCCAAAATGTCACTATTCTCTGCTCGGGCTACTAAAAATTTTAAAGGTAATTTAATTTGGTTCTGCTTTTACAGTGAATGACATAGTTTAATTAAGAGTCTTTACATGCATTTTAGGCATTAATAGCTTTCATTGTACAGCCACATTTTTAATCACACCAGGGTTTCTAGGGGCACATTATCCTCATTTCCATCTAAGCAGTTGAAAGAACAGCACTTCCACAAACAAATATTTACATTGGGAAGGCAATTTGGGGGTGGGGAGGGAAGAGAGGGGAAGGCAAATTTTAACCCAAGCCACAATTACATTACAATTAATTTTTTTTTTTTGCCAGTCCTTGGGGCTTAAGCTCAGGGCCTGAGCACTGTCCTTGGATTTTCTCAAGGCTAGAACTCTACCACTTAGACCTCAGCACCACTTCCGGCTTTTTTCTATGTATGTGGTACCAAGGAATCAAACCCTTGTCTTCGTGCATGGTAGGCAAGCACTCTACCACTAGGCCAAACTCCAGGCCCAATTAAATAATATTTTAACCTGCATTTATTCTGTTCTTATCCATAAGTAATCTTCACAATGTAATTATTTACCTGTTTGGTTTTTTAAGGTTTTTGTTTCGTTTGCTTGTTTGTCTATTTTGGAAATGAGGATTTTACCCAGGCTGTGACTTTCTAGGCAAGGGTTCTTGTCACTTAAGCCACACTTCCCTATCCTTTTGTGATGAGGGCTTTTCCAATAGAATCTCCCGGTAACTTTGTCCTGGCTGGTTTGCAACTGCAATCCTCCTGTCTCTGCCTCCTATGTAGATGAGATTACAGATTTATACTGTTATCTACAGCCTGAAGTTACTTTCAAGAGCTTGTTTACAAATATATGCAATCACAAATGTGATTAACATATAATCACATGAAATTCTATTTCTAGACATCTAATATTAAATGTACTTACCTTGTAAAGGATTCTTTAATGAGACTTTTCCAAACACAACTTTGTTTATGTTTCTATAATATAAAAACCATTTGAGATAACCCTCTCTATAAAGATAATTTTGGTAAAATTTGTCCTATCTTCATGAAGAATTACTTTTCTGTCAGCTGAAAACTGGGACACACAAACTGGGAATGAGCAGAAAGTAAGAAGGAATGAATTTAACTCATACAATGCACAGTGACTTTTAAAAGTATATTCAGTCTTTCCAATCTCAAAGATTTATAATTCTGAATAGATTTTCTAACCCTGTGATTTAAAAAAGTGAACTGAAAGTGTGTAAAGTACACATAACGCTATGACCTTTGGTCTCTTCTTTTCAATTATTTATGGAATGTAAATATAGCTTTTGTAAAATGCTGTCATTTTAATATGAGCACACTTATACATTATTTAAAAGCAGCACCTGACTCACTTATCTGTTTTGACAATAAAATGAGAAAATGTTCGCAAAGCATCTCAAATACCTACGGCATCTCAATGTATTAGATCCTTTCCATTCCCAAGATAATAAAGTCAAATTGTCACAGAACTCATGGGAAAAATAAGCATTCTGTCTCTCCAGTGTCACTACTTTTGATGAGAGTTGACCAGCCAAACAAATATGCACCTTAAAAGGAACAAATAAACACTCTTCAATTGAACCACTTTCTGGAAGAAACTAAGTAGACAATGTGCTGTGGAATTGTGTAATTTCTGATCAAAGAAGATTTGATGAGTCCCATTACTTAATACAAATCGAGAGAATAAGAACAGGCAAAGATCACATAACTGCAAACATGCATGGAAATTACAGGATAAAGTTGACACTTAGAAGTGTGGGAACCATTAACATAATTTCTTTAATCTTTCTTTTTTCTTTACTGTACCCCTCCCAGAGTTTAAACTGGGGGGCCTGGGTTCTTTAACTAGCACTTTTTTAGGAAAGCACTCCACCACTTGTGCCACAGCCTCACTTCTGGGGTTGCTGGGGAGAGCAAGGGTACTTATCTGGAGATAAGAGTCTCAAGGACTTTCCTACCCTGGCTAGCATGAAACCCAATCCTCAGATCTGAGCCTCCAGAGTAGTTAGGATTACAGGCATGAGTAACCAGCTTCTGGCAACATGATAACCTTTCAACCCAGCAGATCTCATTCTGGAAGAGTGCAGTAATTGCAATGCTCTTAAATTTCCGGAGCCACCAGTGTGATGTACCAGAGCACAACTAATGGATGTGTGAATCACTGGTATTCTATGTTCTTTAGAGCATCTGTATTTTTAAATTTTTAGTCAAGAAAGGTAAGTTCATTCTGCTTCCCTCCTCTCAAGCACAAGTTTATGAGACAGTGGGCTTTTATCAGTGACAACAGTAGATTTTGGATGAAGTGTCATCTTCTCTTCCCCACAATGTCATGTTCAAAGTCAAGTCTACAAGCAAATCTCATGGTTCAGCAGTATTTTGAAACTTACTGGGTACTGAAATGTGTTTTTCTTTGTATTCTGAATACACAGTTACGTAATTTCTAAGATAACTTTAAAATTAGTCTTTGTCAAATAATTTGGAATTAATAAGTAAACCTACCTCTTAAAGCAATCCAGAGGAACACAAAAGACAGATGGGAAAAGTGAGTATAATCTATTTTTTATACCTAGTGTTTACAAAAGAAAAGACTCTCTTCTTGTAAGGAAAATTCTCTGCTACATGGCAGCTATTGAATAGAGTGGAAAGAAAGCATCTTGTTGGAAAACAATAGAAGTAGAAATTCAACCATATGACAACTAAGCTCTAGAGGACATAAGCCTGAGCTTCTAGTCATAAAAAAATCAAATCAAGGAGTCTTTTAATTTAGCTATTGGTATCCATTATGCTGCTGCCATCAGAGTGTCAAATATTCTAAAATACTTACTCACTAGCTGCATATTAAATATGGAAGGTGAATGGGGCTTGGTTGGTGAGTTTTATGATATAATTAATAGGCATTGTCAGAAACTCTCAGTGTGATCATGGGGGGTTGGCAACTCTTTGTTAGTTTCATTCCAGACTCTGAGAAATTGGCCAGATGGCATGTCCTACCACCAAAGTACATAGTTGTAGAAGACAGCCTTTTTCAGGATTTCAAATCCTTTTTGTTTTGCCAACTTCAAGGCTCCTGCATTACTTCACTTTGGTATAGTTTAACTATAATTATTAAAGCCACATAGACGATTTTAAGAGTCTTTGCTGGTATAAAATTCCACTGGTATAAAAAAAACTATTAGTATAAATAATGCTTCTCTTACATATACCTCATTGAAAAGACAACATAAAAAAAGTAGGAAAAATGTTCCATTATACATACTAATCCACAATGTGCCATAAACACATGTGAGTTTTTTTTTCTGACAACACTAGGAGTTTGAACTGAGAGTCTGATGCAAACACTTGCTTCCTAGGCAAGTATTATATCAATTGCTCGACTCGTTTTGTAGACAGGATTTGGTGCTTTTGCCTGAAATTGTACTTGTATCTTGATTCCCCTACATCTGCTTCCTGTGCATCCAGGATTCTAGTCCAGTATCAGCACACCTGGCTCATTCTTTGAAACAGACTTCATCAACATTTTTCTCAGGCTGGTCATAAGCCATTATCCTCTTACCACTTCTTCCTGAGCATCTGAGCTGACAGGTTTGACTATCACTACCAAAAGCTTTTAGAGCTCTGGTCACTCTCTCAGTGACCTGAGTCTCTGCCTCAAAGTCACAGAATGGGGGAAGGACAGAGGATGCAAGTCAGTGGTCAAGCATACACTTGGCATACAAGAATCTAAATAAATAAAACCCAAAATAAGCAAATAAAAAGGAAGGGAAAATAAAAGATTTGCAGGCTGAATGATCTGGTATTTTCTGACTGCAAAATCCACATTGTATGAATCTTTCTATGTGCAATCATTCATAAGCTTTATAGTTCTCCAAGCAGACCCTAGCTGAGCTTTCACAATTAAAATATATGGCCTTAAAAACTTGCTAGAGTCCTTGAGGTTCTATGAGAGTAATAATTTTTAATTTTGCTGAAGAACAAATTTTATTTGCGCACACTGCAAGAATATATGGAAGAAACGATTCAGATTTATTATAAGGAAATCTAGCCCTCTGTCTCCTATTTGTATCTCAATGAATTCATGTTATATTCAGCCACACAAGTGTCCTAAAGGGTCTACTTATTTTTCCCCTCATTTTAGGGAAGATATCAATAATGTACTATATTTGATTTCTTTGAAAAATTTGGTGTTTTATAGAAAACTTGAAATATCTTGTTTTCCCCCCTGAGGGGCAGGTTTGGGGGAGAGGGAAATGGGGACCAAAACATGAGAAAGGGTGTCAATGTTTGTAAAGTAATGCACCTTCTATCTGGTAAATATAATGTAACCCGTCTATTAATTACAATAAAAAATATATGAAAAAAGAAAACTTGAATTATGCTAGATGTTAACTAAATGTGACTGTACAATAAAAACTAGAAACAGGAAACCTATGGAAATGCCCAACATACCTTCAATTTATATAAGCATCTCCTACCTCCTCCACCTAATCACTCATCAAAAAATTTGATATGTAAACCAATATATGCATGTTAATTAAAATACTTTCCTTCTCTAAATTAATATATAGTATAAAACTTTATAATTAAAATAAATAACCATGCAAGTTATTCAAAAATTATTTAAATAATTTTATTTATTTAACTTTGGGGTATATTTGGCACATGTGTTGTTGAGGTATCTTGATAAACAGAGAATTTCTCAACAATAGTTGTTTGTGGTAATAACAGTTATTAGTACTGACTCCTTTTTCAGCTTCCATTAGATTAACAGAAATACCATTTAATTATTTCCTACTTCAAGTCTGGGATGCTTTTATATATTTAAATTGCTGCTACCAATTAAAACACACTGATAATGCCTGTGAAATACAAAACATTTAATAGGACTAAACTAATTCAGGTCAGATGAGAAGCGGTCAATAACTGGTGAGTGAATGGATGAGTGTACTGACCAAATTAAAGTCCTGAGCCTGCCATTCAAGTTGTATCTATGTGTTTAAGTTATCTTATTGAATAAGAAAAAATAAAATGTCCTAAAATTATATCTGACCATCAATGACTGATGGATTTATTGAGACAGGGTCATGCCATGTAGCCCTCAATGACTTTGAATTTGTGATCCCTCCTAAGTACCAGGACTACAGATATACACATGGGTGCACATTTAGCTCACAGGATAAATCAATACTTCAAAAAAATCAATCTCAATTATAAAATATCTCCAAATTTAAAATCATAACAAAAAATTTAAATATACTTATTAAGTCATCTGGGACATTTAAAATTAGTATCATCAAGATCAAATTTGAATTGAATATAAATACCTAGATGATACTGATCCCAATAATTTAAAACATACATTTTAACTTTGGTGGAAATTCTTATTTTCCAACCAACAAAAAGCACATTCCCTCTCATTTATTGTTTTATAAGTAACAGATAAAAACAAAGACAGGAAACAGAACAATGAAAGAGGAAAAAGAGATAATCTGATAAAAGTTGTATATACTATGGAAGTTGTTTGAATGTAAAAAGTAAATAGAAAAGAAATATTTATTCTATGAACTTGTAGTCAGCTATGTGGGAAATCAAAATGACTTTGGAGAAGAGTTTCAGGGACAGAGAAATAGATACTGGAAATCAAAAGTTATCTAGAAATATTGAAATAGTATACATCAATAAAAATGGCAGAGTACCTCTACTGCTACACGAAGCCAATATTAACTGGTAGTTTACATTTAGAATACAAAATGTTTGATAGGCATGAAAAACTAAAGACTGATAATTAAGAAATGCAAATTTTAAATTTGGTGGGGGGTTGCATATGCATAATTACATTCTTAAAAGCTTTTTTAAGCAAGAAAAAAATACTCTTAAACTCTGAAACAGAATATACCTCGTAAAGGTTTTCTGAGAAATAATTGCTAATGTGTTTCACAATATTTGATGAATATTGATCCAGCATCTCCAATGCCTAACCATACTGCTCACAAGTGAAACTCTATCCTATGAATCTCAGATTCTCTTCCACAGTTTCTGTTTCTCTGTATGACATAACACTATGGAATAATGACATGTTTGTTACTTATTTTATTTAATTATCTATGATATGATAAATGTCACATGTCTTTTATTTACAACCACATAAAGACAAGCAGAGTGGCACCAAAATAGTAAGTAGTTGATTCCCATAATTACATCATTAGTCAAACTAAGTATATTTAAATAATTTTGTTAATTTTGTCTATGATATTGATTACTCAAAAATAATATCACTGAAGGCTCATGTACATATGTATTTTAAACAGATCATAGTGATGTGAGTGTCTGTACTGAACATGAAAACATTGTGTACAATGAATTATCAAGTTATCATGGCAGTTTAACAAACAGTATATTCAATATAACTCAATTTTGAGTTACAAATACAAACAGTACAAATCTGAACCTGGAAAAATACACTACATATAAGTATCCTGGTTATCTCTAACTAGTAAAATCATTGGTGACTTATACTATTTTCTGACATGAATTCATAGATTATGTATATTTTATTCAAACTAAAATTCTAAAACTATATTTATCAGAAAACGTGGAAAATCCAAAGGAAAAAGGTTAGAATAGACAAAAGGCCCAATCTTTAGTTTAAATGTAGTGAATTACCAAACACCAAGCAAACTTTTGAAAAAAAGGTTTATTATTTAAAGTTTTACAATAGAGGGGCAGAATTGGTACCATTACTCTTGCTGCCAATGTACTTGCATCAAATAAAGCTCTATAGTAGGATCTAGTCATTGTATTTGTAGAGGGGGGAAAAAACAAAAATAAAGTCAAACATTTGTTTTTGCCCTTTTAGAGATCTAACGAAACCAACTACTAAACCAAAGCACAACTCTTCACTTTAGTTAGTGTCTTGATTCATATTAACATCAGCTTCTTATATTACTACTTTAGATAAAGCAAGAAAATCAAATCCCCAAAGTAGGAAACATTTCTTTTGTTTGCATAGAAATATCAACAATGTATAAAACCAATTCTAACTGTATTTCAACAGTGCCTGAGGCAGTAGACTTTAGAAATTCACTTGGAGTAGCTAGGAGAATTCTTTTCATTTCCAACTTCACTTTTAGCCACATATCCATCACTGATATTGCTGCAGTGTTGCAAACTAACCCTTTTACAAGAAGCCAAAAGTATGCTATTCTTCACATCAGTGTGGTCTTCTAATTCCTTATCAAACGTACATACACACACACACACACACACACACACACTTTTAGAATCAAGTAGTGATGCAAAGCCATGATTTAATTAGGGGCACGGCCATTTTCTCTATCATTAAACAGTAGCTATTATTATTACATGTACTGAAAATGACCCACAACAGCTATCTATTAATTGGAAAACCTATTGTGAGATCAGTTGTCTATAACTTGGATTAAATAATGATGAAGTACAAAGCTTTAGGACTCACTCCAGCAGCATATGCAAGAGGATCTATGACTGAGGCCTTGTGCCTGGAGACCCTGCATATTCCAAGCTCACAAGGGTAAATGCACTAGTGAATATATAGTATCTCTGTCACTTGTGATACAGTGTTCAGTATAGACTACGGTGAACCAGAACATTGCAAATACAATTTGTCTCTATGAATCTCCTCAGCATGTCCTTAAAATAAATGATAGTTCTCTCCCGATGTCATATGAGAGTGTGACAAGTGCTACTGCCAACCATGGACAACAATCCACTTCACAATGAGGGGAGGTTTGGGGTAGTGACTTGCTTCAGTAAGAGAGAAGATGTATTGACTGCTAGAACCTTCCTCTCAGAAAGACTGACTGTACTGAGCATCCCTTTCGTTGCTTCTCTGTGAGCATCACAAATTAGCATCACCTTCCTAATATTTGTACATCATGCAGTGACTCAGGTCGTTAAAGCATATCACCTTTAACTATGAGGCTGTACATCATAACATGAATGCAGTCTGAAATGATTTCATTAAGTTGGCTAGTAGATGCACAGTGAATGCTGATATGGGTATTTCATATTTCATTTTAGTGAAAACATGATAAGTCTTCATGTGAAATGTCAAATAAGATTTTCAACTTCATCTATTTCATTTTCTGTATTAATTACTTACAAATTACGTTTGTGATTTGATTTTAATAAGACAAATTATTTAAGAAAAGTCCCTTGGTTATCTCATATTGTTACACTATTTCACCTTGTTATTTGATATATTGTATACATGCTTATTTGGTTATTTGAAATAGGATAGGGAAGGGGGGAAAAGAAGGTGACGGGGGGGGGGGGGGGGGGGGGGGGAGGAGGGAAATGAGGACCAAGACATGGGAAAGGGTATCAATGTTTGTGAAGTAATGCACCTTCTATCTGGTGAATATAACGTAACCCTTCTATTTTTTTTGGGGGGGGGGCAGTCCTGGGCTTGAGCTCAGGGCCTGAGCACTGTCCTTGGACTTTCTCAAGGCTAGAGCTCTACCACTTGACCCTTAGCACCACTTCCAGCTTTTTTCTACATATGTGACACCGAGGAATTGAACCTGGGTCTTCATGCATGCTAGGCAAGCACTTTAACCACTAGGCCAAACTCCCGGCCCCCCTTCTATTAATTACAATAAAAATATGTGGAAAAAATCCTGGTTCAAAAAAAAAGAAAAGCAAAATTTTTCAAATGCACATGAAAAGTAATTTTTAATAAATTTTCAACCTTAATTTAAAATTTTAAATGAATACTCATTTTGGTGTGTTTTGAATACATTTTTGTTTACCTTATTTATTTTGTCAATAGGGCAAAGTTGTATGTCTTTTAATATAACATAATTACTAATGAAATTAAGAAAAATAAGCTAATGGTGTAAACAATTTGATCACTTTTATTTATATAGCTACTTCATTACTCAGGCAAAACACTAATAACCAATCTCGGTATTTCTCCCTAAATTTTTAGACTATGCCTGTCATATAGTAGTTAAGTTCCAACACCTTTCCTTACCAATAGTGTAAAATAGAACTCACTCTATACATAAGTTTTCTTAGTTTCAAGAGATTAACGAATGTTTCTACAAATATACCACTTTGGTAGAATGATTACTTTTGTGAACCGGGAAGAAAATCGAGTTCTTCCTGTTTTCTTAGATGTAGAATCTCTAAAGACTCAACTGTCATGAATCCCCTGCTCAGGGGATTATTAACCAAGAACTGGGTGAGATCATGGTGAGGAGAGGGTGGTGATGGCAGGCCAGATATTGACGCTGTAGCTAAGCTACCACTGATTCTCCTTTGAACCCACTCATCTTTCCTCCTCATTAATTCTCCTCTAATTAACATACATGCCTTCTTGTCCTCTCCATTATACAAGAGCATATAAATATTTAGATGTCATTTGTGGGGACTGGAGTATTCAGTTGAACATGTGATGCCTTCATGAATGAAATAAATGTATATTCTATTGTGTATGTGTGTACTGTTAGTATATTGCATGTACTCAATTACAAAATTCTTGTAATAGACAGGCACCAGTGGTTCATGCCTATAATTATTTTCTTAGGAGTCTGTCTGTGAGACTTTTATCTCCATGCAATCACCAGAAAACTGAAACTAGAGCTGTGGCTCCAAGGGATAGAGTGCTAGCCTTGAGTAAAAAGCTCAGAGATGGCACCCAGATCAGGCATTCAAGTCCATGAACCAACTCCCCCCCCCAAAAAAAAATTACTATGAGGCAGGTATAAAGTTTTCTCTTCCTTTATGCAGTTAAGGTGTTAAGGTCATTTGTTAACATGGCATTTCATGAATGCTAAACTATACCTAAAACCTGTCCACTGCATATTTTTTATAAAGAGTACTGTGTAAAAACATAATCTCAGAACCAGCCAACAAAAATAATGAAAGTCACATGTAACATGGCTATGAACATCTGTTAGTTTTTAATTGGTATTTTGGGAACAGAGCAAAGGGTTACATATTATGTTAGAAATGTAGTTCAATCTTCAGATTACTCACTATACTTATTGCAATATACCTACCATACAGTGAAGATACACTATATTATGTTGCTTATGGCATTAGTTTATTTTTCTTATTTTCACTTAAAATATAATTATAGTGTAGTCACAATTGTACACAATTTTTCTATTGACAAAATAAACAAAAATATACTCAAAATGTAGCAAAATGTTAGGCATTTCTGGAACCTATTCATTACATCCGAACACTGTTAGACTTGTCACTGTAGGCCTGCTGCTTCGTGGAACTTATCATTTGATGGTACTTCAAACAGCCAAGTTGAAACAGTAAGAGACTCCTTACAACACACACAATTAATTTGTATTTTCAAAAGCTGACACTAATCTCCCAGTTAATAATCAAAATATCTCAGTAATATTTAAATTATTGATATAATGTATCCTACATAAAATTTTTCCTTCTGTTATTATCCAAACAGTTCACCAGGAATGATATAAACTTATCAATGTGAGTATACATAATTTGACAACATAATATGCGTATCTATGGCTTTGTATATTCACATAGCAAATCAAGAAATAATAGTAATTTTACTGTTCTTACATATAACTAAGTACTTTCTATAAAGTATTTTAAGTATTTTTGCATCCTTGATTTACTCTTCAAATATCATAACATGTTGCTATAAATATTATTCACATCCCATAAAAAAAACCTAGCCAGGCATTGGTGACTCATGCCTGTAATCCTAGCTACTCAGGAGGCTGAGAGCTGAGGATCAAGGTTCAAAGCCAGCCTAGGCACTAAAGTCTGTGAGACTCTTATCTTGGATAAACCACCAGAAAACCCAAACTGCTGTTGTGCCTCAAGGGGCTGGGTGGTAATCTTGAGATGAAGAGTTCAGGGACAGTACACAGGCCCAAAGTTCAAGTCACATGACTGACAAAAAGAAAAAGGAAAAAAGAAAGAAAGAAACTTGGATATAGCTACCTTTGGTACTGTTTAGTCACTGAGTTCAGTAATGGTTGAAAAGTCTGACTCCAGTTAGCACATTGTCTTCCTTCCACAAACAAATAAAATTAATGACATTCTAATATGAGCCAGTCACCACACATATTCTCTCATTCTACAGATAGAGCAGAACAGTACTGGTTATAAATACAAGGTAATAAGTTTTATAATAAATATCCCCAAAAGAACTGCAACAGAGTTCTCCACAGTAGAAATGAAAAACAAATACCTGAACACATTCTATTCCCTAGATCTTCTTACACAGAGTGAAAGGGCCATTATAAGATGTAGTGGTACTATAGTATATATGAAATTTTTAATTACTAATATAGTTTATTATTACTACAAATATATTAATAAAAAGATTAAATTGGACCATATTTTAAGTATATATGAATTTGCTTATTTTTTATTTTGTGGCATTTCAGACAGTGTTATTTAGTATAATTTCCAGACAAAATATACAGTGGGTTTCAAAGTAAAATTGAATAATTTATTTCCATAATTTAGAACAAAGAAAACAATACAATACAAACTGGCTTTTCAAAATCTGCATTTCTGTTTGCAGGTAAGGCATGTTAATGAGAAACTTATTAGATGAAATAATAATCACATTTTGACAAGGCACAGAAGAAAACTTCTATTAAGAGATTTTGTTCACACTTTCCTTTCCTCCAAGCATATCATACTTCATACAAGGACGCTTCAAGTAGAGAAATTTTGGGAAATGATGGCAGGTGTCTACACATAAGCACCCTCTCATTACTCTTCCCAGGTCCCCAGATTAGCCATTGAAAACGAATTCATTAATTACTTAATGAATTGTGCACATATGTTCAAAGATACAGTGAAGATATTCCTCACTGACTCATTCTTTATGCAAAAGGAAAAAGTAATAATAACAATCTGCTTGACCTGGAGTAGCTGGGAAAGGGGTGCTTTATTTATACAACAGAATACTGCCAGAACTGAAAACCAAGAGCTTCAAATTTTGATATAGACATAGCTCAAAAAGAAGTGGGATCAAAGCCTCAACAGGAAAAGACTATAAATACTATGAGACAATTCATGTAAATAAATATGTTCCCATGTATATATATATATATATACATATGCATATATACATAGACATGATAGAACAATACATGCTATGCATTTGGGAAATGGATTTAAGAATGTGAAAGTGTGCATCAGGCCAAAAATACAAAACAAATAAAAATAAAACCTATGTAAAGCATCAAGACAGTAATCAAAGAAAACAGCTCTATCTATGCAGCAACCAAAAGGTAGAAACATACATAAAAAGCAGATTGTGAAACATCATAATGGTTGTGCCGAGCAGACATTATGTAGGCCAAAAAAAATCCTTTACCATAGTGAAACTGCAGAGCCAGGAAAATGATTCAGTAGGAAAATGGAATGATCAGATCTATGGCATAGGAAGGTAGCTGTGACTGTGGGTGATTTGGTAACAGGATTAGAAACTGGCTGTGATAATCCAGGTAAGAGACAACAAATCTTCTAGCCCTCTGAGAGAAGAGAAAAGACAGACGATTTCAAAAACAGCTATGAAGATCAAATCCATGGTTCAAATGAGGGGAAAGATGCGAAATAAATTTTTTTTAAGTATTGCTGAGAATTGATGGTTCACCTTCCTCATGACCTAGAAAGCTGATACTGGGAGAATTTCAATTCAGGGCCAGTCAGTGTGGAAAGTATCTGAGACCCCTTCTCAATGAAGATCTGGGTGCAGTTAGCCAAATACATTTTGAAGGATCTTTCCAAAATATGAATAGCTAAGTGAAATTGTAGTTTTGTGCATAGTTTTATGGCTTTTAAAGGTCAGTTGGAAACCATATGCTCTGGTCTCATGCTCAGTGCATTAACAGGTATATATCTGAAGGTGGTAATTATTAATTTTTCAAGAAAGATAAATCTTTTGGAATCAAATAGCATATAGTTGAGAGAATAAGGAAATCAGAAATACATTGTAAAATGTAATTTTGATTCCCATCAACACTCATGTCCTATTCTGATTTTATTGAAACTTTTCCTTTAGAAACTTGCTGCATCAAGTTTCAGCATGAAGTCATTATAATGCTAATTAGGTTATACATATTAAAAGAGTTATACTACAGCAACTCTACATGTGCAATAGCCAAACTTAATACATAACAAATTGGATTTTTTCCCAATATGGAGAGTTTCTCATTACAGATAATTACTCTGAAAAGTACATTTTTTATCATTGCTATATTCCTAACAACCATAAAGGAAAAAATGTATCCATTAAAACATTTTTAAGAGTCTAGTCAAGAAAAACAAAGTTCATTAAATTTTTGGTATCATCTTCGAATGACTAATAAAAGTCCTGTCTTCAGGATTCATATTAGAAATTTTAATATCCATTTATTATAATAATATATAAGTTGTACCTCAGTTACATATAGTGATTCTCCTTTAAAAATTTCCAGATGTATAACACTGATGAATTAATAAGTAATTATAAAATAAACCTAAATATATAATTAAACTCAAATGCATTCCAGTGATTCATGAAAGATTCAATAATTTTGAAACTATTGTTAAGATGGAATCAAGAGTGGTTAGTCATGATTAGAACATTCAGTTAATTTGTTTAGTAATTTAAATAATCCACTCAAATGAGCTATGTAATTTGTTTCTTGAAACAGAACTTTGAAATATGATCTAAACAGTACGGCTTTAAAAAGCACATAAGTAAAGAGGACGAGCATTAGACTACAAAGCATTCTTCTACAGCAAATTGAGAGCTCAAATTATACTATTTCTCGTACTCTTATAAATTTATTCTTGACCTTGCCTATCATTACATAAGAAACCACTGCTGAGAGTTGCGGTTAACACAGCTATGAAACTTTAATATCATCTTCCCTTTTTACAAGTGCTGTGATTTTCTGTCATTACTAGGATAGCTTAGATTGAGATATGAAAGCAGATGTACTGACACATTAGATAACCAGACACTGTTTAAAGGACACAGAACTAGCTTCAAAGAAAAGGAAAGGAGCTTCACAACAGGTCCCATGTCATGTCATCAATTACAGACCTGTCACACTAATGACTAAGGAAATGCAGGGAGCAGTGACAATGGGAACATTCATCTTGTTCTTCCCTGGAAGAGATGCACCTGTATCCCACTGCACTCTGTCTTTTGCCACCTCCCGCTTTCCTGACTTTTGTTCTCCATGACAGTGAATGTGATCATGAGACCATAGCCTATCCATCATCCTTTCTTCCTGAAAGGCACCTTGGCTGCGGTTAATGACTGTAATAAGACCAAACAATAGGTACCAAACTTCAACCTCTTGTATTCAGACTTTCTTTAAAAAAAAAAAAAAGTGGGGGGAGGGGGAGAGTAGGGGCTCAATTGATACATAAAAGGGAGGAGATCAAAGGGTTCTAACAGAAAGGCAAATAATATTTTGTACTAACTCACATATTTTACTCTCTTAGTTTGTGTCATAAATATCTACCAATATTTTGATAGCAGATGGGACTGAAAAGTAAAGGAACTGATGTTCTTGTATGAATTAGACAAAAAGCAGAAAGACATGGTAAGAATGCAGATACTTACAGACTTATGCATGCAACCCTTGTGTTTACCAACAAATGTTTCATTTTAGATTGCATATTACTGATTTCCCAACAATAAAGCAACAATGCCTTTTAACAGTCAATTTGCATCTAGCAATGACTTTATCTTCTCCACACCACATTTATATAAGATGGCAGACATATTCATAGTCAGAGAAAATTTTTTTTAAAAACAAAACAGATAATTTGATATACATCATATAAAGATCAACCACTTAACACATATTTATTGCATACCTAGAATTGTGACAGATGGCCTCCACAGAAACTGAGCTGCGTGAAGCTAGATTCTTGTTTCCTCACTTACCACCTATGTGGACTTGGAAAAATTGCTTAAACTCTCTGGATTTTAGATTTACCATCTTTTTAAGAGAGTAGAATGATGGATCTCAGAGATGAGATTTTTTTTTTAGATTTCTAAAATCTAAAATGAGAAAAGTACATTCTCACCACTAAAAATAAAAATCCTATCAAAGAGTGATTGCTATTTGCTACTGCTAGCATTGTTTGTATGATTATTACCAATACTATTGATTTTCTTAAATCAACACTGTTTTTGTCTCTGCCTGCTATGTTTACATGACAGGCACTGGAAAGAACTTTCAATGATTCTGATTACCATAGAAAATTCATTTCTATTTTCTACAGTAAATCTGGAAGAGTAAATTACTTGAACAGTTGGGAATTCTAAAGCCTTTTTCTTACTCAATACTAAGAACTCCAAGGGATAAGAAAATTAATGCAATCTGTTTTCTAACAACGAAGACTTTTAAAATATAGTAAGAGGACCAAGCCTTATAAAATATAGCCATCAATGTTTCTGACATAAAGTGGTAATACATCTGGTGATCATTTTTCCAAAGTGCTTGGGACTGGGAGAGTCTTCAATTTGGGAATGTCTGCATGTACATATTAAGATATTTTATGGATGAAATTCAGATTCCTTTATAATTAATGTACACCTTATACCCAAAATCTAAAGGTAATTTTACATAATATTTTCAGTGCACCTGATTTTTACTGGGGCTGGTATTGTGAAGTCGGATATAATTTTCCATTTGTAGAGTCATGAAGACTTTAAGATTTAGGAGCATTTTGTATTAGAGATGTTCATAGCATAAAAATGTGCAAGCCCGTTACTCATGACCTGATTCATATAATTGTAACTCCTCTGTATATCAACTTGACAATAACAATAGAAAAAGAGTTCTGAGAGGAGTATAAGGCACATAGAATGCAAGAAAAGGAAAGCTAGGAGCAGATACAGAGGGCCCTAATGGATTGTATCCTAAGGAAGTCAGTTTACATTTGACTGCCTACAGATGAGGGAACAGTCCTCTGCTCTACTTACAGTAAGGTAGGAACTAACGGTTGATACTAGAAAATTATCTAATTTACACTAGATAACAATGTTCTATAAAACTGTGTTAAAATCTACTGAGGGTAGGGAGGAATGAGAGGTGGAGGATGCCTGCTAACATGGTTTATGTGCTGATTTTCAAATCTTGGAAATGGCTTCCTTTTAAAATTTTTTCCAGTTTCCCTTACATTGGCAAGCAGTTTCAGAACCTGAACTTTTGAGTAAGGATCTACATTGGGACAAAACAGTGTGATAGTTGCAGAACTTTTACTTTTGATAAGTTCCAGAGGTTAATATATTTGAGTCATTGTATTTATTTTGAGTGATCTCTTAGGAAGCCTACCCTAGCAACTTAACTAATGAACAGGAACCAATTACCCACTGAAAATTATAGGGAAAGTAGTAGTGATTATAGGATTGTTATTACAGGTGTGATGGACAAAGTCAGCATCTAATAATGGAATATCCAGTGAAAGGACATGTTTTCTACAACTCCAGCAGATAGTCTTCTATTGTGCCTCTATATGGTTCACAACTGCCACCATGAATTTTATGGTAAATGTTTCAATATTACTTGTATATCAGTTTGAAGAAAAATTCAAATCCACGATAAACAGATTTTTTAAATAAAGCTATATTTAACTTAAATATTTTGGCTTCTGGCACATAAATATTCACTAATCTTTCCTTTCCTTTCTAAAAAGATGTAATGACTAATGGGATTTATCTTCCCAAAGCACCCACAGTCTCCATTGGTTCAAGTCTTCATTAAATTTTCTAGTGAGGCTTGTAGCCTCTGGCTTCAATGATATTTTCCATTAGATTTACATTTAAGAATATGAGGTTTTATATTGTTTTTCTTTCTACACAGACAAGATCCCGTAATTAAGAACAAAAAGAATAAAGATGCAGGAACACAAGATTCTTGTCACATCCTGTCTCTTTACTGAATAAAATATTTCTGGCATTTTATTATAAATATACACATACTTCAGATACAACCTTTTGTAATTGGTTTATATCAGTTGAATGAAATTTCTCATTTTAAATTTGAGTAAAAATGATTTATTTCATAAAACTGTCAAGAAGGTTACTATAAATTTATTCTAAACACCCATCAGGATTTAATACTTGCCCAAGGGACTTAACAAAATTTATGCACATTATGATATACTCTGATTAAATCTTTCAAATCTAGGGTAAAATAGGTATTGGTCTCTTAAAAGTGGTATTCATTCTATTTCTTATTATTTAGAATATTTTTTAATAACTCTCCAAAACAAAGATAGGTCCTGTCCCTCAATCATACACAAAGTTTGCTTATTAATTCTGGCATCCCAGGGCTACAAGCTTGTGAGGCAGGCACTCCACCACTGAGCGGGACCCCCAGTACTTCAGACCAGTAGTATTTTGAGGACGAGTGTTTTATTATTTTTTAATCCACGGGTTGGAAATCAAAATAGGTCATTAACACCACAAAAGTCCGTAGTTTTTTTTCTGTATATGCTGGTGAAGGACTTGAAATCAAAGCATGGAGCTATCTCTGAGCTTTTTCCACTACAGGTTTACCATTCTACCATTTGAGCCACAACTCTACTTATGGTTTTTTGAGTGGTAAACTGGAGATAGAAGTCTCCTAAGCTTTCTGCCCAGGCTGGCTTTGAACCATTATCATCAGGTCATGGTTTCCTGATAAGCTATGATTACAGGTTATAGGCATGAGTCATTGATGCCCAGTGCAATACAATTTTAGATAACTGTAATGAAAAGAAGTAAGAGGAATTGGCATATAAATGGCAAAACCAGTAATTTAGGAAATGTGTGATTCTAGGATTCAATGAGGATATGAGAAAAGTAGGACTTCCCTAAGTTATTTAAAAATCTGATATGAGAAAATAGCAAATTTGTTGAAAACAGTCAATATATAAATATATATATATGACATATCCCATATGCAATTTTCTGGAATCCAGATTGAGTATTACACATTGGTAAACAATACTATAATTTAAAAAAATAGTTCTGAACCCTTTTCTATCAGTCCTTTAAATATGTCTATGGTTTCTCACAGTGGTGAAAACTCAAATTTCCCTGTTTAAAATAATCAATTCTTTCCTGGTAATATGATTTGCCTTAAACCACAAAGCATTACAGTGCTATTAATGACTTTATTTACAGTTTAAAAAGATATTAACCAAGCAACAATTTATCCTCATGTGTGAACATATATTTCCCAACATATATTTCTAAATTCTGAACTAAAATATACCATAAAATATCCAGCATATCAAGGATGATGATGATGCACTTAGTGGGGTGAAGGTACTAGAAAGGTATTAGAGAGAAGAAATACTTAGCTTTATCATAGGCACTGCCCCCAAACCATTACCACCTATGGTAGAGGCATTCATCCTATTTTTCCCTCAGTCATCCCAAGTACAAATTGAAAGCACAAAGATGTACTCTCTCTAAAGTTTCTATGAGGTTAAATTCCTAGTATTTTATGATTGCATTCTTTTGCAATCCTGAAAGTAACTACAACCCTTTCAACCATATTATGAGCAAACTTAGTCTTTGTATTAAATTATTTTGCAAAAATAACTGACTTACTGTTTTCTGAATAAGATCTTTGTATGATAAAAAAAGTTTTAATGCTAGGGCTATTAAGACAGTTAAAAGAACTACAGGAGAGAGAGTACAAGGCAGAGTACAATAGAGAGAAGGAGGGAAAGAAAGGAGGAGAGGAACAGAATGGAAACACCCATCCTGATGTCAGCATTTCTGCTAAGTTGTGAATGGAAGATGTCCAACTCATGTATACTTTCTAGAACTCAGTACCTCCATGATAATATAATAATAATAATAATAACAATAACAATAGTAATCATAACAACAGAGGCAGGCATTGATGACTCACACCTGTAATCCAGGCTCCACAGGAGGATGAGATATGAGGATCAAGGTTTGATGCCAGACTAGGCAACAAAGTATACACTTTTATCAATTAACTACTGGGGAAAAAAGGCAGAAATGGAACTGTGGCTCAAGTAATAGAGTTCCAGCCTTGAGCAAAGAAGCTCAGAGACAGCACCCAGCCCCTAAGCTCAAGACCCAAGACAGAAGCCAAATGCTAAATAAGTAAATAACATGGTAGACATTTTCCCAATGACTTTCATAAATTTTTAAATATACATTGGTAAATTAATTACATATAAATCTTTAGTTATATTGCCAAAGGTTCCCTTAACCAGGACAGACAAAATTTACATTTTAATTCTGTAGTGACTCACATCTTAATACATTCATCTCAGACTAGTGACACTAGAATATTATATTAACAACTTTCTGAATTAGATTTCTATTCCAAATTAAACCCTTAACAAATGAAGATTAATAATGTTTTCATTTTTGCATTCTTTTCACGATTAAAAGCATGAAATCAACTCTTTCCTTTGAAGTATTTCCTTTGAACGATTTGATTCACTCTGAATATTGTTCTAAAGCAATATTCCTAATGGAGAGTCAGGTACTGTTCAGAAACCATTACATGTTCTTTGCAACTGAAGACTGTTGGCTCCTCAGTGAAAATGCATCCAAGGAATGCTAAAAGGTTTGCTGTATTGAACATTTGAGTTGTATGACAGAGCATATTTTGTTTTTTAATAACTCTACAATTTTCTTAGTAGATGATGTAGAAACAATTATTGCCATTATAATAATTTAATGGTAAAAATGACATGTTGGTTGTAATAGTCTAATCAGTCTTTGTAGTTTATAAAGCCAGGTTTAATAGCTGTCCTTAACATTTTCAACAATGTATCTTTATTTTTCAAAAGGTGGCCAAGACGGCTAAGTGGTTTTAATAGCTCAATGTTTCATAGGTCTTTAACTGCTAGAGGTATTGATTAATAACAAATATGGAAAATTATCAGTTAAAAATATAAGATTTTTGCAACAAATTTAAGATCATTTCCTTCAAAAAGAAAAAGGATAGTCTCTCCTTTTATTCTTTCCTAGCACTTGGAACTGTTACTGTATATGCTTAAGTTTACAATAAAAATAATATACTCAATTATAAAATGTTATCTGGTAGTTGGATATGGTAATGGTGACCCTGGCAAACTGAAGATTCAATGGCTTGGTGAAAAGAACAAGTGTTAGATATCTCAGTCCAACTGAAACATATAGAGGTGCACTGAGTTAGGGTTTCACTTCACTGTACTTACAAGCTAGTGAGTTCACAAGCTACTAGTTCATGACACCGGCAAATGACAGGAAGCTCCAGGATGAGACACAAAGAACTTATTTACTCAAAGAACAGCATGAGTAACCACTTGAGTATATTTATACCCGTTCTTTTTCCTTGCCACATTTTGAGGAGCCATGACCCAGACAAAATATATGTGGTTTCTAAATGACTGGGCACAGACTTACACACACAGAACACACACACAGCATATACACACAACATACACACACAAGACACACACACACACACATAATATTTACTCATCAAGGATCTGCATTTTCTACTCTTATAATTGTATTAAGTGTGATTTCTAGAGTTATTCTTCATAAACCATTAAGCAATTGATTCATATACAATTAGCCACACTGAAAAATCATGTAGACCTTGTGTATGAAAGTATTCCACAGATGAGGACTCTACCATCAGGAAATAACATTAGTGTGCTTGCAAGGTAACCTGTCACATACATGTTTTTTGTGTGTTTTTTTTGCCAGTCTTGGGACTGAACTCAGGGCCTGAGCAGTATCTTTGGGTTTTCCTCAAGGCTAGAGCTCTACCACTTGAGCCATAGCACCACTTCCAGCTTTTCTATGTATGTGGTGCCGAGGAATTGAACCCGGGTCTTCGTGCATGCTAGACAAGCACTCTACAACTAGGCCAAAATCCTGGCCCTACACACATATTTTTAAGAAGATCTGCCCAGAAAAAAACAATACCCAATCATTTCCACAATGAAAAAAAGAAAACAAAAAAAGCATTAAAAAAATTTAAGATCCACTCAAAATCCGCAAAATAGGAATAACTGGCAAGTTCTTAAATAATAAAGAACATCTGCAAAAATTCTATAGCTTACATCCCAGAATGAATGGCAATAAAACTAAATACTTTTTCTTTAAAGAACACAAGATGTTAGGCTGGGAGTTTGGCCTAGTGGTAGAGTGCTAGCCTAGCATGCAGGAAGACCCAAGTTTAATTCCTTGGTACCACACACACAGACAAAGCCACAAGTGGTGATGTGACTCCAGTGGAAGACCACCAGCCTTGGGAAAGGGCCTTGAGAAAGCCCAAAGACAGTGCTCAGGTCCTGAGTTCAAGCCCCAGGACTGGGAAAAAAAAAAACATAATGTCCCAACTCATCAGTCCTACTTAAAATTATAGTGGAAACCCTACTTAATGAATTAAAAAGGTAAGTGAATAAAATGATACAATTGAGAAGGAAGCAATATGACTGTGTCTGTTGAAGGATGCTATCTATGACTGCCTAGTTTTAAAAAAATCCAATATATCAGTGAAAGCCTTCTGAAAACAATGCATAACTACAATGCATGACATAAAGCTTACATGTCAAAGCCACTTGCTCTTCTACATACTGGGAGTAAACAACTAAATAGACAAAATAATTAGACTTAAAAATTAAAAACAATGCCATCTCTCAAAATGCAAATCTTATTAAACTCAATAAAAATATGCACGAGATTTACAAAAGGGAAATTCTAAGGCTTTCATGAGAGAGATTTTTAAAAGAAACATAAAAATAAGTAAATGTTCCAAGTTCATACATAGCAATCATTTAAAAAAATTATTATTTCTCAACTTGATCTATTGTTTAATACTTTCCCAATTAAAATTCCCAAAGTTGTTACATTATATACATATATATATATTAACAAACTGAATCTAAATTTATGTGGAAGGCTAAAAACTCAGACAAGAACACAAAATGTACTAATAAAGAACAAAGACATGATAAACACTATCTAACATTGAAGCCAATTATAAGGCTACAGTAACCACGACAGTGTGATATTGACTAACTGAGACATAAATAGATCAATGCAACAGAATAAAGTTTCAAGTTGAACTAATACAACTGATCTTTTGCAAGGAAGCCAATAAAATGAGAACTAATTCTCAATAAATAGTGGTATAACAAATAGAAATTCATATGCTAAAAACAGGATAAAAACAATACAAAGCTTATGTATTCTATAAATGTTAATCTAAAATCGGTCACGAACATAAATATAAAATGCATAAGTAAAATATATAATTAATATGGAAGAAATATATGTGACTTTTTATTTGCAATGAACTTTTAGATAATCATAAAAGCAAGATCAGGAAGGAAAAAAAATGACAGGTCATATTTCTTTTTTTTTTCTTTTTTTTTTCCAGTCCTGGGCTTGAGCTCAGGGCCTGAGCACTGTTCTTGGACTTTCTCAAGGCTAGAGCTCTACCACTTGAGCATCAGCACCATTTCTGGCTCTCTTTTTTTTTTTTTTTTTGGTGGGTCCTGGGGCTTGAACTCAGCCTGGGTGTTGTCCCTGAGCTCTTCAGCTCCAGGATACCACTGTACCCTTGAGTCAAGCCCCACTTCCCCTTTTACTAGAGGTCAATTGGAGATAAGAAACCCAGGTCCTCTTGTACCTGGGCTGGCTTTCAACCTTGATCCTCAGACCTCAGCTTCCTGAGTAACTAGTGAGCTACCGCGCCCAGCTGGATTTCATTCTTTTAAAAGACCAGGAAGCTAATAAGAGACTATAGCAAAAAATATATATTCAATCATTTTATTTTAAAATTTTTAAATGGGAAAAGCTAAACATACATCACACAAAATAAGATATGTAGATGTCAAATAAATATACAAAAATACTTAGAATCATGGTTGTCATCAGAAAAGTACTAAGTCAAAAAACAACATAAATGAAACCTCAAATACAATAAGAAAGAAATACCATTGAGAATATGGGACAACAGAAATTCTTTTATTGCTGAAGGAAATGCCTAACAACAATCTCTTTGAAAGCAAGCACCAATTTCTTGCAGAAACCTATATATTCTACTTCTGCAAATGATACATAATTTCAATCCAAAAAATCTGCATAGGAATACTTATGGAAATTTTATTCATCCTGGATAAGAATTGGAGGCCCCACACTGTTCTTTGGAAGGTGGATCATCATAGTACAGAACACCAGACAACAGAGTATTATTCAAAGAAAGAAATGGGTAAATCAAGCTATCAGAAAATACAAGGGAAAATTATATGACCTATAAGTAAAAGAACGTAGTCTAAAAAACTACATACCATGTGACTCAAAAGCATAGATTATTTACAAGAAAATAAAAGTAGGAAAATAGCAAAAAAAGAGTATGATACTAAATGAAAGGACCTCTAGGATATAGAAACAAAAGCCATATAATGAGTGATTGTTGTCCTTAATGTACTATGTTATCTCTCATCTCTTTTGCTATCCCTTGGTTATCTCATATTGTTACAGTATCTCACTTTGTTATCTGATATATTGGATATATTTGTATTTGGTTATTTGAAATTGGATAGGGAAAGGGGGAAAACAAGATGAGGAGTGGGGGTGGGAGGAGGGAAACGGGGACCAAGACATGAGAAAGGGTATCAATGTATGTGAATTAGAGCACCTTCTATCTGGCGAATATAATGTAACCCTTCTATTAATTACAGTAAAAAATATATGAAAAAAAGAAATGTACTTTAGAACTTGGGTGGGGGAGATGAGTAGGGGAGGGAAAGTGAGAGAAAAACAAGGGAGCAGGTAATAATATACAACAAGGAATATATTGATAGGTAATAATATACAACAAGGAATATATTGATTGCTCTCATTATGTAATGGAAACCCTTTTGTACATCATCTATACAATAAAATAAAATAATTTTTTTTAAAAATAACAAAATGATCAAAGATTTTAGCAATAACAATTCTGCAAACCTATCAATGTGATTTTTTTTCATATTCTGGTACCTTCTACAATTTCTTCAGTGCTTTTTGCAGAATTCTTTAACATTTTTAGTTAAGATAATGCCTGGGTACCAAAAGCAATATAGATTCACTTTTTACTAAGATGTCACTGACTTTCTTCAAAGAAACATCTTTGTATGCAAAGATGTTTAAATCAATAAAGCAGTTACTGAAGAAATATCATGATATCCAGGCCAGCACTTTTTAAATGTAACTTCCAATAATTAGGAGCACAAAGTAGCACTTTGCTTTTACAAGGTGAATATTTTCTTCTTCATTTTCCCTAGTAAATTAGATAAATTGATTTTTTTTACATTTTACTGACAATGGCTACTCAAAATAAGATGTATTTCAGACCCAGGATAATTAAGTTTGAGTTATTATATTAGTCAATTATCATGAAATTAATGTTTTCCAGAACAAAAGAAAAAATGGATTCCCAAGAATTCAGGATGTAGCTGGTGAGTTTATGCTAGTCCTCAAGACAAAATCTTCAGATGCCTTGAGAAACTCAGCACTAATCTAGGACTGCCAAGGGTAGATGATAGTCATACTTGTAAAAACCAAGGATCGATTCTGATACATAATGATTACACAAGCTGAAAGAGAAAGTCTGCCTCACACCCAGTATCCTAAACCAGTGTTGAGGAAAAGTCACCTATTGTGGTACATAGACAGATCCCTGTAAAGAAGACAGAGCCCACATCCTCCCATGAGTTTAAACAGAGTTGTTATCTGCTTCAATTTGTATCTATTGAATTTTAAGATCCCATTAGTATCTCTTTATTCCAACTGGCTCTAGAGTTTGGGAAAAAATGTACAAAATAGGAAAAAGCTCAAACTATCAAAACTTGAGAGACAGAAAAAATTGTGACTTCAGTCCCATTCTTCTTAAAGAATAGAATCCCTGATCATGGGCATTAATGGGTCAAAATCAACTGCCCCAGAAAGGGTCAGTATCGCTGACAAGCATCAGTGAGATGAAGCATTGCTGCACCAAGAGCCACTGTCCCATCAGAATGTCAGTAGTTCCACAAAGGCAAAGGAAGGACCACATTAAGATGGAGTGGGGTGGAGGGCATCCTGGATCCAAGCGGGTCCTGTCAGGAGAGAGGTGCTTTGATATTTGTCAGCAAGTTGATTGTTGACTAGGAGAATAATCTCTAACTTTTTGAAGGAGAAAATCTAATGGTTCCACTGTTGAGAATTCACACCAAAACTTATTTTCCTTCCAACAGTTGCTAGCTGTAGCCTCCTTCTAACAATGTTTCTAATCCAACTATAAGGAAGATATGTGGCCTAATAAGCCTTATTTTTCATTTTAAGGGAATATAAACATTAAAGTATGAATTATTATTTTAGAAACGGGGAAAAATGTATCAGTTAGAAATATTTTGTGGTTACAAGACATTCAAAAGCAGGAATACTACATACTATAATGAAACTGATGCACTGCAGCAAGAACAAAGAAGAAAATAGTGTCTTTGGACACAATTTTTTGTTTGTGGCCTTTATTAAGGTGACTACTTCTGATGAAAAAGTATGTTTTGGTAATAAGAATAGTGATGCCTTAGATAACATTTTATTATAGAAACACAAAATGAAACACATGTGCATTTAGGGTCACAAGTGTGGCCTAGTGGTAGAGTGCTTGCCTAGCATGCATAAATCCCTGGGTTGGATTCCTCAGTACCACAAAAAAGCCAAAAGTGGTGCTGTGGCTCAAATGGTAGAGTGCTGGCCTTGAGGAAGGCCCAAGGACAGTGCTCAGCCCTGAGTCCAAGCCTCAGGACTGGTACAAAAAAAAATACATGGGCATTTAACATATTGCATTAAAATAACACTGTACCAAAACAAAAGTAATTTAAAGAGGCAGATAACTGATATCTATCCACTATCTCTATTCTGGGTATAGTTGGATTCAAATTATCACCAATGATACTGGAAAATACCATAATTCTTTGACAACAGTATCACCTGTCAATGCAACTTGCCTAGTTTTAAAATTATGTCAGATAGATTATTGTTAACTCGTGTACATACACAGAATAGCAATGTTAGTACTTATAAAGGTATACAGTCAGGACAGCAGGCACAGCCCAGGCTGCTCTTTTGCATCTTGTAAAGTAGGGACTGTGATTCTCTCCTTTTGCTCTAAGAAGTCATCTTTTGTTAAAAGCAGTGGTTTATAAATTTATTTTTCTCTGAAGGGGCTGCTTACAATTTCTCTTGACAATGTTATGAAAACCATCCCTGAATAGATACACATTTATGTAAACATACAAATTGTGCATCCTTAAAATAATTTCACTGATTCTGTAAAAATCATAATACATAATCACACTATCGTCACCTTCTAAGTTGAGTCTGTCCTCAGGTACAAATTCCCATCTCAGTTCTAAAAGAAACTACTACCATATTAGCCTAGAATCTTATCAACACAGTTTGGAACATAACTTACCTCAGTCAAAAATCCCAACGCTTAATACGATAGGCAAAAATAGAATCTCCCAGGGCAAAATTTAACAAATCTCTCAAAATTTAGTAGAGAATACAATGGTCTCAGTAAGCAGAAAGAAGAATTAATCTAAGACTGTAGTCCTTGAAGAGTCCAAGACCTTCTTCTAAGAATGGCAAATGAAAGGTAGCTTTTAAGCCCTCATGTGGGGGTATTATTATACCCTTTACAATTCAGGTACAAAACCAATGTCTTAAAACAAAAGTTTAAACCATGTTTCCTGAAATTATAAAACTTTAAAACAAAGATATAAGGTTGATTTTTTAAAGCAGAATTTTAAATCATGCTTTGAAATCAATATACGATGACCAAAATTTTGTGCACATATCTCAACATTTAGAAACAAATTTGAGAGTTATCACTAACATATTAATAGAACACTACTTAAATCATCTATAATCACACTTTATTACAAATTTATTAGAGAATATGAAAAGGTATTTGAAAATACCAAAAATGAAAATTTGGGTTTTACTTGATTTATATTAATGTGAAGATTATTGTAAATTGGGGGGAGGGGATGGGGACAAAAACATGAGAAGGGGTATCAATGTGTGAGAAGTAATGCACCTACTACCTGACAAAAGTAACTGTATCCCCTCTATAAATTATTGTGACAATAAAAAAGAACATTATAAATCTACTAAGATATCTAAAAATCTACCTAAAATATTTTGCAGAAATTTTAATGTTAACCTACAACTCAGTGTAACATTAAAAACTGAATTTTAGCTGGACCATAGGGGCTTGCTTGAGATATAAGGATTACAATTGAAAGCCAGCCTAGACAGGAAAGTCCATAAAAATCCTATTTTCAATGAACTACCAAAAAGCAAAAAATGGTACTGTGACACAAAATGATAGAACAATAACTTTGAGCATAACAACTCAAAGACAGTACTCAGGCCCTGAGTTCAAACCCTTAAACCTGTATTTAATTGTATTTTAATATGTTACTATTTAACATTTACACATGACTAACACCATCTCTCCCATTTTTCATTTTAGTACTACTAATAGTGAAAGCTGATCAATGAGAGTCTAGTCTTCAGAGCCTCTCTGCATTTACATATATCACTTTCTTTATCTAGACCAGGTTTTTTGACTAGTCTAAGCAAAAACTTTCTTTACTTTTCATATTTTATATGAAACACTAAGTGAAAATTTTTGTTTCTAATATTCTAATATATTCATAAATTGTTCATTATTATAATTTATTATTTTTTCACCTTAACAGATTTCTATATGCTAGAAAACAGAGACTTTTCATTTTTGTTTCTCAGAATCTAGACAAAACTGAACCAATTTCCTACTTCTTTATGATTAAGTAATACTCCACTATATTTATAAGTGTATGTGTTTATGTATGCATGTGCATTTCTTTAGCCATTTATCTACTGATAGGTATCACAGCTGATTTCATGACTTGGCCATCACCTATATGGAAAATCCTAAAGCCTTGTATCTTTGTTTGACTTCTAGAAAGAGGCTAACAAATCCTCTGCCTCTGAAGTTAAATCTAGTAATAAAATTAGCTCTGCTTGGCAATGGAAACAATCCAGATGCCCTACTGCAGATTAATGGATACAGAAAATGTGATATATATATATATATATACAATGGAATTCTACATAGCCAACAAACAAGATAAAACAATGGCATTTGCAGGGAAGTGGATGAATCTAGAGCGAATCATGTTGAGTGAGACAAGTCAAGACCTAAGGAACAAAAGGCACATGGTATCCTTAATATGCGGCTATTAAATCCAAAGAGTACAATAGCGAGGACTCAATAACTGCATACCCAAAGCTATGGACATGGTAATGGAAATACAAACATAACTATATAGACATAAAAACCTATGATTCTATAGACATAATGTTTTATTTCATAAATTGATATGTTTCTATGACATACAAACCCTTAGCCTAATTTTGATTAAGTTCTAAATACTAAGTCCCAGAGATTGTAATTAGAGATTCCCTCATCGAACACTTGTTTGTTAAACTTGTCATTTAAAATATGATGTAAACATAAGCCATATAGTGAATGATTGTTGTTCTTAAGGTACTATGTTATCTCTCATCTCTTTTGCTGTCCCTTGGTTATCTCATATTGTTACACTATCTCACTTTGTTACCTGATATATCAGATATATTTGTATTTGGTTATCTGAAATTGGATAGGGAACGGGGGAAAACAAGATAAGGGGTGAGGGTGGGGGGGAGGGAAATGGGGACCAAGACATGTGAAAGGGTATCAATGTATGGGAATTAATGCACCATCTATCTGGAAAATATCATGTAATCCTTCTATAAATTACAATAAAAAAATATATGGAAGAAAAAAAAGTTGCATACCCAATAATATGGACATGGTACTGGAAATACAAACACAACTACATAGGCATAAAAACTTATGACTCTATAGACATAATGTTTTATTACATAGATTAATATGTACCTATGACATACAAACCTTCAGCCTAATTTTGATTATGTTCTAAAATCTAAGTGCCAGTGATTGCATATAGAGATTCCCTTCTTGAATACTTGCTTGTTAAACACGTCATTTGAAATATGATATAAAAATCAATGTTAATAAAATTTTTAATTAAAAAATTAGCTCTGCTTAATCAGTAAATATTACTCATAATGAAATCAATAAGCAATAGCTAAAATATCAACAATCAATAACTAAAACATGAATTATTTGTATTCTTTTTTGTGATAACTACAAATCTACCTTTTACTGAATACTAAATATGTAGGTACATTTTAAATAAAGTTGAATACATACATTACATAAAGTTTTGCTACTAATTCCAAAAGGAACATTCCTTTTCTTTTGTACTCAAAATTAACTCTTAAATTAATTGCTACAAATACTGTAAATATTTCAGTTTTGATATTTAGCAAGTCAGGAACAAAAGAGATTTCACTCTGATTTTTGAAAGGGTAATAAAGAGCTATAAAAACAAAATGTCTAAAACTCTGTAGTTTGCTGGATGCCAATGGGTCATGCCTATAATTCTAGCTACTCAGGTGGCTGAGATATGAGGATCGCAATTCAAAGCCAGCCCTGGCACTGAAGTCTGTGAGACTCATATCTCCAATTAACCACCAGTAATCCAAAGGTGGTGTTGTTGCTCAAGTAGTAGAGCAGTAAGTAGTCTTGATCTGAAGAGCTCAGGGATGGCACCCAGGTCCAGAATTCAAGCCCTATCCCCCAAAAAAAACAGACAACAAAAAAACTGTAGTTTTATGAGGCTTCCTTTCTTGCACTCTAAATTCTCAGAACTCAGGAAAGACATATTTCATGACAATCAAAACTATAACATCTGCATTTTGAAATTATAAAACATAAATTTTCAAGTCTATTGTATCTACAAACTGTCCTGAGTTGTCTAATAAATTCAAAACTGCAGTAAATACTCAATTTCCATATTCATATTTTAAAGTATTTTCATGAATATAAATAAAATTTGGGTAAATATATAATAAACTATTGAAATTAAATAAGTTTTTTTCAATAATTCTTCAGGGTTTTTTTGGGGGGGGGGTTGTTACTGTTTTTTGCTTTTTTTTTTTTTTTTTTTTGCCCATCCTGGGCTTGAGTTCAGGGCCTGAGCACTGTCCTTGGATTTTCTCAAGGCTAGAGATCTACCACTTGAGCACGATTTCTGGCTTTTTCTATGTATGTGGTATCGAGGAATTGAATCCGGGCCTTGGTGCATGCTTGGCAAACACTCTACCAGTAGGCCAAACCCTTGGCCTCTTCAGGTTTTATTTTTGTTTTATCTTGTTTTGTTTTTGTCTACTGTGGGGCTTTAACTCACAGCCCGGGCACTATCTCTGAACTCTTCTTACTCAATGCTAGTTAGTGCACCACCACTTTGAGCCGCAGCCCCACTTGTAATTTTTAAGTGGTTAACTGGAGGTAAGAGTACCATGTTGATTTTGCTGCCCCGGCTAGCATCAAATGCAATTCTCTGATTTGTCTCCTGAGTAGTTAGGATTATAGACAGGAGCCACTGGTGCCTAGATTCCTAATGTGCTTTTTTAAAAAAATAAACATTAAATACTTTATTTCAAATTATAATGAGTTTTTTGTTGTTAAAACAGTCACATTCTTTTTTTTTCCTAAAAACAAATGGTTAGATGCCACGAATTAGGTGACAATGCCTTGACCTTATGCATGTTGTCAGGCCCAAGGGCCTCTTCCATCCTTGTCAAGGGCAGTGCTAACCTTCTCTCCTTTCATACAACACAATATAATGTGCTTTTTAAATATCAAACTATATCTTTGAAATTTCTCCCTTAAGAGATTTTTAATTAGTTAATAGTATAACTAAGACATTTTGAAAGAAGTTAGTGAACATGTTGTCAGTACTTTTTGCAAATCATTTGTTTCTCATGTCATTGATGTAAGAGTTGTATTATTGACAAACCTCATATGTTGTTGGGCCAGGAGAATCCTCTTTGACATCTTGAAAACGTTTTGGGGCCTTAAAAAATAAGGTAATGGGACAAGATTTCTTTAAAACAGGATTGTATTCTCCAGGCCCTAAGAGAAATAAAATACAGAAAACATTATTTAAGTAAGTTTTCACAATTACTGATTTGGTCACATGAATTTTTCTTTTACGTTTATGTTCATAAAATGTAATATTAGCAACAGTCTCAGGTCTACTTTCTCTGAATGTTGTTAAAACTATTCCATTCAGGGATGTGAAATGTACGCAGAACATGATGAGAGTCATGTTCTTGATGATGAAATGTACTATAGCAATGACTTCTAAAACTAAGAAAATGATACTTCTCAAGATACATTCCTATGGATGCATTGATGGTTTCATATGAGTCATTTTTATGCCTTTGCTCCACTGTCATAGGATGTCTTAAATGTTTTAAATAGAAGATGACATTTAGGTTTTAGGCCAATCATTCCAATATCAATTAAATTGATGCTACAGAAATCCCATTACAAAGCACTTGGAGGAAGCTAATATGTTCTGATCTACCAAGTGAGAAGTAAAGTATTTTAGCTAATGTAATCTTTCTATAAAGTCATAACAGTAATGATATTAGAATCATATAACTTATAATTAGAGCATGGAGAGATGATGTATCTACATGTATACACAATATACTAACAGACTTTCACACATTTACCAAATATGTATGAAAGACTGAATTCATTATTGCAATATCCAAAAAAAAACAGACTATCATATTCAATAAATTATGCCAGTCTGTTAATTGAAAACTGTAACATCATCCAGATGCCAGTAGTTCACACCTGTAATCCTAGCTACTCAGGAGACCTACTCAGGAGGCCTTGAGGTACAAAACCAGCATGAACACAAAGTCTACAAGTTTCATTCTCTGATTAACCAGCAAAATTCTGAGTGGCCCAACAGGACATGCACTAGCTGAGCAAGTAAGACAAGAATGAGACTCTGAGTTTGAATGGTATTGACACATCACAAAAAAAAAAGAGAAAGAAAAACAATCTCAACTTTAACTACAAAGATTTACAAAGGTTACTACAATCAATAAGGTTATTATCTAAACATGATTATGATTATAATTTCCATTAACTGTGAAGAACTAAAAGTCTATCATCTGCCACTTACTATCATGCTATAGTAACTGATATGCACATTGTTATCATTTATTACCATCATGTTATTTCGTGTAGTTGATTTTTTATATTAGAATACCTTTAAAAAGTATTAAGTGAGGCAAAACTTTTATTTACATGCATCTTGCTGCAATTTAGAACTCAGCCTAATTTATGAATATTTTTAAAGCATTATTTCACATAATATTGAAATATATTTTCAATTACATATACTACTGTTTCTGTCGTGCGGGTCAAAGACTTACATTGCTTCATCAGTTTTGATGCACAACTGGATTATGCAGAATCTACCTCCTATTTACACACCAAAATGCCACATTTTAATCCTGGTCTGTGGAGGAAGACAACTTTTCATTCCAAATCAAACACCTATGAAAAGTCTGCCTGAATCATGACTGGTATGTAATGGAAAATTCAAGAGCAGGTGATTCTTATAATTACATATTTTCAGGCCCTATACCAACTCAGTCTCTCTGAAATGTCACCTAATGCTACAGGGCAAAAACAGAGGGGAACCGGAACAACGAGTAATTTAAAATAAAAATCTTTGCTGTTCTTCCTCTAACATGATCATTCTGTTACATTAGAGTGGACTCAGAAAAACTTACTTCTATAAATAAAGCTAAAAATATCAGACTAAAAAAATGACTGTCTTCATAATGTATTAATATTCACAGGTAAATATTAGCAGTACTGAACTGTTTTCAAGCAGACAAAAATCTACTGAAAAGTAAATATCCTATATGTAAGCATAACTATAGTGATTAAAAAGAATTCAGGAAATTGTTTTTTAGTGGTGTGACTTTAAAATGCAATCTAGAAAGTTAATATTTTTAGAACAAATATTCACACTGATTTTATTCTTCAGTTTTATAAATGGAGTGGTAAAAAAGACAAAAGATCAGTAGACGAAGACGCATCATGAAGGTCAGGGCCACACATGCAGGTTTAAGACTCTTCTATAGCTTCTAACACTACATGTCATTGAATGACAATTCATGATCATCATAGCATTACAGTCCATGAAAGTGAACCTGTAGGTCATGAAGGGGGAAAATGGAGTTCAGAACTATATTATTTTAACCAAACTTCCATGTATTATTTTACCATCCCATTAACTTCCTTCTTCAAAAACAAAATGGTATTATATATATTTTTTTAAATTGCTTTTCTTTTTTATCATATATTTTTATTGTAATGAATAGAAGGGTTATATGATATTTGCCAGATAGATGGTGCATTAATTCCCATACATTGATACCCTTCCACATGTCTTGGTCCCCATTTCCCTTTCCCCAACCCCCACTCCTCATCTTGTTTTCCCCCCTTCCCTATCCAATTTCAAATAACCAAATACAAATATATCCGATATATCAGGTAACAAAGTGAGATACTGTAACAATATGAGATAACCAAGGGACAGCAAAAGAGATGAGAGATAACATAGTACCTTAAGAACAACAATTATTCATTATATGGCTTATGTTTCTATATCCTAGAGATCCTTTCATTTAGCATCCTACCATAAGGCCTTTTGTATCAAGGTTTTGCTCTATTGCAAATCTCTGTTAGGAGAGCCCAAGGTTTCTACTAATTATGACAAATGAGGGAACCCATTGATCCCATGTTCCTTTGGGTCTGGCTTACTTCACTTAATATGATTTTTTCTAAGTCTTTCCATTTCCTAACAAATGGGACAATGTCCTTCTTTCTGACAGCAGCATAGAATTCCACTGTGTACAAATACCACATCCTGCCGATCCACTCATCAATTGAGGGACATCTGGGTTGGTTCCATATCTTTGCTATGGTAAATAGTGCTGCAATGAACATTGTTGTGCTAGTGGATTTAGTATGCCCTTATTTCTGGATGATTGGGTAAATGCCAAGTAGTGGAATTGCTCGGTCACAGGAGAGCTCTGTGTTTAGTCTTTTGAGGAACTGCCATACTGCTTTCCATAGTGGTTGAACAAGTTTGCACTCCCACCAACAGTGTAGTAGTGATCCCTCCTGGCCACATCCCCTCCAGCATCTGTTGTTATTAGTTTTCTTGATCCTGGCCATTCTAACTGGAGTGAGGTGGAATCTTAGAGTTGTTTTGATTTGCATTTCCTCTATGACCAGAGATGTTGAGCTTTTCTTCATGTGTCTATAGGCTATTTTTGTTTCTTCTTCAGAGAAGACTCTCTTTAAGTCTTTGGCCCATCTTTTAATGGGATGGTTGTTACTTTGGAGTGATTCAATTTTTTGAGCTGTTGATATATTTTAGATATGAGGCCTTTGTCCGTTGTATGGCTGGTGAAGATCTTCTCCCACTCTGTAGGCTTCCTGATTAGTTTACTAGCTATGTCCTTTGCCATACAAAAGCTCCGCAGTTTAATGCAGTCCCACTTATCCAGACTTTCTCTGATTTGTTGTGATTCTTGGTCCTTATTAAGAAAGTTTCTACCTGTGCCAAGGAGGCCTAGTGTATCTCCTCTTCCTTCTTGTAAAGTATTCAGTGTGTCGGCTTTTACCTCCAGGTCTTTGATCCATTTGGAGTTAATTCTAGTGCAGGGTGACAAAGAAGGATCCAACTTTAGTTTTCTGCAGGTGCTTAACCAGTTCTGCCAGCACAACTTGTTGAAGGGGCTATCTTTCTTCTATTCTATATTTTTGGCTCCCTTGTCAAAGATTAGGTAGCCATAGGTCTGTGGTTTAATATCTGGGTCCTCAGTTCTATTCAATTGGTCTTCAGGGCTGTTCTTATGTCAGTACCAAGCTGTTTTGATAATTATAGCTCTGTAATAGTCTAAAGTTTGGTATTGAAATTCCTCCTGCGCTGTTCTTTCTGCTAAAAAGTGTTTTTGCTATACGGGGTCTTTTATTATTCCATATGAAATTTTGGATTATCTCTTCTATTTCTAAAGAATGACACTGGAATATTGATGGGCATTGCATTGAATTTGTAAATAGCCTTTGGCAAGATTGTCATTTTCACGATATTGATTCTTCCAATCCAGGAGCATGGGAAGTTTTTCCATTTCCTCAGTTCTGCTTTGATTTCCTTTTTCAGGATTTTAAAGGTTTCATCAAAAAGGTCCTTTACTTTCTTGGTTAAGGTAATTTCTAGGTACTTTATTTTCTTTGAGGCCAATGCAAAAGGAGTTGCTTTCCTGATTGTTGCCTTGTTCCTCTCACTGTTGGCATAAAGGAAGGCAGTTGATTTTTGAGGGTTAATTTTATACCCTGCTACCCTTCCAAAGTTTTGAATCAGCTCAAGGAGCTTGGGAGTAGAGTCTATAGGATTCTTTAAATACAGGATCATGTCATCTGCAAAGAGGGAAAGTTTTACTTCCTCTTTCCCTATTTGGATCCCCTTTATGCTTGCTTCTTGCCTTATTGCACTGGCTAGGAATTCTAGTACTATGTTAAAGAGGAGTGGAAAGAGTGGGCATCCTTGTCTCGTTCCTGATTTTAGAGGGAATGGCTTTAGCTTTTCGCTGTTAAGTATAATACTGGCTGTGGGTTTGTCATACACAGCCTTTATTATATTGAGGAATGTTCCATGGATTCCTAGTTTCTCCAGAGCTTTTAACATAAAGGGGTGTTGGATCTTGTCAAATGCCTTTTATTTTTTAAAAATGAAAAATTTTCCTACTTCTTTAAATAGTTACTCATTTAATTCTTAAAGTTTATATCTTAGTTACTAAAGAATATGTAGAAATTATTTCTAATATAGCAAATGGACTATTGCGATGTGCTCCAAAGTAAGTAGACTGATAAACATATCTGTTAGACACTACATAAACCATGAACCTGATGAAACAAGTTCCTAGTACTGATTGAGCTATAGAGCTGTCATTATTACGACTTATAAACATAAAATCACATGGATTTGGCTTGAATGAAATGTTGCCCCTCGGGCGATGTCTACCTGTGCATACTTATAGTGATTATTTGTCATTTTCTCAGCATCTTAAAAACTATAGGACACCTTAGTATAACTAGGTATGACTCCTCTGCTGACATCTTTCATTTCCACTTTAAAATTGTAAAAGATGGGGGTGGATGGCTACAACACAGAGAATAGGTTTAGGGTATTGAAAGCTTTCTTTATGAGACTACAGTGGTCAACAGTTTCTGAAAACACTAGCACTGTTCTATAAAATGTACAGCAGCAAGAATGACCCTAATGTAAACTACAGACTTTTGGTAAGTACAATGTACAGGCAAGAGCCTGCTCTGTGGGGGATAGAGATTGTGAAAAAGACTGCACCTGTGAGAAGACATGGGGACATAGGAAATCTCTGTGAATCTAACATTTACTTGAAAAAACTCAGTTTCAGAACAGTACCCAAGCATGCAAAGGTGTTCTAACTGAAATATGGTAGATTCAGGGGAGAACTCAAAGGAGAGAATTCATCCTTTGAAACGTTAACTCACAGTCCCAACAACAATAAAAAAAATAAATAAAAGCACCAGGAAATGGATACTGACTATGAGGGTAGAGTAGTCAAGGGGAGGGAGTAGATGAGTGAAGGAAGGAAGAGAAGGAGAATGTAGTTATGAAATTTGATGCATATCCTACAAAAGTAAGAAAAGTGGGGGAAAAAGAAGGCTGGGAGCGATGGTTGACAATGTTCTAAGGGATGACATTGACTTAAGTACATTGTATTCATAAATTGCTCTGTTGAATGCCAACTCCTATGTGTACTAATGATAATATTTTTTTGCCAATCCTGGGCTTGAGCTCAGGGCCTAAGCACTGCCCTTGGACTTTCTCAAGGTTAGAGCTCTACCACTTGAGCCTCAGCACCACTTCTGGCTTTTTTCTATGTATGTGGTTCTAAGGAATCGAACCCGGGCCTTCGTGCATGCTAGGCAAGCACTTTAACCACTAGGCCATCTCCCGGCCCCTAATGATAATATTTTTTAAATGTAAAGGCAACTGAGTGAAATTACAAATATTTGATGCAGCTATATGATTTTAGCAAATGTTTATATTACTTCATGTTGCCTCCTTAACCTCTAGGGCCTCCAAAAACATCCAACATTTTTACTTAAGACATGTTATATTTCTTACATGAAAAGTTTATGTTTCTAGCTGAACATGCCATTTCTCTAAGGTTGAGTTGGGATCTAGGAGGTGGAATCACTTAACGTATAACAGATATAGAGATCTTTTTTTGTTTAGGTTACTAATGCATTAATGTACTAAAGTGAATTTTATTTTTATTTTACACCTATGTTTTTAAAAGGTGTATGGACAAATCCCTGAGGTCACATGAAACCTAAAAATCAAATTGACTTCAAGTCTCCTTCATACTTCTAGATGTCTGGTCAAGGCTACCACACTCCCACTCTCTGTACTTGTTCTAGACAGTAATGAAGAACATCTGGGGCTGATGGCTATTTTCCTAGCTAGAATCCAATAGTCCTCCATCACATCTTTTGGGGAAGGCTGCCTCTCTGTGGCAGAATGCGACATTTCATGTTTTCTTAGGGAACATTTTATGTCATTAAAAAAAAAAAAAAAGCTGGTGAGATACAGCTGCCTAATGCCCAGATTCAAGAACGGTTTTTAGCCACTTCTTTTTAGGGTCTCATTTGAGACTTCAAACATCATTCAACATCCTCCATCCCCCACCCCTACCACTTAGTCAAGTAAGTATAACAAGAGGAAAATAGAATAAGTAATAGAAATCAAGTAAAACTGAATTGCTCAATAGAATGGTAATGTTTGCTGTCCCTTTTGAAAGTTGAAGTCATTATTCACTTTACCGCGAGTGACCTCTGCTGGTCAGAAAGACGTATTAATACACAGTGTACCTAACAGACAGCAGCTGTTATCTTAATTTCCTCAAGGAATTACTCATTTACACTGTATGTTATAAAATGATGCAGACTATTCACTTACAGGCCAAGAATAAAGGGGCATACCATATATATTTCAAACACTAAAAATCAAGAAGGAAATATCAAATGGATAACTTTAAATATACTGAATTATCTTCATTAATGGCCATTAATGAAGTTATTATAAAAACTTTATTTAGGAAGGAAATATAGTAAGTTTTTAATGTTTTTATTGTGAACTATATGTCAAGTGAAAGTTAGCATATACATGCTTTTAACTAAAATGAGCAATATTTATCTCCATCATAAGCATAATGACTTTAAAAGCATATTCATAAAGGACTTATGTAATTAAAGAATATCATCACATAAATGGCATTTGACTTCTCCAAAACAGCACACACTACCTTATCAAAAATAATAAGAACTAATTAGAAAGCTATAACTGAAGCATTATACTAAACCTTTTAATAGCCAAATCACTGATATACCAAAAAACATCAGTAAGAAATGTAGATTTTTTCTTTTGTAATTTTAATAAAGGTCAAGACTTATGTCTTGTAATACAACAATAAAACACCAAAATTTGCCTACAAAAAATGTGATGGAGCAAATTATTATAAGCCATGATTGCTTATTATTATAAAATCTCCTCTTCTTTATTTTTTTCTTTTTAACAATGTCCAGAGGGAAAAAAGAGAAACATATTTGGTCCTGCTTCAGCAAATGCTGAAATCTATTTATATGCAAATTAGCTATCCATTATTAGTATGAGAAGAGACTTGTGCATAAAGGGAAAAATAAATTATCACTAGAAGCCATTAATGAAATCTATTTCAAAACATAACATTTTACAAGAGCTCTCACTCATGTAATATTTGTTTAAGCCTCAAGGGGAAATGGTGAATTCTACACATAGATGAAACCTGATACTACATCATTTCCCATGCCAATTTGTTTTATAAAACACATTTATCCTTTCCTTAGAAATGACAAGGGGATCTCCAGTGAGTCTTTTTAGAGAACTTCATCTTTGAAATCAAAATCCCATGTGCTTATCACATAATTGCCAGAATTGAGGAAGGAAGGTAATTTTACTCTGTTTAATAAGTATTATTCCTTGAGGTTTAAAACACTAGTGTTCTTTTTATAAGCTCTAATAGTAATAATGTATAAATACATGACTTTTAAGAACAAAACATGACTCAGGGATAAGGTGAATTTCCATAGAGGAAAAATAAGCCATATTCGATAAATCTACACAATAATTTCATGCCTTATCACTTTTCCTTTGGAATATTATTTTCTTTGTTATCCAGTTCATTTATACCATGTTTGGTCCTGATTTGAGCTTCTGTCCATTTTAAACATAGACACATTTTCATCCTGCTAGCTACTTACTTTTGCTTAGAATGCTCAATGAATTCAAATAGTTGACTTTGATGCAATCATACCCAGACTTTGTCATGTTTTAAACTTTTGAAATTTTTAACCTTCATACACTTTTTGAATTGTATGCCAATCTGTAATATTTTTTCTAATAACTTTGAAGTTTTACAATAGTTTTTTTTTTACAATACTAGAGTTTGAGCTTAAGAGCTTCATGCAGGATTCTACCACTTGAGCCATAACTTCAGCCCTTTTCTAACCACAGTTATTTTTTAAATGTCATGCTTTTTTTTTGCCAAAACCAGCCAAGCCCAGGATCTTCCCATTTATACTTCGCACATATCTAAGAGGACAGGCAAATAGCACCCCTATTGGCTTAAACAGTGAGTCTTGCACACTAAAACTTGAATTACTAAGCATTGAGCAATATTCCCCTAGGTTTTTCTTCAGAATAAATATTTTCACAATATGGCTACCACACACACAAAGTATTCTGTGGACAAATAAATTTGTGGAAAACATATTAAATGAGATTAAAACAAGCTTTATTGTTGTAGATAACTTTAAAAGACCATGGTATGCTAATTTATGCCAAAAGATTTTATCACAAGTCAATGGCATTGTCTATAATTGACTCAGCTACAAGAAATTTATTCATTTATATATATGTAATATATAATGAATATCAGAATATATATATTCTTTTCAACCAATTACCCTTTTAATCAAAAAAGGAAGAAAATGACTATGTCTATAAAGTACCTGACAGAATTATATCATATACCTTAAAAGAATATATGAATAATCAGATGAATTGGTGATTTTTAATTTCTAGAAATTTATTTATAAACGGTGGTAAATATTTTAATTCCTTTGTTATTGTTATTAATTTTATTTACTGTTATTTCATGATGCAAAAATCACCTAAGTAGGTATAAATCATTTGATTTTAGTCTCAAAATCTACACATAAAAGTATTTTCCAATATGCAATTACCTTAACAATTTAATTATTCCTCTTTTGTATATCCTGACCAACAGGATCTGGCAAAAGCCAGATTTGGTCCAGGAAAGAATTACTTTCAAATCTCAGCACATCTATTGAAACAACTCAAACTGAACTATGTATAACAAAACTGAATTTGGAGTTATAAAAGCCTATTTGATAACTTTGAATCAACCTTTCAGCATATCCTATAGAAATACTCCATCAGCAATACGCTATGGAAATATCATATTTTGTGACTCATATATGCCTATGTAATTAATATAAATACCTATGGAACACATTTATTAGCAAAAAAGTCTAATTAAAAAAGGATAAAGTACCTGAATAAATAATTGCTCAACTGAAGAAAATAAGTACATGAAAAATATTTAGGATCATTAATTAAATAAAAATATAACATAATATTACCCCATGCATTGCAGAATAGTTATTACAAAATATAAAAGGCACACCTGAGGAGAAATGAGGATTCATGTATACTGTTGGCAGGGTGTATATTGGTGTAGTCATTATAGAGAATGATGTACGGATTCATCAAAAACTTTAATGTAGAACCACCATAAAACCAAACAATTTCTGTTCTGATTCATTTATAAAAAAAAAAAAACAAAATCAGCACCTCAAAGAGATGTCTGAACATACTTGTTCAATTTGGAACTATTTACAGAGGCCAAGCTAAGCATCTGAGCTTCTGAACAATTTTTTATTTATTTATTTTGCCAGTTGTGGGGCTTAAACTCAGGGACTGAGCACTGTCCATGGACTTTTCTCAAGGCTAGAGCTCTACCACTTTAGCCACAGCTCCACTTCCAGTTTTTTTCTAGGTATGTGTTTACCGAGGAATCGAACCAAGGTCTTCGTGCATGCTAGGCAAGCACTCTACCACTAGGCCAAACTCCCGGCTTTTGAACAATTTAATTAATGAATATCAGATGCTGAAATAAAATTGCAAAGGGGGAGGGGCTCGTAAGAGGAGGGTAGAGGGATGAAAACAGGAACAGGGACAAATACAGCCAGAGTATTCAATGTACATATATGACAAAGGATGTGGGGGAGCAAACAGATCTAATGAGGGAATGTGATGGAAGGGCTGACTCTGAGCAGGAAGTATTAAACACTTAGATGGACACCTTCTACATGGAATATTTTTAAAATCCAAAAAAGTCAAATTTATAGAAAAAGAACTCAGAAAGATGAATAGCAGAGTAGGATAAAGGAAGAGAGGAAGAGAGGAGTGAGCCCCAGGGCATGTATATCAAATGTAAAATGTTGCAATGTTGCCAGCTGAGAAATCTAAGATACCATGCTAAGACTATAGTTAAGAATATCAGTTTGCATACTGAAAGCTTAATTAGAGATTTTATATGAGCTCTTATCACAAAAATGTGCAACTATACAAAATGTAGGATATCCTAACTAGATTGAATGGAGTATTAACCAATGTAGGTGTGTGTGGGGGGGGGGTGTATGTGTGTGAAAGTTTCATGTTGTAAACTTAAATATCAAGTATAATTTCCTGTAAATGAGCCATATTATTCAGAATACACAATATATACAAGTCTACATATTGTAGAGTCAGCTGTGATAGGAATAAGCATAATAATGTAACATTATAAGGTCTCAATCTGATGTCAAAGATCTCTAATTGTTGGGAAGAAATACAGTAGGGATGAGGATTATTAAGACTCCCTTTATCCATGTGTATTGTTTCCATAAATATTTAAATAGGGGTATTTCAATTATATTAAACCCTACCTAAATAGCTAGTCTTATTTTAATAATAGTATTGAATGAGATACTTACTCCTGTTAAGTTTCCATTGCTATGCTCAGAAAATTAAATCAAATTGTAAGGTTCAAATAGGAGATGCCAGGAAACTATTCTTTTTTGTCTTTATTGTCTGCCTTTGATATTAAATCATTACCAATGAGATTTCCCTAATTTCTCGTTATGCTGGGTGGCTTTTCTCAAAGCAGCTGATTATAAAATTACCTATTCTGTCAATTTAGAATAAGACTAGCAATAGTTTAAAAGAAGATCCAAGATTGTTGTCCTTAATGTACTATGTTGTCTCTCATCTCCTTTGCTGTCCCTTGGTTATCTCATATTGTTATAGTATCTCACTTTGTTATCTGATCTATTGAATTTATTTGTATTTGGTTATTTGAAATTTGATAGGGAAGGGGGGAAAACCAAGACGGGTGGGGAGTGTGGGGGGGAGGGAAATGGGTACCAAGACATGTGAAAGGGTATCAATGTATGTGAATTAATGCACCTTCTATCTGGCAAATATCATGTAACCCTTTTACTAATTACAATAAAAAATACAAAAAAAAAGAAGATCCAAGAAAAGTGCCTGCAGTGAGGTCTGATTTATCATTGACACATCAACACATGGGCCTAAGCCAGAACTACTTCAAGTCAAATTTAAGTCATCCTTACCTTCTCTTTCAGAGATCATTCCTCTAAACTGAAAGTAAAACTTACAGAAAAGCACTCTTAATTGGACCAATAAATCAACTTAACATCAGAAAAAAGCAATTATGGAATATTTGACTTGATTCCATTTAATATCAATCTATGAAATTCTGTGTTAATCTCGGCAGCAAAGATTTTTTTTTAACTAAAGGTATTTTCCTACTTCATTTTCCCCCTTAAGTCTATTGATTTTGTGAGAAATGTCACACTAATTCATGAGTACTTTAAACTATGTTACAATTATAAAATATCACAATCAGATGTCATTAAAATAAATGTGTTAATCACATAAGATGCTAGTAAAATTAACAGAACCATAAACAAAATGTCAAAATAGCTGTTATCTTAACATCTATGGGAAAACAAATAGAGAATTTAATGAAATCATTCTGGGTTAAAATAGCCTGCTTTTTTTCTTATTTTTAAGTAATTGTTCAAAGCAGTTTACAAATACAATGTGTCTTGATCACTGTCACCCCTTTCAACATTCTCACCCATCCCTCCTCTATCCATCTTGCTCATCTTCTTTTTGAAGGACATACATTGGTTTCTTAACTGCATTCTCCCCTTCTTCTCTGCTTTTAACTTCATGTCTCCAACTCATCTCCTTCATGTACCTACTTCCGGTATTTATTATTCTTATACTGATAGATACAAGACTATATTGCTTAATGAACCAAGAGTAACATTCAGTTGACAAAATCAGGAGAGAGTTTATACTCTATGTTCATTTTTTTTGTTGTTCCAGACTGGAACTCAAACTTGATATTTGATTCACTAACTTTCTGGTATTTTAGTCTATATAATTTTACCGCCACAAAAACACTTATCTATTAAGTACAAAACAATTTAAAAGAGTAACAAAATTAAGGTTTTCAAAAATCTCACTGCATTTTAATACACCTGTAACCCTAGCTACTCAGGAGACTGAAATCTGATTGCAGTTCAAAGCCAGCAAGCCAGACTGGGCACTGAAGAACGTGAGACTCTTATTTCCAATTAATCACTAGAAAACAGGAAGTGGGGCTGTGGCTCAAAGGTAGAGCAGTAGCCTTGAGCTTAAGAGCTCAGTAACAGCACCAAGGCCCAGAGGTCAAGCCAATGATCAACAACAAAAAAGAAAGAAAGAAAGAAAGAAAGAAAGAAAGAAAGAAAGAAAGAAAGAAAGAAAGAAAGAAAGAAAGAAAGAAGGAAGGAAGGAAGGAAGGAAGGAAGGAAGGAAGGAAGGAAGGAAGGAAGGAAGGAAGGAAGGGAGAAAGAGAGAAAGAGAGAGAGAGAGAGAGAGAAAGAAAGAAAGAAAGAAAGAAAGAAAGAAAGAAAGAGAGAGAGAGAGAGAGAGAGAGAGAAAGGAAGGAAGGAAGGAAGGAAGGAAGGAAGGAAGGAAGGAAGGAAGGAAGGAAGGAAGGAAGGGAGAAAGGGAGAAAGAGAGAAAGAGAGAAAGAGAGAAAGAGAGAAAGAGAGAAAGAAAGAAAGAAAGAAAGAAAGAAAGAAAGAAAGAAAGAAAGAAAGAGGGGGGAAGGGAGGGAGGGAGGAAAGGAAAGAAGGAAGGAAGGAAGGAAGGAAGGAAGGAAGGAAGGAAGGAAGGAAGGAAGGAAGGATAAAGAAATAAAAGAAAAGAGTTAATCTTTCAAGAAGATGAGGTATTTACACACAATGGAATTTTATGCTGTCATCAGAAAGAATGACATCACCCTGTTCATAAGGAAAAGGAACTACTTAGAAAAAAAAATCATATTAAGTGAAGTAAACCAGACCCATAAGCTCCATGGTTTCCCTAATTTGTAATAATTAGTCCACATCTAGTCTTCTCCTAGCAAAAGCTATGAACATTTAGCTATAGGATGAGGCTAAGCTAAATGAACTCCGGGATATGGAAACAAGAGGTTTATCTTTGTGGTTGTTGTTCTGAATGTACTATTTGAAGTTGTTTCATTTTTCTCTCTTTCCTTCCCTCATGATTTGTCCCCTGTTACTGTATCTGACTTTAGTACCTTTGGTTTATTTATTTGAAATAGGGACAGGAAGGGGAAAAACAAGATAATTCAGGGGGAGGGAAGAGTGGAACAAAAACATGAGTATCAATGTTCAAAAAGTACTGCATCCATTACCTGACAAATGTAGCTGTAACCCCTTTATATGTTATCCTGACCATAAAATACAATTTTAAAAAAGAGTTAATCTTTACATCTGGATTCCTAATCTTCTATTTGAGATATGGTAAGAGAAGATGACAGTCCTTTGAGCTCATTCATCTTTGGGGTTTAAGCTCCTCGTGCACTATCATTGGATATTCCAATAACTAGTTCCTGGGTAATCATATAACCTTTATACTGAGTTTACTTTTCACTACACATATGGATAGTTAATGACAAATGACATATGGCTGAAGGAAAAGCTATAAAACAGTCAAACCAGTACGAGTCACAGGAAGTATTATTACTTTATCCCTATTTCTTACACGTGTAGGGGGGTTTTTCCGTGGACATACATAAACCTAAATCCATTTGAATCTTTACCATTCTAAATTAAAGGTGATCATTTAAAAGTTTGTAAAGATACATATTACTAGGCTGCACAATGCTCACAATTCAATATCTCACATGTTTTAAAGCATGTGAGAGAAAGAGAGGGAGGAAAGGAGGGAGGGAGGGAGGGAGGGAGGAAGGAAAGAAGGAAGAGAGAAAAGGAGAGAAAGAAGAAAAATTCTATTTGTCCCCACGCTCTGTCCAATGGGACTGAATAAGTTCTACTGACAGAACGCCAAAAAATGAATTTTTTTCCATAAACAAAAATACTGAGAAGTATTTTGGGTCATCCACAAATTATGTATAAAAATAGCAAAGTCTTTGTTGTCCTTAAGGTACTCTGTTATCTCTCATCTCTTTTGCTTTCCCTTGGTTATCTCATATTGTTACAGTATTTTTACCTTGTTGTCTGATATATTGTATATATGCTTATTTGATTATTTGAAATAGGATAGGGAAGGGGGGAAAACAAGATGAGGGCGGGGGGGTGGAGGAAGGGAAATGGAGACGAAGATATGACATGAGAAAGTGTATCAATGTTTGTGAAGTAATTTACTTTCTATCTGGTGAATATAATGTAACCCTTCTAATACTTACAATAAAATATATGAAAAAACAACAAATTCTTGCATGTGGTCATGCTAGGATTTAATAGAAAGCAAATAAGTGTGAAATAATCGGAAAATCGGTCCTTAAATCTTAAGTATCAATGACTAGCACCATATTAAAAATGAGTTTAAAGGGGCTTATTTTATATAACTTTCTTCTTTATCATGGCAAATGATACCAAATATGCAATTATATGTGCAATTTTTAGGCATCCTTCCAACTATAGGAATAAGGAACTCAATTCCTAAAATACTCATTGCATGTTTGAATTCCTCTGTCTACTTTGTGAAAGAGAGTCGGCCTCATAGTAGGTTCTCAACCTAGATTTGCAAAATACATGAGAAGCCATAGAGGAATGTTCTGGTCTAAGAAGCATGAGAAATGGCACATTCCTGATTGTCATAGGAAATAGAGTTAAAGATCAGGATTCAGGTACAAGGAGTCTGGCATTTGGTTTTGAACAAACTGTTCTTTCTTTTTGTTTTTTGAAACAAGCATCATCTTTTTTTATTGTATTTTATTGTCAGGATAATACATAGAGGGGCCTGTGTTTTGATTTGTCTTTGAAAGGAGAGGAATAGTATGATTCACTAAAATGTTTACTTAGAAAGCATGTAGAAGTCTGGAGTTTAGGAAATATATATAGGTTGAATATATACATTTGAATTTGAAAGCTAACAGTAGGAATGCCATATAGTTCTGATTCAGCTTTAGTGATGGGGTCAAGTTGGCCATTTAACCTTGAAGAAGTGAATACAATGAATGATAGTCATTCATAGTACCATAGCATCTGGCATTATGACCATACATGCTGCCATTATTTCCTGTCAGCAGCAAAACTACAGGGAAAACAAAGCATCAGATAACCATGCTGGTTTAATCAGCAATTGAGTATTATCTTGAATAACCATTATAATTTTTAATGTTTATTGAACAAACTTCTTTTTATTATATTTTAATATCAGGGTAATGTATAGAGAGTTACAGTTACATTCATCAAGTGGTGGGTACATTACTTCTCAAACACTGATATGCCTTCTCATGTTAAAGAAACTTCTTAATATCGAATAAAACAACTATTTAAGCATACACATTCTGTAGTCACTTAATTTTATTCCGGATATAAGTCTTAAAGGAAAAAGTTCTATTTGGTAATTACAACAATTAAAACTATGAATTAAATCCAGAATATTAACTTGGCCATCTTAACTCAAAAATAAGTACATTTTAACTTCCTTCTCCTCACAAAGGGTTATAAACATATAAAAATAGGAATATAGTGATAATTTTGTACTTACGAAGCCTATTTAATTGTGAAATTTTTACATCTAAGAGTAAAAAGATTAAAGACAATTTCCTCTCAAGTGTCTCTGTGAAGTAACTGGTGTATTCATTAATGGCAACAATTTTCAATTGTCCTTGAAAAATATCCAGAAAGAAACATGATTCATTCATTAATAAAAGTCTACCCTTGTTATGGCTTTTATATAAAGTCAACAAACATTTGTTTTACATGCGTTTTCTGTTCTATGCTTTCTTGGTTTCAAGCTCTGATTGACTTGCCTTTCAGAATAATATCCTACTTTGTATTTTAGAACACAGATTTTCATGATGGAGAGAAAAACACTGTAACTCATACATTTGATAATAAAACCGCAGTTGATGTCATTTCTAACAATGACATTGAACAAACTATATTGCTATTATAAGCCTGAATACCAATAAAGTTGATTTTATAAATAACTGATCACATGAATAAAGAAACTTAAGCCTGAGAGATAAAATTATGTAATAATAAGCAAAATCTTTCATACATGTGTCATTCCATTCACATAGATCTGATTATACAATGGTCACAGGGTGATGTAATCTTTGCCTCTACAGAATTCATGTCTAGCATTATTCGAGTTATAAACTCACAATGGATCTAAATGTTTGGCTAGAAGGCCAGCCACACAGTTGTAAAATATCTTTCAATATATTTATTACTTAAAACAAAATAAATCTTCAATCTCACTAAGCTTCAGCAAAAGAAGATACTTTAAAATTATTAATGAGTAAAATACAGTAAAGAAATACAAACTGATTATTAATCTAAAGTATAAATTGTATATATTTATACTTTAATTTTGGAAAGTTTTTATTTTAAAATAATTTTAATTTTTTATCTTATATACATATGTGTATAGATTCAAACATGTTCGTGCATGCATGTATAGAATTTACTATAAATATTTTCTAAATTAATTGTATAAAGTAGATAATATTATTATCATCCCATTTTACAAAAAAGAAACTTGAGTAAAAAATTATTATACAACAAATCATGTGACTAAGCAAGTAGCAGAGCTGATATTACATTCTTGGATGCCAGTTCCAAAAACTATGTTCTTAGTTCATTAAGTATCCCCTGTATTTTTTATTCACTATCCTTAACCTTATTCCCCACTTTCATTAATCTTAATTTGTTACTATAAACTAGCAACTAGCAACTATAAACTGGCCAATCTCTAAACAAAAAACTAAAGAGAACTGAATGTGTAGATAAAGAAAGAAGGAGAATAATGTTGTATTTGTCAAGTATTTGGAGGAAGCAGAAATTAGTATTTTTAATAATAAATGATATTTCAATAGGAAATGTGGGTCATAGGAAAGAACATTTTTACATCATGGAAGCCATTAATATCTAACACTTTAATAAAATTAAAAAGATTAATCAGACATAAAAAAGCATATCTGGAATATCTCCAAGAGATAAATATCCTTACTGTTATTGGTGCTATTTTTCAATATAACAGAATTTATGAAGCAACACTGAAACCAAAAAGCATTTCACAACAGGACCCTCTAACATTAGAAGCAATAGAATAATATCAACCTGTGCTGACTACCTGACACATTTGTTATCAATATTAAAGAAAACTATGTTAAGTATTTTGGCAACTATTAATTCTACAAGAACAAAAGTTTGGATCAAGTATGAGTAATTACTGTAATTATACATCTTTAACAAATAAAGGTTAATGAATGGTCACTAAACCCTTAGTAACAAAAATTGATCCAAGAATAATACCACCAAGACTTAGAAAAAATCATAGTAAATGAATTAAGCCAGACTCAAAGGAACATAGGCTCAATGGTTTCCCTCATTTGTTATAATCAGTAGAAACCTTAGGCTCTCCTAGCACAGATTTGCAATAGAACAAAACCTACATACATAAGGCCATATAGTATGACGTTAAATGAAAGGACCTCCAGAAAATAGAAACAAAAGCCATATAACAAGTGTTTGTTGTCCTTAATGTACTATGTTATCCCTCATCTCTTTTGCTGTCCTTTGGTTATCTCATATTGTTACAGTAGTTCACCTTATTATCTGATATATTGGATATATGCATATTTGGTTATTTGAAATCGGATAGGGAAGGGAGGAAAACAACATGAGGGGTGGGGGTGGGGGAAGGGAAATGGGGACCAAGACATGAGAAAGGGTATCAATGTATATGAAGTAATGCAACTTCCATCTGGTGAATATAATATAAACCTTCTATTAATTACAATAAAAAGTATATAAAAAATAATAATTCCAGATAAATGTAGTACTAGACATTCCTACTTAAATGAAGAGAAACTGCTGAGCCTTCTGCTTATAGTTAAATTGTAACAATAACATCTTATAATTGATCGTCAATTTTCCCCGTCAGATCTAATAAAAATAATATAAGATATTCTCACTTAAAGGACGAAAAGTCTGTCTTTTAAATCAGTTTTAAAGATCCTATTTAGAGACTACTTTTTAAAAAACAAAATCAGAGCTAAGGAATAATTTAATTGTACTTCTCAGATCGCATAAATGTGATCGAAAAGATTCTGTATCCTCTGGGGGATCTTTTATATGGACATTCTGCAATAAGAAAAAGAGTGTACTTTTATGGTTCACATTAAGGTCTTTGGACTCACGTTGCTATACTTTAAGTATGAAAAATTGTCTCTTAAATTCTTTAGCTCATGGTGGACAAACGATTTTCCTATTTCTCATATTATATTGTAAGACCGCAATCTAAGATATCAAACTACTAATTATCAAATGTATACTTTCAGAAGCTATCCCTGAAAATGAAAATTATAATCTCTACCTATAGCCTATTCCCTGATTGTAAAAATTAAAATTTTATTACATAAAGTTGGGACTAACAGAATAACTCTATACTTTGACATTTTCTGTGTGTCAGTTCAGTTTTTACTGAAGGACTATATGCTACATTTTTGAAACAAACTTTTCTTGATTCACTTTTAAATTGCCTCTGCCAGTTATGTATGGTAATAACATTTTACTGTTATATATTTAAATAATGATGTTTATCTTTCTACTGTAAGGCTGTGGTACTACATACAAAAATAATCACTAGGAGAACCAGAACATCAATATATACTAGCAGTAAAATGTATTCATCACCTCTGAATATTTTTGTCTCAAATGAAACAACTATAAATGGTAGTGGGGAAGAAAGTAAAGAAAGAATAAGGGGGCTGGGAATTTGGCCTAGTGGTAGAGTGCTTGCCTAGCATGCATGAAGACCCGGGTTTGATTCCTCGGTACCCCACATACATAGCAAAAAGCCAGAAGTGGCACTGAGGCTCAAGTGGTAAAGTACTAGCCTTGAGAAAGTCCAAGGACAGTGCTCAAGCCCTGAGCCCAAGCCCAGGACTGGCAAAAAAAAAAGAAAGAAAGAAAGAATAAGGAAAACAAGAAATGGGCAGAAAGAGGAAAGAAGGAGGGAAGTAAAGATGACTAGTTGGAACACACTGATACAGCAGGAATATAGCAAAGCCTCCACCCTGGAAAATGCTTCCACATTACTCAATGATTCATGTTGTCAATGTAATGAAGACCCATAAAAACATTACAAAGAAATACTTTCTAGTTCAAATAACCTTGAACTTATGCAATTAGTAGACTATGATTAAAGCAAATTATACAGGAATTAATAATCTGGGAACAAGTCCTCACTACTTGTTTTACAAAAATATTTCCTTAAAATAAAACATATGAATAATGATATACTGTTATAGTATTGGTATCTCCGCATCTTATTCTATTGAAAGAAAAACTGTATAAATATCAATATATGTGTCTATACATATGTATGTGGCTAGAGAGAAGAGCCATTAGACTGAATACTAGAACACCTACAATTCAGCTTGATTCTCCTCAAAAGGTATAAAACAGTAATTTAAATAGGCCTTAACCATAAGCTCTTAAAATCCTAAATAAGAGGAGATTCACTCAAGTGAAAATCCTGTCTGCCTACAGAAATCTACAATTTCACAAAATGTAAATTAATATGGCCAAATTCTTTTTGCTTCTCAGATAAAATTCACATGACGCATCTCTTTTTACTTCATTTTGATCAAAGATGAGTAAAACTGGTAGAAGCATAAAAGCAATTTGTTCAATTCTTCATCATGACAAGGCATTCCATCAACTCTGACCCAGATGCCTATCAAATACAACTTCTGATTTAACAGTCCACCAGTTTCACCCGTATCCACCAGAAAGGGGCCATGAATGAAAAATTTATTTCCACCCTTTCCACTTTGTATATCCTTAGAACTTTAATCTTAATACAGCCATAATAGGATTCTATTGTAACTTTAGAACAAATTTTGTAAATATTTTCAATGATAACATTTGAAGAAATCCATATTACCAACTTTTCTATCAGTTTATTTGGAAGTTATTTTCCAAATTTGAATAATTTATTTTTGCCCCTACCTTCTTACAATTGACCTTTAGTATGGAATATGGGGGAAAATGAGGTATCTCAGCAATGGTATTCATAGAATTAATCTCAATAAATATCAGAGAAAGATTGATTGAAAAGATAGTAAAATCAGGCTCGTTTTGTTACAAGAGCTACTTAAGCATGAGACAACATTATACTAGAGGAAAATGTTATTTTTCAAAGTTACAAATAGCATTGTGGAACAACAAAGCAAAGTAAAATATATGAGAAGTCATGAAAACTGCATCTGTAAATTCTGACATTTATTCTAATTTAATATTTCTGTCTTCAACAGGAAACTCAACTATAAAAATGGTTTTATATTTAAAAAAAAACTTAGAGCTCTAAAGCATCTTAGGAACTTTCTGATCATAAATAAAAGAAAAGGGCTGCATAAGAAAGTCTTACCAGGACCAAGAGTTTGGCTTAGTGGTAGAGTGCTTGCCTAGCATATACAGAGACCCGGGTTCAATTCCTCCATATCACATACATAGACAAAAGCTGGAAGTGGTACTGTGGCTCAAGTGATAGAGCTCTAGCCTTAAGACAGCTCAAGGACAATGCTCAAGCCCTGAGTTCAAGCCCCAGGACTAGGAAAAAAAAGAAAGTCTTACAATTTGCTATAACTTGCCCAGATAACAAATTTGTATATGTCTGTCTGTTTACATATTATATATAGTTATGCTTGTATATTATATATTTATATACAAGTTGCTTATTATATGTATAGCATAATTTTACTAGTCTTTCAAGTAGATAATTACATACATCATATAATACTTTTATAATCTGAAAGTTCCTAATTAGTAGAAATGACAAACAAAATTTGGCATATATTTTATGTTGCTCATAAAAAAATACATAGCAGCACAGAGGTATTATGAGGGGCAAGTAATTTGTTCATTATAATATAGATGCAGCTGGGTACCAGTGGCTCACACCAGTAGCTACTCAGGAGCTAAGATTTGAGAATATAATTGGAAGCCAGTACAGGCAGGAAAGTAAATAGGACTCCAATCTCCACTAATGACCAAATTCAAGCCACAGGAGACACACACACACACACACACACACACACACACACACACACACTGTAATACACTAGTGCCCAGGAATAACTACTCTGTTTCCATGAGAACATGTAGATTTTTATATCATAGAAATTTTCTCAAGCATTTTCTATTTCAAAGTATGCTGCAATACATAGTTTCACAAATGTTTATAGTATATGTTCATACAAGTGAAGAAGTTGATGCCTGGAATAAAAGAACATATAACTTCCAAATGTTTAATGTTATTATGGTTATGATCCCAAGAAGAGAGTCACCATTCCTGGCTAGAAAAAGCAATGTTTTACCACAATCCGTTATAGCACTCAAAATATTCTAAACTCAATTACAGTTAATCAGTTTGACTCAAGTTTTAGAGGTTCTCTACATAACCCTAGAAGTACACTTTCTACATTTAACATAAAAAAAAAAAAAGATATTGGAGGGTTTATTTTCATTATTTCTTACTGACATAGATTCATTTCAATTTCTATTTAATAAAACCTTATGGGGCTGAGATAGGAGAACTGTTCTGAAAAGGTGCAATGAGATGGAAAACTGTCTTTCTGAACTTTTTCCCACCAAAAAAAAAGAAAAAGAAAAACCACTGTATAGTTCAAACAATAGGCATTGTTACACTCTCTAAAAGCACAGCCCTGCTATGACTTTAATTTAATCTTTACAAAATAACTTGACTGGAAAACAGTTCAGGAGGGTCACACTGAACAATGAATTTCATTTATTGCAAAATAAAATGGCTAAGAGAACAACGGTAATCTCTCCTTCATGTACCACACGAGTGCTATGACTTAATAGAACACCATTTTCCTAACACTGAATGCAACTTAAAGTTGTCAAAGCCCAAAACACTTGATACTAATACTTTTCAATGCAAATAAGCTCTGTGTAATAGTTTAAATCATATTAAAGTCTCAAGCTGATAGCTCTCCTTCAAATTTTTCCAATATGCGATCTCACTGTTTCTTCTTACATTCAATTTCAATTAGTAAAGATTAGTCAAACTTTAAAATGTCTCATTTATCCAGTATTATAAAATCACATAGGAAAATTGTAAAAATCATGGGAGGATAATTACAGGCAAACTATTTTGCAGGTGATCTCAATATACAGCACCCCACTTTTCACTACAAAGAGAGATGGCATTAAAGAGATGTAAAGATAGAGAAAGATATATGAGAAATACAGATAAGTTATTTTATACATATTACTATAATTTCTGAGTTCTTAATAAGAAGACTTGTAATCAAAATCTACAATTTGTTCTGGTCTTTAAATAAACAAACTAAAAAATCTTTTTGCCATCAGGACTTGAACTCAAGCACTGTCGTGGAGTTTTCTCAAGGGCAGCGCTCTACCACTTGAGCCACAACACCATTTCTGGATTATTCTGTGTATGTGGAATTGAACACAGGGCTTCATGTATGCTAGGCAAGCACTCTACTACTACACCACAAACACAGCCCAAAATATTCAATGCCATAATGGAGATATACATATAAGGATGAGGAAACTTGAGATTAAATAAATTGAGAAATTCAGGAAAACTATCACTGAAGATAGTCATAATTTCTGATTATACAAAAGATTATAAACAAAATAATAAACCTATAGCTAGGTTTATACTACTCTTGCAAATGAATGAGATTAAAAGTGGGCTCACTATACGTCAAAAATTTTACAAGAGTAGACAGAATTGAAAGTTATTGAGAGGAAAGACAATCTGAGCCTTGAAGTCTGGAAAGGCAATAAAGAAACAAAATACTGCTAAGAACTTCCAAAAATACATTTACTTCTGAGACCTTCATCCTAAACCTAGCAATCACTTAATTCATTATTACTACTGTCTAGTTTTCCAGATGCTTAGTTCTCTGTTAAATTTCTTATGTTCTTACTCACTGTAGTCCTCCTATTATGTAAAATTAACTTGAATTTTAAGATATATAATCTTCACAAAAGTAGCAAAATTAACTCTTTCAAGGATTATGAACTACTACTATACAAATATAGATATATATTTTAAATAGTACTATTATAATTTTCTGAGAGAAGACACATATTCAGAGATGAGGAAGGCCAATCTAGAGCCAAGCTGGAAAAATAAACAAAAGAACATGCAAATAAACCCTTATACTAAACCAAGTAATAAGTATTAAGAAAATATAAATACCAAATATGGTGGCATAGCCAACAAAAATTACATTGTAAGAATAAGGATGAAGTTAAAATACTTTTATGTTTTAAAGGTATTTAACACATACATTCAAATTTCATTTCAAATTTAAAATTTTCCCAAATTAGCCAAAATTAGGATGGAAGAAAGACAGCCTCTTCAATAAGTGGTGCTGGCAGAACTGGATAAGCACCTGCCAAAAACTAAAGTTAGATCCTTCTTTGTCACCCTGCACCAGGATTAACTTCAAATGGATCAAAGACCTCAAGGTAAAAGCAGATACACTGAAAACTTTACAAGAAGGAATAGGAGATACAGTAGGTCTCCTTGGTATAGGTCAAAACTTTCTAAATAAGGACCAAGAAACACAATAAGTCAAAGAAAGTCTGGATGAGTGGGACTGCATTAAACTGCAGAGCTTCTGTATGGCAAAGGACATAGTTAGCAAACTCACTAGAAAGCCTACAGAGTGGGAGAAAATATTCACTAATCATACAATGGATAAGGCCTCATATCTAAAATATATCAACAGCTGAAAAAATTGAATCACTCCAAAACTAATCTCCAAGGAAACAACCATCCCATTAAAGGATGGGCCAAAGACTTAAAGAGAGTCTTATCTGAAGAAGAAATAAGAATGGTCTTATGGACACATGAAATGCTCGACATCTCTGGCCATAAAAGAAATGCAAGGCAAGACAGCTCTTAGATCCCACCTCACTCCAGTTAGAATGGTCAGGATCAAGAAGTCTAATAACAACAGATGCTGGCAGGGATGTGGCCAGGAGGGATCACCACTACACTCTTGATGGGAGTGCAAACTCATTCAATCACTATGGAAAGCAGTATGGTGGTTCCTCAAAAGACTAAACATAAAGCTCCCCTATGACCCAGAAATTCCACTACTTGGCATTTACCCAATCATCCAGAAACAAAGATATACTAAATCCACTAGCACAACAATGTTCATTGCAGCACTATTTACCATAGCAAAGGTATGGAACCAACCCAGATTTCGCTCAGTTGATGAGTGGATCAACAAGATGTGGTATTTATACACTATGGAATTCTATGCTGCTGCCAGAAAGAATGACATCGCCCCATTTGTAAGAAAATGGAAAGACTTAGAAAAAATCATATTAAGTGAAGTAAGCCAGACTCAAAGGAACTTAGGCTCAATGTTTCCCTCATTTGTCATAATCAGTAGAAATTGGGCTCTCCTAGCAGAGATTTACAATAGAACAAAACCTAGATCATAAGGCCATATAAATGAAAGGACTTTCAGGATATAGAAACAAAAGCCATATAATGAATGATTGTTGTCCTTAATGTACTATGTTATCTCTCATCTCTTCTGCTGTCCCTTGGTTATCTCATATTGTTACGGTATTTTACCTTGTTATCTGATATATTGCATATATGCTTATTTGGTTATTTGAAATGGGATAAGAAAGAGGGAAAAACAAGATGAGAGGCAGGAGTTAGGGGAGGGAAATGGGAACCAAGACATGAGAAAGGGTATCAATGTTTGTGAAGTAATCTACTTCCTATCTGGTGAATATAATGTAACCCTTCTGTTAATTACAATAAAAATATATGGAAAAAAATTATCCCAAATTAGTCTCTCCAAGTGCACCACCTAAAATCTTCATTTCTTCCATTTGTATCTCATCTAATGGAAAATCGCCCCTGCTAGCTGGACCACCTAACATCACTGACATTATGACAATAACTTATTGCTTTTGTTTACTCTTGATTCCTCCCAGTTCCACCATATTGTGTTAGCTGAAATATAAATTAAATCCTAACAATTATCTATTTAAAACCTGTGAAGTATGACCTACCAAACCATCATTTCTAGATGCAATTGCTATTCTCTAAACCTTCTTTCTGCTGTAGCCTTCCTGCTTTGTGATAAAGTTGTCGCATTTTCTCGTAGTACCCATTACCCTTCTTGCAATTCCCTCCATCCCCTCAATTTTTTTTCTGTTCTTTATGCAGAAGACACCAACCCACAAGGCTGCCTTCAATGACCCTATCTAAAATCTCACATCACAATTCTCTGCACTTTTTTCCTATTAACCACTGAGTAACATGTGTGTTTGACATTTTACTTGTCTTCCACCTTTACTAGAATTTTAGTTCCATTAAATCATGCTTTTTTTACACACATAATTACTTGAGACCTAGTATACAATATGTATTGCTTTAAATAAAAATTGAAAGTACTTTTTACCAAAAGTCTCTCAATCAAGGAATGTTGAAAAGACATGTAAGATTACTAAGAGATACTTTTTTCCTTCAGATAAAAGGAAAATAATGTAATATAAATAATGTAAAGGTGCTTTATAAGAAGAAAACAAAATGGCAAACAAGTACATGAAAAAACTAAGCTTTCATTAGGAAAATTAATAGTAAAGACACAATGAAATACTATAAAACCAAATTCAACAAAAATAAAAAAGGATTACTATAACTTTATTCATAAAATACCAATTTGAAAAATAAACCAAATTTCCATAGAACTAAACTGGATAAGGACATTGTGATATATAATTACATTGAGATGAACTAAATTATTGTTTCTGGTAGCTTATAGAACACAAAGTACAACACTGAGTGAAAAATCAGACCAATAACAGTACACACTACATGGTTCAACTTACACAGAAACTGAACAACCAACAGGAACCAAAGCCATGCCTTGGAGCAATAGTAGTTACTAGGACATGAAAGGCTGGGAAGATGGGTGCTTGGGGTTTTTTTTCATCTTTAATTATTTGTTGCCATTTAACAAAGTAGTTTATGAATACAATATATCTCAATCAATGGAACCCTTTCAACTTTCTCACCCATCTCTTTTGTAACCACTTCTTCCCTCGCTCATGTTAATTTTCAGGACATACCTTCATGACTGTATTCTCCCATCTTCTCTTCATTTGTCAACTCCTTTCCCCTTGACTCCACTCTACAGCTTCCAAATACCACTTTCCTGGTGCTTTATTTTGCTGAACTTCGACTTTGTCTTTCTAAGAATTGCACTATCTGAGATCTCCCTTGAATCTACCATATTACAGTTAATACATTTGTATGCACTTCCATACCAACCAGTGTATTTACTTGTAAGCTAAATCTAGCTTTCACATATAGAAGAAAACACTGATACTTTGTATCTCTGGGCCTAACTACACTGAATATAAATTTATCCAGGTCTTTCCATTTCTTTACAAATGCCTAAAGAGTTTATTTTCTGCTCTTGATAGAGATTACATGGGTGGTTTACTGAGATACACCGAAAAGTAGAAAAAAAATTCACCATACCTTCCTAAATATACTTTGTTATTTTTTATTTGAAAACATATATGGTTTAGTGGTTGCTGGTTATAGTTAGACACAGACATGGGGCTTTATAGTTAGTAATATATTTTATGTTTTCTCTAATTGTTTTATAATGTATTTCATAATGGAACTTACATATACAACATCCTTCCCAAAATACAACTTCTTAACTTTTATCTACTTCACAGGTTTTTCAAATAAGTATCTTAACATTGCTTAGAATTCTACATTTCAATCAGTAGAGACCTTGGGCTCTCCTAGCAAAGATTTACAATAGAACAAAACCTAGATAAGTAAGGCCACATAGTATGACACTAAACAAAAGGACCTCCAGGAACAAACCATATAATTAGTGATTGTTGTCCTTGATGTACTGTTATCTGTCATCTCTTTTGCTGTTCCTTGGTTATCTCATTTTGTTACAGTATTTCACCTTGTTATCTGATATATTGTATATATGCTTATTTGGTTATTTGAAATAGGATAGGGAAGGGGGGAAAACAAGATGAGGGCTGGGGGGAGGGAAATGAGGAACAAGACAGAGAAAGGGTACCAATGTTTGTGAAGTAATGTACCTTCTATCTGGTGAATACAATGTAACCCCTCTAACAATTACAATAAAAAATAGGTTTCCTCTAAATGCCAATATCCCTCAGTGAAATATAAACTGCCCGTGAAAATCTTAAATTCAGATAATGGGAAGTTGTGCTATAGATCAAGTGGTAGAGAGCCTTGAGCTGAAGAGCTCAGGACAGCACCAGACCAGAATTCAAGCCCCTCAACCAAAAACAACAATAAAGTTCAGACAATGAATGCTACTAACAACATAGTATAGTGTTCTAAGTTACCGGATATGTAATGTATTCAGGTAACCAATGCTGACTCTACAAAGTGGGCAAGTAAAATCAATTTTTATCACTTGAAATCTATTGCAATTAGAGAGCAATGCCAAGTCACTGACACACTAATGGATGTGAAAATATTTCAAAAAGAACAAGAAAATTGCCAAGTGTTTTAATTGAAATTCAGTTCCAATAATTGTAACAAATTGTATGTGTAAAGCTAACATAAAGCCATCATAAGACAGTGATGAGTTTAAATATATACCCAGTATTGTGTAGCTACATCTTAATAAAATTTTATCACACTGAACTATTTGGTGCACCACTGGGGGGGAGGGTAGGTACACACACACACATGTACGTGCCAGACCTGGAGCTTGAAGTTAGGGCCTGGGTGCTGTCCCTGAGGATTTTTTGCTCAAAGCTAGTGCTCTATCATTTAATCCACAGCACCACGCACCATGTGTGTGTATGTGTGTGTGTTATGTGTGTGTGTGGGTTGAGTACTCTGTTGGAGATAGATAAGAATCTTACCACCTTCCTTACCTAGGACGGCTTCAAACAACAATTCTCAGATCTCAACTCCCTGAGTAAGAAGGATTACAGGTGTGAGCCACCAGTGTCTGGCAACACTGAACTATATGGACTGGATTTGTGGCAATTTGTTAAGAAACGAAACTTTAAATGTGTTTGATTAGTTATTATGAACTAGAAGTTACAAAGTCGCTAGTATAAACAATAGTATATCTTAAGACTGTCTGAATGCATAGTATATTTAATGTATAGCATTGTTGGTCAAATAAAAACTAATTTCTAATTCAAAAAATGCAACACTTGAATTACAGATGCTAGGTCTTATTTTTGGAATAACCAAAACACTCTTATTACTATCCACAGAATGGATTATATTCTCACATAAAGAATTAAATTGAAATCAATATTCACATTAAACAAATAGGAAAAAGTATCTGAGTACATGCATACAAAATATTTTCTATTTCCCCAACTCCATAGCCCCATAGGTCAGGCTCTGGAATACACAGATGAACTTTCAAGACCTTACTTTCAAGTAACAAACTCTGTATGATAAGGTACAAGGTATGCAATAAACCTATGTTGACTTGATGAATCTATCTAAATAAAATGTAACATTAAAACACACTCATCTCAGAATGACATGGTAAGAAATGCACTAAAGTACATACTATGTCATTATTCCATCTTTAAATGAAGTGATCCAGAAAGCTATTTTTCTGTTAAAAAGTATGACAGAACAATTCATCTCAAAAAAATAAAAATAAAAAAGCTGTGGGTACGGTATACGTAGTAAAGTATCTCCTAGCATGAGCAAGGCCATGGGTTCAATTTCCATTTACTTAAAAAAAATATGTTGTAGAAGAAAAACAAAGCACTTTTATTTCTTTTTAAAAAAAACAGAAAACTTAGATGAGAACTGACAGCTCACGCCTGAAATCCTGCATACTCTGGGGTGGAGATCTGAGGATCACAGTTCAAAGCCAGCCCATGCAGGAAAGTCTATGACGCTTATCTCCAATAAACCACTCAGAAAAAGCTAGAAGTGGTCCTGTGGCTCAAATGGTAGAGTGCAAGCTTTGAGGACAAAGAGGCTCAGGGATAGTACATAGGACCTGAGTTTAAGCCCCAGGACTGGAAAAAAAAAAAGCTTAAGTTCATAAAAATACATATATTACAATTATCATTAAAAGGTGCTGCAACAACAGCAATTTTTCCCCATGAGCAATTATCAACAGTAAAGCATCAGTTTATATATTCATTTGTTTTATCCTTAAAATAGCATGCTTCTTTTTTTTTTTTTTAGATGAGGGGTAGGGGGTAGGGAAATTGGGACCAAGACATGTGAAAGGGCATCAATGTATGTGAATTAATGCACCTTCTATCTGGCAAATATCATGTAACCCTTCTATTAATTACAATAAAAATATATGAAAAAATAGCATGCTTCTTTTAGGATTAAAGAAAGATAAATGAAAATTACTAATCTGGAATGAAACACTGAAAACAGTATTACCAAGAAATGTTACAGTCCTATATAATTAAATGCAGTGTGAAAATGCAAAAATAACACCCATTCCATTAAAAGTTAGGCTAAAGACTTAAAGAGAGACTTCTTTGAAAAGGAAATAAGAATAGCCAATAGACACAAGAAGAAATGCTCGACATCTCTGGCCATAAAAGAAATACAAATCAAAACAGCTTTGAAACTCCACATCACCCCAGTTAGAATGGCCATTAGGGGGCAGGGAGTTTGGCCTACTGTAGAGTACTTGCCTGGCATGCACAAAGACCTGGGTTTCATTCCTTGGTACCACATACAGAGAAAAGCCAGAAGTGTTGCTGTGGCTCAAGTGATAGAGCTCTAGTCTTGAGGAAAGCCCAAGGACAGTGCCCAGGCCCTGAGTTCAGTCCCCAGGACTGGCCAAAAAAAAAAAAAGGATGGACATTACCAAGAAATCTAGTAACAACAGATGCTGGCTAGGATGTGGCCAGAAGGGAACGCTACTACACTGTTGGTGGGAGTGTAAACTTATCCAACCACTCTGGAAAGCAGTATGGCAGTTCCTCAAAAGACTAAACATAGAGCTCCCCTATGACCCAGAAATCCCACTCTTGGGCATTTAACCAAATGTCCACAAACAAACCTAACATAACAATGTCTACAAACATATCCAAATAACCACATACTAAACCTACCAGCATAACCATGTTCACAGCAGCATTATTCACCATAGCTAAGATAAAGAACCAACCCAGATGTCCCTCAGGAGAGGAATGGATCAAGAAGATATGGTGTTGGAATGGAATTCTACGCTGCTATCAGAAAAAAACGACATTACCCTAACACATTTAAAAAATTGGGATTGTCATTTTCCAGAACAAAATTTCTATCATTTTAAATGAAGATTTATTTTCTTTTAATGAAAAAATTCCCCCATTAACCTGGTCATTTTGGTCTCTACTGGCCTTTGAATGGCTAAGAAACATTTCTGCATTATATAGAAAAAAACTAAAAATTACACATTTATTGAAAACAAAAAACAGCATACCAGAAGAATGTGCTGCATTCTGATAAGCTTTATGGTAGTGCAGAAGTGAGAATAGTACAAGTCACTAAGAAAATCAAAGAAATAATTAGTTTTCACACTACAATGATTTTATATCAAAGGTATAAAAGAAGTTTATGAAAGAAGTGAACAAACTGTCTTCGTGTGATATGTTCAATTAACTTCTAAGATAAATTATACTTGTTTCCTAAAATAATTTCTTATGGGAATCTGACACAGAAATCACAATATTATTTTCATGAGAAATGATCTATACTCTCAGAGTAAAATAAGTCTCAGAATGTTGTTGTCTTACATGCAGTCCGTGTTGAAACTATCAATCATCTTTGGTATCTAATAAAAATGTGCTTCTAAACTTTGTCTTTGCTCAAAAATTTAAAAATACTACCACTGAAATATATTCCCTCTGCCCACTCTGTAAATTGGTGTTAATCTTTAAAGATCAATTTAACAATATATGTTCATATAAAACTGTATTTACTGTTTGACATATCAACTCTATTTCTAGAAATTTTACTGATTTCATCCACATCAGTAACCAAACCATGATAATAGATTGTTAAGCTACATCTGAAATAGCATGGCATAAACAAACCTATAAAAACAGTAAAAAAAAAAAGAAAGAAAGAAAGATAATCTAATCTTGTAAATGTATATATTTTATTTGGAAAATAGTGTTACTTATATACATCTTATCTACTGTATGGCAATGTGTGTTCATAAAGAGCAAACAATTTTACAACAGAAAAGCAAAATCAAAATAGTCATTAATAAACCTTACATTGTTGCCTAGATATTGTATTTTTCAATAAACCTTTCCCTGATAATTCAATTTTTCTAATATTCTCCATGGCATTTTTGTTTTTATCTTTAAATACTCTACCAAGGAGTTGGCATTCACCAAAGCAGATTATGAATATGATACATCTAGATCAATGTCACCCCTTTCAACATTCTCATCTACCCCACCAACCCACCCTTTCCCTCACTTTCCTGAATTTTAGGTAATATATTGAATTTTTGCCATTTAACCAAGTAGTTGATCTATACAACACATCTTGATCTGTATCATTAGTTCAACATCTTCACTCCCCCTTCCTTCAGCCTACTCATTCCCTTGTATTTCTCAGTTCTACAATATATACAATTAATTCTCCTCTCTTTCGTCTTTGCTTGTATCCCTCTCCTTTTAGTCTCACCATCACTCCCTTGCAAGTACCCATTTGAGGTATCTGTTGGGCTTTGACTCCATGGCATTTTTAAATACCTAATTTCTTATCTGCCTTCTTCTGTCTTTTATCTGTTAATTTCTCCACATAGTTTTTTAGTTATTTATTGAATGTATCTTACACCTAAAGTTAAACTCCAAGGAATAAATTTTATGTCTAGTTCACTGTGGAGTAGCATATCATTAAAAGAGTACTTAAAATGAAAGGGCTCTCTAAATATTTGTGAATTACTTGAATAGATGAATCCTTTTTATCTATATTTCACAGTCTAAAATACATAGTAGTGATAAGGATTGACGTATCAAAATAAACTGTTTTACTTTCCATTTAGGATGCTTTAAACTTTCATTATTAGTGTTTTTGAGGTAAATCCTTAATGTTTAACTCTAGAGAATATGATTAATGTCGATAATCCTAAAAAGTAAAATTTTGTGGTCAAGTGACATGCATGTTTGAAACATTCATAAATGTACCTTCAAGAAATATTGACATAAATTTATACTTTGACCTTAGTATTTGCAAGTCCCCAATTTTCCACATTTTTTTTCTTTTATTTTGGTCAAGGGGCTTGAACTCTGGGCCGGGGCGTTATCCTGAGCTCCTCAGTTCAAGGCTACTGCTCTATCACTTTAAGTCATAGCTTCACTCTGGTTTTCTGATGGTTTACTGGAGTCACACAGACTTTTGTGCCCAGGCTGATTTTGAATCACGATCCTCGGATCTCAGCTTCCTCAGTAGCCAAGATTACAGGTGTGAGCCATCAGTACGCATTAGTCTGTTTGCTTTTGATATTGATTGAATGTTTTTCCCTCTAAATATCAAAAAAAAGGACAGTGTATATCAAGAAATCTGATAACAAGACAGGGACAGGGACAGAAGGAAATGCTACTACATATACTACATATACTGTTGGTGGGAGTATAAACTTGTTCAACCACTATGGAAAGCAATGTGGCACTTCCTCAAAAGATTAAACATAGAGTTCCCCAATGACCCAGCAATCCCACTCCTTCTATTTACCCAAATGTCCACAAACAAGGCCATACTAAACCTACCAGCACAACCAGGTTCACTGCAGCATTATTCACCATAGCTAAAAGATATGGATTGAACCAACCCAGATGCCCCTCAGTAGATTAATGGATCAAGGAAATGTGATATATATATAATATATAGTATATATTTTACATTATATAATTAAAATTTTATTAATAATTATAATTAAATATTATACAATATATATAATGGCATTCTATGCTGCCATCAGAAAGGATGAAATTGTCCCAATGGTAAGGTACTTGAAAGACCTAGAAAAACTATATTAAGTGAAGTAAACCAGACCCAAAGGAACATAGGTTCCATGGTTTCCCCAATTTGTAATAATTAGTATGCGTCTAGGATTTTCCTAGCAGAGGAGTGCAATAGCTCAAAAGCTATGTACATATGGTCACACAGGATGAGCCTAAGCAAAATGAACTCCAAGATATGGAAACAAGAAATTTTCCTTGAAATTATTTTTAATGTACTATGTGAAATTATTTCTTTACTCTTTGGGGATTTTTTTCTGTTGTTTTTTTCCCCTTATGGTTTAATCCCTTGTTGTTCTTGTAGCTGACTTTGATACCTGGTGAACTGTACATACCTTTATTTGTTTATTTGAATCATGGAAGGGAAAGAGAAAAACAAGATGATGAGACAACAGACAAAAGATAAACCAGTGTAACAACGATATTCACAAGAAAATATGTTGGAAATAAACTTTACAACTTGGGAGGAGTGAGGGGAGGGGAACTGGAAGAAAAACGTGGGAAGAGGTAACAATATTCAAGAAGTTATGTACTCAGTACCTTAAAAATATAACTGTAACCCCTCTATACATCACCCTGGCAATAAAATAAAATAAAATAAAATAAAGAAAAAAAGAGCAATGTAAGAGATGTGTAAGTACTCTTCCACTTAACAATTTCACTTTACCTGAGTTGGATCATTCACAATATCATTTACATATCCATGAATTAAAAGTTGGTGTAATAAAAGGAGATTACTTTATAATGTGATACACTTCATTTAATCATTTCTTCATTAAATGATTCTAATGTGTTCTTATTGGTTACACAACATTTAATAGTATGCAACATACTGATTGCAAATATACTTTTTCCCTCTTTAATTTAGACTAATGAAAATGAGTTTTATTTTGGTCCTTTATACAAACACAAAAGTCAAAGAAAAATCTTCCTTTGTAAATGAAACAAAACTGCATTTGTTAACAGTTCTAAACTGGAAATAAAATGTTTTCAAAAAATAATAAAATGTTGAACAACTAAATAAATAACATATAAGTGAATCTTATAAAAAGATGTTCTTATTTTTATCAACTTCTCTTTTAACCACATGCCAATGATTCATATCTGGATAGAAATAACAAAATATAATTTCTTTAAATTCTATTTAGTAAAAGACTTAAATAAGAAGTACATATACAATAATATGTAAATTAAGTCTTAGATTTTCATATATCTGTGTGTACATACAAAGTACTACAAAATAATTTTATTTGCTTCGAGGAATTTTACAATTAACAGAAAAAGGTGTTTTGATTGGTATTAAAGTGAAGCAAAATTACCAATGGTAAAATGACAAATATGGTAGACTGTTCCTTTTTTATTTCTAATTCTTTCATAAGCACTGCACAGAAAATGTCACAAATCAATTCATTATTAATAATTATTTTTAATCAAGCAACTTTAAATACTAACAAACTAGATATTAAAAACTGAAAATATTTTCACTTTTGAGAATAAAACTTTATTCGTACATACATTAAAAAGAATAAAATCTAACATACTGATCAGTAACAAAATTTATTAACCTAAGTAAAAAATGTCAATTAAAATTATGAAGTTATAAATAAGAGAAAGTATGGATAAGTGGGACTACATTAAATTGCAGAGCTTCTGTATGGCAAAAGACATAGCTAGCAAACTAACTAGAAAGCCTACAGAGTGGGAGAAGATCTTCACTAACAATACAACAGACAAAGGCCTCATATCCAACATATATCAACAGCTCAAAAAATTGAATCACTCCAAAACTAATCTCTAAAGAAACAACTATCCCACTAAAAGATGGGCCAAAGACAAAGAGAAACTTTTCTGAAGAAGAAATTAAAATGGCCTACAGAATCATGAAGAAATGCTCGACATCTCTGGTCATAAAAGAAATGCAAATCAAAACAACTCTTAGATTCCACCTCATTCCAGTTAGAATGGCCAGGATCAAGAAATCTAATAACAACAGATGCTGGCAGGGATGTGGCCAGGAGGGATTACTACTATACTGTGGGTGGGAGTACAAACTCATTCAACCACTATGGAAAGCAGTGTATGGTGGTTCCTCAAAAGACTAAACATAGTGCTCCCAAGAATTCCACTACTTGGCATTTTCCCAATCCTCCAGAAATAAGGACATACTAAATCCACTAGCACAACGATGTTCACTGCAACACTATTTACTATAGCAAAGGGCTGGAACCAACCCAGATTTCCCTCAGTTGATGAGTGGATCAACAAGATGTGGTATTTATACACTATGGAATTCTATGCTGCTGTCAGAAAGAATGACATCGCCCCACTTGTAAGAAAATGGAAAGACTTAGAAAAAATCATATAAAGTGAAGTAAGCCAGACTCAAAGGAACATAGGCTTCATTGTTTCCCTCATTTGTAATAAGTATTACACATCTAGGACTCTCCTGGCAGAAGATTACAATAGCGCAAAACCTAGATACATAAGGTCATATAGGATGAGACTAAATGAAAGTATCTCTAGAATATGAAAACAGGAGCTTTATCTTGAATGACTGTTATTCTTAATGCACTATGTTATTTCTCATCTCTTTTGCTGTCCCTTGGTTATCTCATATTGTTACAGTATCTTACCTTGTTATCTGATATATTGTATATATGCTTATTTGGTTATTTGAAATTGGATAGGGAAGGGGGAAAACAAGATGAGGGGTGGAGGTGAGGGGAGGGAAATGGGAACCAAGACATGGGAAAAGGTATCAATGTTTGTGAAGTAATGTACCTTCTATCTGGTCAATATAATGTAACCCTTCTATTAATTACAATAAAATATATATATAAAATATGAAGTTATTTAGAAGAGGCAATCCAAAATTTCATATGGAATAATAAAAGACCATGCATAGCAAAAACAGTTCTTAGCAGAAAGAACACCACAGGAGGAATATCAGTATCAAACTTTAGACTCTATTACAGAGCTATATAACCAAAATAGCTTGGTACTGGCACAAGAACAGGCCTGAGGACCAATGGAATAGAACTGAAGAACCAGAAATTGACCCATAGACTATGACCATCTAATCTTTGATAAGGGAGCCAAAAAACAGAATGGAAGGAATACAGCCTCTTCAACAAGTGGTGCTGGCAGAACAGGTTAAGCATCTGTAAAAAACTAAAGTTGGATCCTTCTATGTCACCCTGCACCAGGATTAACTCCAAATGGATCAAAGACCTCGAGGTAAAAGCAGATACTCTGAAAACTTTACAAGAAGGAAAAGGAGATACAGTAGGTCTCCTTGGCACAGATCATAACTTTCTTAATAAAGACCCAGAAACACCACAAATTAAAGAAAGTTTGGAAAAATGGGACTACATTAAACTCAGAGCTTCTGTATGGCAAAGGATATAGCTAGCAAGTTAAATAGAAAGCCCACAGACTGGGAGAAAAATCTTTACTAACCATACAACAGACAAAGGCCTTAAAAAAATTGAATCTCTCCAAAACAAATCTTCAAAGAAACAACTACCCCATTAAAAGACAGCCCAGAGACTTAAAGGAAGATTTCCCTAAAGAAGATATGAGAATGGCCTATAGATACATGAAGAAATGCTAGACATCTCTGGCGATAAAGAAAATGCAAATCAAAACAACTTTGAGATTCCACCTCACTCCAGACAGAATGGCCATGATCAAAAAAATCTAATAACAACAGATGCTGGCAGGGATGTGGCCAGGAGGGATTGCTACTACACTGTTGGTGGAGTGTAAGCTCATTCAACCGCTATGGAAAGCAGTATGGTGGTTCCTCAAAAGACTTAACATAGAACACCCCTATGACGCAGCAATTCCACTACTTGGCATTTACCCAATTGTCCAGAAACAAGAACATACTAAATCCACTAGCACAACGATGTTCATTGCAACACTATTTACCATAGCAAAGGTATGGAACTAACCCAAATGCCCCTCTGTAGATGACTGGATCAAGAAGATGTGGAACTTATACACAATGGAATTCTATGCTGCCATCAGAAAGAATGACATTGCCCCATCTGGAAGGAAATGGAAAGACTTGGAAAAAAATCATATTAAGTGAAATAAGACAGACCCAAAGGAACATAGGCTTATTGTTTCCCTCATTTGTAATAATTAGTACACATCTAGGACTCTCCTGGCAGAAGAATACAATAGCACAAAACCTAGATACATAAGGTCATATAGGATGAGACTAAATTAAAGTATCTCTAGAATATGAAAACAAGAGCTTTATCTTGAGTGACTGCTATTCTTAATGTACTATGTTATTTCTCTTCTCCTTTGTTGCCCTTTGTATCTGACTTTGTGACCTGGTATATTGTATATATGTTTATTTGTTTATTTGAAATAGGAAAGGAATTGGGGGAAAACAATATTTTTGGGAAGGATAGAGGAGGGAAATGGGGACAAAAACATAAGAAGTGTATCAATGTGTAAGAAGTAATGCACCTACTATTGGGCAAATGTAACTCTAACCTTTCTATATAGTACCTCGATAATAAAAACTGAGGAAAAAAAGATTTAAAAATTAGGAATTTATTTAGACAGTGTATATTATCACATTTCAATATTCTCCTTCGATAGAACTGACTTAACAGAGGTAGTACAAATGAAAGTTAATTTTTAGTTACGAAAATGAAATCTAAATACTAATTAAATTTCCCTAGACATGTATTAAGTCTATGTTAAAGCTATATTTTGGACTAAATACATTAAATGGTAGATTAAATTTAAAACAATGAGCAATTTTATAACTACTGTAATATCTGCATATGTCAGGTGAAATCAAATTTCATTCATCATAGTATCAAATAATAGCATAAGAAATCCTTATGGTTTTTCTAATGTGTTGGTTATAGAGGCATGTGGGATTTCCATTACCATTCCTTTGCAGTTTAGATGATCTTAAGATGCAAGATGACAAATCTGATAATTTACTGCTATTAACCATAACCATTGGTTAATAAATGTTAATTATCTCTTTATTTAGCAGGCCATTCTTCTATATTTGAAAATTACTTTGACAGTCACTTGTCTTTAATTTCAAATAATTACTGTCTATAATGAAAACATTCCCCTCACCTACTTAAATATTCTTGAATGTAACACTGCTTAGCAAAAACAGACACATTTCACATTACATTTGTACTTCTAAGGAGTTTTAGGGATTCTGAAAATGATTTGAATATATACTGTTATTCAATTTTTGCTTTCTTATGAGAGGTAGAAAGAAAGTTAACATTACTTCATCTTTGGAAAGCAGAAACTAATGAAACAATTAACAAATGTACTTGCCCTGAGCTAAATACTGAAATAGTAAAATATTATAACACGAATTATATATTCTGTTTACCCAACTTTTTTACCTAGAGGAGAATAAAGACAGAGAAAGCAAACTTCAGGAAACAACTGCAAAAAATCTATTTGAAGGGCCTCTGATATGGATGCTCTTTTCTTATTTAATTGGTTTTGTGTGGGAATACTGATAGTACTACAACTTCAAAAGGGTAATTTCCCTATGCCACTTCTCAGTGACCACAGACTGAGGTATGTTCACAAGCACACTACGTCATCTTAAATTCCAGTTTATAAAGCTCCAAGATAAATCAGTAGTGGGAGAATAGTACAAGAGAAGAAAATGAAAATAAGCTGAATCAAATTTCAACTGAAAATGAATTTTATGCTGAAAATTCTAACCTATTCTTAAAAGACAATAAAAAATAAAGCAAGTCTTTATGAGTCTCAGGCTCTCCAAATCATATTATTTACTCTTGACAGGTGTAATCTTCTGTTCTGGTGTTCTTTTTTCATTTAAAACTCTGGGGGAAAGTTTGTTTCTCTCATGTTTCACTGTTTTTCTTCAGATTCTCATAAAAATTTATTTCAGCAATTTGGTTGCTTAATAGTAACACATTTGCAAATGGCTGTTGCAAACTATTTTGTCCCTCTTCTCTATCTGTTCCATGTACCATACTAACTGATTTATCTTCATTAACAGAGAAAATCATTGCACTTCCTTTTTAGACCAAGAATACTAATAGTTGACTCAATCTTAACTTGAAAAATCAAAATTACTTGCAGAATTTTAGATCCTCAAGTATTTTGAGTCTTTATGCGTGCCAGACATAGGGCTTAAACTCAAGGCCTGAGCACTGTCTCTGAATCCTATTCCTGGGCCACAAATAGCCATAAACAAGATCATGCTAAAGCTACCAGCATAACCATGCTCACTGAAGCATTATCTACCATACCTGAAATATAATCAGCCCAGATGACCCTCAGTAGAAAATGGAAATAAACTGTTATTCAATTTTTGCATTCTTATGAGAGGCAGAAAGAAAGTAAATATTACTTCATCTTTGGAAAGTAGAAACTAATGAAACAATTAGTGAATGCACTTGCCATCAGAAATGTATGCTGCCATCAGAAAGAATGATATTGCGCCATTTGTAAAGAAATGGAAAGACTTGGAGGAAAAATTATATTAAGTGAAGTAAGCCAAAGAAAAGTAGGATGCATGATTTCTCTCATTTGTAAGAACTAGAACATGTCTATGATATCTCTTGTTTTTTGTCAGTCCTGGGGCTTGAACTCAGGGCCTGGGCAATGTCCTTGGGCACATTTTTGGTCAAGGCCAATGCTTGAACCATAGCTTTTTCTGTGTATGTGGTACCAAGAATTCAAACCCAGGGCTTCGTGCATGGTAGGCAAACACTCTACCACTAGGTTAAGCTTTTGTCCCAAATGTCTATGTTATTCTTTTTTTTATTATTAAGTTGTAGGAATTTATTTTAAATAACCTACAGTTGATTAAAAGGAAATTCATGATAAAAATAGAAGATACTTGAGGAAAGATGTGGAAAATTGACTCTGCACACACTAAATTAACAATGTCTCTAAAACTAATGTTTATACCAAAAAAATGTTTTCACATTAAAATTCTGCTTTTTATGGGTTTTTTTCCTCCATTTTTTACACAATTACAAAAGAAAAAAATAAAAGCCCTAAAATCTTGATTATTCTTTCTTTTTTGAGGGGACCAAATACTCATTTTTCTCTAAATTTACTGACTTGTGGAACATTTTATACAATAAAATTTCTCAAGTGAATGTCTGGCTTTTAAAAAGAAAAAGATGGATGTCTTAAAGGGTACAGAGAATGCTCAGAACAAAGGATGATGGGAAAATGGTTTCAGTCACTGATTATTTCATTATCTTTAGACTCACTCGCCCTTCATCCCTCATTTATGTTATTCTTAATAGGGGGATCTCAATAAATAATTACTTACTGCACAGGACCACCTATCATGAAATGTATCAACATGAATTCCAGAACATGGAGCAGATGTTTTTGTTCATTTTGAATGTAGTTTTTCTTGTTTGTGTGTGTGTGTGTGTGTGTGTGTGTGTGTGTGTGTGTGTGTGTTTGCTGTTGCTTCTTTTAGTTTTCTGTACAATGTGTTATGTATATAAAATCATTTGATATGTAGAAGGGAAAGGGAACCATAGAAACAGAAGGACAAAGGATAAACTAATGCAACATTGATACTCACTTAAGCAGGAGAAAATAAGCGGTGGGGTAACAGTGTTTAAAAACTAATGTACTCTTCCTTGGTACCATATACTTAGAAAAAGCCAGAAGTGGTGCTAAGGCTCAAGTGGTAGAGTTCTAGCCTTGAGAAAGTCCAAGGACAGTCCTCAGGCCCTGAACTTAAGCCCAGGACTGGCAAAAAAAAAAAACCCTAATGTACTCATTACCTTGTTTATGTAACTGTAAAACCCTGCTTATCACTTTGCAATAAAAAAGAAAGAAAATTCTGGCTACTTCCCTAATAGAATAAATGCTACACATCTTTAGTATTTTTAGTAAAACTAGTAAAATTGTTTTGGGTCAGAATAAGAAAGAACATATTAAATCTTTCATAAACTACCTTGCTTCACATGTTTGGGACTTTTTGTTTTGTTTGTACTATTCACTTAGAGAGATGTGAACTATGTAACTATTTCTAATAATTTATTTTAATATGGATACCCTGGACTGTTCCCAATGAAGTTCAAAGAGTAATCCACACTTACCTGGCCCCTCCATTATTTTTTCTCGGTATCGAGGAGTTCCACTAAGAAATGAGGATTGCTTTTTTTCAGCCAGGATGCTTCGAGGTGGCATGTATTTACATTTAGTGTGTGACATCTCATATGATTTATGAACTTCATAACTGCCAGGGGCTGGGAGAACCTAAAAAATGTTACCAGATAAATATAAATATATTATTCTTGACAATTATCCAAGTAGATACTGCACAGACATTCACAGTTAACAATGGTTTAAGTAGAAAAAACAAAAATGTCTTTAATTAATCATCATCATAAAAATTTTAATGAAAATCACCCAAATCTATGTTCTCATGAAAAAGGCCTAACTTCATTTGTCCAAAGTTAAAAATGAACAGAAGTATGAAATCCAGGACCAAAGTCTTTAAAGATTTGTTTTAAAGCTTTACTGATGAGAAACTGGTGCGTGTTGGCTCATGCCTATGACTCCAGTTACTCAGGAAGCTGAGATGTGAAGATCAAGATTCTAAGCCACCCCAAAATTTTGAGACTCTTAACTACAACTAACAAAAAGCTAGAAGTGAAAGTATTGCTCAAATAGGAGAGCACCATCTGTAAGAAGAAAGACAATGCAAGATCATGAATTAAGCCCCACTATCAGCATTTAAAGAAAAATGACTTCATAATATAGAGACCAAAGATTCACATTCAGGTTAAATAAAACAAACCTGAGAATCTGGAAGAAAGAGAAGACTTTCTAGCAATAATGATACAACCAAACTAAACCAAGAAGATCTAAGCTAACTAAAGAAACCCATTTCTTTTTTTTGTGGATTTGTTTTTTTATTGTAATTAATAAAAGGGTTACATGATATTTGCCAGATAGAAGGTGCATTAATTCACATATATTGATACCCTTTCCCATTACCCTCCCCTCCACCGCCCCCCCCCCCGTCTTGGTTGTCCCCAACCATTTCAAGTAATGAAATAGAAATGGCAATCAAAGACCTTCCATCCAAGAAAAGCCCAGGACCTGATGGATTTGCAGCTGAATTCTATAAAGTCTTTAAAGAAAAACTCACACCAATAATCCTCAAACTTATCAATGAAATTGAAAGTGAAAGTTTTCTACCAAACTCATTCTATGAAGCCAGCATAACTCTCATCCCAAAACTTGACAGGGACTCAGCAAAGAAAGAGAACTGTAGACTCATTTCTTTGATGAATATCAATGTAAAACTTCTCAACAAAATACTGGCCAATCGATTTCAACAACTCATCAAAAAAATTAAACACTATGATCAAACAGGATTCATCTCACGGAAGCAAAGCTGATTCAATCTATACACAAGTCAATTAAATAATTCGTCATATCAAAGGAGCAAAGACAAGAACCACATGATCATGTCAATAGATGCAGGAAAATCATTTGACAAGATCCAACACCCCTTTATACTAAAAGATCTGGAGAAACTAAGAATCCATGGGAACCTTCCTCAGTGTAATAAAGGCTATGTATGACAAACCTACAGCTAGCATTATACTTAATGGCGAAAAGCTAAAGCCATTTTCTCTAAAATCAGGAACAAGACAAGGATGTCTGCTCTCCACTTCTCTTCAGTATAGTATTAGGATTTCTAGTCAGAGCAATAAGGCAAGAAACAAACATAAAGAGGATCCAAATAGGGAAAGATGAAGTAAAACTATGTCTCTTTGTAGATGACATTATTTTAGCAAAGCTAAAATCAAGAAAAACAACTCCCTTTGCAATAGCCACAAAAACAAAATAAAATATTTAGGAATTAACTTAACTAAAAAAGTGAAAATGACAGTTCTTACAGGAATAAGAGCCACAATTGTTTTCTTCATCATAAGCAGCTAACTATACTTGCTTTTCTGTTCCAGAATAGCACTGTTTATTCTACAAAAGGAGACTTGTTATTTCATTTTTAGTAAGTTCCAATTAGATTAAAAGAGATATTTTTTCATCACTTATAGTATTTAGATGGTCTCTAATTATTTACATTTTAATCAACAAGAACCAGCATGGATAGTAAGTATAATAATAATTCTAAATTAAATTAAATACAATGCTACATATTTATTACACAATTTATGCCTTCAACCATTAGCTACTTAGCATTAGCCAATTATCTCAAAAATTTTAAGTTCTGTTTTCTCATTATTTTAAAAACTATTTACTTATATTATGTGTAATGATCAAAACTGTATAAATTTTAATTATTTCATAGTAGACTGGAGAATATTATGGCTCACCATGCACTATCTAGAACACCTTAGTCAAACTACTTAATTTTTTTAATCCTTGGTTTTTGTAGAGTGGATAAAATTATAATTATTATATGATAGGGTTATTATACTAATTAAAAGAGTTAAAATAAGTGCCTGATTTGGCTATACCTAATTCTATGGAACTGTTAAGTAAATCTTACTGTTGTAAAAAATAAAAAGCTAATTTCTTAACATTTTCTACTTTTGTATTACCTCTAAGTAACTGTACAAAGTAGTTTCAATTCAACATATCATTCTATGTGTACAGTATATCTTAACGTGACCCATTTTTCTTATTCTTTCACTGAGATTCCATCTCACTCCAGTAAGAATGCCCAACAAGAATCCAAACAATAACTAATGTTTTGGGAAATGTGAGGGGAAAAGGTCCCTTATTATACTATTGATGGAAATGTAAACTAGTACAATCATTATGGAGGGATATTTGGAGAGTCCTCAAAAATCTACATAGAACTACCCTATGATGCATCAATTCCACTCTTGAGCATGTATCCAGAAAATGCTAATTAGGATACAGTAAGGAACTTTTACACACATGTTCATTCCTGCATTATTCACCACAGAAAATCTGTGGAAACAACACAGTTGCCCTACAATGGATAAATATATTAAGAAAATATGATAGATACATACAGGTGAGAGAAAGAGAGAACGGAATTTTACTCAACTATCTGAAAGAATAGTATATCACTTATAAGGAGATGGATGGGCATGGAAAAAATATGCTGAGTGAAGTAAGGCTCAGAGGCAAATGGACCATGGTATCACTCATTGTGGAAGTTAGATCTAAATTATAAATGTACATGAGACATACTGAGGGCCATATGTACACGCACACACGTGTGCGCGCGCACACACACACACACACACACACACACACACACACACTGACTAAAGTGTATCTACTTTGAACAACTTAACAAATAAAGAATTTGTTAAACTTAATACATTAACAAAATGAATACCAGGAAGCTGAAGTCTGTTTGGTGGACAGTATAAGAAGATTGGTCAGATGAATGGAGAGAGGAAGGATACACAAATACTGTCATAATTTTCAATGTACATATGTGAAAATGAAGCCAGGTAACTTGATGACATAGGTGAGGTTGCAATAGAATTATTTGAATTTATTCAAATTTATTTTATTTCAATGCAAATAAAAACTGGGACTAAACAATCAAGACTAAGACTAATAAAAAAGTACTTCAAAGTTTCTATTAGAGACAAATACTGGTGACTAAGGCCTGTAATTGTAGCTGCTCATATTAAGACACTCTTCACAGTTCAAAGTCAGCCTGGGCAGAAAAGTTCTGGAGACTAGATCAATTTAATCAACAAAATGACAGAATGAAAACATATCTCAGGTGGTAGAGCATAAGCTGTGAGCAAACAAACTGAGCAAGAAGAAAAAAGTCTTTGAGGGCTGGGAGTTTGGCCTAGTGGTAGAGTGCTTGCTGAGCATGTAAGAAGACCCGGCTTCAATTCCTAGATACTACATGCATTTAAAAAAAAGCCAGAAGTGGTGCTGTGACTCAAGTGGTAGAGTTCTAGCCTTGAAAAATTCCAAGAACAGTGCTCAGGACCTGAGTTCAAGTCCCAGGACTAGCAAAACAAAAAAAAAAAAGAAAAGGAAAAGGTCATTAGTTGAAGCTCTGATACCTATACACAAGAAGAAAAAAAGAAAAAGCAAGAGAGAGAGAGAGAGAGAGAGAGAGAGAGAGAGAGAGAGAGAGAGAGAGAGAGAGAGAGAGAGAACAGAGAGACCAAATGATTCAAGCAAGACTGATTCGAGTCAGTTCAACAAATGTGATACTGAAAAAAACATACTGATAACTCTGTAGGAGATATCCTTCATAAAACATACTTTCTCTTCTTCCCTACATATTGGCATCAAGCTTATGCCATGTTGTCTTCTGTTCTCAAAGCACTACTAGATGAAGTAAAAGTCCTGATCATGTTTGGTAAGAGATTCTTATATGAGCTCTCTCATTTCTACTTCCAGTGTCAAACACCAAATGTCACTAAGAAATCCCAGCAGTTGTTTTCTTACCTAGATTGAACTAAAGGGCAAGCTAAGGGATAAATAATAGTGACAGCATTTCCCATAGATGCCTTCTGTGTCTTTTGGAGCTGCTTTTATGGTAAATGGGAAAGGAAAATTAAAAGGTACAAAAGTCCAAATAAACCATGAGTATCCCTGCCTCAGCCTTCTTTCTGACTACATAAAATTATGATTGACAGCTGACATAAAGGTTTCAAAATGCTTTGAAGCGAAAACAAGATCACATCAGTATTCACTTTTCTTCAATAATAATTTGTTCCTACTTCGAAAAGTTTGTTAGCACTTAACTTGAATTCAAATGCATTAGCTAGCTCACCTTTCTTTTGTGTAAATACCATCGTTGTTCATGAACATCTTTCTATGTGCTTGTGCTATCCTTAAAATTCATTCACTGCTTGTCTACTTGATATTATTGATTTCTTACTTACCTTCCATTTATATTTTATCTGACCAATGGACTAATATTTTAAGTAATAATTCTAGGTTAATGGTTAATATGATCAAGATTAAATTTCTTCTACTAGAAAGAAACTCAAATGATGCTTATAAATCACCTATAGGCACTTATATTTATATATGTGTATATATAGCCATGTAACTATAGACATTACATAAATAACTATATACATTATCCTAAATGAGCTGAGTACCATGAAAAGAAAATACAATATGTACAGGTAAGAGCAGCAACTCTTGCCATCCTTTTATACATCACAGAAGATAAGAAAGAAGTATTATGCATGGATACAATAGACATTTTCCATGTATTTTTTCTTATCACCAGTATTTGAATCCTATTGCTATTATGGGAAGTTCTACATATTATACTGTAGATTCTGGGTCTCAACACAAAAGCCAAAAATATCTGATTCTCCCCTTCTTGATCTCATTTTTAACTAAAACAGGAATCTAGGTCATGGGTGCAAATGCTGGCCTTTAACTTGGCAACTCATTACTCAAAGAAACATAGCACATTTAAAATTGCATGTCACTGAGAGGAGAAGTGTTAGCAGGCATGTTTCTTTCTCAGACGTAACAGTGGGGGGGAAAACAGAACAAGGCATTAACACAAGGAAAACAGTGACAGCAAATGTTTTATTGAAATGATGCCTCAGTGCAAAGTGAAAGTAAATATAAGGAATCTTAACTTTCTCATCAGAATTTGGGATAATATAGAAGTTCTTTAAAGATTCAAATCAAAGCTAGGTGCTTCTAACCCAACTTTAAAACCAGGATTCTACACAAAAATGGTACAATTAATATTTGTAAAATTCTTAGCATGGTTTCTGACATATACGAGCCCTGGAGTTAGCTTTCAGCACTGTTAATCTTCTCATTATTCTGGGACCATGTGAAACCTTACATGAAAACATATCTTGTATGTCTGAATGGAGATAATAACTAGCTTGTGCCAAAGGAACAAATAGGGAAATCAAAAGTAGGGAAGGTACTGTGAGTCACAGTGTGTGCTAAGCAGTTAAAAAAACAAATGCACTGCTTTCATTCAACTTGAAAGGCAAAAAACATTTCACATGCTTAATGATTTTGTTCAATTCTGTCTGATCAAATTCCCTGTAAAATTCATCATGTTCAGTTTCCTTATATGAACCCTCTTTAAACCTAAACTTGACATAATCTACAGGAAAGTGCTTTTTGATTTTTGCCTAAATTTAGAATTTTTCAAAATCCATCCAATGTTTCCTACTACTTAAACATGTAAAATACATACATCTCTGAACTCAGAAATAGGATTGTACAAGCATGCATGTTTTCCCAAAACTCGTATCCCAGAACACTGACAATTAAAAACACTCAGTTACAATAAAGAATGGAGCAATCAGTATTTGAGTTGGGTCTCATTTTCTAACATACTGGAAATTAAAATTAAGTTTTAGGCCAAAGTACCATTCTTTCGCAGTTGATTTTTTTGTTCTGTTTTTGCAATGCTAGGAGTTTGAACTCTGAGTTTATGCTTGCTCAACTAGTGCTCTAACACTTAAACTATACTTCCAGTTCTGTTTTTGGCTGGTTACTTTGGAGATGGAATCTCAGACTTTTCCATCTAGGCTGGCTTCAACTGCAATCCTCTATATTTTAGCCACTTGAACATCTAGAATTACAGATGGATGCCTGCTTTACATTTTTGTTTTATTGGTGACAGTTCTGAGGCTTAAACTTAGGGCCTGGACACTCCTGAGCTTTTTTGCTCAAGGCTTTTCTGCTCTACCACAAGTAGAGCCACAGTTCCTCTTACAGCTTTTGTTTGTGTATGTGGGCTTAAAGGGAGATGGGTCTCACAGACTTTTCTTCTTTCAACCAAGATCCTCAAATCTCAGCTTCCTGAATAGCTAGGATTATAGGCCTAAGTAACTGGCTTCTTTTTTATTTTTCTTATTTTCTCCAGTTCCCCCTACCATTCAGCCCACAGGTTGCAGAGTTCATTTTCCACAGAGTGTGTACTAAATACCATCCTTCCCTTTTTGGGCTTTATTGCTAATGACTGCTTTACAAAATATTGAATTCTTGCTTCATTCTCCTTTAGAATTATGAGTACTTTACTGCACAAAATTCTGCTCTCCATTGTTTCCAAAGTTGTTGTTTTTTTTCTTTCAGGATGTCCTCTATGTCTTTCACCAGTTTTATCAAGATGTGTCTTAAGTGTAAATTCCACTTACAGTTATCCTTGGACTTTATTAAGCTTTCTGGATCCATGTTACTTGTTATATTGGTTAAGTTTTCCCAAATACTATTTTTCCAAATACTATTCATCCTCATATTATTTTCTGGAATTCCCATTACACATATGCTAGAATACTTGACACGAGACCATAGCATTCAGAAACCACGCAGAAGTAAATTTTATGGGAATAAATGAAAAAAAACATTGACAATTAGTTGTAACATTAAATACTAGTAGAAACTATGTGCAAATGGAGGAGGAAATCATTCTAGGTTCTGTCACAGAACCTAGAAAGATGACCAACATCTCTTATTCCTAAAGGTTATCACAGTGATTAGACTACAGTAAGATTATAACAGTCTTTGTTCAAGACCTTTACGTACAGATACGTGAGTGTAGGAGATTAGTAGACAGAAACTAGAACAATTATGCAAAATATTTAAAACTTAAATGGAAAAAATATTTTAATTACAATTGAGCTTCCATGTAATTTTTACTACTGTTTCCCAGCATTAACTCTTCTAATCAATATTATTTCATCATTATTTTGTTTCATAAATGTTCAACAAAGTGTTATTCAAGAATCTGAGAAATGACATATTAGAACAGATAGTGATAACTGGGGGGAGGAAGGATGCTTTGAGAAACAATCTGTTAGCAATAGCGTTTATTTATATAGGAATCCTAAAGGTGAAAAGTTAACTTCATTGAAAATTTAGTTGGTACACAGTTCATTTATTTCACTGTGGCAAGCCATCAAAACAGTTATAATTCTGTAAAGCAATCCAATCTCAAGTGAATGATAAAAAGTTTGTCTTCCAATTAGCACATTAGTGGGACTTGCCTAATTAAATCAATTGAATGCTAAAAGAAGAAAAACCTCCTAAGTGTGTACCCTGAGACTCATATGAAGAAACAGATGGAATCATGTAATACATTTCACATTAGGAAATTATTGGCAAGGGTTTCACATGTGCATATTTTTGGATATAGCAAATCAAAGGTCTACAAAAGGTCTTAAACCCTGCCAGAAATGCTCAAATGTGAAAATTCTGGTTTTCAAATCCATTCTGTTGATGCGTTCTTACAATTAACTAATGTTGTCTTCAAGACATATTTATAGAATGAATGTTGGTCCATAAAATGAGCAACTTAATCTTCTAAAGATAAATGACTTATTAGAATGTAATTAGAAAGTCTTTGGAGATATTTGTCAGGAAATTACAATGCTGCTTCCTTTTTTTGTTAGTGTTGAGGGAAATGCTTTACATTTCCTTCAACATTTTTTTCTTTATTACTTATAGCATACACTTGGAAGTGGAGAATATTTTACTACATATATATTGTAAAAGATTTTGTTTAAACTGTTTTGGGAGCTGTACATGACACTGCCACATTCCTGTAATACCAGTACATGCAAGGCTGGTGCACGGGATTTGAAGTTTGAGGCCACATGGGCTAGGAAAAGTCTAAATTTTTTTTAAAAAAAGCCTGATTTTTGAAAGTTTTTTTAAACAGAAAATGAAGTAATAAAGTCTCCATTTTCATTTTTATTATTATCGTTTAAGTAGTATCTCATACAAGCTTATATTTTCACAAAGAATTCTAAATATATCTCTTGTAAGTAGATGTCACTGTTCTTTTAGCTTGGAAATAAGCAAGACAGGATGAAAAATTCTGAACAAGGTTGTACAGCAGAATTTTAATACAAGCACAAAATGTTCATAAAAGATCATTTTAGAAATGAAGAGGTTTGGAGGATCTATAATTATGCTAAATGAGATGTCAGACAGAAAAATAAATACTGCATGATCTCATTTTATATGTGTAATATCATTAAAAAATTTACATTTCATGCTAATGGCATAGACTCAATGAGAGCCTCCCTTTCTCTTTTAAATTTAAGAAAAGAAAAAGCCAAGCAGGCAAAAGACCAACTAATAAAAGTCCAAAGAAATGTAGCCAAAGAAATGGGAATTAGCACAGGATTCAAGATTGTCTTGGCGGGGAGTTTGGTCTCGTGGTGGAGTGCTTGCCTCGCTTTCACTAAGATCTGGGTTGGATTCTTCCATACCACACACATAGAAAAAAAGCCGGAAATGGTGCTGTGGCTCAAGTGGTAGAGCTCTAGCCTTGAGAAAGCCCAAGGACAGAGCTCAGGCCCTAAGTTCAAGTCCCAGGACTGGCAAAAAAGAAAGAAAGATTGTCTTCACATATCAGGGAAAAAATGGTGAGGTTTGTTTCATTTGGAAATAGAATTGTACAGAAAATAGGCCTTGAAAACTCCTGCTTTCAGGTTCAGAGTCTGTTTTAATTGCAACACTAGAAAAATTCCAAAAATCAGCTACTACTAGACCAGAAATGAACTCAGTGGTGATGACGACAAATCCCTTCCACGCAAATCACCTATGATGTTGATAAAGAAGGGGCCGACCCTGGCTATACGGGCTCTAAGAGACACGGCCTTCCTACTGTTCTTCAATGTTTTTCTTTCCAAAATAGCTTTACATTTTTGCATTGCTGGAAAGAAAGATCTTTGAGGGGAAAAGCAATGTACTAAAGTTGAAAGGCAGGTATGAGTACAGGGTACTTTAAGTATTTCTGAAAAGAAGAAAATATGTTTCGATTGCTCAGGGATTAAAATTGTCTTTTTCTTGAAGCTACCTTCTAATTCTGTTCCTATAAATTAGTCTTAATGTGGAAAAAAGCTAATTTAATTTTTTAACAAAAAGAAAAACTGAAAACAAGCATCACAGCATTTTACCTTGTTATCTGATATATTGTATATATGTTTGTCTGGTTATTTGAAATAGGATAGGGAAGGGGGGAAAACATGATGAGGGGTGGGGTGGGGGAGAGAAATAGGGACCAAGACATGAGATAGGGTATCAATGTTTGTGAAGTAATGCACCCGCTATCTGGTGAATATAATGTAACTCTTCTATTAATTACAATAAAAATATATGAAAAAAACAACAAGCATAACAAATACTAGCTGGGTCTATGGCTCTACTGATTAGACTAGCCATAAGCAAAAAAACCCAAGTGAGAGCACAACGTTTTGAGTGCAAGTCCTAACACCAATTTGAGTCATCCATTAATTAATTTTAAAAACTTGCCAAAACCAAAATTTTAAACTGTACTGTTTTTAACTATTTCATATTAATTTTTTTTGCCAGTCCTAGGGCTTGAACTCAGGGCCTAAGCACTGTCCGTGGGCTTTTTCAAGGCTTAGCACTCCTACTTGAGCCACAGCACCACTTCTAACTTTTTTTTCCTCTGTATGTGTTATGGCGGAATCGAACCCAGGGCTTTGTGCATGCTAGGCAAGCACTCTACCACTAGGCCAGACTCCTGGCCCATTATTTTTAAGAGTTAAAAGCATCTCAACAAAGAGCATGCCATTGTGTTTTTTCTGAAGGCCAACACTACCAAATTCTGTGGCAATAAATGTTTACTCGGCCTTTTGATGATTATGAAGAAACACAAAATTGAAGAGATAAAATTAGATTGAAAGGCAGGGGATTTTTACATAAAGATACAAATGCATAATTTACAGTTACTTTCTCTTAATGATATCCATGCAGATAGTCAACCTCAGCATTGCCAGAGCCATAGCTTATTCGTGTATTTATCACAGAACAGTTCAGTGGTTGCACATCAACATTCCTGTTAAGTTGGCACTTCCGAAGGAAGAGAAATTGCACTGAAATTGCCTGCATCTGATTTGGGTGAGGGGTATAATGTAGATATTAGTTTACTAGCTATTACTTGAAGCTTTCTCATGGAGATAATAGATGCATTCACATGCTAGCTACTTCAACATCATGCTGATTTTCATTAAATTTGGCAAAGGGTGGTCAACATGGAAACTACTTTCAAGCCACATAACTAAAAATTTTTCCCTGTTTATGACTATTATATTGGCTCTTAATAGTGGTACTCATGAAAAATTAGACAAGTTAACCAGTCATTCCCCTACAAAATAACAATATATTCCTTTTCCAGTGTTAGTACCTAAGTAATAAAAAGATCCTTTAATATATTTTAAGTTTATATTAACATGATACAAACATATAAAATTAGTTTCACAAATGAATCTCGCAAATAAAAATAATTTAAAGTACATTAATTGCATAGCCAAAAGATTATACTAACATTCAAAATCAATCACTTAAGCCAGCTCATTGATGGCTCAAACCTGTAATTCAGGAGGTTGAGATCTGAAGATCAGAGTTTGAAGCCAACACAGGCAGAGAAGTCCATGAGATTCCATTGCTAATTACTTTACTGGAAACATGACTCAAGGGGTATAGTACCCAGCAATTGTTAGATCCTGAGTATAAGTCACATACTAGAAAAAAAAATTCTAATAATCTATAAAAGTCAAGTCTCTTACTCTGTTTTATACAATAAGTCTCTAACCCTTCCCAAGTCCCCATCATTTTCTAATTCTTTCTTTCCTTTTTAACCATGTTTAAAGACACTAGTTCAAAGTACTATAAAACTAAAGAATATACAACTTAAGATATATGCACACCAAGATATATATTGATATATTTTCTGAGTTTCTAGAAATCTAAGTGTGTATGAAGTAACCTAAAATTACTAAAGTAAGATTTTCTTTGTAAGTACTTAATTATACCCACCATGATTTGAAGTTTTCCTCTAAATTTCAGCCTGCTGAAATTCAAGTATGAACCATTGGTGCCAGATTCCTTTTTATTTTAAAATAATGATTTAAAAATTAGAGGTCCAGCCAGGCACTGATGGCTTATCCTAGCTACTCAGGGAGCTGAGATTTGAGGGCTACAGTACTCAAAAAAATTAGAAATGGAGCTATAGACATGGTAATGGAAATATAAACGTAACTATATAGACATAAAAACCTATGACTCTATAGACATAATGTTTTATTTCTTAAATTAACATGTTTCTATGACATACAAACCCTTAGCCTAATTTTGATTAAGTTCTAAATACTAAGTCCCAGTGATTGTAAATAGAGATTCCCTCTTTGAACACTTGTTTGTTAAACTTGTCATTTAAAATATGATGTAAAAATCAACATTAATAAATTCTTTAAAAAATTATAAGTGGACCTGTGGTTCCACTTTAAGATCAATTTCCAAGTTCTAGACCCACAACCATATATACGTCTATGTATACATGATCTGTGGGATCTTTAAATATGGGAAAGCATGTGGTGCCATTTATAAAGCAAATACATATATATTACTAAGAGCTTGCTTTTTAAAAAATTTTGCAGATTTGTGCAAATAACTGAAATTTTTTTCGGTGCTCTGGGGACAAGGAAGGAACTTTGCAAAGATTCGGGTTCTAACAAAAGTTAGCTCTAAATAACAACAAAGTCCCCATAGAATTCTAAGGGCAGAGTTTGTAAAGGGGTTTTATGAAGTTTTAAGTAACCAGTTTCCCTCAGAGACATAGAAACACCGCAAATAACAAAATACTACCACTGCAATACAATTAGTTTCCAATTGTGCAAATCAAATGTCAGTGTTATGAGACAATGCAGAAAATGCTGTACTTTAAAATAACTAGTAATTCTGTTTTCTAGTGTATATTTCTTAAAGCACAGGAACCATTTTTTTTTTGAGGTTAGGGTCCCTAGGCACCAAATGGACATTCAAAGTAAACTGACAGAATTCCTATTTTAAAAGGAATAATCTCCCTTCCATAGGTAAAGAGCTATGCAGTGTGAGTTACATGCCACAATTTATGGATAATGCCATTAATCATCCAATTACTGAATTTTAAGTTGATTATTTAATCTCATTGCAGGGTTATCTGCACATAAGTTCTCATTGGGTGCAAGCAGCTCATGCTTGAAATCCAAGCTACCCAGAGACTGAGATCTGAAGAACATTCAACATCAGCCCAATCCAGAAAATTTGTAGAACTCCTTGTCTCTAGTTAATCAGCAAAAAGACAGAAGTAGAGGTGTGTCTCAAGTGGTAGAGCACCACCATGAGCAAAGATTCTAAAGCAAAGATTCCTGAGTTCAGCACAGAAAAAAAAATGAAAGAATATAGAGTCACAAAAACAAGTAAATAAACTGGGAGTGATGGCTCACACCTGTAATCCTAGCTACTCAGGAGGCAGAGATTTGAGGATCAAGGTTCAAAGCCAGCCCTGGCAATGCAAAATTAATACTAGAAAATGAGAAGTGGGGCTTGGCTCAAGGGCAGGGCAGTAGCCTTGAGCTGAAGAGCACTGCGACAGCACCCAGGCCCAGAGGTAGGGCAGTAGCCTTGAGCTGAATAGCTCAGGGACAGTGCCCAGGCCAGAGTTCGAGCCCATGACCCAAAACAACAACAAAAAAGGTAAATAAATGATGTTTATGAAAAAAAGGGTGAGAAACTCAAATATCTGAAAGCTAAAACATATGCCAAATCTTCTCAAGCTATAAAACTATGCATTTTTAAGAAGTTACACTGATTATTAACATGCATTGTATACATTCATATATTGTTGTGTAAAATGGAAACTCCATTTTATAACTTCTTGAAGACAATACACTATCTTTTAAAGAATAGTAATAGCTCTTTCACTGTAGTTCACATAATCTCTTCAGATCAATGGTGCAATTAAAAAAAATAAAGGTAGGAATTAGCTTAACTAAGAATGTAAAGGACCTTTTTGATAAAACTTTAAAACCCTAAAAAAGGAAATTAAAGCAGAACTAAGGAAATGGAAAAACCTCCCATGCTCCTGGATTGGAAGAATTAACAGCGTGAAAATGGCAATCTTGCCAAGGGCTATCTACTAATTCAAAGCAATACCCATCAATACCCCAATGGCATTCTTTAAAGAAATAGAAGAGGCAATCCAAAATTTCATATGGAATAATAAAGGACCACATATAGCAAAAAGACTTCTTAGCAGAAAGAACTGCGCAGGAGAAATTTCAATTCTAAACTTTAGACTCTATTACAGAGCTATAATTCTCAAAACAGCTTGGTACTGGCACAGGAACAGGCCTGAAGACCAATGCAATAGAACAGAGGACCCAGAAATTATACCACAGACCTATAGCCACCTAATCTTTGACAAGGGAGCCAAAAAAATAGAATGGAAGAAAGACAGCCTCTTCAAGTTGTGCTGGCAGAACTGGTTAAGCACTTGCAGAAAACTAAAGTTGGATCCTTCTTTGTCACCTGCACTAGAATTAACTTCAAATGGATCAAAGACCTGGAGGTAAAAGTTGACACACTGAAAACTTTACAAGAAGGAATAGGAGATATACTAGGCCTCCTTAGCACAGGTCGAAACTTTCTTAATAAGGACCAAGAATCACAGCAAATCAGAGAAAGGCTGGATAAGGGGGACTGCATTAAACTGCAGAGCTTTTGTATGGCAAAGGACATAGCTAGTAAACTAATCAGGAAGCCTACAGAGTGGGAGAAGATCTTCACCAACCAAACAACGGACAAAGGCCTCATATCTAAAATATATCAACAGCTCAAAAAATTGAATCACTCCAAAACTAGTCTCCAAAGTAACAACCATCCCATTAAAAGATGGGCCAAAGATTTAAAGAGAGCCTTCTCTGAAGAAGAAACAAAAATAGCCTATAGACACATGAAGAAATGCTCAACATCTCTGGTCATAGAGGAAATGCAAATCAAAACAACTCTAAGATTCCACCTCACTCCAGTTACAATGGCCAGGATCAAGAAATCTAATAACACCAGATGCTGGAGGGGATGTGGCCAGGAGGGATCACTACTGCACTGTTGGTGGGAGTGCAAACTCGTTCAGCCACTATGGAAAGCAGTATGGCAGTGCCTCAAAAGGCTAAACATAGAGCTCCCCTATGACCCAGCAATTCCACTACTTGGCATTTACCCAACCATCCAGAAACAAGGACATACTAAATCCACTAGCACAACAATGTTCATTGCAGCACTATTCACCATAGCAAAGATATGGAACCAACCTAGACGTCCCTCGATTGATGAGTGGATCAACAAGTTGTGGTATTTGTACACAATGGAATTCTATGCTGCTGTCAGAAAAAACAACATAGCCCCATTTGTTAGGAAATGGAAAGTCTTAGAAAAAAAATCATATTAAGTGAAGTAAGCCAGACTCAAAGGAACTTAGGCTCAATGGTTTCCCTCATTTGTCATAATCAGTAGAAACCTTGGGCTCTACTAGCAGAGATCTGCAATAGAGCAAAACCTTGATACATAAGGCCATATAGTATGAAGCTAATTGAAAAGACCTCCAGGATATTGAAACAAAAGCCATATAACGAACGATTGTTGTCCTTAATGTACTATGTTATCTCTCATCTCTTTTGCTGTCCCTTGGTTATCTCATATTGTCACAGTATCTCACTTTGTTATCTGATATATTGGATTTATTTGTATTTGGTTATTTGAAATTGGATAAGGAAGGGGGGAAAACCAAGATGGGGGGTGGAGGGGAGGGTAATGGGGACTAAGACATGTGAAAGGGTATCAATATATGTGAATTAATGCACCTTCTATCTGGCAAACATCATGTAACCCTTTTATTAATTACAATAAAAATATTTTAAAAAAATAATAATTTACAACATTGTAATCTATTTTGCTGTATAGTCACTTCCATTTTGTTCCACTTCTTAACTTCTTTACCCTTAGTAGTAACAGTATGTTCTTTTATCTAAATAAAATATAGAGGAGAGCCATTTTCTAAAGGTTCAGCTATTTTCTGTGAACAGTCTTTGACATGGAATTATAAACATATTTTATACCTCTTTGATCATATTGTACTATTTTAATAAATTTTTTCTCTATTCATAATTCCAAAAAAATAAAGGTTTATTTAACCAAGTAGGAGAGTGAAAAAATGAGTTATCTAAATGTCAAAAAATGTTATTTATGAAAATTAGAAACCTATTGCTTATTATTTAGCATTAAAGTTGCTTTAAGTATTACTTTTAGTCCTCTCTGAAAAGCAAATAATACATATTTATCTTACCTATTTTTATTCTCTTAAGAAAAAAAAATACCTTCCAAGATAGACAAAAAAAGATTTGCATGCACTCCATTACTTAGAAGTGTTTTTGAATGAAGAGAATGAATTTTGTGAATTGAGGTTAACTAGCTCTCTGGAGGAAGAATAAACAATAATCTAGCAATATTTCATTCAAACAAAGAGAACAATAAATTTAATTGCAAAGCCAAAGAATTGCTAAGTTCTATGAGGCCAAAGACTATAAGATCTGTTTTTTCACTACATCAGCCGTTCCCCAAGCTGGCTACTGGGTAAGTGATGGAGGCTTCCTCTGCCCAAGCTATATTCCCATCTCCATGGCAACCAGTCCCCTTCACTGCCAGAAATTATCCAAATAACTCCCACTCAGGTATTTACTTCCTTCAAAAATTTCCTGTGCCAAAAAAACTGATCACATTCTGCCATTATCTTTCTGTTATAAAACATGGAGTTATAGAATCAGATAGGCGCAAGCTTAGCCTCCCAACTAAGTCACTGACTAGCAAAAATTGCTGAGCCCTATGTGCCTACAGAAAAACAAAAAGAAACAAGAAACTTCAAAAAAAAAGAGGTGTGGTTAGAAGAATTAAATAAGAAAATACAACTGGTGGCAAGATAGATTATTGGTGCTTGGAGTTTTTCAGCTCTACTCCTCCTTGTGCAGAAGAGGAATATTACCTGGGCGATGAGACTCAAATCTATAACCAAATTTATGTTGCAGATATACTTTGCATATAGCTTCATATGCTAATTTTAGAGCACCTGCATTCTAACTGTGATTCAAGCCCATCAGGTCAGCTGTAGCAGTTTCCACTTGTGGCATTAGTCCAGCACTCAAAAGCTCCAAATTATTGGAACAGTTTTATTTTAGGATGCTCATGTTAAGAGTTAAGCAAAAAGCTCACACTTCATTTAAAACATTCTGTGCCTCAAATGTAGATTTACCTTTGAGCTATATTTTACAATAACTAGATTTTTTCTGGAGTTAGAGCAAATGAAGAATGTAAAAAAAACTAACATTTGAAACTCCTGGTTTGCATACATTACAGTTAGAAATAGCAGATACAAAACAGTGAGAAAAATCAAAACGTAGTTGCTAATACATCTGGCATCCACCTGGGCAGGTTGCAGACATAAATAACCTTCCAGGTCCTCACGAATAAAAGTGCTCACCCTTGGAATTATAACCATTTCAGACGTGGCAAAATAGTAACATTCCTATCACACAGAATTCAGAAAGCTGAGTAAAGAAATCAACAGTTTAAAACCAGCTTGAGTTACATAGGGAGACCCGTGTCAAAAAACACACAAAAATAAATTGTCATCATTTAATTATATAAGTAAAATAATTTGTCATCTTATGCAAATAAAAATAATTACCATGTAATCTTATTTTAATATTATTTGAAACCCTGTGTCTTCAAGAAAGATTTAACTAAAAACAAGATTACCTGGTGATATTTAATTCCAAGTTTGGCAATATTCCCAAGGATCAATAATTCTGGACCACACACTTAACATTACAGTAAAGGGACTTCATCATGTTACTAAATATAACAAATACCAGACGAATCAACAGGTTTCAGTTTTAAGACTTTCTAGTGCATAAGTGCCAAACCATTCTCTACAACCTGAAACTAAATCTGAAATTTAAGTCTGAATATTTTAAATTTAATAAGGAAATTTAATGAGTTGAAGAAAAAGTTTAACATTTACAATAATATTATTTTTAGGTTACTTCCTGATTTTGAGTGTTTATTTTAATCAGAAATAACAAAAATTATAATTGCAAATCCTAAGAATGCTAAAGCTCAAATCAAGGCTGTACTTTTAGAGTAAGGTACTAAAAATAAAATTTCCAAAACCTAACAGTTAAGAATGCAGATATACACATGTCAGAAAATCAAGTCTTTGAAATGATTTATCTGAATTGCATGAGCTTAAGAAAAATCTCTTTCTCTAGAGCTGTTTTCAGAATAATATTTGACTGAAGGAAAATTCTTATTCAGGTTAAATTAATGCTCACCATACACACCTAGAAATTCCTCTGAAAGCAAACACAATCCATGTGAGGAGTCCCTGTCACCCAATTAGAAACATCAAATAATGGTTTCCCCTTACTCCGTTATAGCTCAAAAATCAAATTAGAAAAGTAGGAAAAAGATAAAAATGCAAAATTCTGATATTTATTAAGGGCATAGAGCCTATCATTTTTAAAAATCCAATAAAGAACATCTAAAGCTCAGAAGCTTTATAAGAAAAATTTTAACAAGCATTTCAGGAGAACAATTCAATCTTAATTAAACAAACAAATCTCTCCCTATGAAGGAGGAAAGTATCTCATTTTTCTTAAGAATTCAACTCAGCTTTTACTCACACCTCTTTACAGATGGCGATAAGGAAGAACACCTGCCTTCTTTACCAATAATTTTTGTCCAACATTCCTCAATTACAGAATAATTTGTGACCACCATGCTTTTCTAGATGTTATTTCTGATCTGGAACTCATGTCATAGCAAAAGAAGTATAGTAATGGGCATGTGTCCACACAATAGGGAAGAGAGTTTCACACATCCACCATATTCAGACAGCACTAGATGAAAGAAATATCTCTCCTTAAAAAAGAAGGAAACAGAAGTCAGCATATAACTGCCACAATCAGCTGCACAATGCAATCAACCAGAACCTAATATACCTGGCTCATCCTACAGAGAAACCTGCCCAACCCCTCTGAGCTCCAGGAAGTCCTAATTATAGGCTCACTACTCAGGCCTGGCCTAGCCTCAAAACACAGTACGACAAAGAATTCAAAATGGCATCTTAAAGAAATACAGTGAGCTACATGGGCACATTGACAGTTAAACAAAAAGTCAGAGAAACAATAGTCAAATAAAAGTAGAAGTTCAACAAAAAGTTCACTTATTTGGTTTTTTAAATAAAGCCTCACAAGGGTCAAGCAGGCCCGTAACTCACTATGTTTTGCTCCTCCTAAATGTCCTCCTCATGCCCTGAAATATAGTTGTGTGCCACCATGCCAAGCTTCAATGTCTGTTCCTTATAAATTACCTAGTGTCAGATACTGTGTTATAAATAATAATCTACTACTTAGGTAACAAGAGCTATAAATTTTAAACTGCAATTTAATATGGAAGCAAAAAAATATTTAGATTGTCTCAGACTAATTTTTCCCAGAGATGAAGAAAATGATTGCTGAAAACATGTCTCCTCATTTTGGAGAGCTTTTGTACAAGCATTCCTTGTACAAATGATTTCTATATCTCATTAAACACAAGAAACATTTATTTGCAATGTTTTATACAAGTTTAAATGTGTGTAGAAAGATGTAACTATATGGTAACTATCTAAAGGCATGAAATGTAGTAGCTTTTACATTACTGCCTTTCAGCTCTAAACTGCGGCATTTACAAAGAGTTCTGCTTTGCTACACACTATTATTGCTAAGAACATATATCTTCAATATTCTCACTACAAAACAGAAAACAAATCTATGTAAAGTGTTGTGTCCTTGTTGGGCACTGCCACCAGGGGCTGCTAGAGAACATCCTCAAGGCTGGTGAAAGGCTGGACTTCCGCAGTCCCATCTGCTTCTTCAGTCCAGAATACTTTCCATCCATCTGCAGTTTTCTCAGTATGCTTCTGCTTTATATTTTTCTAATGTAATTATGTATATCCTATCAAACTTTTTAACATGAGTATATTCTCTCAGTATTTCTTTTTTGTTCCATATATTTTTATTGTAATTAATAGAAGGGTTACATTATGTTCATCAGATAGAAGGTGAATTACTTCACATACATTGATACCCTTTCTCATGTCTTGGTCCCCATTTCCCTCCCCCAACCCCGCCCTTCATCTTGTTTTCCCCCCTTCCCTATCCAATTTCAAATAACCAAATACGTATATATACAAATATATCAGATAACAAGGTGAACTACTGTAACAATTTGAGATAACCAAGGGACAGCAATAAGACTTCCTATCTTTGCATTTGTGCTTTCCTCTGAATTCTCTATCTGTATCACTTTATTTTTCTAGCAATGTTATTTTAACTCTATGAACCTGTGACTACTATGCTAGTAATTTTTTTCACATTTTTAAATATTTTAGGGTAAAATCTGTTGTGATGCAGTGGAACATTTATCTGTTTTTAAAAACTTCTGAACAGAAGACCCATTAGCATGTACTTTTTATACAATGATGAGCCATTAGCATGTACTTTTTATACAATGATGAGCACACAATTTCATATTCCAAATTGGTCCAAGGATGACTGTTAGTCTCATCAGTGACATATTTCTATACATGAATGAAGAATTGAAACTTTCTTAACAATTATAGGACATTGTGAGAAGATATAAATTCCCAAATAGTTAAATATACTGAGATAAAGTGACTCCTTATGAATATGTTCATCTTAAATTAAGGTAATTAGACACTTGAGCATTTCAAAATGTCATGTTTCATTAGTCATGGATTTTTTTTTATAAAGAGGGCCTAATTGTATTAATAACATCTTACGCCATGTGGAGAGGTGACATATATAGTTTCTTTGGTATCAAAGACCTTAAATGGTGAAGTTAAAGGTCTTGAGTAAAGATTTCAAAACTGTTTGAACAGATTGTCCTTCTTTTAACTCCCACTTGCGTGACTAAATAATGACTGGTTAACATAAGATACAGGAGTTGGATGCTCTCCATACATGACAAGTTAGATCTCAGATATTATTTAGAGCACAAATCATTTTAGGGTGTTCATTTGAAGTTACTATAACATTTTTAAAACTGGGAAGATTTCTCAACATACACTAAAGTGCAAAAACAAATGTTATCAACCTGAGAGTAATACAAAATCATTTCTTCATAAACGTACAATTAACCTCTGAGGTTTATATAAGGGAGATGCAATTAAGTAAAACACACACAATTAGAACACTGATCTAGAACCAGAGAATTCTGTTGCTTTTACAATTCCTATACAATGCACTGAGTACCACCAGGAATCAGGAAGCTGCTCCGCAAATCTGGATCATGAAAGTGCATCCTGCTCGCTCAGCAGTTGTCTTCACTCTTCCTCCCCACCAACAGCACTCAGATTTCTTATTTGCTTATGAAAACCATTTCATGAACGAGTGAAATTGGGAAAAATGAAAACCTGACAGACTTTAAAACAGAATGGAAGTACAGGATGTCTATCAGTCCATTTCGAACAGTTCTCTCACCAGGGTGTCAGAAAACAATTCCCTAAAACCTTTACCTTATATTGCTGTGCTTGTGGTAAGAAAATGCATCCTAACATTAGGTGTGTGCTACACCAATGGTTTAGGTGCATGATGAAATACGAACCACCAGGTAGCCAATCCACAGAACAAAAGCAAACTGCCAGAATCTAATCATTGCTACAAATATTTTGATGGCATAGGGTTGAGGTTATAGCTCAAGTAGTACTACCAAATATTCTAGTGGGAAGGTAAAGAAAGGAGGAGGGTAGTAGAACAATTTATATAGCAGTGTTGATAATTATGACATGGCGCAGTTGAAATCTATCTCTAACTATCTTCAAGGTCCTGATGGTGTAAGCTGAAGACCCAAAGGATCTTTATTTTGAACTCCTAAAACGTATAATCAATTTACCCATGACCCCTCTTCATAGGTCTGAACCCTCACTCTACACAACACTCAGCTCTCAAAGTTTTAAAGTTTCATTTCTAACCCATATATTCTGTTCCTCAGCCTAAAGAGGATAGCACCGTTGTGTTAACATTTCCCTAAAACCACAATGTTCCTGCAGCCTTTCCAGTTCTCTAAGATCCGTTTTTCCTTATATTACTTTATTTCAAAAATAACTCATAACCTTGTGAGTAAATATGACATTTTGTTGTGGATACAGACTTTGTTTTGACTTTGCTTACTGTTTAACAATAGCTAATCAAATCAGAAGTAGGCACCCATAGCCAACTTCTGCTTCAAGAACACTTAGAAGTAAGCATTTGTAATTAGCAAACACTTTCACTCTTTGTACAAAGGCCGATGATAAAGCCTTCCAACACACATCTCTTGTCTTTGAAATGAGCTAGCCACGTTTCTTATCCAACCCTTGGACAATCTTATTCTGTGAGACAAAGTGTCAAGTTAGAATAGAAACTAAACAAACTGATCTGCTCCAACTCCCTTCTGGTTCTATTCTGATAGAAATTCCTTCAAGAGGAATTGGATCAATGGGGATTTTGTTGGAAGAGAATTGTTTGTCTGTTCTTCATATTCACCACTGCATGTTTAATATAAGGATTAAGACTCAGGGAGATTTTTGTCTTTTTCTTTTTTTATTTGTGTGTGTGTGTGTGTGTGTGTGTGTGTGTGTGTGTGTGTGTGTGTCCCTTTGGGCACAGACAAGTATACCAATCCTAAGGCTTGAACTCAGGGCCTGGGCACTGTTCCTAAGATTTTTTTTTTTGCCAGTTGTGTGGCTTGAACTCAGGGCCCGAGCACTGTTCTTGGACTTTTTTCAAGATTAGAGCTTTTCCAGGCCCTGTTCCTGAGCTTTTATTGTTAAGGCTAGCCTTGACCACTTGAGCCATTGCTCAACTCAGGATGGTTTTTTTTGTTTGGGTTTTTTTTTTAATAGTTTGTAGGAGAGAGTCTCTCACAGACTTTCTTGCCCATGCTGGCTCAAAATGAGATCCTAAGATCTCAGACTGCTAAATTACTAGGATTATAAGGTATCATTTCTACTACCACCACACACACACACACACACACACACACACACACACACACACACACACGGGGGGGGGAGGGGGAGAGAGAGAGAGAGGGAGGGAGAGGGAGAGAGAGAAAAACTGTTAAATAAACATCTGTTAAATTTTTTACAATAAAATGAGAACTTTTGCACATATGTTGCCATTCAATCTCTTCGTTTGTTATTTTATTGTTACTGGTCTCTAATATTTAAATTATGCTCTATTTAGTGAAATACTTTGAGATTTGTAGTAAGCTGGCTGTGATTATCATTGTTATTCCCTATTACACCAAATAGTATGACTAAAGGCAAAGAGATAAATAAAATTCTGTCATCAAATTCCCATCCTTTGTATCAGTGGGCAAGAAGTAATGTATCTACTATCTGACGATTGTAACTATAACCCCTCTATACATTACCCTGACAATAAAAGGAAAAATAAACTCCTACCCCTTAAGAATGGCTGAAGTATAAGCTTCAATACATACTTCAGTAATGGGCTTTTGTTCTTCATTAATTTTCTATTCTCTTTACTTTAGTTCCCCTAAGTTTTACTAATAAAGGCACTAAACTTACTGAGCTCTTGCATGCTCAGCTAAAAATATTTTTAGTCAATTAATTAATATTTTAGGTGCATATACAATTCTATATACAAAACCATTTCCTCAGAAATCTAAGAACATATTACTCCATCATCTCCAGGCCTAAATACGTTGCTAACACTGCTAAGCAAGTAGCTGATATCCATTACTTTTATATCTCCACAAACAAATGACTCATGTGTTTACTCAACCTGAATAATGGCCTATTTTTCACATCAAATACTCTATGTCTTGCGTTCTGCTTCTAGTCTGCCTAATAAACATACCTGTTTGCATCCATCCTCCATTTATCCTATTTGTAATACTTTTATCTTTTTATTCAACTAATGCTGATACTTACAAAATTTTAAAAAGAAAAGTATTTCACAGAGACCTTGTAAAATAAAGGTGTACATGTTGCTTCTTTCTGTGGAACCAGAAGTCTGAGCAGTGTTTCTAATGTGAAAACATTTGGAAAATTAAAGTACATATTCTTTAAGATATCATGTACATATTCATTTACATAATACCTACGAGACAAACTTCCTAATACCCTTATTCAAAGTGTAAATTATAAAAATATTACATTACTTCATACATTTGAGGGATTATTTAAATTTTAGTTTGATATTAAAATCTGTTTTCATTAAATATATAGTAAACATCCACCTGTTTGAAGGGTCTTATGGTTTCCAAAAGGAATTTAAAATAAAGGGAAAAGGCCGGGAGTTTGGCCTAGTGGTTAAAGTGCTTGCCTAGCATGCATGAAGACCCGGGTTCGATTCCTCGGTACCACATACATAGAAAAAAGCTGGAAGTGGTGCTGAGGCTCAAGTGGTAGAGCTCTAGCCTTGAGAAAGTCCAAGGACAGTGCTCAGGCCCTGAGCTCAAGCCCAGGACTGGCAAAAAATAAAATAAAATAAAATAAAATAAAGGGAAAATAAAAAAGGACAAAGCAATTAAACTCTCTCTTTAGAACAGACCTACACTTTCTTTTCCAACTACAGACAAAGTATATACACACACTTTCTTGCCCCGTAGTACTTTTAAATCCAGTCTGGTCTAAAAATATGTTTATTGGAAAAATATTACCCTTAGTATATTTGGTCTAAAATGAATTATGATGTGTGTATAGTAATGAAGTATCAAACAAATAAAACCCAGCCCTAAAATATCCTAAGATAAAGAAATGACCTATTAGAAGGCACATTTATTAACAATTACTGAAAATATATTACATGTCAAGAACACTGATAGATAATTTTAAGCAAATGTCTTTTGTTTATTTTGTGGTACTTGGATCTGAACTCAAGACCTCAGACTTGCTGGGAAGATGTCCAACTACTGAGATACACCTCCATCCCTGTTTTCACTGGTTATCTTTGAGACAGGGTCCCGTTTCCTGTCAAGGCATACATCTTAGCATGATCCACCAGCTCCTAATTTTGAAACCAATCTGCTTTGTTTTCAATTTACTCAATATAAGCTAATAATAAAATGTCTTTGTTACCTTTAAATCAGATATCAATACAGGTTAAAGTAGAGGCTTATAGCACTGAAATACATCACTAAGGAATCCTGAGTTTTAAGACAGATGCACATTAAAAAGAAAAAAATTATACTATGAATAAATTGAGTTGAAGCTAAAGTTGAATCTTCTATTCCCAATTCAATACAGTAAGTTCAACTGTTTTTGGTTTTTTTTTTTTGTTTGGTTGGGGTTTTTTTGCCAGTCCAGGGGCTTGAACTTAGGGCCTGGGCACTGTCCTTGAGCTTTCTCAAGGCTAGCACTTTACCTTTTGAGACATAACATTACTTCCAGCTTTTTCTGTGTATGTGGTACTGAGGTATCTAACCCAAGGCTTTATGCATCCTAGGCGACCACTCTACCACTGGGCCATACCTGGACCTAGTTCAGCTTTCATGTGTGTCCCGAGAATGAATATGTGTGACAAAATGGGAAGATTCAAGTAACCACTTTCATTAGGCAATGCTGGACTTTTGTTTAGGTTCAAGAATTTTGTTCCATTTTAAAAATATGGAAGTATTAGATTAGCTAAAGGCTGTATACAGAGCCGGGCAAGGTTGCTCACTCCTGTAATTTTAGCTACTCTTCGAGGCTGAGATCTGAGGATCAAGGTTCAAAGCCAGCCTAGGCACTAAAGACCTTGAGACACAAAAGAACCTGAGACTCTTATCTCCAATTAACCCCTCTGAAAACGGGAAGTGAGGCTTGGCTCAAAGGGTAGAGTGGTAGCCTTGAGCTGAAGAGCTCAGGGACAGTGCCCAGGCTGAGTTCAAGCCCCATGACCCACAAAAAAAAAAAAAAAAAAAAGACTGTACACAGGCTACTCAAGTACCTCTCAGATCCCACACTTCAGGTTAATTAGATTATGAATGGATTTGATAATGTCTTCTTACCTTATGTACCACATTGCTGGTTTTCTTTTTTGTTCTTGACAAGTAAACAGCATAGTTGTTTTTCAAGTGAGGTAATTCTTCTGGAGTTGTAGAAATTGATGAATTCCAACCTCTCTGTTGAAAGGAAGGATTTTAAAAGTATTAAAAACTTTGTTAAAGGACAATTCTTATAGGGTGATTGAGTATTCATTATAAGTAATATTCCTGGGAAAAATAATTCAGTCTTGTTTTATTTGTTTGCCTGTTCATTTATAGAGGAAGTTATAAATGAAAAATCCTCATGTTAAAAAAAAAAAAAACTTTATTTTTGAGTTGGACACCGGTGGTTAACATCTGTAAATCCTAGCTACTCAAGAGGCTGAGATCTGAAGATTGAAGTTCAAGGCCAGCCCAGGCAGAAAAGTCCCTTCGACTATTATCTCCAATTAATTATTCAAAAACCAAAAGTGGTGCTATAGCTCAAGTAGAGCACTGCCTTGAGCACAAAATGTTCAGGGACAGCACTCAGGCCCTCCCTGAGTTCAAGCCTACAATTGACAAAAAAAAAGAAAAAAAATCTTTATTTTATAAATGCATGTAAGATAAGTTCACAGCTAAGCACACACAAATGTTGCTCATTCATTAGAAATAGACACATGCTCAGAAAGATTTTAACATTTACAAAGAATATTGACTTATAAAACCTAATAAAGTAGAAGCAGTTGGCTATTTGAAATCTAAAGTAAGGTTGGTGGATTTTATAGATGTATTAGGCACACTGAAGGTACAATGTCATAAAACTCACTCATCAATTCTGCTTGTATTTTATAATCAATAGGCTGAAATCTCAATATGTATAAAGTATGTGCTCAATTATATGTTATTTTTTAATCATTATTAATACATAAAATAAAATCCCTGGGCACCAGTGCCTCACCCCTGTAACCCTAGCTGTGCAGGAGGCTGAGATCTGAGGATTGTGGTTCCAGGTCAGCCCAGGTAAGAAAGTCCATGAGACTCTTTACCTCCAGCTAACTACTAAAAGAACTGTGGCTCAAGTGGAAAATGCTAGCCTTGAGCAGAAAAGCACAGGGACAGCACACAGGCCCTGAGTTTAAGCACCAGGACCAGAAACAATAATACAAACACACATAAAATCTAGTAGCCATAACTTGACTTAACAATGTGGAAATTTTTCACTAATATATTTTTCTAAGCAAAATGAACACTTAGACATAATTTCATTGACAGCATAAAATAAAGAGACTAACAGAGGCCAGCAATCTAAAATTTTAATTTGCAATTAATCCTTGTGATATTGTACTCTTCTTGAGTACAATATGTAATTTATTTATTTGCATGCATTTAATAATTTAGATTGTATAAATGACAGCACCACACTTTGCTGATACAAAGGGGTAAGGATTTATATTCCCTCTTTCATACACTTCACTTTTATTTCATTTTATTGATAGCTGCTGTTCCAAAATCTGACACATACTAGAAAATTGCTGTGAGCTTTCCTACTTTCTTAATTTTAATTAACTAAAAAAAAAAAAGATAATGCTCCACAAGTTCTAGCTATCTCATGACACTACATGCTTCTCTACCCCTAATGCTGAAGCTGGCATTCTTCACCTTTCCCCAGGATGGTATTTCTTTTTGGGGGGGGTGGCGGGGGAGAGGTACAGTCCTGGGCCTTGAAATCAGGGTCTGAGCACTGTCCTTGGGCTTTCTCAAGGCTGGAGCTCTATCACTTGAGCCACAGTACCACTTCCAGCTTTTTTTCTACGTACTGAGGAATCCAACCCAGGTCTTCACACATGCTAGGCAAGCACTCTACTACTAGGCCAAACTCCTGGCCACAGGATAGTATTTCTACCCAGTAGTTCAAAAGAAAGTATGTAGATTCCATCAACTTCCAAATAGAATTATCACAATTACATCATGTAAAAATGCAAGAGCCTTGAAATACAGAGCATACGAGCCAGCATTGTTATTGTATCATTTCCAGATTGTGAACCTAAGAAATAATTTACTAGCAGTGGTTCATTCTTCTTACACTTTCTCATATCTCCATCAAATATCTTTATTTGTTGGGTCAAATTTACAGGCTTTTACCATTCTGCTTATCCTGAGAGAACACATGCCCAGTGTACACTTTTTTCAAGTGTTATATTTTACATCTCTAGAACTTTAATTTGTTCAATCTTTCTCCTGATTTTCCTAAACTATTGAATGTAGTCACAATAACTATCACATCTTTGTCTACCAATTCTGTTTGCACATGCAACTTTAAAAGAACCCTATGAGCTTGGCATTGTATAAAAGAATATTTTGTTGCTATTAGCATATTACCTGGTAATCTGAAGGCCCAGGTGTATTTCTAGCTTCTTTTGGAATCTCAAAAAAGCTTCGAGGAGTAGAAGAACCAAATGCACATTTGCTTTGTTTGTTCATGCAGAGATTTTTAATGTTGTCAATTATATTGTTGTGTAGGATATTATAAAACCCTGGACCTAAAATTGTAAAGAACATTATATATTAAAATAAACATGGTTTTAATTCCTTTTGTGGACTCAATAGTTGGTTGGATTTTTTTAAAGAAAAAGTACTCATATTTAGCAAGTCCCCATGTCAACCAATAAGCCAAGAATAATAGTAGGCACCTGTCATACCAGATATACAGGAAGAGATAAAGAGGAGGATTGTGGTTCAAGCTGAGCCAGATATAAATATGAGACCCTATTTGAAAAATAATGAAAATGGAAAAGCCTAAGGCTGTAGCTTAAGAGGTAAAGCACCTGCCTAGTAAACATAAGACCCTGAGTATAAACCCTAGCATAAATAAACACATAAATACATCTATACATATACAAATATATAATTATAGGCCATGTCTATAATCCTTTATACTCAGGAGGCTTAGACCTGAAGCTTTTGGTTTAAAGCTCAGCCTGGACAAGAAAGTCCATGAGACTCTTTCATCTAATCATCTATCAAAATAATCTGAAAGTGAAGTTGTGGCTCAAGTAGTAGAGCTCTAGCCTTTGGGCAAAGAAGTTTAGGAACAGTGCTCAGGCCCAGAGTTCAAGTCCTAAGAACAGCACAAAAATATAAATAAATAAATAATAAATAACTTCTATCCTGTTTAGTATTTACTGAGTCAGTATACAAAACAAATACTTGACTTAAATATGTGACTTATTTGAATTAAGTTTTTCTAAAAAAAAAACCCAACATGTAAATAGTACTATCCACTGCATGAAATACAATACTACTAAAAAGAAATACTAATGTTCTGTGGATTCCACTAAATTAGCTCCACAATTTAATTGCTAGAAAACTTCATTTAAAGCTCACTGTTCTTCTGTGCCTTCAGTTCTTCAACTAAAAATCACAGGAACTGATTCAATCAGCATTCCACAGAGCATAGTTTATGGACTGCTGCCTGTGTAAGAAGATTCTGAAAGATGAGGAAAACATGTAACTACATGCAAACTGACCTTTTCACCACCCATGTTGTAACCTAACGGCAAAGATGTGTCATTCCAATGTTTCTTCCTCTGATAAGATTTAGGAATAATATATAGAAATTGTAATCTAAAAAAATTGAGCCATTCTGTCATGTATCACTGTTTCTTTTCTGGCACAAGAGTACAATGCAACACTTTTCATGTAAGTTTAAGTACATGCTCACTTCAGAACTAGGGACTCCCATGCAAATACATGTCTGGCACTACCTCTAACTTTCTTTTCTAAAAAGCCATTCTGAATACATGATTCATTCATACAAGTCTCTCATATTAGTTCTTTGATTATTAAATGGGAAAAATGCACAAGAATCTGTTCAAATCTGCTATGGGAGAATTAGGAGGATGGGGAGGATCTAACAGTAACTTGTAACTGCTCATTAGGTGAGCAGCTTTGCTCTATGGTTGGCTGATAAGTTAATTCATTAGTGTCCCCTAATTGCTACTTAGAAACATTTTTTACATGAGAGCTATAAATTTTAATCTTCAAACTATGTAAGATTCCAAATTCTACTTTCAAATTCTTTTTAATTAAACTTATCCTGCAGAAACAAATAATAGATTTAAAAATTGTAAGTTACCCAGTGGGAAATTTCTAATATATTGGACCACCAAATTGAGAGACTTGATCTTTAAGGAATTAAGTTGCTTACAACTTTGTCTCAGTAATGTTACGTTACTTCTACTGCAGGCACTGGTCAAGAAAGCCACCAAGGCCAAACATCAGAAGTTGAGTGAGACTCAACCTCACAATCAAATGTTTAGCCAATAGTTGTTCCAGGATTAGAGTATTACTACAACAACACTCTAAAATTTATAGCAAGAACATTGGAATCAGGGAATGAACTGAAAGCACACACAACATCAACAATTAGTCCAATCATCTTATAGGGACTACTGGTAATGACTTGAGACAAACAAATGCCATCAGAACGTGGAAACACACCCACTTTTATTATGTCACACAGAAATTTTCACTAAACTAATGCTGGAAGTAATACAGAATATACCTATTGAGCTGCCAAAATCTAAGAAAATTTCCACACTGAATGTAAAGTGTTAAAGATTGTTTTATCTATATGGCAAAAAGTATTCATAGAAAGAAATTATTTTAAAACAGTCACTTGCAAGGATAAAGAAAATTACAGAAAGAACTGTTTTCTGGATTTAAAAACTATTTTTCATTCCAGTGTATCCATAACTATTAATTAATTAAAACCTCTGGATGTGAAGAGACAAAGGACAAAGGAAAAAGGCAAGACTTGTCCCTAAGCGCTTTTGTTAATTTTTTTCAGAAACATTTAGGATAGTGTTTCACAAGAAAATAAAAATTACTATTTTAATTAATCTTATAATCCAAGTAGTTGTACAAAGGAGTTATCATTCAATGAATCAGTTTACAAGCACAGTGTTATTTTTTTAAATTCTATTGTAGGGTTAGCTACATGCATCAGGTAGTAGGTGCATTAATTCTCACACACTGATACACCTTCTCATGTTTTTGTCCCCGTTTCCCTCCCCTCACACTCTTCCAATCATCTCATTTCCCCCCTTCCCTTCCCTATTTCAAATAAACAAATAAACATATATACAATGTACCAGGTAACAAAGTCAGATACAGTAACCACATGAGATTAACCATAGTGGAAAAAAGAGAAGCGAAATAATATACTACATTAAGAACAACAATCACACAAGCTAAAGCTCTTATTTCCATATCCTAGAGATCCTTTCAATTTACTCTCATCCTATATGACCTTATGTACCTAGGTTTACAATGCATCTTAATTGATGTCAATACAAATTATTTCATCCCTGGCTTCCTTTCCTTCTTTTCTTTTACTCCCCCTCCACTGGTCTCCCTGGGTTCCCCTGGCACTGGTAATAATCAGCTTCCAGTAGGTTGTGATAATAAACTCTAATGTTCAGTACTAGAACTATAGGAGACTAGATAGCTTCTTGAATTAAACATGGGGTCTTTTAAGAGTTCTAGGGTCGAAAATCCTAGACACTTTTCATCAGGATGTTATTGAGCCTAAGAATTAAAGGAGGTTACAACCAGTAGATCTAAAGGTTATTCAAATTAAGAGGTTTTCTAAGAAGAAAATGTCACTGTGGCTTTTATCTAAACTAACACAAAATTGGGCTCTGGTGGCTCACACCTGTAATCCTAGCTACTAAGGAGACTGAGTTCTAAGGACAGACATTCAAACCCAGCCTGGGCAGAACAGTCCCATGAGATTTATGTGGCTCCAGTGGTAGAATGCCAGCTTTGAATACAAAGAGGCTCAGGGACAGCACCCAGACCCTTAGTTCAAATCCCTCAACTGACAAAAAAAAAGAATAAAAATTTTTAAATAAATTGATAAGAAACTCTAAACATTGTCATCAATAATTTTACCAAGCTGAGACAAAAGGAACAGCAACAGTACAAAAATGAAAATGAGCTTATAGCCCTCCTCAATCTACAGGTAAGAAGCTGAATTCAAACTGCAGAATTTCAAAAAAAAAAAAAAAAGCTACGTAACAAGTCAAAATTAGGACCTTACTGAAACAGTACCTTAAACTTTATTTTTATGTTTACTGCATAGTTAATGTTTTAAAGAAAATTTGTCTTAAAATAATATCACAAATCAAAAGGTTTAAAAAATATATGTTCTCCAAGGCCAAGCTAGCCATTTTATTAGTTGCAGATGTAATATACTCAATAGTAAAATATTTAAGTGCAAAAAAAGAAAATACATTCTCATAATTGACTAATCCTAGCTACTCAGAAAGCTGAAATCTGAAGATCACAGTTTGAATCCACGCCATCAGGGAAAGGAAAGGTCTGGGAGACTCTTATCTCCAATTAACCATTAAAGAAAAAAGCTGGAAGTAGAGCTGTGACTCAAGGGGTAGAATACAAGCCTTCTGAGACAGCACTCAGGCCTAGAATTCAAGTACCATTACCAGAGCACACGCACACACACATGCACGCACACACACACACACCACATTCTGGCACATACAGCTTAAGAATATTAAAACATATAAAAATAGGAATAGAAATGTGTGAATTAATTGCCTACCTGGTACCTCCTCTTTCTTGCCAATTTGTGTGAATCGAGCAGCACTTTGACCAAATGGGGTACTTTTCACTGGTGTGCTTTTCACTGGTGTCCTCACTTGTGGTTTTTTTGAAGACTTGAGAATCGTTTGAGTTTCATTATATGCACCAGGGGCAGGGGTGACTGATTTGATAGGTACAAATCTCTAGAGAAGAATAAGAAAATGTGAAGAGAGAATGATAATACATCACAAGAGTCTAAATGTTAGACATTCTGGGAGTTGTTGGGCTCTAGTGGTTTAGAAGAATGAAATCTGAGGATTATGGTTCCAAACCAGCCCAAAAAGGAAATCTGAAAGATTTTATGTCCAAGTAAGCAGAAAAATGGCGGTAGCTCAAGTGATAAAGTGTCAGCCTTGAACAGAAAAGCTCCAGGACAGTGCCAAAGCTCTAGAGTTCAAGCCCCAAGACCAACACACACATATGTACATACACACATCAAGAAGTTATATGTACGTTTCCTATTTTCCATTCTTTTATACACAAAAGGTAGTATCACTCTTCTGAACTTCATACAATAGGTGAATATTAACATTACCCAAAAAACCTGATTTATTACTAGAAGCAGTAAAAATCAACTCCCTAAATGTTTGCCTAAAAATCATCTTATTGAGATGCCAGGAATGATGTTGAAAATGATGGTTCTGAACCCTAACTAGATCATTTGAGGAGTTAAATAATCTACTGAGACCTATTCAGTTAAGTAATCTACCAACATCTATTGATCCCACACCTATTGAACCAATCCCTAAGAGGAAAAAAATTATAGGGCAAATTAGAATCTGGGTGTACAAATAAGTTTTTTTTAAATTCCCTTAGATAATTCTAATGTGTGTCTGGTACTGACAAGTATTGTCATGAACAAAATATTATGTTTTGAAATTTTTAAATTAGTAGTTCAAGCTATAAAGCAAGTCAATACATTTAGATTAACATAAATAAAAACCATGCAGCTCCTGAAATCAATAATTACCCTATCCCTCTTTCAATAAACTGGAAATTCTGTGTTCTAAGTCTATCTCTTTAGTTGTATTACTCCTTTTTCGATCACAACCATTAACATATCTGTTCGTATGCAACTGAACACTAATACCCTTGATCCAGTGCCTATGCCTATTTCAAGCTTTCTATACCTTTGACCTCAGAACCATTACTTATTCACTTCATCACCACTTTCAATAAAACCAACATCTTCCCTCCTCTCAGATGTTTATTAACATACATTAATTGTACAAAGGAGTTTTATTATGCTATTTCCATACATGCATAAAATGTACTGTGATTATATACACCACTATATTGCCATTTCTTACCCCTACTCGCTTTCTCATTTTTCAATTTTAATGAATTTTATGACTCTATTTTCATACATGTGTGTAATGTACACAAATCCAATTCTTTTTCATTTCTGAAACAATATTAAAAATGGGATTGGTACTTTGTGATATAAAATTAGGTCTGTATATCAGATGAGCATAAATAACATAAAATATGATTTAGTTGTGAAACTGTATTTAAAGCATTCAAGGGCTTGCAATGCACTCGCATGTGCACATGTACACACACACACACACACAAATCCTATCCTCTACACATCCATCCATCCATCTTGTGCACTGCTTTAAATACCATTAAGCTGATCAAGGCAGAAACCTAGTATCCATTTCTGACTCTTCTCAGTCCCTTGTGATAGCATCTAGCCCATTAAAAAGTAATCTTAATTATATCTACAAAGTATACTTGCAGAACATGTCTCCAAGGAGGTGTCCCTTAGGTATAATGAAACTAAAGTAGTCATCTGTAGTCACCTGAAGGTTAATAACTTTTCCAAGTTAAATAAAATAACCAGAGATATACATAGCACTTGTGGATAAATATCACAACTATCCGGAGATTGCAGCATTGTAACCATTGGCCAGTCCTTTAAACTGTCTTACCTTAAAAATGTTTAAACTCCTTCAAGTTCCTAACTATGTTCCATGGAAATAGTTTCATAATCTCCATGAACTCCAGCATCCCTGAGGAAGGTGGCAGTGAGAGCTGTAGAGCTGACCTATTGCAGCCTCTGTGGGCCACCTTGAAAAACTTCTCTAAAAGATACTTAACCCTCTACAACAAGGCAGAGTGAACTTTAAAATTCAGTCTGAATTTGACATTCCCCTTCATCTGAACTAAATGTTCACATATGCCAATTTGGTTAAAAGAAAATGTTTAATAGATGGTACAAATGCAAATATTCACCCATGTTATTGCTGATATTCTAACTTTATTTCATTTCACTCACATTTTTGGCAATATGTTTTTTCCAGGCCATCTCCATTCTAATTTTCATCTCCATTTCTAATTTTCCTTTTATAATCCTCTTAAACACCATTGGCTTTGTAGCTGGCCTCATATTATGCCTATTAAGATTCTCTATATGAAAATGGCTAAAACCATTACCTGGGATTGAGAAAGAAAAGCAGGGGACCCATAATTTACATTCAGTGCTGTACTTTCAGTCTTCTGAAATTGACTTTTAATTTCATATTTTCCAGGCCCTGGTACTCCCTAAATTACAGAGAGAAAGAAGTACATGTTCTCATTAGGAAACAATATATAGCTCATAGGGGAAGAGATGGCTAAACATCTGAACAAAATCTATAGGGTTTTTAAAGAAAATTTCTATATGATATTAAGAAAGCATTTCATTAAAAGCCAAACCAGAGTAAACTTTAAAGAAAATTTTATTTTCTTTAGCAAATAGCTCTTGAACCTGAGAACACACTACCTGAATCTTTGCTGCCATCTATTGGTGAGCTCAGAAATAAATTACCCAATTCTTCACATGATGAAAAAATAGACAATTTTTGTAGTTCTATGCAAGAGTACACATCTATCTTTTTTTATTACAAAAAAGTATAGACTGTCTGTCCTGGGATGCCACAAAAATAAATAAATAAGTGTATTTTCCTTTCAAATTTTCATTAATAAACTACCTTCCTAATGTTTTCAAAAAATTAAAATTCAGGAAATATTTTCATTAACTACAAATACAAATACTAAATGTAAGACACTAGGCCTAGTTAGGTTATGTTTCATGGGTATAATCATTAACTACAGCTACTAAATGTAAGACACTAGGCCTAGATAAGTTATGTTTCATGGGTATAAGCCATTGGTACCAGGTCATTCTTTTTACAGCTATTTAGAGAATTATCTAATGTGTCAGTCATAGACTAGGTTATTGGAAAGAACTCTGCCCTTCTGAAAAGTTTTGCAGTTGAAAAGACAAATAATGAATCAGATTATCAAATCACAGTCATGAAGGATACAAATTGCTAAACAGAAAACAATAGCAGAGGACAGGGTAGGAAAACTATTAATATTGAAATCTAAACACAAAAAGCAGCTTAACTTGTAAGGAAGGATGAAATAGCATTCCTAGTTTAGATGCATATGCAAAGGCCATGTGTATCAACTTTCCTAGTAGAATTACAAGCATATATCAAGTCTCTAAGGAAATTTTCTAGCAAGGATTGGCTTGGCCAGGTCATATGACAATTTTATATTTAACTATTTCAACAGCCATCAACTTACTTTTGATAGAGGCATGATATCTTGGATCCAACACCTATGTAAATTGGAATGACATTTCTAGTATCTACACATTCTCACCTTTGTTTTTAATTATTATAGTTTCCTGGTACAGTTTCAATATTACATGTCTCCCCAAAACTCATTTGTTAAAAGCTTAGTCACCCATTAAATGTCCCCCACCAGTTCATATATTAAAAACTGGATTCCCAGCTGACAGGCAATTGCATCACAAGGATGCTGAATCCCTTGAAAGGAAAATAAGACATAGTCATAAAAACATGTAAATATGCAAACATGTAAATACTTTAAATAAATCACCTCAAACCCCAAATGAAAACAGCCAAGAGATCAAACCGAACCTACTCAGTAAACTAGCTGATCCCAGTGGACTCAGAGAATCATTATGTTGTGATAGTTCATTTCAGAAGGCTTGAAATCATCATGAATGATTTTGCTAAATCACGTACAAGATACTAATCACTGGTTGAAGGATTAACAATCTTGCTTGTAATTATGGGCCCAGTGAGTTTTGGAGTGGTTTGTATCCATTTGTAAGCACTGTTAATTGACAACTGAGAAATTGATTTTTTTGTACATGGTCTCTGGAAGACACAAAGAAGGGTTCTACTGTGCTCCTTTTGTAACAACACATGGCCAAGAGAGTCCATTTGGTATTCATGTACATGTTAGAGAATACTAATAAACCAAAGAGAAGATACAAATCACAGTTCCCTTATGATTTCAATTTCAGGCTTTCATCATGGAGAACAGCCTTTACTTTAAAGCTGTTGTTATTTGTATTCTTTGTCTTCAGTGAGCTTTAGGAATTGTCACTTTGCTTTAGTAACTGAGCCCTGTCTACCACTGTTAGCACCATCACGAAAATTAATGTATTGTTGTTGTTCTAATGCAATACATTTTGGGGTCATTGACTAAGCAGCAACAAGTAACTAGAACTATAGCTTGTTAGGTCCAACTGGAAGAAATGACTTCTTCCCTTGGCTCTCTCCCCCTGAAGCCTGGAAATCCCTGCCCAGCACCTGTAACCCTGGCAACTGGCATGCCTGGGGGCAGTGGGAGGTCCCCACTGAGGTATTTCCCCATCCTCTGAGATCACATCCACTTCCACTGTGTCTATATAATCCCTATATAATCTCTCTCTTCCCGCCCTAAGCTCTCTTGCTCAAACAACTCCATCTTGGGCGGCAGGAGTTTGCTCTTTCTTCATGCAATAAACCCTCTTCTCCTGAACTGCTTGGAGTTTCCTTTCAACAGACCTTACATAGCTAACATTTACTAAACACGTATTAGCCAAGCAGAAATTTCCATTCATGGGTTAAAAAAAAAAAGTAGGACATGAAAAAGCTGAACATAGCTTATACAGTGACTGGGCCAGATAGTATTGGTCAGTAGCCCAATCCCAATTGCCAACTTCCCTTTTCCAGCCATGGATGCTGTTCTAATCAGTCCTGGCAAATGAACATAAACAGTGTCAGAGAAATTAGAAGCCAGAGCATGGCTAGGAGAAAGGGTACTTAAAACATCAAAGTTATGCTATTATATGCACAATAAAACACAGAGACCTGCTTGCAGAAGTCACACAGGGGAAGCGATGGGATTGAAGACACACACAGAAAGTGATGGGTAACTGAAGGGAGGAGTCACAGTGTTTAAAATCAAATGTAGGGTAGAGAGTGTGACCTAGTGATAGAGTACTTGCCTAGTAGCACAAAGCCCTAGGTTCAATTCTTTGGTGTCATATTCATAGAAAAAGCTGAAAGTGGGGCTATGGCTCAAGTGGTAGAGTGCTAGCCTTGAGAAAGCTCCAAGACAGTGTCCAGGCCCTAAAGTCTAAGCCCCAGGGCTGGCAAAATTAAAATGTACTCATTACCTTACTTATATAACTGTACACCACCCCCCCTCACTCATCACCTTCTCCGTAAGGAAGGAAGGGAAGGAAGGAGGGAGGGAGGGGAGAGAGAGGGAAGGAGGGAAGGAAGGAAGGAAGGAAGGAAGGAAGGAAGGAAGGAAGGAAGGAAGGAAGGAAGGAAGGAAGGAAGGGAGAGAGAGAGAAAGGGAGGGGGAAGGGAGGGAGGGAGAGAGAAAGGGAGGGGGAAGGGAGGGAGGGAGGGAGAAAGGGAGGGGGAAGGAAGGAAGGAAGGAAGGAAGGAAGGAAGGAAGGAAGGAAGGAAGGAAGGAAGGAAGGAAAGGAGGAAGGGAGGAAGGAAAGGAGGAAGGGAGGAAGGAAGGAAGGAAAGGAGGAAGGGAGGGAGGGAGGGAGGGAGGAATATGGAAGGGGTAGGTAGCACCTGAAACCATGAAACTAGATGTGATTTCTAGGAAAATTACATGGAGAAAGGTAAGAAAAGGGGCTAATATTATGTGGTATTTGTATGAGTCTCAGTTATCACATTTGTAATAACTGTTTTCATTTAAAATGAAATATATTTTAAATGTATGTCTCAGATTCCGTTACTGCTCTGACTGTATCCTCATGATTGACTGAACAAAATAATACATGATCTGGGACTATAGAACATGTGTCTGTCCACATCTGTTTGCATCATTGTAATATTAATTTTGGTTCGCTCAGAAGCATAATGTATTCTTTGTTTTTGATATTAGAAAACAAATCTACTCTGTGGACTTTTCAAAGTTAAATAAATTTAAACAGAACTGGACAAAATAAGCATGGTAAAGAAAGGTCTTAAAAGAACAAGCTATTTGAAAAATAAGTTGATAATTAATCATCAGTAACACTGCACATGTTTCTGCGTCACAGACGCCACACTTCAGCTACATGACAAACAAATGAGGAAACTTAATTAGCAACAGGAAGTGCTTGGTATTAAGGAAAAATCATCTATGGTTAGTGGCAGAAAATAGAATTAGTCTTTAATATACGCCTCGGCAAGTAAATTAGAAAAAGCAACAGTTAAATGTAAGCTGCTAAGTTTGGTTATTCATTGTCTAAAGTATACAGTTGTCATGTATAGTATGAAACAGACAAACATGAAATTTAGAAAAGCTGATAAAGAATCCCATGTTTGATGAATAATATTCATATAAACATTGGTTTTAGTGACTCCATGAAGTCAGAAATTGAATACAGCAACCCTGGAACCACGCTGCCCAATTCTAAGGTAAAGTTAAGAGTGATTAAATAGGAACAGCCTGGAAATTTCACCACCACAATCAAGAATTATAAAAGAGCTTCAGTTGACAGAAAAAACATACACAAGTAGAATATATAGTTTCCCTATAATTGCTATATGCTATGTGTGAATTATCTAGTAGCAGTCAAGATTTATTATGCCCACTTTGGCAAATTAGTGCTATGTAAATGTTCAGAGTTCATTAACATTCATTACTGTATGATGCAACATGAACTTCCACACAGAGTTACTTAATGTGATGATATTCTTCCTGCTCTTTACAACCTAAATTCCCCTTTCAGAGGAAAAAGAAATGTTATCATTTAATAAATAATACACAGACAGTTGAACACATCCAAATGAAGTAATGTTAAGGGTTATAAATCTTAAATTAACTTAAAGAATCAGTATAAGATCAATTAATATTATACTCACAAAGACAGAGGATTCGAATGCTTACTGGGGCCAAGCAAGCAAATAAGTGTTGAGTGCAAAATGAGATACAGGAAATCACTCACCCTTATGCCCAGGGGCAGCTTTTAATCAGTTCCAATCGATTGACTGATTGCTGTTGTTTTTCTTCTTTTTTAAAAAAAGAGTGAAAATTTGGATTTGTATATGAAATTATATAACCTAAAAATGTAAATAATTAACTCACTTTTTAATCAATTAATTCAATTTTAATAAAATATATACCTATGGAGGCAGACACTGACTCATACCTATAGTTCTACCTAGTCAGGAAACTGAGATCTGAGGATCATGGCACACAGCTAGCCTTGGCAGATGAATCCATAAGACTTCTATCTTCAATTAACATAAAAAGCTAGATATGGAAGTGTGGCCCCAATAGTAGAGTCCCAAACAGAAAGATGCACCAAAAAAATAATAATGAAAAGCTGAGCACAGCACAAGGCCCTAAATTCAAGTTCCAGTAACAGCACAAATATACATATATATTTTTAACTTCCACATGTAAATGTCTGCACATATCTGAGATTTTATAAAACCCCAAGTGTAAAAAGTATGATAAAAAGTATGATTTAGCTGGGAGTTTGGCCTAGTGGTAGAGCGCTTGCTTAGCATCACAAAGACCCGGGTCTGATTCCTCAGTACCACATACATAGAAAAAAGCCAGAAGTGGTGCTGAGGCTCAAGTGGTAGAGCTCTAACCTTGAGAAATTCCAAGGACAGTACTCAGGTCATGAGCTCAAACCCAGGACTGGCAAAAAAAAAAGTATGAGTTAGAGTACCTGTACTCAGTTATAATTTTATCATGGTAATATGCATAATTGTAAGTGGACAGCAGAGACTCGGTCTTCACAGTTCTATGAATAGTCTTGTCTATGACTAGGTTTTCTGGATCTAAAGCAACCTCTAAAATACTGTGTAGTGTCCAGACACAATTACTAATATCTGTCCATGAGATAAATTATATAATATATAATTATATATAATTTATGTACAGAAAGTAAGCTAACAGCAGTTTAAGTATTTGAGATTAAAGGAAATTCCTTGTCTATAGTTACAATAATAGTTTTTCATGAAATAAGGTATCTGTATACTCTAATATGTAATCAGTAAACATTAAGATCATTAACATTAGGTAATTTTTATATGATTCTTAATGTTCAATAAATATCTATCATATATTTTACTTGGTAATGAATTAAGTTTTATCTCCTGTGAAAGGTAATACTGCTCATAATCTTTCACTAAGGCTGTGATATATAACTCCACATGGGTAGCTTAACTTATCATTTATGTTACATTTCCCAAGGATTCCTCACACTGGCTTCTATTAAATTTGAAATCTGAAACTCACAGTCATAGATCATTGTAAATAGTACCAAGAGCATAGTGGTTTTCAGGTATGTCTATTCATATTAAACACAAATGGTCCAGAAATTATGGAGAGATGACTCAGTAAAGGCAACTGTCAGCTCTCTAGCTGATGATGACTTGTAACTTTTATAGGGAGAAGCTAGTGGGGTGAGTGTTTCAATTTGGAAAACAACATTTGAATGCATTTATAATTCACTTTAAAGTGGTATTCAATTCTGGAAATTATTTCCTCAAGCTCTGTTGCAACATTTGGAAATGGTTTATGTATTTACTAAATAATATATCATTCATTTCTTTTCCTAAAGATTAAAAAAAGAAAGATACTAAACTGGGAAAAAGTCCAAATCTCAGACACCAACTACTTGTACTTTCATTTCATTATCTTCAAAAATTGCGAGAACAACTTCTGCTTTATAAAAAGCACAATGGAGAGGAAGAGTTGAGGCCACTGTAGATACTAAGATGAAAAAGGTCATGTGAAATCACTATGGTCTTTACCATCATTAGCTTTATTAATTGATTTCATGAGGCTATGTGTTCCCGTAACAGCATTCATACTTTAGTATAGTCAAATGATTGTATCAATCACTTATGTCTTCATTATCTATAATTGATGATACTTTTCAACAGATGTAAGCTTTTATTTTACTTCCAAGACAATTTAAAATTGGAGACATGAAGATTTAGGAATTGGGAATTGGGAATTTTATCCTTACGTGTTTCTCACTTTATGGAAGTGTAATTGACAAATGTAAATTCTATTCCTTGGAGGTATGTAAGTCTGATGCTATAGTGTCCCCACATGTTGTGAAATGACTGAAACAATCCACTTACTATATCCATCACCTCACAAAGTGAGTATGTTAAAAAAAAAATCTAAGATCTACTACTCTCTTAGCAACTTGAAAGTGTTAAAGTTTAAATTATTAACTATAGGTAAGTGTGCTGAACAAAAGCTTCCTTGACCAAAATCCTACCTAAAACAGAACATGTACGTTCTGACTAATACCTGCCTCCCCATCCCCAGCTATATCTGGTAGTCCTCGCTCTCCTCCTAAGCAACATTTAAGACTCCCTATATGGTAAAAGCATGCCATGTTTGTGCTGTGTTTGTGTGCATGTATGCTTGTATATATCTGACTTATTTCACATAACACAATTTCCTCCAAGTTTATCAGTGTTGTTCTAAATAACAGCATTTCCTTCTTTTTGTGGCTAAATAACACTCCCCATTGAATAATAGGTATAACACATTTTCTTTGCTTATCTGTCCATGGTTGGTATGTAGGCTGATTCTGTAGCTTAACTTTTGTGTATAACACTGCAATGCAATGAAAAGAATGATGGATCACATGGAATTCTCTTTTCAACTTTCTGGGGAAATTCTATACTATTTTCACAACGACTGCACCAATTTATAATCTCACTAACAGTGCACATAGGTTACCTTTAATCTACAGCTTCACCAACGCCTACTTATTTGGGTTTCCTTTTTAAGAATACCATTTCTTTTTCTTTTTTTTTTTTGCCAGTCCTGGGCTTGAGCTCAGGGCCTGAGCACTGTCCTTGGACTTTCTCAAGGATAGAGCTCTACCACTTGAGCCTCAGCACCACTTCCAGCTTTTTTTCTATGTATGTGGTACCGAGGAATCGAACCTGGGTCTTCGCGCATGCTAGGCAAGCACTTTAACCACTAGGCCAAAATCCAGGCCCAAGAATACCATTTCTAACTGGAAATAAGTAATAGTTCATTGTGGTTTTGATTTTCATGTCCCCAGTAATTAGTGATCTTAAGTATCTTTTTTTGTTTATAGTAACCGTTTACTATTTGCATGTCTCCCTTGGAGAAATATTTATTTATGTCTTTTACCAGTTTTTAAATAGGTTACTTTCCTGCTAGAACGTTTTGTATGCTTTCTACATTTTGTATATTTACTTCTCCAGATCCAGCAGTCAAATAAACCTCTGTTTTTTCTGATTTTCACAGTCTGAGATATTCACAGAGGACACAGTCCTGTCTATCACATGTATCATTTTCAGGACTGCATAACTGCCAGGCCAATGGTTTGTAACATGTATCAAGAATCTTAACCCAAAATCATTATCACATAGATTAGAAGTTGGCAAATATTTCTCTGTCAACAGCCAAAATATAAATATCTTAGGTTTTGTAGATCATATGTAGACATGTTTAATTTACTGAGCATCCTTTTGTCTTACTTTACAACCCTTCAAACACTGTAAAAAAAAATCCACTGCTAGTTCATACATCTGAAAAAAAGAATCACAGATCCACAGATCCATGGCCCATGGTTTGGTTCATGGACCACAGTCTGTAATCTGCTAAAGACTGTCTGTGACATATTCAGGTTTAAAGCTGATATACTGTGCTGTACAAGGTAACTGAGAATTGTAAAATTTAAAAGGATTTCATTAGGGATGCAGATGAAATAGCCATGACTTAACAGAAGGTGGGGGGGGGAGGCTTTCCTGTAGGCACCAAGTCCACTTAGTACTATTCTTTAAATATCATTACAGACCAGAAATCACTATGTCCCTTTGGAATGTGTAAATGCTGGTCCCATGTTGTCCTTGTGCAGGCCTACCACAGTTCCCTGGAACTTTGGAGAAAAGAATAGTCCATGGATAAGTGAATCCTATTTAAAGTCCTATTCTTTGCCTGATTAATGAAAGACCCCTCCTCTGTTAGGTACCTTAGAGATGCTGGGAAAGTCAGTTGCTACCCTATCAAAGATGAAATTATTTCTATGAAATATATAGATGAATTTACCAAACTAGGTTATCCAACTGATCTATACTGTTATTAAGTTAAATACATATAACTACTGAACTGTAAAAGTTGACTAGTAATTCAAAATGTATTCAGATCAGAAAATTCTGTCACCAAGATATTTGAAGCAGTTATTGTTTATTTTATGCAATAAGTAACTTCAGTGCCATAATCTGAGATGTCCATTATCACTATAGATTTAATTTTGCAAGTACAAAAATCCAAATAAAGCATAAGATTAAAATAATTAATGAAAACATCATTAATTCTTTCTTTAAAATTACATATTTTGTGCTAAATGTCAACAATATGATAAAACCCCTTTACTATAACTCAGTGCACTTTACATCACATCTACAGTTGAACTGATAAGGTCCCCAAACTAAATGTAGAATATGCCTACATACTTTTCTATGTATCTTTTATTTAAAGCTTTGTACTGTGTTGCATTTAGAGAATGTGAACTTTGTGACATTAATGTATTCATAAGCACTAGGCATTCTCTACTGTGAAAACATTAACCTGGGATATATTTTCTGAGATTGATGCATACTTACAAAACTGATTCAGAATTACATTGAGAAAACTGTCTAAGATCTTTCAGAAATTCAAGAATGGCTTAATATTGACTTTGTTTCAATTAACCAGAGTCAGAGTCACTCTCTTTCTGTTACATCTGAACAAAAAGATATCCTAAGTTTATCATCGCAACATCTTGCCACTGTTTGATTCAGTTTTATCTGTGACCAAAACAAGTCTAGAAGAGGGGCCCGGAGTTTGGCCTAGTGGTAGGGTGCTTGCCTAGCATGCACGAAGACCCGGTTGGATTCCTCGGTACCACATATATAGAAAAAAGCTGGAAATGGTGCTGAGGCTCAAGTGGTAGAGCTCTAGCCTTGAGAAAGTCCAAGGACAGTGCTCAGGCCCTGAGCTCAAGCCCAGGACTCACAGGGGAAAAAAAGCAACAACAACAAAAAAAGTCTAGAAGAAAGGATTTCCAGATGTACATGTGAGAAACTAGCCAGGTCCTGATGACATAATTGAAGCCAAAACAGTGCAGCACCACACTTATTGCAAGCCTTGCCAATAAATACCCTTTCTACTTAAGATAGGCACTTCATCCATCCACCAAGAAAAGCATACATTTAGAAGAAACACCTGAAGTAAAAAAAAATGTTTTATTTGAAGAATTTCAGCCAACAATAGAGATAAATCAATGTTCTCTTCCACCCAGTACTTCCTTTCAACTGCAGAGAGCTACTTTCCCTGCTGTCTCTCAAGCCTGTTTCTGCTGTTCAATCACTAGGCAATGCAGAGTGTAAACAAGAATATAACCAGATCACTGCTTTTTATGATACTGACTTAGACCACTTAAGGGTCTACGCTATATGTGTTTATGAAATACAACCATCTCATACATATGTTCACATGACAGCGTGCTTACCTGTCCTCCACAGAGTATTATATTATAATCATCTGTAAGCAAAGATATAGATCTGCCATTTTATTTAGTATTTTTATTGGATTAAACTATGACTTGAATATAAATCAACAATCTGATGCCTCAGAGTCTTTGGCTTTTCAGACTTAAAATGATATGAATTTTAACATATCTATCAAAGCTGAAGGAAGCTAACTCATATGAAAAAATATATTGCTTATAATTAAATATGTAATTGAACCTAACTATATAACTTATTCTAATAGCTAAGACTTTTACAAAATTGCACATTTTGTGGGAAATTAAACCCAACCTGACTCTCAGAAAAGACATAGCATGAGATATAGTATATATTAATGCAAAAGTTATTTGTCAAAACCTACAGAGAAACTCACATTTTAATATTTACGCCAATAGGAAAAGAGCTTATCTCACATTCCCTTACCCATATCTAAACAAGAAAAATAGGAACACTAACAAAATCCAGTAGAAATGGTAGCAAATTCATATTCCTTTCCACTAGAGCAACCATTAATGTTACTATTCATGAGTTCAAAAGATGTGATATCTATAAATCATTTTTACTCTTCTGTGTACCACAAGTAATGCAAATTGCCTAATTCATTCTCTCTACCTATAGGTGTATAAGTGACTGCTTTATTTATTCATAAGTTGATTGCTTCTGACAATATCAGTTATAGTTCTTTTATTAAATGCATAATATGTATTCAGAAACATGACAAAATCCAATTCCTTTTGTGGAGGTTAGCATTTATAGATGTCAGAAAACTCAACATTCAAACATGGTACCATCAATCCTAACAACACACTGAGGAAATGTTCCTCCTAACTTCTCTCTTCAGAAATTCAAACTGTCTGTCCAGGTTTCTAAGAAGACTATCCTTCCTTCAAGTGAAAAGAATAGCATAGAAGAAGACTAAAATAGTATATCTGGTTACAAGGTAGAGTCTATCTGGTTACAAGGTAGAGTAGACTATTTACAAAGGGAAATTCTAGAACTGTATTTCAAATGACTGTTTTGTCTGAAATTCCATGATGCAAATATGATAGAACATGAGCTTACAATGAACATTCGTTAAGATTACTGACGGGGCCGTGAGTTTGGCCTAGTGGTAGAGTACTTGCCTAGAATGCATGAAGACCCAGGTTCAATTCCTTGGTACCACATACATAAAAAAAAGCCAGAAGTGGTGCTGAGGCTCAAGTGGTAGAGCTCTAGCCTTGAGCAAGTCCAAGGACAGTGCTCAGGCCCTGAGATCAAGCCAGGACTGGCAAAAAAAAAAAATTACTGATATCACTGTTACAATACCCAATTTTAAAGAATATTTCAATCCAATGAGCCAATTGGGCATACATAGTAGTTGAAAACAAATAATTAAATGATTTAACTTTTTAATAGCACTTCTTATGGTTATACATCCAGAAGCCAGAAAGCCTGTACTTTTGTCACTAAATCAATAAAGGTTGTGGCTCAGTGGTAGTATAGACCTGACAATAAAATTAACTCAAAATGGATTAAAGATTCAAATCTAATAACTAAAGCTACAAAACTACTAGAAGGAAACATGTGATATATATACACAACATAATTCTATGCTGCCATCAGAAAGAATGGCATTGCCCCATTTGCAAGGAAATGGAAAGACTTGGGAAAAAAGCATATTAAGTGAAGTAAGCCAGACCCAAAGGAACATTGGCTCCATGGTTTCCCTCATTTTTAATAATATGCATCTAGGATTTTCCTAGCAGAGGAGGCCAATAGCTCAAAAGCTACATACCTAAAGCAATATAGGAAGAGCCTAAGTGAATTGAACTCCAGGATAGGGAAACAAGAGATTTATTCTTGTGATTATTGTTTTTAATGTACTATGTGAAGTTACAATCTTTACTCTTTTTTTTCTTTTTTCCCTTTTCCTTTTTTCTTTCCCTTAGGGTTTATCCCCTGTTAGTGCTGTATCTGACTTTGGTACCTGGTGTATTGTACATACATTTATTTATTTGAATCAGGGAAGGTAAGGGGAAAAAACAAGATGATAAGACAAAGGACAAAGGATGAATCAGTGTTACAGTGATATATGTAAGACAACATATTGGAAATGAACTTTACAACTTGGGAAGGGGTGGAGGGAAGTGGGAGAAAAACATGGAAAGGGGTAACAATGTTCAAAACAAAATGAACTCACTACTTGATGAATGTAACTGTAACCCCTCTACACATCACCCTGAGAGTAAAATTTAAAAAAAGACAGAAAACATAAAGGGAAAAAGATGCCAAATAATCCAATTTTAAAATGGAAAAAAAAGGACAAACATACATTTTCTAAAACAATACATACAAATGGGTCACCAGTATTTGTGAAAACACACAACTTCACGAATCATCAAAGAAATGCAAATGAAACCATTATACTGTATCAACTCTACTAGAATGTCTTATATCAAAAACACAAACAATAAGTGTAGATAATGATACCGAGAAAGGAAACCCTGATGAAGGACAGAAATATAAATTAGTACAGCCATTATAGAAAGCTATGTTGATGATGTGGTAATATTAAAAATAGAACTATATTTTGAGCCAGCAATCTCATTATAGAGAGCAAAGGAAAATTAAATCAGTACATTAAAAAAATCTGCATTCACCCCACTATACATTACCCAACAATAAAAAAATAAAGAAATAATTTAAAATCTGCATTCCCCTGTTTATTGCAGCACTATTCACAAGTGATAACATATAAATCAACTTACATGTCTGTTAATGGATGAGTAGCTAAGTAAAATACTTATAGATGACTAGTATTCAGTCATAAAAAATAATGAAATCCTGTCATTTACAAAAGTGTAGATAAGCCTAAAGGACATGATTCTAAATGATAAGCCAGGCATATGAAGAACAAATACTGTATGATTTCACTTTTAAGATGAATGTACAAAGCTGATAGAAAGAAAGTAGATTGGTAACTACAGAAATACTGTAAAAAGGTGGGGGAAGGTGGAAATTTTGATCCAAGGGTACACATTTTTAGTTAAGCAGGAAGAATGTCTTCATGATTTCTTTTGTAAAGCATGATGACTATCATTGATGACATATTTTATTCTTAGAAAATGCGAGGAGAGTAGATTCTAAGTGTTTTTATTTCTATAATGATAACTATAAGGTAATACATTTGTTAATTACCTAGATTTAACTATTCTACAATGTACAAATTCCTCAAAACATCACTTTACACAGCAAACAAATACAATTTTAGATGTCAATTTTAAATAAGTTGGAAGGGATAAAAGATGCTCCTGAAAGTGATAATTTTGAAATTTTGGAAGGATGATAAAAATAAATTTAAAATAAATGAGAATAGCCATGTGTGATTTTTTTGACATTAAAAGTAGTTATGGATATTTCAAAGTTTATGTCTTTTCCTAAGACTGCCATTTCAAACTAGTCAATTCTCATGTTCCCTGCTGACAATAAAATGTTAGAAGACATTTGATATAAGAGTTGCAAATGCCATCATATCTCTAAAGGTCACTGTAACTCTAACAGGTATAGTTAAAAAAAAAACCTATTCTCAGTCCAAATTACAACACCACTGTATGTTCACACCACATTTTTACTTTTAAAATAAAAAATGGAAGGAAGGCCAGGAGTTTTGCCTAGTGGTAGAATGCTTACATAGCATGCACAAAGACTGAGGTTTGATTCTTCAGTACCACATACATAGAAAAAAGTAACAACAGATGCTGGAGGGGATGTGGCCAGGAGGGATCATTACTACACTGTTGGTGGAAGTGCAAACTCGTTCAACCACTATGGAAAGCAGTGTGGCAGTGCCTCAAAAGACTAAACATAGAACTCCCCTATGACCCAGCAATTCCACTACTTGGCATTTACCCAACCGTCCAGAAACAAGGGCATACTAAATCCACTAGCACAATGATGTTCATTGCAGCACTATTTACCATAGCAAAGATATGGAACCAACCCAGATGTCCCTCAGTTGATGAGTGGATCAACAAGATGTGGTATTTATACACAATGGAATTCTATGCTGCTGTCAGAAAGAACGAAGGAAATCATATTAAGTGAACTAAGCCAGACTCAGAGGAACATAGGCCCAATAGTCTCCCTCATTTGTCATAATCAGTAGAAACCTTGGGCTCTCCTAGCAGAGATTTACAATAGAACAAAATCTAGAGACATAAGGCCAAATAGTATGACACTAAATGTAAGGACCTCCAGGATAAGGAAACAAAAGCCATATAATGAATGACTGTTGTTGTTCTTAATGTATTATGTTATCTCTCATTTCTTTTGCCATCCCTCGGTTATCTCATATTGTTACAATATTTCACCTTGTTATCTGATATATTTTATATGTGCTTAATTGGTTATTTGAAATTGGATAGGGAAGGGGGGAAATCAAGTTAAGCGGGGGGGAAAGGGGGAGGGAAATGGGGACCATGTCATGAGAAAGAATATCAGTGTTTGTGAAGTTATGCACCTTTTATCTGGTGAATATAATGTAACCCTTCTATTAATCACAATAAAAAATTATTTAATAAAAAAAGAATTGAGAAGATCACAATGAATCAGACACAATATCTGTGTATTTTGAGAACAATTTTTTAGTTTTTGATGTCTTATATCTATGATATTAAATAAAAGTGGTTAAAAATCTTTAAAAAATTCTCATTTAAAGAAAAAAAAAAGTGGTGCTGTGGCTCAAGTGGAGAGCACTAGGACTTGAAAAAGCCCAAGGACAGTGCCCAATCCCTGAATTCAAGCCTCAGGACTGGCAAGAAAAGAAAAAAAATGGAACCTGATACCAGTGGCTCAGGCCTGTAATTCTAGCTACTCAGAAGGCTGAGATCTGAGGATGGTGGTTCAAAGCCAGACCTGGGCACTAAGACTCTTTTCTCCAATTAGCCAACAGAAAACCGAAAGTGGCACTGTGGCTCAAGTGGTTGAGCGATAGCCTTGTGCTGAAGAGTTCAGGGACAGTACCCAGGCCCAGAGTTCAGGGCCCCATGACTGACAAAAAGCAAATTAATTAATTAATTAATTAATAAAAATGGTCCTATTTAAAAGATATAATTATGCTATGTATAGCAGGATATTTGCTATGAATTACTAGCTAACATGTATTTAACTGCCTCGTCTAAGAATTTAATAAGCAAACAAATTAGTGCTACTTCTAATTAAAAAACCTATAGGGGCTGGAAGTTTGGCCTAGTGGTAGAGTGCTTGCCTAGCATGCATGAAGACCTGGGTTCGATTCCTCGGTACCACATGCATAGCAAAAAGCCGGAAGTGGTGCTGAGGCTCAAGTGGTAGAGTGCTAGCCTTGAGAAAGTCCAAGGACAGTGCTCAAGCCCTGAGCCCAAGCCCAGGACTGGCAAAAAAAAAAACACTACAATGGGCCAGATGTTTGGCCTAGTGGTAGAGTGCTTGCCTAGCATGCACGAAGACCTGGGTTCAATTTCTCGGTACCACATACTTAGAAAAAAGCCAGAAATGGTGCTGTGGCTCAAGTGGTAGAGCTCTAGCCTTGAGAAAGCCCAAAGGACTGGCAAAAAAAAAAAGAAACAAAAAACACTACAGTCATGGTTCCTGAAGTTTGCTTCAGTGGCATTCTTTTTGATAGTCTTTCAGAAAACCCTCCAGACAAAAATTATTTTCACAAAGATTTTTGCACATGCACGCCTCTCCCACACACCCACATACACACTACACACACTGATACTGAGGCTTAACCACTAAGCCTTGTAGCTTATGCTTGACTTTTTTCTCTCAAGATTGGCATGCTACCACTTGTATCACATCTCCATGTCTGGATTTTGCTAGTATAGAACTATTTTGCCAAAAAAAAAATGTCTTCTTATAAACTCTTAATGCCTTAATGTCTAGAACCAACAATTAAACATAATAAAAGTTAAATCAGAGAACAAAGTTCAATAGTATTTAAATTCTTCTAGGACAAAAGAGTATCATGTTACTGATGGGTTCTATGTCACTTGTAACTGTTCTGTGAGAATTATATTAGCATAAAGAAATGTATTGTGCAAGATGCTGTAATCATGCCTGTAATCCTAACTACCAGGAAGCTGAGATCTGAGGATAGCTATTTGAAACCAGTCCAAGCAGGAAAGTCTGTAAGACTTGTACATCCTAATAATTAACCACCAAAAAACCAGAAGTGAAGCCGTGGGGTATGGGGGGAAACTTGGGTCACTACCCAACCACCCAAGCCATGAGATCAAACCCCAGGATTGTTACACACACACACACACACACACACACACACACACACACACACACACAATATTGCACAAGTGCCTCATAAACTATTCTTTGACCCCTGGATATATGAAGATTCAATGAAAGGATAGCTTTCCCCAAAGAAAATGATCTTGACCTAAGACAGAGAACTTGAATTTCTTATCAGATATGATCCTGTTTTGCTCAACTGTAAAGCACCTTGACAGCTCCAAAAGGAAATACTTCTATTAAAAAATGTTCCCAGGTGTGGGGCACGTCACATTAAGGGTAAAAGGCCTACCTCATGGCCCAGTGCTCACTTCCTGGTTTTGGAGATCCAACCTGCCTGTCTCCTGGTTGGGAGGTTTGGCTGTGGTTTGTGATGTAAAATAAGGCTACCTTGAACCCATGGATTGGCCCCGCTGCCCTATCTGACCGCACCTACCTCCCCCTGTCCTACCTACTCTTATACTAACAGACTACTGCTTCTTACTTTAGCCCCTGGTTTTTTCCCATTAAACGAGTCTGCCTTGACATTCTCCCTGGCGCGTCTGTGTCTTCCCTCTGGAGAGGGAGGGCTGGGTGAAGGCGGCCAGCCGGCCCTATCCTTTCTCGGTCTCGTCTTAGTCAGGGTGTTCTCTTTGCCCTTCCTGCTGGTCTGGAGGCAAAGAATGCTAAAAACCCCGACACCTGGGGGCAGTGAGTTTGGCCTAGTGGTAGAGTGCTTGCCTAGCATGCATGAAGACCCGGGTTCTATTCCTCAGTATCCCACATACATAGCAAAAAAAGCCGGAAGTGGTGCTGAGGTTCAAGTGGTAGAGCTTTAGCCTTGAGAAAGTCCAAAGACAGTGCTCAAGCCCTGAGCTTAAGCCCAGGACTGGCAAAAAATAAAAAAAAAAAAAAATGTTCCCGGCTGGGAATGTGTGGCTCAGTGCTATAGTGCTTGCCTAGCACGCATGAAGCCCTGGGATTATTCCTCAGTACCACATACACAGAGAAAAACAGAAGTGGTGCTGTGGCTCAGTGATTAGAACGCTAGCCTTGAGCAAGCCCAAGGACAGCACATGCACTGGAACCGGCAAAAAAAAAAAAAAGAAAGAAAGAAAGAACAGCATTCCTTTAGTATTATCATAAAATCTGAAAGTTTTCATGATATATTTCTCTTAGAAAATTATATGAAAGAAAATAAATTCCTACTAGCTGTATTTAAGAAAAGATTTAATTCCTGGGATTGCTAAGTACTCTCATTGTCAGGACTCTAGACTCCAAATTTCTAAATATAAAAGGATAGATTTAAAATAATGTTTATATTCTTATGGGAAGAGTATTTTTCATTTCAATGTTCTAAATATATACAGGTAACATGCCCTTGTAATAACCCTCAATGTTAACGAACAAAAGCCTCTCTGTAGATTAAAGAAATGGGAGGGAAGAGGAGATACAAACAGCAGTGCAAAGATAAATGTACAGTCAATATCATCTCATCATTTACACTCAGTATTTACACAGAATATAATTAATCTGCTCTTACAAAAGTGCTAGCTACCACTGGGGAAAAGTCTATACTTCAATAGTAAAAAGGGCACAAGCATGATTTTATTTAAATGAGACTGACAATAAAACAGATGATAGACAGACAGATGATAGATAGATAAGATAGATTTATAACAGTATCATGCTAACTACAAGGTATAGTCCTAATTGATGTCCAAGAGATCTTTCAGAGGAAACTTTGAAATACATAGTTTTTTTATTATAGAAGCATCTATTAAGTCCTTCAATTCAAATATTTTGAATAAACTTATACCAACCTACAACTAAATTTTAACTCAAGTATAGCATAGCTTGCCCAGATATCAATAGTGGTCATATTTAAAATATGCATTTAAATAATTCCCTTCTCCAAAACAGTAGTTTTGTACAAATTGCTCATAAACATGAATCTCCTAGAACAGCCTCTTGGATCAGAGTAGCGTAATCCCCACTCCTCCAAATGCTTTTCTTCCACGATAAGGAGGTAAATGTGGCTATGTGTTGTGGGAGATGACTTTTTGTGTCCTCCAGGTAAGCCCAGAGGGCAGTGTGGGCAATAATGACCCATCTGTTCACAACTGGCAACTGGGAAACTTCTAATGAAGACGGATGTGAGTCTCTCTGTACAAGCAGGCTGCAGAGTGCTAATGAGTCCACCTAATGGTCACTACCTGCCACTCTTGACTGATGAATGATCTAACAGGTTCAGTTTGAAAAGCGTGGATGAGTGTTTCATACGGTCATCGGGATTACCCTGGCGTTGCTCTCACTTCCTCTTACACACTTTTTATGGCTTGTCTTCATCAATTCCCAGGAAATAATAGCTACTTACTAGACCCAGCCTTTAAAAACAACCTTGCGGGGCTGGGAGTTTAGCCTAGTGGTAGAGTGCTTGCCTAGCATGCACAAAGACCCAGGCTCGATTCCTCGGTACCACATACCTAGAAAAAAGCCAGAAATGGTGCTGTGGTAGAGCTCTAAACTTGAGAAGAAGAACCCAAGGACAGTGCTCAGGCCCTGAGTCCAAGCCCAGGACTGGCAAAAAAAAAAAAAAAAAAAAAAAAACATTTGGCTGGGAGTTTGGCCTAGTGGTCAAAGTGCATGCCTAGCATGCACCAAGACCTGGGTTCAATTCCTTGGTACCACACACATACAAAAAAGCCGGAAGTGGTGCAGAGGCTCAAGTGGTAGAGCTCTAGCCTTGAGAAAGTCCAAGGACAGTGCTCAGGCCCTGAGCTCAAGCCCAGGACTGGAAAAAAAAAAAAAAAAACACAACCTTGCCACTACTTTTGAGAAATTAGTTCCCCTAAATTAGTTCCCCTAAATTAGTTCACCTACAATGCTCTACTCTAGTAGATGAAAGTCTAATTGTCCTTCAAAATGACATTCAAACATATATCAGAACCCTTTATTGACTTCTGCCATCCACAAAGCAAGAGTCTCTGTATCTCCTCTGATGTTCTACTTCAATTTATTTGGATCTAACTGAATACTTATTTAAACACTTGCACTTTCCTGTGAAGAATGTGAAGGGATTCCTTAACCTAAGAAAACTTTCCCTATTGTCATTTCTATACACAGCATATATCAAGTCCTCAACTGTTTATTAAATGATAAATATCATTTACTAATCATTCATACACATCATACAGCATTTTAGGTGGTTTATGTATATATGTTTGCTTATATCTGACTGAAGAACCTTTCATTGATATTATTACTTATGTCTTAGAGGACTAGAATGTAAAAGTAACTCAGTGTCACAGAGTTAGTATGTGACAGAGCAAGAGACTAAATGCAATATGATCCTAAAACCTGAATTCTTCATCACTAAACTATAAATAAATCCAACAGAGCTTTATTCTTTTCATAACATTTCACCATGAGCGAATGTGACTTCTGTATTAAAAAAAAAATTCACTGATAATAGTATGGCATAGGATACTCTTCCAAACTATCTCAAAAGAAACTGAGTCAATATGCAATGTTTAATGTTGAAGCAATTACTATTTTCAACTTCATTCTTCTCACACATAATTTTATACAATTACTTTTTTAAATAATTCAACCTTTTTCTTCTATCTCACTTGAATTTTTTTATCTTTTTTGAAAACTAACATACGTTTTTTTAAAGGATTTCATAGGAAACTAGAAATGCACTCAGTCCTTTGGGTACAGTAACACTTCCATGAAAAATTATTTTCTGCTGGACACGGTGGCTCACACCTGTAATCCCCGGGCACTAAAGAACGTGAGGCTCTTATCTCCAGTTAACCCCTAGAAAACAGGAAGTGGGGCTGAGGCTTAGGGTTAGGTCAGTAGCCTTGAGCTGGGGAGCGCAGGCCCAGAGTTCAAGCCCCATGACCCATCCCCCAAAGAAAGAAAACTTATTTTGTGGTGGGGTGAAAGCATACAATTGTGAATAAGTCTTAGTTAATTCTTTGGCCATCTTCAAGGCAAGCTCTTTCAAGATCATCATCATATATTAATTGCTTCAGGTGCTTGTTATAAACCCAAGAATTCAGGTAACTTAGCTGAAGTTTTGCATCAGAAATAATAGAACAGGGGCCGGGACTGGCCTAGTGGTTGAGTGCTTGCCTAGCATGCACAAAGACCCGGGTTCAATTTCTCGGTATCACATACATAGAAAAAAGCCAGAAGTGGTGCTGAGGCTCAAGTGGTAGAGCTCTAGCCTTGAGAAAATCCAAGGACAGTGCTCAGGCCCTGAGCTCAAGCCCAGGACTGGAAAAAAAAAAAAAAAAAAAAAAAGAAATAATAGAACAATTTACTGAAAAGTGAAACCTGAAAATGTTAAGAAGACTGTTTTTTTCTGTCCTTATAAACACACACACATGCACGCGCACACACACACACACACACACACACACACGCATACTGTTATCACTTTTCATTGAGTTTTCATACTTGGTAGACAGGTAGTCTGCACCCATGTCTCAAGCCTTTTGAACTCTTATTATTTTCAAATTAGAGTCTCACTTTCTGCCAAGTCCAGCATGAACCTTTATCCTATTTATATGTCTCACTTTTCTTGAATGAAAGATCTGAACCACCTTGACCAGCTGTTGTTACAGATGAGGTATCACAATTTTTTTTTTTTTACCAGTAATGACCTACAAAGTGACTAGGATTATAGACATGAACCACCATGACCCAGCCCTAGTAACTATGCTTTTTAAAGCATAATTTTAATTACATGAAATTAACACTTTCCACTTAGAATCTACTTTGACATTAGTAAATTATTTTTATGTAATCTTAGGCTGATCCAGAGAATAATTTCTTCTCTAAAATCACATTTTAAAATGCAAAATTTATGATCCTAACAAATATCATGGATTTATATAGATAAATGAATAGAAATAACTTTATTTGCAGCTAAAAAACTTGAATAAAAATTTTAAATATACGGGCCAGGAGTTTGGCCTAGTGGTTAAAGTGCTTGCCTAGCATGCACGAAGACCCGGGTTCAATTCCTCGGTACCACATACGTAGAAAAAAGCCAGAAATGGTGCTGAGGCTCAAGTGGTAGAGCTCTAACCTTGCGAAAGTCCAAGGACAGTGCTCAGGCCCTGAGCTCAAGCCCATGACTGGCAAAAAAAAAAAAAAAAAAATTTAAATATATAGTTACACACTATCTACATAGGGAAGAACTTTAAAACTAAAATTCCTAATTCATATATGTTCAAATATACCACCAGGCAAATTTTTATATACGGTCACATAATTTTTAAAGATTTATGTTAATAAACATGAGAAATGAGGGCGTTATGTCAGTAAAGCTCCAATGAATTGGCGCCACCTAGTGGAATTTTACTGTTTTTTGTTTTTTTTTTATTAAATTTTTTTTATTGTAATTAGTAAAAGGGTTACATGATATTTGCCAGATAGAAGGTGCATTAATTCACATACATTGATGCCCTTTCACATGTCTTGGTACCCATTTCCCTCCCCCCCCACACCCCCCACCCGTCTTGGTTTTCCCCCCTTCCCTATCAAATTTCAAATATCCAAATACAAATAAATTCAATATATCAGATAACAAAGTGAGATACTATACCAATATGAGATAACCAAGGGACAGCAAAGGAGATGAGAGAAAACATAGTACATTAAGGACAACAATCATTCATTATATGGCTTTTGTTTCAATATCCTGGAGGTCCTTTCAATTGGCTTCACATTATATGGCCTTATATATCAAGATTACTGTTTTTCTTAAAGACAAAAAAATTTCACATGTTTTATATTACCAATCAGAATGTTCCTTGTAGGGGCCAGTTTGGCTTAGTGGTAGAGTGCTTGCCTAGCATGCACGAAGACCTGGGTTCAATTCCTTGGTACCACATACTTAGAAAAAGCCAGAAGTGGTGCTGAGGCTCAAGCCTTGAGAAAAATCCAAGGACAGTTCTCAGGCCCTAACCTAAGCCCAAGACTGGCAAAAAAAAGAATGTTTCTTGTAGTAACAACTGTCAAATATTTTTACACACTCATGAGTCCTCATAGATTTCATTAATATTATGAAAGATACTATAATAATTTTTCACTATCAAAAGAAAACACATTCCTGAAAAACAAGTTCAAGTTGAATAAATGTTAATAATTATGTATTTAGCAGAAGTTCTTAGTAGATTAGAATGACATATATGCTCAAATTGTATATAAAATAACACTGTAACATATGTATTAGGCTGTAAATGGAAAATAACCTAAGAGGAAATAAAAATAGTGTTGGTATAGGTATCTGAAGATGAGGAAAAATCTGTCAAATCCATGGTGTTTCAAGTGTATAATCTGGGATATTTAGAAGGCAGTAGACAGGATGGTATGGTTAAGAGGCGGGCTGAGGGATAAGGTTCTCAAGATTCCATCTAAAACAATGACAGTATACAATGATGACCATGCTACAGAAAAAAAAAATACCAGAAGTTTTTGGCTTTACGTTCTAAGGAATAAACTGAGATGAAGCTACAATTTTTAAGAAAGGAACCTATGTTTAAATTGTCATGTACTAATAAATAACCTATTAAACACCACAAAAGTCCACTATGAAAATTCTACAGTCAGACTATTCTCAGATTACTATTCTTAGTTTTAGATAACCTATGTCAAAACAAGAAGATTCACAAATGGAAGAAATCCCTATGACTTCAAAGGAAAATAAATTATCTTGGATTTTACATAAAAGTACAAATGTTTAACTCTACAAGGAGAGAAAAAAGATTTTTTAAAGAAAGGAGAATAAATGTTTGACAACTGAAGAGAAATTTAGGTGAGATTAAGAAGGGCCTCTTGTTATCTCTCATCTCTTTTGCTGTCCCTTGGTTATCTCATATTGTTACAGTATCTCACCTTGTTATCTGATATATTGTATATATGCATATTTGGTAATTTGAAGTCGGATAGGGAAGGGAGGAAATCAAGATGAGGGGCAGGGGTGGGAGGAGGGAAATGGGGACCAAGACATGAGAAAGGGTATCAAAGTATGTGAAGTAATGCACCTTCTATCTGGTGAATATAATGTAACCCTTCTATTAATTACAATAAAAATATATGAAAAAAAGAAGGGCCTCTTAAGAAAGAAGAGCTGGGCTGGGAAGCATGGCCTGGTGGTAGCATATTCACCTAGCATGCATGAAGCCCAGGGTTTGATTCCCCAGAACCACATAGACAAAAAAAGCCAGAAGTAGCATTCTGGCTCAAATGGCAGAGTGTTAGCCTTAGGCAAAAATTGTCCAACGATAGTGCCCAGGCCCTGAGTTCAAGCCCCAGGACTGGCAAGAAAGAAAGAGAAAGAAAGAAAGAAAAGAAAGAAAGAGAGAAATAGAGAAAGAGAGAACGAGGGAGGGAGGGAGGGAGGGAGGGAGGGAGGGAGGGAGGGAGGGAGGGAGGGAGGAAAGAAGGAAGGAAGGAAGGAAGGAAGGAAGGAAGGAAGGAAGGAAGGAAGGAAATAAAGAAGGAGTGAAGGAAGGAGAGCTGTCTACTGCTGAAACAACAAAACTTCAGAGTATGGCAGTGAGTTCATTATGATAAGAAATGTTCAAAAAGACACAGGGACCCCTTCTGCAACACTTACTGAGTGGCCCAGCAACTAGACTAAGTCAATCTAAAGGAACTTCATTGCAATGAACTTGATGTTAGAATCTGGAAAAATAAAAATAGTCACTTTTCAACTTACCCTTTTTTTCTCCTGCAATGTTATTAATTCATAAAATCGTGGAAGAAATAAGGCATAGCTTTGTTGGTTATCTTTCTTGACATTAACATTTTCATAATGTAGCGTCTTTTCCCTTTAGAAAAATTAGATAGAAATGGAAAGTTCTGAATTTTGAATATGTAAACATTTATTTAAGCAAAAAGAACATTTACAGCAATATTTCCTGCTTTAGAAGTATGTAATAGTATCAGTATGGTAGACTAATAGATTCAGATTTTTATAAAAATGCATTTACTTTAGTTAGCTGCTCTTTTACCAGTTCAGAGCATTATTATAAAACTGTTCAAAAATCTGTCCAAACTATGACATATCATGAATTGATATTATAAGGCAACAAAAGTTTTCCTTGTACTCTATTCACCAGAGAAAATCTATTTAGGCTATTGTAACTGATGATTTCCCCTTTAGACATGTTTTTATAATTATTATAAAGATGATGTATACATAAATGTTACAGTTTACATAAGTGAAGAGTACATTTCTTTTTGGAAAATATTATCCCTTCCTTTTCTCCCAGACATCAAGTGCATATAAACAGCAATGTCTGTCATACAGATTGCTCTGTATGTGTTTTTATATGAATATTCCTTTCTTAACTGGATAGTCTAGTCTGCATTAACAAAATAGGAAGAACATTACTTACTGGTCGACATCATACTGCCCCGGCCCAGGACCTGACTGTCCAGGTAAAAACTGTCCACTTCTGGAAGATGTCCCAAAATGTATACCTTTGTATTTTAGAGTTGCTTTGGATGCATCCTTAAACAAAAAGGAAAAATAAAATATAGGTTTGATAAGTTATGAAACAGTGTCTGAAGTCAAAAAATAAAGTATAGATAAATATGGATTCATGGGTACCACTGATGAATGCTATGTTCATTGACAGATCACCAAATAATAAATAAGCACCATAAAACATGAGTGTGCTTTATTAAACTAAAATAGTGAAGGCTAACACTGTAAAAACAATAGTTTCTCTTGTAGGAATTCTCTTAATCCGAATCATTCTTAACTCAGAAATCATTTAAAAAGTTCTTTTTAAAATAAATAATTTTTGAAAGTGGCGCTGTGGCTCAAATAGTAGAGCGCTAGCCTGGAGCTGAAGAGCCCAGTGACAGTGCCCAGACCCAGGGTTCAAGTCCCATGACAGACAAAAATATAAATAAATAAATAATGTTTAACTAATGTTAGAAAATAAATTATATAGTTACCTTAATTCATTTGAAAGACTGTTAATAAATTATATTCTAAAGTAAGTTTTAAAACAATTACTATACATTGACTAAAATCCCCCTAACATAAACTCATAATTTAACAGTGTAGAAAGTGCTCTATACGGCTATAAACTATTTAAAAGGAGTATAACAGATCATCATTCTAATCAAATGAATGTGATAAATAGCAATGTTAGTCACAAAAGCCTATCAGTTCCAACCCATATGTGCCACTGCTTCGCCCAAACATTCCAAAAGAGGTGTATAAAATAGACACAATAATCAGTGTCAGAAACCAAAAGGAATCATTCACATGATAAACACTAACAAACTTTAAGCAGACATAGCACAGTAGGCTCCCGCACCAGCTGAGAAGAGCTGCCACTGGAATGGTTAGCATCCCTGGAAAGACAATAATCATCCCTGGAAATCAGCATGACTCTTCAGTACTGAGGTGGCAGCAATATCTAGTTGGATAGGAGCCCCTTCCTAAATATTTTGGGATGCCATAATCATATCAAAAAAAGAAAGCTAGCAGAACTAGATACAGAGCTGAGCATAGAGAAGTAGTCACGGGCAGGGCTGTTTGGCTGTTTCAGAGTAAAGCAAACCAATTAGAAGATGGATGGGAAAACTAATTCTATGGGAAGCAGCTGGTTATGATGGCCCTTAGTGTCACAAGAGGGGCAATAACAAATACTACAGATTTTTCTGTTGAACAAAGTTTCCTACTAAAACAGATGATTCTGACTGGGCTTTCTCTTCTATCTAGTGACATGCAAAGTAGCTATGATGAGGCTAAGAGAACTGTTTTGCTGAAAGCATGGATAAAAGTCCACTGCTCTTGGAGCCTTGTAATCCAGCATAGTGGGTTGCTATGTGGTATTATACTGGTGGGAATGCCCGGCAAAGAGCACCACCTAGCAAAAGATGTCTGGCCCAGCAGCAGCTGTACTCCAGGGAAACAGACTTGTCCTAGGCATGGCTGACATGGGCCCTCAGAACTTCTAGAAGTACCTGGCAAAGGAAATTGTGCAGAAGGTGTGAGGGCCTCTACCTGACTAGGCAGAGGTGAGTGATACTGATATTTTGGCTTTTAACATCCTCATTTATTGTTATTATTGGTTTTGGTACCTATAATCGAATTAAAGCCTGAGCAAAGTTGTGTGACACGGTACAAAGGATTGATCATCATTATCATCTAGAAATTTTTTCAGCATTGGACATGGTTTCAATGTGCTTGGGTTATTGGTCTCTATTGATCCCTTCTACTGAATTAACACAAAGAACAGAATGTTATGTCCCTTTCCTCACTGTGAACATTCAGCTTGAACATCAGGAATGATGCGTATTTTCAGTCTCACAAAACAACATGTCAACATAATGCATTACTGTTACATGTAGGAAAGCTACTTGATACATGATTCTGAAGTCCAGCTCATTATCAGACTAAGAATAAAAAATAAAATAGCTGTTCAAAAGCTTTGTAACACATAATGGTAGCATCAGCAGAAATCACAAACACACACACACACACACACACACACACACACACACACACAATCACTTTTTGAGACTCCTAAGCATAACACAAAAGAAAATAATACAGACCCTCTAAAAGTTTTATGTCTGGGAGTTCAGAGACAAATGCTATAATACCAAACAGAACAGCATAGACACCTGGCACAGCCTGACATGCCCAGCAAAGCAGCTGATGCTAGTAGAGGAGCACTGAAACAAGCCTGGACCTCCACCAGCATGGTCGAAAAGTAGCTTTTCTTAAAGAGTCAGTGTAACTCCATATACTGCATCCAACGGGGCTGAGGACAAGAGGCAGAGTCTCACCACGCAATCCCTCCTTTTGATAAAGTTTCATGGATTTTTTAATACATGGATAATTTCAATAGCAGAAAGAACAAATATTCCTTGAATGCTATATTTTTACTTTTACTTAAAAACAAAGCAAAATTCTGTAATTATACAGATTTCTTTATGACATATTGATCTACAATATAGCTATGTTGAATACATGAGCTGTTTTATGTACTTCAAACAAGAACATATCTAATATAATTACCATAACATGTCAAAAATCAATATTTTAAGAGTACCTTGAAATAGAGAAAGAGAGACTGATGGAAGGGCTGACATTGATCAAGATACATTGTACTTTTAAATTAACACGTTAAATTTAAACCCCCTTGTACAACTACTTAAAGATAACAGGACTGGGAGTTTGGCCTAGTGGTAGAGTGTTTGCCTAGCATGCATGAAGACCTAGAGTTGATTCCTCAGTACCACATACATAGAAAAAAAAACAGAAGTGGTGCTGTGGCTCAAGTGGTAGAGCTCTAGCCTTGAGACAGCCCAAGGACAGTGCTCAGGCCCTGAATTCAAGCCCAAGGACTGGCAAAAAAAAAGATAATAACAAAAAGTAAATTTTGATAAGATTGCCCTTATGTCACATCTTTTGGCCTTAAAAAAGATGCTTATTTGGTTATTTGAAATTGGATAGGGAAGGGAGGAAAACAAGATGAGGGGAAGGGGTAGGAGGAGGTAAATGGGGACCAAGACATCAGAAAGGGTTTCAATGTTTGTGAAGTAATGAACCTTCTATCTAGTGAATATAATGTAACCCTTCTATTAATTACAATGAAAAATATATGGAAAAAGAAATAAGCCTAGGCTCTTGTGGATGATAGGCAACTACTGCTTTATTCTATCCCTTTAAGCTTTTATAGTAGAGTATGTATGTATGTGTGCACATGTGCATGCAAACATATAAACTAGTGCTTAAGTACTGGTACTGGGGCTTGAACTCAGGGCCTAGAATTCTCACTCCACTTTTTCTGCTCATAGCTAAAGTTCTACTACTTGAGTCTCGGATCACATCTCCAGTTTCTTGCTAGTTAACCAGCTACAACAGAGTCTTGGCTTTGTCTTTCTGGACTGGCTTCAAACCATATCTCATCTTCCTGAGTAGCTAGGATTATTGGTACAAGATTGATGTCAAGCTATAATAACCGTGTTAAATACAGAGATTCAAAACCTTGACAAGAGTTGGGCCTAAGAAGCTTTCCTCAGATAAATTCACATTACTGAGATTTTATAGTTCAACTATAAAGTAACTCAAAATGAAATCCCATAAGAGAAAAAATTATAGATATGGATGCCTAAACACACAAATTCAAAACCTTAGCAAAACCCTTTCCCAGATTACACAATAAAATGTATTTCATTTATTTAATATGTTAGCAATAATCAATGACTTCTGTAGTATTCAGATGAATGTGCAATGTGAAATGAAATTTATCTTTTAAAAACATAGAAACAAAACAAAGAATAAATGAATGCACTAAATTCTAAATCACATTTGCTTCTGTCTCAGAAGTATTGACAGTACCAACTTCAAGGTCACTGTCAACTTGGAAAGTTATTAGCAAATAAAATATGACTTAATTGAAGCATAACCAGCATGGAGCTACATCATTTTAAGTGAATGCTGCAATAAAATTTGAAGAAGAATTATGAACTGCTACTTTCATTGACATTTAAATGAATGAAGAAGGAACTAGGCAACTTTTACCCCACATGGTTCCATAATTAAATATGGAAATGGAATTTGTGAAGAATTAACAGCCCAATGTGCATTCATTTAAACACTAATGGACTGCATTCCAGTGTGGCAGTGCACAGGTAGCTTCCCACATGCCATCATTTTCAAAGAGCACAGTGTCATCATTCCCATCCAAAGTTTATTGTGAAGCCCATCTTTGAAAATACTGTATTTCTGACAGTTACTTGGGCTCTTCTAAAACATGGAGAAGCTAAGTTTTACCTTTCAAAATGTTACACAAATTAACTTACGTAGTGAATTATTCTTTGCAGATTAAATTTACCTGAAGTATATCAGTTGCTGGCCTCGGTCTTATAGCTCTTGATTCTATATTTCAGCTTTTTCAGATATCTTCAGTAGATGTGCCTTGACCATTCAGGAAGAATCCCAATAACTACCCACCCATTGCTTTCCTAATCTCTACTAAAACTCACATCAAAAAGCTGGGCACACACACAGTACTGTCTCACTTTGTAGCTCAAGAGTGACAAAGAATTACCTGAGAAAGGTACAATGCCTCACACCTAAAATTCTAGCTACTGAGGAGGTTGAGATCTGAGCATTGTGGTTCAAAGCCTGCCTGGGCAGAAAGTCTGTGAGACTTTTATCTCCAATTAATCACGAAAAAAAGCCTGCAGTGGTGTTATAGCTCAAGTGGTAGTGTTAGCCTCGAGCAAAAAGAGCTCAGGGACAGACCCCAGGCCCAGAGTTCAAGCCCCAAGACTGACAAACAGAAGAAGAAAGAAGGAAGAAGAAGAGAGTTACTATTATTACTATTATTAGAATACTATTGGATTGAATGTTATTAGAGAATCAGTTATGCAGTAACCTGTGAAGAATCCATCCTTCTTTGGGAAAACAGAAGAAAATAATGTGTTCAGTTACTAAGCTTTGCCACTCAATCTGAAAAGCTCAAATTCAAGATGAGGATTTCTTAAAAAAAAAATCACAACTCAATTCCAATTAAACTTCACTGAATCTTTTTGAATACTAAGAACGATGCCTTTAATTTATATGTAAATCTGTACTTTATAAAACTTGTTTTCATAAATTACATTTAGATTTTTATTATACTGAGTACAAGCTGAACTGACTCAGTAATTACTAAGACAGGTTATCAAAGAAATTGAACCTATTGTGAAATAATTTTTTTCCTTTTCTCTATCTTCTATGAATAATTTATACAGAAGGAAATAACATTTACATGTTAAACTAATGCTTTTTCATATGAGAAAAATACTTCATATATCAAGGAAAGCTTGGAGACATTATTCTAGACTTAAGATAGATGATACATTTTTCCAAAACAGAAAGAGTTCACATTAAAAAAAAAAAAAAAAAACATATTAGGCCGGGAGTATGGCCTCGTGGTAGAGTGCTTGCCTAGCATGCACAAGACTAGGGTTTGATTCCTCTTGATTCCTCAGTACCATACACATAGAAAAAATTCAGAAGTGGGGCCAGGAGTTTGGCCTAGTGGTAGAGTGCTTGCCTAGCATGCACGAAGACCCGGGTTTGATTCCTCAGTACCACATACTTAGAAAAAGCCAGAAGTGGTGCGAAGGCTCAAGTGGTAGAGCTCTAGTTTTGAGAAAAATCCAAGGACAGTGCTCAGGCCCTGAGCTTAAGCCCAGGACTGGCCAAAAGAAAAAAGAAAAAAAGAAAAATTCTGGAAGTAGTGCTGTGGCTCAAGTGGTAGAGTACTAGCCTTGAGGAAAGCCCAAGCAAAGTGCTCAGGCCTTGAGTTCAAGCCCCAGAATTGGCAAAAATAAAACATATTAAATCAAAAATTATACTTGAGATTTAAGAATAATCAAGGCATTATTTATATTAATGCCAAAGAACTATGACTATTGTGAAAAATAAATGTTTACTATATTTGAGTATAGCTTTCCCCAAGGTATTTTCATATAAGACACTAAGCACAAAAAGGTTAAATAATTTGCAAAAAAAAACTATTAAATGACAGAAACAATCTATCTCCATATACTGAACCACATACTTTGTCTTTCACTTTGCAGAGAATATCCTGGTATCAGACCATACAACTTCTATAAAGTTCATCATAATCTTTGCAAAAATGATCTCTGCTGTTAAACTATATACATGTATGTACTGTATATATTAACAAATGTCTAAATTACATGCCTCTATTGATGAAGACTAATTATTAGCTTCTTATTAAAATATGTTAGGACAAATAAGACCTGAAAACCAAGCATCTAATAGAGAAAAAAGTAAAATATTCTTGAGACAGAAGTCTCCATGGCCAGACAAAAGTAGAGATTATCAGAAAGAAAACAGAATGCACATACTTTTTAGAGAGACAACAGAAAACATAAGATTTTATCAAAGTTATTGACATTTTAGATACTGTTTCTTGAAATATTCTTACTACCCCTCTCCCCTTGCCTCTCCTTCTAGGTTTGTCATCATGCATGTGTTGGTAAGTTTGGCCGCCTCTCTCAAGTCTCTGAAACTATATAAACACTAGAAATGAAACCTTTGGTGCTAAAAAAAAAAAACTAAAATAATTTACAATAGTAGAAATGAAAATTTTACTATGTGAGGCTATTTCTTTTTCCTTCTATTCCCCTGAAGGTTTATCTCATGTTGTTATTGTAGCTGACAGTGCTACTTAGTATATTGTATATACATTTATTTGTGTGTTTGAAAATGGGAAGGTATATGAATGGTAAGGGGTTGGGGGAGGAAAAGTGGGAGAAAAACATAGGAAGGGGTAACAATGTTCAAGAAGTAATGTACCCACTACCTAATGAATGTAACTATAACCCCTCTGTACATCACCCAACAATAAAATATTTATAAAAGAAATGAAAATTTTACTAAAGGAATCCAACAATACATTTGAACTATAGAAAAAAGTAGCAGCAAACTTGAAGATGAGTTGATTATTTCAATCTGATGAAGCTGGGTATCCACTTTGTCTTAAATTAACTCTCCAAAAATATAAATTAAACAAACAGAAATGTTAAAGGAACTGAAAACCAAAAAAGACCACCCTAGTAACCATCACCAACTACAGGATAGACAAATACCACCAGTACTCCTGCCAAAATATGTAACTTGTATCTAGTCAAAATAAAATAGATACAAACCCAAAAGTGAAGCATTTTCCCACACAACAATTCTGAGCCTTGCAAGATTCAAGGTTGAAAAAGCAAAAAACAAATGAAGAAAAGTTCCATATTAAAGGAATCTAAACAGACATGACCACCAAACATAATTTGAAATATTAAACTGGAGCCTAAGCCAATCCTTTTTTTCTATGTAAGATATAACTGACATAATTAAGAGAAATATTCTAAGATATCTGTTAACTAGATAATAGTATCACATGTATGGAATTTCCTGACTATGATAATTGCATTGTGTTCACAGAAAGACTGCTCTGCACTGGAGTCTATAGGGGACAATGAGGCATCATGTCCAAAATGTATTTTGAAATGGTTTAGTAAATAATATAAATATATGAGGAGAAAAATTATTAAGAACATGTAGTAGGACCTGTGTGATTGACATATTGCTATTATTTTTATTATTGCAACTTTTCTATAAATCTTAAGGAATTTTAAGTTTTTGTTTCTTACTTTGATTATACAAGTGAGAATGAAACAATGAGGTTTGTTGAAATTGGTTTAGGAAGAGGGGAGACAGGATGACAGAGTGACTGGAAGTTGAATAAAGTTATATTGTATATATACAGAAATGTGAAAATGAAATCCATCCCCCTTGATGCTAATAAAACACAGAGTGGGATGGGATCTAAAATAAAATAAATTGATGTCTTTTTAATAAAAAAAGAGAAAGAAGAAGAAAAAACAAAAACATTTATGTGGGAAATACATTCATAGATTTCACGTGCTATATGATGATATCTTTACATTTAAGTTGAAAAGGAAAAGCAAGACCAGGTGTCAATGGCTCACGCCTATAATTCTAACTACTGAGGAGGTTGAGATTTGAGGAGGGTGATTCAAAGCCAGCCAGGGGAAGGAAACTCCATGAGACTCCTATCTCTAACAACCAAAAGGCTGGAAGTGGAGCTGTGGCTCAAAGAGTAAAGCACTAGACTTGAGCAAAAGAGCTCAGGAACAATGTCCAGGCCCTGAGTTCAAGCCCCAGGACTGGCATCAAAAGGAAAAATAAAGAAGAACAGACATAAAAGCTTGAATTAAACTTAGCTTAATTAAAAAACATAAACGAAACGTCACAGAACGACCCAATGATATAGCAATTTATCTGAGAGATTACAAGGATGCAGTAAAGACATCTGCCAACCCATGGTCACTGCTGCACTGCTGAGGTAACAACCCACACATTCTACAGTGCTGAGTGTATCAAGGACACGCAGTGATCTGTCCACAGTTGTAGATTATGAAGCTCAGCCTATACAGCTACAAGAATACAAACTGTTTTATATATTGGAAAATCAAATAAAATTCTTTAAAAGATGCAGAATAAATTGATTTTTAAAGAGGATTATAAGTGGAGAAAATATATGAATTTGGTTTAATACATATGATTAATCCAGAAAATGAAAAAGAAAGCATCACATATACTGATAACATTTATTTAAATGGTTTTTTTAAGCAGCTATTATCTGGGCACCAGTGGCTAACACCTGTACTCATCAGAGGTCTAAGATCTGAGGATCATGATTCAGAGCCAGTCCAGAGAGAAATGTCTATGAGATTCTTACCTCCAATAAACTACCTCAAATGGCTCAAGTGGTAGAGGGCTAGCCTTGAGCAAAAAACATAAGGAGCAGGGGAGCATCCAGGCCTTGAGTTCAGGCCTTGAGTTCAAGCCCCAGAAGTGACACAGAAAAAAGAAAAAACAGAGCAGATATTATTTGTATGAGAATAGTAATAAAAACTAAAAATAGCATAATAAAAATTTAGAAAAAGGTTGAAGTAATAACTAGCAACATTTCTTAAACATATTTTAAAATACAGCTACCTCAAGTATAGCAAATTGTTATATGGATTTTATATGTACATTCATATATACATATATAAGTATATATATGTATACTATGTACGTATGTGTATATTGTGTATACATATGGGTGATGAACACATGTATATCCATTATTATTTATACTGTGTATTCAATTAATTATGTAAGTAACAATAAAAATATTTTAGGAAAAAGGGGCTAATAATTCAATTTTAGGTCAAAAGATCTAAAACTCCCAAGATTACCAATCACCACAAACCTTCTTCTAATGGTTTAAATGTAAGTCCAAAGACAAGGATTCCTACTAACAAACAACTAAAGTACACTAGGAATGAAGATCAAGCTAAATCCTGAGAACATATTTATTACAGATGTCTCTTTAGAATTTCCTTAACTCTATGCTTAATCATTGCCATTTACTTTATTAGGATTGCTTCTTCCAGATCTCATAAAAGTATTTTTTAAATCTACTACATAAGTCAGGTGCCAGTGCCTCATGCCTGTAACCTAGCTACTCAAGAGGCTGAGATCTAAGGCCAACCCAGTTCAAAGCCAACCCAGGCACTAAAAAATCCCTGAGACTTATCTCCAGTTAAGCACCAGAAAACCAGAAGTGGCACTGAGGCCCAAAGGGTAGGGTGGTAGCCTTAAGCTGAAAAGCTCAGGGACAACGCCCAGGACCAGAGTTCAAGTCCCAGGACCAACAAAAAAAAAAAGTGTCCGTGAGACTCTTATCTCCAACTAACCACAGGAAACCAAAAGTAGCACTGTGGCTCAAGTGGAAAAGTGCTAGCCTTGAGTTAAAGAGCTCAGGAATAGCACCTAAGCCCAGAGTTCAAGCCACACAACCAATAAGGAAAAAAAAATCTACAGCATAAGCCACTGAAATTTGAAAGTCTATTTCTTATTGCATTTAGTATCTCATGAATTAAAACAGTCATAAGTAATCTTCCAACTATCACCATAAAATACATTATACTTACAAATTGAGGTCTGTAATAGGCAGGACCTAGTGTGCTATCAATATTTGGTGGAGAGAGCCTCTTGATACTGCCATCATCATTAATTTCATAACCATGTGACTGTCTATAGGAAGGAATTGAAGGGATATCGAGACTTCTGTTAACTGCAGAGGATCTTGAACCTTTCTTCAAAGATAAAATATTTTACAAAGATGAAAAAATATTTTGTTATTTATTCAAAAGGTAAAAGGAAAGAGAACTAAAATGAAATATCAAAATTGACTAAAAGGCAACTATTAAATATTCTTAATAGATTCCATAATATGAACCAAAATGTATTTTTTTGTAAATGTAGTTTTAAGGAATGAATTCACAATTTAACTCACATACTAAGAGCACCATTCAAGCCCTGAGTTCAATTCCTCAGTACCACATAAATAAAAAAAAAGGCCAGAAGTGGTGCTGTAGTTCACAGAGTGCTAGCTTTGAGTAAAAAAGAAGTTTAGGGACAATGCTCAGGCCCTGAGTTCAAGCCCCAAGACAGGCAAAAGAGAGAGAGTGGGGGGAGAGAGAAAGGATTTGATCTCATTTAGGTCAGCTATTTATCTTTCTTGGTAAAGCCAATGTTTCTGACTCTACTTTGGGCAAATAGTAAACACTTTGTTTTGACTCTAAAATATCATTTCAACTGTGTTGTACCATATTTCATTCATTAGTTCTCAGTTAAAAAGCATAAACTTCAAGAAGCAATGATTGTCTTCTATGTGTCACCAGCATCTAGCATTATTTCTACCATGCATATGTACTCAGCACAAGTCTGATAAACCTTTAACCTGAGTGAGTATTTATTCCTATACATAAAATATCTGATGTTTAAGCTGGGTAAAGTGACTCACACCTGTAATTCTAGCTACTCAGGAAGCTGATCTCTGAGGATCTCAGTTTAAAGCCAGCCCAGGCACTCAAGTCCATGACACTCCTATCTCCAACTAACTACTAGAAAACCAGAAGTGGTGCTGTGATGCAAAGGGTAGGGCAGTAGCCTTGTGCTGAAGAGCTCAGGGATAGCACCTAGGCCCACAGTTCAAGTCCCATGACCGGTGGGGGGGAATATATATATACATATATATATGATGTCTAAATACAGATTATTAAACTTAAACTTCACTATCACCATACTAAGATTACCCAGCTAAGGACTTAGCCCTAAAATATAAATTCCTAAACAGTGAATGTATTAAAATATTCTTAACATGGGCTCTGTTAAGATATTATCACAAAAGAGAACCACTATAAATAAGGTAGGACCACTCCACTAAGTAATATTATTTATTTTGAAGTATTTCAACTATTTTGATTAATCCTTTCTAAATGATGTCTTTCCATAAAACAGTAGTCCTCCCTAAAATCTTATGTCATTGAATTCTATGATCATTAATTTATTACTTTTCACACTTGTCTTAAATAACAAGCTACCTATATGTCTCTCCCAGCTAAATTTCTAACTTCCTTATTTCAGTTGTCTTATTTCACGGAAATTTGGTCTTATGGTTTGGTTTGATAGGGGGTTTTTGTTGTTGCTATTGTTGTTTGTGGTGCTAGGGTTAACTGCAGAACATCATAATGCTAGGCAAGTACTCTACTACCTACACCCTAGCCCACAGAATAACTGTTTTTAATTTCTCTGTTTCATTAACAGTACTTGGAACAGTCTCTAAACTTCTGTAAGCTACATACCATATGGACAGACAGCTTTTGAAATTATCCTTACATCTTGAACACAGTAGACACCGGAAGTTGTTACAGACTTACCAAGAACAGATACGTAACCAGGAATACAGATATGTAATACTATTTTCCTATTTAACTTCAGTTAAGAGGTACATTATTGCAAGCATAACTTAAAATGTCAACATACCAACTGAAGATGCTCCTTAGCTTCTAGTAATTTCTGGTTCATATCTAATGAACCAGGATAACATTGATCATAGCCTGCAGGTCCGGGATTGTCTGAAATAATCTTCTTAAAACGTATTTCTCGGTTCTGCAGACTCTTGCCTCCCTTTATATTACTCTAAGTTAAACAGAAAAAAATACAAAATAATTAAGTGTTTTATAACAAATTATTATTTCATAAATGTTCAATATTAATAAAAGTTTTATAATGAATCTAAAGAAGATTAGACTATGAACAGAAAACAGTTCTAGTAAGAAGATAATAAGACAACAATTACAACGTTCAGTTTTAACTTTGAAATTGAACTATAATTTACTGTAGCTCTACAAAAATACCAGGAATCTAAGATAGCAGCTCCGAAAGCTATGAAACACAGAGGAAACCTGCATGTTTTGCAAACCATTGAAAAATACATACTTCTAACGATATTTTCAAATGCTGGAATTCATATTCCAATGAAAAAGTAAACTTTTCAAGCTTGATTCATTATTTTCATAAGTAACACATTAGATATTTCCAGGGAAGTTCATGTGTACTTATCAGAAAAACGTCATTTTCTGCTAGGATTATTTTTAAGCATATCAATAGATAGCGCACACTGGAAGAAATCTTCCACATCTCATCACTCCACACACCTTGATTCTAAAGAATCTAAAAACTGTCAAGTGACTGGTAATCGCTTAAGTCAAATAAAATTCCAAAAGGATAAAACACAATATTCATTGTTATGAGAATATTGGCATTAGTGTATCTACTATTTATTCAGTCTAATGCTCTTATAACTGAGTTCTTTTGGCTCCACTATATCTACTGTTATGTCTCAGCATCAGTGGGTAGTCCTATGCAAAATACTCTAGCCACAGACCCTTAGGACTATGCAGAAACAAGACACAGATAAAACAAATGGCCTGAACATTGACACCAAACCAGCAACTTCACTCTAATGCCACTCCTTTTGTACATACCTGGACCATTCATACAACTTTGAGGAATGCTAATTTATCCAAAAACCATTCCCCATTCTGTTCACTATCTTGCAATATTTTATCTTTTACAGTATAGAGAATAATCAGGCAATCAACAGCAAATGCATTTAATTTCCGTTATCTGAATTACAAAATGTAGACTGAACAGAGTAAGAAGATGACAAAAACAGAACCTAAATATAACAAATGGTATTTCAGAGTATGAAAGGAAAATATGGTTTTTAATTGACTTAGATGATCATAAATTTATAAATGTACCTGTGATTTTGAAATATTATAGTGTCCTGGACCTGGAACAGATTTTTCAAGGTTGGAAGCAACACTCCTGGTGCTCCAGGAGAGAAATGGTGCATAGCCACCTGGTAAAATAAAATCATACCACTGGCAGGTGAGATAGGATTCCAAAGATATCAGAGAAAAGACACTTGAAACACATGTAATTGCATAGTAACTCAATGTTAAGACTATAGTTTTAGAACTAGTGGCTAATCACATGAGTTAATGCATTAAAATTTTCTAATGTAAAAATCATAAATATATGCATATATATGTATGTATATATGTGTGTGTATATGTACAGTGGGCATAAGAAACCTGTAGAAATAAACTTACAGAATAATAGAAAAAAGTACCTAAAGGAAACAAAAGACAAAGTATCTTTTTTATTCTAAGCAAACTTGCTTTGGATAAAAATAATGTTTATAGGGGCCAGGAGCATAGCCTACTGGTAGAGTGCTCACCTAGCATGCACAAAGCCCTGGGTTCAGTTCCTTGGTACCACATACACAGAAAATGCTGGAAGTGGCAGAGCGCTAGCCTTGAGCAAAAAGTGTCCAAGGACAGTGCCCAAGCCCTGAGTTCAAGCACCAGGACTAGTTTTAAAAAAATAACGCTTATATTTAGCTAATGAAAAATACTTCCTCCTCAGAAGACCTATGCTTTATCATTTAAAACATGTAGGGGCTGGGAGTTTGGCCTAGTGGTAGAGTGCTTGCCTAAAATGCACAAAGACCAGGGTTCAATTCCTCAGTACCATATACATAGAAAAAAAAAGCAGGAAATGGTGCTGAGGCTCAAGTGACAGAGCTCTAGCCTTGAGAAAGTCCAAGGACAGTGCTCAGGTCGTGAGCTCAAGCCCAAAAACTGGCAATTAATTAATTAATTAATTAAAACAGCATATATTATTTGCTGAAAATAGTGACTATGAATTTACAGAGACAATCTAGATGAAAAGAAGTTGAAGTAGATATACAGAAGATAATTGCCTAGATAATATAAAGTTAATGTGACTCTTCTATAGAAGTACTGTTACATTTCCACAGAGAAATTTTTTTTGGGTGGTCGTGGAGCTTAAATTATGGGCATGGGCACTCTCCCTGAGCTCTTCAGGTCAAGGTTACTGCCCTACCCCTTGAGCCACAGCGCCACTTCTGGTTTTTTGTTGGTTAATTGGAGATAAGAGTGTCACAGACTTTAGTGCCCAGGCTGGCTTGGAACTGCGATCCTTAGATCTCAGCCTCCTGAGTAGCTAGGATTATAGGTGTGAGCCACCTAGCCCAGCTTCCACAGGGAAATTTAAATGAGTATAATGATAGTCCCACAAAAGGAACTTTTCCTCTTATTTGTAGCTAAATACCAAACTTAAAAGTTAAAGTGATCAACTATGCAAGTTTCCAAGACATGGAACTTGAGTACTTAAATGAGGGTAAGTCCTAGATAAATCAGTATAGTTGGTCACCTTAGAATTGTGCTCTACATAGTAAATAATAAATGATTGTCAGATATTCTAAATTACACTTCAAGCATTTGTTCAACAATATTGAGTGCTTTGTTACGAATAGCCTATCCATGTATGACAGGGAGGGCACATTAATGAGTAAGATAAAAAAAAACTGGCTTCCGTATAATGAATGATTGTTGTCCTTAATGTACTATGTTGTCTCTCATCTCCTTTGCTGTCCCTTGGTTATCTCATATTGGTATAGTATCTCACTTTGTTATCTGATATATTGAATTTATTTGTATTTGGATATTTGAAACTTGATAGGGAAGGGGGGAAAACCAAGACGGGTGGGGGGTGTGGGGGGGGAGGGAAACGGGTACCAAGACATGTGAAAGGGTATCAATGTATGTGAATTAATGCACCTTCTATCTGGCAAATATCATGTAACCCTTTTACTAATTACAATAAAAATAAAAAAATAAATAAAAAAATAAAAAAACTGGCTTCAAATAGTGGAGAAATAAGGCAACTAAATATGCTTCAAAAATGCCACCAATAACTGAGTTACAAAACACCAATGAAGATTCTGGAGAATTGGAGCTCGTGGGGTTGGATTTGGAACATCAAGATAAATTGACATGTGAGGTACCAAATACAAACAATAAATCAAATTGACAGAGAGAAGGATTTAAGAACATAAGGGATAAAAAGAGGAAAGAAATGAGTTCAGTTTGGCAGATACTAAGTTTGAAGTGCTAGACAGCAAAAGATAAATCAAACTGGCATGAAGCAATAAAAGCCATTCTGTTGTGAGAAAGAAGGACTGGGCTTAAAAGATGTTTCACAGCTGCAGTGATAGACACACAACACAGAATTCTCTACATAGAAGAAAAAACAACTAGGCCTCTAAAACAGGTACTCATCTTCAGTGGCAATAAGCATGGCAATCATACACATACACACATGCACACACACAGGAATCATTTTTTTCATTGAATGTATTTTTATTTTGTTTGTCTCTATTATTTTCCAGACATTGTGATACATGCTTGGGCAAACAATTTTTTTTACATGGTTACTATTGGAGACAACCATTTAAATACTTCGAATAGCAATATATACACAGGCTTATAGAAACACAGAATAGTAAATGTCTAAGTCTAAAAGAAGTCTAGTCGGATAAAGATAACATTGAATTGAATCCAAAGGAGTTCCCATGAAAAATAATGGCAATGGTTTAGGAGCATGGCCTAATGCTACAATGCTTGTTAGCATGCATGAAGCCCTAAGTTCAATTCCTTAATACCACATATACAGAAAAAGGCAGAAGTGGTACTATGGCTCAAGTGGTAGATTGCTAGCCTTGGGAAAGCCCAAGGACATTGCCCAGGCCCTGAGTTCAAGCCACAGGATCAGCAAAAAAAAAAAAAAAAAAAACAGGAAAGAAAGAAAGGAAGGAAAGAAAGAAAAAGAAAGAAGAAATAGAAAGGAGGGAGGGAGGGAGGGAGGGAGGGAGGGAAGGAAGGAAGGAAGGAAGGAAGGAAGGAAGGAAGGAAGGAAGGAAGGAAAAAGAAAACAAAGTGGGTGAGTTAGTTCAGAGTAATGATGCTGCAAAGCCAGTAACAGGAATGTAATGTCAGCTCAGGGAGCTGATGTGAGTCTCATTGGACAGCCTTAGAGACATATCAGTTCCATGCAGGCCCAATCAGAGGATTCGTGAATCTTGTATGAGCTTTCCACGAGTCCTTTAGGCTCTCTGATGGGGTGTCCATTCTGGCACAAAACTCTGGGACTCAATTAGTCCACACAGGAATCATTTTAACTTCAATAAGGATATGCTGCATTTCCTGATGTGGCCTGCCAGTATTAGCAGATGTCATCTTTGTTACACAGCACACACACTTATGTTTAGGCACTTGGACCCTTAATGTTTCTGAGGCAGTGAAAGCTCCTCCATTAAAGAACGAATCTGGGAAAGATATTGTCACCTTATTTAAATGTTGATTTAGAATGAACATAGAGAAATAATATTAAGCTAATGGGGAGTCCTGATTATTCTGTAAATAAACTTAATTTAATAGTACAATAGTATCAAGTTCAGTCACATTATGAGAGGAATATGTTTTATTACAGTATACTAGGTCAGTTGTCTCTGGGGAATTTTTACTTTGATAATTGTGAGATCAAGCACTATTCTCAGTAGTGCTGAATCCAGCATCACTCCTCCTCATGAAAGCACAGCAGCTCAGTCCTGTCCCTTCTAGGTTACAAATCCTACATAGAACAGATTCTCCCTGGTCATCTTAAACCAAGAAGCTACATATTAATGTAGAAAGAATAAGAGGACTGACCAAGTAGCTAAAGGTAAGAGAAAGAGTTGAGAGAGCAATGTTGGAACCAACATCTATATTCAGATCTCCAAGTTCAATGAAACGTGTATATGTGTGATATAAAGTCCCAATATCTGCTTTTGTGACATCATACTCAGTAAAATCTACCTACTACTTCATTAAAATGAATATGTATACTTCTGCATAGCACAAACAGAGGTCTAAAAGACAGGTGAGGGCAGAATATACTTAAGAGATGGTAGCTGCTTGTAAATTATCTGGCTGAGTTGTCCAACATTCAGCTGACAAAAGTTACCTATACTTTTTATATCGATTACCAAAATAGTATCCCTGAGTCTCATTTTAAAAAAGAATGGCTGGGCTGGGAGTTTAGCCTAGTGGTAGAGTGCTTGCCTAGCATGCACAAAGACCCGGATTCAATTCCTTGGTACTACATACATAGAAAAAAGCCAGAAGTGGTGCTGAGGCTCAAGTGGTAGAGCTCTAGCCTTGAGAAAGTCCAAGGACAGTGCTCAGGTCCTGAGCTCAAGCCCAGGATTGGCAAAAAAAAAAAAAAAAAAAAATGGCTGTTCAGAGTTCAGAGTTCCCATACATGGAGTTTTCTAGTTGTTTTCATAGGTCAATGGAGTAGTTTAAAGGCCCGATTACACATTTGCAGTGTTCTAAGGGAGTGAGCAATCAATTATGAATGTTCAGTTGTGCTATCGTGGTTCATAAATCTTAATTTTATTTCAAGCTTTTTTTTTTGTATTTGAGATCTTTATGTTATGCAACTGGGTTAACAACTGAGAATAATGGAGTAAAGATCATGATTTCTCTCCTAAAGCAGTTCATATTAAGTTGGGCTTCAGGTATTTTAACAGTAATTACAACTTAGAATCAAAGTGCTTATAAAAAGTCATTAAGAAGAGAGAACAAAAATCGGAATACAAGTAGAGTCAGGAAGTTCATTAACATTGATTCTCAAATAAATAGAAGAAGAAAGGGCCTTCTGGGCAAATGTATCAACAGGTAGAAAGGCACAAAAATGAGAGAGCCAAGATTTATAAATGCTAAAATGGAAGTCAAGTGGAGGAGAAAGTGTGGGTCCCTAAACATATTTGGATAAATGGGAGACCAAGTCAGAAATAAGAACAAAAACTTTATCATGTAAAGGAGTTCAAGCTTTTGATCCTGATTTACAGAAGTTTCTTTTTCTTTCTTACAAAGAACATCATTATCTTATAAGGATCATTCTAGCTACAAGCAGTAGATGTGCAGACTAAAACTGAAGAAGTCACATTTTTTTGGTTGGTTCAGAAAAAAAAAATTAGGACTTGAACTAATTCCGGGGCAGTTAAATAGACAAAGAGAACCAATTTCAGGATGACTGTGATGATCACTGGTTCTTAAGGATCCACCAGAATGGTTTGGCAGGGCTATTTAAAATAGTTCCTTAGCTTAAACCACCCGAGTACAGGTGTCCAAAATAATAATAGTAACAACAAATGGCAATGCTGAAGACCTTCTGGTCAAGAGAAAAATTATCTTAGAGACAGGAAAAAAAATCACTCACATCTCCAAAGATATCCATCTAAGAGTGATCAGAACCAGAATCAATACTAGTTGAAGAAAGAGATCAATGATAAATGTGTAATAAGCAATAAGTGAAAAATGGACAACACAGCATCAGTTAAAACAAGAATTAAAGCCAAATGCCAATGGCTCACACCTATAATCTTAGGAGGCAGAGATCAGAGGATCAAGGGTGGAAGCCAACCTGGTCAGGAAAGTCCATGTAACACCTTACTTAACTACCCAAAAAACTCCCTAAGTGGAGCTGTAGCTGATTTCAGCAGTATGCCTAGACTCTGAGTCCAAGCCCCAGGACTGACACACACTGACACACACACACAGAGAGAGAGAGAGAGAGAAGAGAGAGAGAGAGAGAGAGAGAGAGAGAGAGAGAGAGAGAGAGAGAGAGAGAGAGAGAGAGAGAGAGAGAGAATAAATTAAAATAATCACAAACCAGGTGAGAGCACTCAAGCTTGTAATTCTAGCTACCAGAGAGACAGGATTAGGAAGATTTTAGTTGAAGGCAAAAAAAAAAAAAAAAGTTCTAGAGACTCCATCTCAGTAGTTGTATACACTTGACATCCCAGCTACAGCAAGACAGGCTTGTGGTCTAAGCACAAGACTTGAGCAAAAATCAAGACACTATTTCAAAATAGTCAGTGAAAAAATGTTGGAGGCATGCTTTACCACTGAACACCTGCCTAAAAAGTAGAAGGCCCTCAACTCAAACACCAGTACCACAAAAAAAAAAAAAAAAAAAAAACTTAAGTGTAATCATTTTAGGTAGTCGTTGGTGGCTACTAAGTTTATTGGAGGGTAAATGCTTACCACAGCATTAAAATAAATCCAGCCATACCTGACATCATAATATTGAGATCAGATGAAGAAAAGCAGTAAACATCAAGATTTAAAAAAAAAAAAAAAAACTTTTACTACACTACAAGAAATCAAAAACCAAGGGCCCGGAGTTTGGCCTAGTGGTTAAAGTGCTTGCCTAGCATGCATGAAGAGCAGGGTTCGATTCCTTGGTACCACATACATAGAAAAAAAACAGAAGTGGAGCTGAGGCTCAAGTGGTAGAGCTCTAACCTTGAGAAAGTCCAAGGACAGTGCTCAGGCCCTGAGCTCAAGCCCAGGACTGGCAAAAAAAAAATCAAAAACCAATCGTAACCTCATTCTTGAGGTCAACTGAATACCCCACTTATTTAAAAAAAAATCATGAGGTGGAGTTCTAGTGGAAATGAGGGTTATCAAGGAACTGTTTTGTTGTGGGTTTTTTTTTTTAAGAACCCTATAGCATTAAGTTCATGAAAACCAGAAAAAAAAATCAAAACTAAAGATATTAAACATGCAACCCAAGTCTCTTAACTGCAAACAAATGAAAACAGATGCTTAAATGATCCGCCTTTCAAGAATGTAACTTTTCTTTATATAAGGTGCAAAGGAAAGAGTTCTCCCTGAAGTATGCCTGAAGAGATGGGGATGGTGAGGATAAATTACTGTACCAAAAAAAAGGGGGGGGGAAAGGTGTGTGAAACACACTGATGTACACCAACAGCCGGGGCAAGGCGCTCGGTCCCTTGGCGCCGGGCGAGCGGGCTGCGCGGGCGAGGCGCCTTCTGCACCTTACCTGTGCCCTGCTCCTTGGGGAAAGGCACCTGGTAGGACCCAGGGCCCACGTGCGCCTCAGTGCAGCCCCCTCCGGCCAACCTGAGCAGGCGGGGCGCCCGGTCGTACATCGCGGCGGTGGGCGGGGCCAAGCGGTGGGCGGGGCCGGGAGGGGGGGCGGATTCACCCCCGGCCGCTAGGGGCGCTGCGGCGCCACCACAGGCCGCGTCTGCGAGGAGGGAACGCCCAGGCCCGAGGAGGAACCGCGGACACCCGACAGCCGGCGTAGACCCCAGCTGCCCCCCTACATCCTGCGGTCACATGGTCCCCAGGGCGACTTGTAGCCCGACCGTAAAAAATGGGTGAGGCAGGGAGGGTCGGCAGATACCCAGAGAGACTACGAGACCTCCGCCCCGACCACCTGAGACTGCAGGTCCCGCCTCCCGGGAGGGACTTCAGGAAGCCGGACCACACCGGACTGGCTGCTTCCGGCCTTGGCTCCGCCCATTCCTCCCCAGCCCCGGAAGTCTGAGGATGCCTCCTCCTCGCTTCCCCCCAGCCCCCTCCACCCCAAGTCTGCCTTTCCCGGCCCAGCTGTGGGCGGGTGCTCATGGCGCATGCGCGCCCAGGTTGTCCACTAGGCCTCATCTCCCTCCAGGCACCTGCCCTCCTGGACGGTGCAGGGACGTGCGCTTGGCTCCCCGCACTGCTTTACCATGCATCATCAGCCCTAAAACACACTGTGGGGGAAGTGGCTCAAGGTGGCAGAGCTCTAGCTTTGAGCCATAAAAGCTTAGGAACAGCGCGCCCAGGCCCTGAGTTCAAGCCCCACGACCGACAAAAATGAAGGCATAATAAAAACATATATAATAAACCCAGACTTTGATCTCATTTCAACTACTAGTAAGGACAGCTTGTCTATGTACTCCACCTAGAATGTATTCCTATTAAACACAAGAAAAAAAAAAAAAAGAAATCAAAGTGAGCCAGTGGTAAAGGTGAACTTCACCTGGATACTTTTCCCCTGGCAGTCAGAGTGGGCAGGGAAGAAATTCAACTGAAATTCAGAAATTGAGCCCTGGGATGTGGTTCCATGTCCAGCACCGGGCAAAATAAAAACAATTGAGGCAAAAGGGGAAAAATCAGGAATCACAGCTCTGAAAGGGAAGAGCAGAGGTGCAGAGCATAGCCTAGGTTAGGCTCTGATTTTGATTAGGTTCTCGTTAGCCTAGGTTAGGCTTAGTTTTGAAAGATTAAACAGGTCTGGAGACTTAAAACACATTGTGAAGGTAGTTAACCCGTGTATACTTAAGGGTATACTTAAGAATGGTTGCTGGGTCTGAGTGGCTCATGCCTGTAGTACTGTCTCCTAAGGAAGCTGATGTAATACGGTGAGAATACACAGAAGCCACTCTTTGCAGGTTTGAATCCTGGAGTCTTTATTAAAAGGCCAGTGACTGCATAGCAGACTCCTGCCTCAAAGTACAGCAGCCAGAAACCACACTCAATACAGTTACAGAGGTGACAGAAACAACAGATACAATACCAACAGGCCAATTCAGCTTCAATGGAGAAGAGCAGAATGGGAGAACAGCCAGGAGACAAGACACAGGACACAGGACCAGAACTTGGGGACAGATGACATGGCATACTGGCACCTGAACTGGTTCAGGCCTAAATAGACTCAGGGAAGAGGTCGGGGTCACAGGAAACTCCCAGTCCCAGGTACTAGACTGACAGGCAAGTGCCCACCCCTGTTTCCAGCACTCCACATTAGCTGAGAGAAGGGAGCTCCACCTTCCCCACCAGGAAGGCAAGAGTCAAAGCTTAAATCTCCACATTTAAGGCTGTGTTTTCTCATAAGCCGAGCCTTCCCAGCTCATCTTGAGGCTAGGCATCTGCATTTAAAGAAGAGCCTCTTTTTACCATTAGGCTTCCCAGCACTGGGTGGATAACCCCGCCCCCCCAGCCCAAGGACAGTGCTCAGGCCCTGAATTCAAGACCCAGGACTGCTCCCCCCCAAAAAAAATCCTACAAAATGCTGAATTGGAGGCATTGTTCAAGAGGTAGAGGGCCAGCCATGAGAGAAAAAAAAGAAAAGCGAATCAAGAGCATGAGGCCATGAGTTCAAGACCTAGTACCTACAGAGAGAGGAGGCAAGGAGAAGAACAGAGAGAGGGAGGGGGAGGGAAGGAGGGAGGGGGAGAGAGAGAGAGAGAGAGAGAGAGAGAGAGAGAGAGAGAGAGAGAGAGAGAGAGAGAGAGAGAGAAGGAGGAAGAAGGAGGAGGAGGAGGAAGAAGAAGAGGAGGAGGAGGAGGAGGAGGAGGAGGAGGAGAAGAGGAGAGAGAGAGAGAGAGAGAGAGAGAGAGAGAGAGAGAGAGAGAGAGAGAGAGAGAAGAGAAAGATTTAATTGCCTCTCCAGAAGTAATCAGACAATTCCAAATTCATTCTATTTTTTTTTCTTTTGCCAGTCCTGGGGCATGAACTCAGGGCCTAAGCACCATCCTTGGGCTTTCTCAAGGCTAGTGCTCTACCACTTCAGCCACAGCACCACTTCCCACTTTTTCTATGTATGTGGTACTGAGGAATCAAACCGGGTATTCATGCATGCTAGGCAAGCACTCTACCTATCTACCTACCACTACATCAAACATCCAGCCCAGACAATACCAAATTCATACAAACCTAAACACGGACATGGAATAGAGTTTTATATCAACTCTAGCTACACACACACACACACACACACACGCACGCACGCACGCACGCACACACACACACACACAAAATCACTTACATTTCCTATTTATCCTAATGCAACTAGTTCATTTCTTCCTCCTCTGAACTTCAGGCTCCATATCATCCCCTTCCATCCATCACCAACCAAGGATAGCATTCCATATCACCCTTACTCCTTCCCCCACTGAAACATGTGATCCACACAGAAATGAGATGCTTCACATGTCAAATCTTAGAAATGCTTGGAATGATCATACTAATTCATAGAGGATAACTAGGGAATATTTTTCTTTTAGAATATTCTTTCAGAAATGTGTCCCAATTTTATTTTCTCTCTCTATATATATAAATATATATACATACATACATTATGTATGTATGTATATACATATATATACAAGCATATATATATATATATATATATAAATTTTTGCCAATCCTGGGACTTTTGAGCTCCAGGGTGTGAGCGCTTCCTTGGGTTTTCTCAAGGCTAGAGTTCTACCACTTGAACCACAGCACCATTTCCAGCTTTTTCTATGTATGTGGCACCAAGGAATCAAACCCGGGTTTTCATGCCTGATAGGCAAGCACTCTACCACTAGGCCAAACTTCCAGCCTCTTTATATTCTTTATCTGTAATAGTAGGCCTCTGACAAATAGATTTCTAAATTCATTTTAATCAATTACATTTAATATTCCAGAAACTGAAAAGTCTTATCTTAAAAAAAGTACGTTGTTTTTTAGTATAGGGCACTAGATGGCACAATTTCACCAATTTATGCTAATAAGTTATTCATTCTCATTAATTCTCATCCAAAATAATTTACCTTTATAGCTACATTTATATAATTCAATGGGCAACCGACATAAGTAATAGAAAAGTTCTTGGAGATATAATATTTCTAATACATTTTATGTCTTTATTCATGAGCCCAGTAATAACAATTCTAAAATTGGATGAGTAATTTAAGTAATCCAAAGAAAAGAATGGTTTCTCAATAATAAAATGTTTTAAATATATATATAACAAACATCAATTTGTATTAAGAGTATAGTTTGTTATGATTAACATATAATAAGACTAACATGAAAATGGCAGATAAGGAAAGGGATGGGAAGGAGAAAAGCTATCTGATTGTTGAGGAGGAAACACTACAGCAGTACTATATGTTACTGAGAGCTGATGATGCCCTAAGTGGTTTCTCCACGGTAATGCAAAGTGGACAGTAATTTCTTATAGAAAATCATTCACAGACTTCTAAGATGACAGCTGAATCAATGCTCTTTATATCTACCGTAATTCACATACCGATTTCACATAAAGACCTGCCAGATCACCGAGACTTCAGCCATCATGCAGTTGTCTATCACCTTAACAAGCTAAACAGCTCTGTCTGTAAAATAATTTACTGTGATGGTATGGGAAAGGTTTTTTTGTTCGTTTCTTCCTAAATGCTAAACTTAACATAAGTCTATCCTTTTTGTCTCCTCTGAAATAATGTCAAAGCCAACACATGCCATTATGCATTATGGAAAACAGTACTATTTGACGTTGGCATTCCTTAGGAGATGCATCATAATGTGGATACATAATGAACATTGTGGTTCATTTCCCCCAGTGTTTCCATTCCATTTCAGAAGACTTATCTGAAAAAATATAGTACTTCATTCCCCTTGTCAGCACTTATTGGTTCAAAAGAGAGCTGTGGTTAACAGGGATGCTCCCTCTGCTCCCCAAATGTGTCCCCCTCAGATTCCCTTAAAACTCTAGATATACTAAGATTCATTTCCATGATTAGATTGTTATAGCCTTAATCTTCAAATAAGAATATCTGGGTGGGCCATACACAAGAAAAGAGAGGCATTCCTAGGAGATGGGGAAGGAAATGGAAGCCAGAAAGATTCGAAGCACCAAAAGGATGCAAGAGCACCACTTGATCAGGAATGCAGGCAGCTCTATGACTCTGTCTAACCCTCCTAGTGCATGTATTTGAAACATTTAGACTTAATTCAATAAAAGAGAGGTTTCTTTAGAGTAGGAAATATCAGAACAATAATTAGGAATTTGCATCTGGACAATTATGTAAGTTTGAGCACATGGGAAAATCAGAATGAAAATGGAGATTTAAAAGTAAACATAAAAGAGTCATTAAAAACCTTGTTGGTGGTTGCTGCACATTACAAGATAATGAGAGAAAAGCAGTGCCTGAAGACAAACATAAATGAAGATTGAAGATTTATAGGCAGAAGAAGATGAACCAGGGAAGGCAAGTAATAGAATTAGTTAGGCAGATGGGCATTTGTGAGTCGAATTGGAATAAATAATGTCAGGGAAACCATGAGTAAAGAAGATAGAATTTTGAGAACAATTAGAAGTAGAAGGCTCTACTGAATTTGGTGAGTGGAATGAATTATTTTACCTCAGGAAAGGTATTGTGGGTATGAAATGAGGAGAGTGGGGAATGGGCAGAAGCCACAGAGCAGTGCAGTAAGCAGTAGGAGGAATACTCTGTCTTCTGAGACAGGAGGGAGGAAGTAAGAATGGTGCAGATGCTTATCACAATGGAAATATGCAAATGTAGGCACATAGAAATAATACAACAGCAGGGTACCTAAGCTCAAGTGAAATAATTACAGAGGGATTTCCTAGAACACCACCCTACACAATCAGACTCACTGTTGTGTCCAGTAAATGGCTGATAGACAGACCTCAGTTGCAGCTATAAATAAAAACATGAATGTACTTTGTACAGTTGTCAAGACAGTGTCTTCTAGTGGGTGATCTCCTAATATTGGATACATAAGATTATCCCAAAAGAGTTAAGCTATATGTTTTCATACGATTCATCTCTAAGATAAAGTCTCATGGCACAATTTTTGTCAACAAGATTTAACTAACCATTAGTGAGTATATTCTCATATACTCAAATGTATCCATAAAAAGAAGAGACAGGTGTTGATCAGCTACAGAAGTAAATTACCCAGGCAAATCCACCCAAGCAAAAAGATAATAAATATGTTTATCCTGTTGGCAGCCCTGCATTACAATTCTCTGGAGAAACAGAATCAAGATGATGTGTATCTAGAGGATTTTCTTTCAAAGAAGTATAAGGTTTGGTATATACAATCTCCGCAGATTAGACCAGAGACCTAGGAAATAATTAAGCTCTAAGTCTGAACTGGCTGGCCAAATTTGTGCCTATGTTTTGTTTTCCCAAATATGTTACCAAATCCTTCATGTTAAGGGTCTCAATGTGACATTATAATGAAAGAGAAAAATGTGTTAGTTGCTCTAGTTATACTTGAGCACACACAGATCTTTTTTTAAGTTTTATTTAGCAAATAATCAGAATGTGCCTTTTCTCATGACCATCAGTACTGATGGAAATACTCCATAAGTATTGTACTTATTTCAGCAAGCTTAAAGGCGGGCCCAACCGATGTCATTTAAGAGTAAGTGACCATGGGAAGAAGTAATAAGTAAGTTGGTTGTTTGTACTACCTGTGAGAGTCAAGTACTCATCTTCATATAAATGACCTATAATTGTGGAAAACTACCTAGAAGGTAGGTCTTGTCCTGGATACTGAAGAAACAAAGACAAATCAGAAGATCCCACCCACAGTGTCAAATTTTGACAGTCTAGTGCAGGGATAGACAAATGCCAATCCCTCCATCAGACCCAGTTTACCACCTGTTCTTACCAATAGAATCTTATCCTTTCACAGCCTCACTTACTCATTTTATTGTCAATGACTGCTTTTCAGCTACACCAGCAGATAGCTGCACAGCTGTGAAACCTATTGGGTTCTTCACAATAATAACAAAATGTCTGTTGCATTTATGTTAATGGATGCTTGCTGGATTTTTTTTCCAATCCTGGGGCTTGAACTCAGGTCCTGAGCATGTCCAGGCTTTCTCGGGGCCAGACCTCTACCACTTGAGCCACAGTACCACTTCTGGCTACTTTTTTTTCTATGTATGTGGTACTGAGGAATCGAACCTGGTCTTCATGCATATTAGGCAAGCAGTCTACCACTAGGCCAAACTCCCAGCCCCTCCTTGCTTTTCTATTTAGTTCATGGAAATCATGTCTATCTGATTGAATACATAAAGTGTTATCCCATAAATCCATGTGTGAAAGCCTAGGTTCTCAACTGGTGGTAATATTTTAGGAGATTCCAAATTCTTTAGATGGTAAGTCCTAGCTGGAGGAAACAGGTCACTTGCAGAGGGTCCTTGGAGATATCTTGTCCTTGGTCCTTTCTTTTCTGACTCTGCTTCCCGGCTGCCGTGACATTAGCAGCTCTCCTTCACCACATGTTCACACTGCAGTGATGTTCTGTTCATGGGGCCAAGTGATCCTGGCCTGAATCCTCTGAAGCTGTGAGCCACAATAAATTTCTAGGACTTGAGACGATCTCATCTGTGAAAGAATCATGCAATTTTTCTTAATTTACCAAAAACAGAACTAAAGTTGAAAACAATCTCTGTAAATATGTAATTTATAAGGTATAGAGCTAAGAGAAAAGCCCATATCCTTTTCATAATGCTATAATGCACACACCGTTGCTTTCAGACAAGCAAGTATTTGAGAGCAAGGAAGGAAAAGGAAATGACCAAGGACAAAATGATCTTTCATGTGATTAAAAGCTGTTATTTGCACATTTTTCAAATTCAAACATAGGCTGTAAAAATTTCTAATCCATGGAAAGAAACATCCATGTTCATCTCTGTAGTAGTAATAGAAGAGGGCCTCTCAGTGCTGCTGAAAAACCCAGAAGTTTCTGTAGAGATCGACACTTGAGATAAGAGAAATCCATTTGTGTGAATTCCCAAATACTAATGCACAAACACATAAACTGAAGTTTAAGGAAATTAAAATATGATTTTCATAATGGTGATAGAACTGTAGCTGATTCAAGTTATATATATATATATATATATGTATATAACAGTAAGTCCTTTAGTGTGATAACCTTTGTTTATTACCCAATAAATAAACACAGGGAGAAAAATATTACAGTAGAGTTTATCTTATGGATTGTTGTTTAATGCATTTTTCCTTGAGCTTTGCATTGATTAAATTCTAAAAGAATTTATTCCATTCCTTCGAATTAATTTTTTGAATTCATGCAAGTCCTTTGGTCTATGCTGAGTCAGTAATTTCTGTCTCCCAGGCAACTTTCTGTAAATCAAAACTGAAGGTCAGGCCAAAGTTAACACATTACATTAATGTAAAATAGGATTAGTTTACACTTCAACTTCTTTATTTGGTTTTGCATATTTAAGCGCTCTTATTGCCACTATTGATTATTCTTGGGAGCTTGAATGTCTCACAAATTTCAGACTTGAAAAAGAAATATGAAAGAAATCTTAAATTCAAAAACTTAAACAGGGCTGGAGATATAGTGCAATTGGAAAGGACGTGCTTAGCCCATGGGAGGGCCTGGGTTCAAACCCTTGCACCACAAAATAGAAAACAAAATAGAATAAATAAATAATAGTGAAGTAAAATTAACCAAATAATGATTTTTCCAACTTCACTTGTAATGAAGGACATTAAAATCTAAACAATGACATAGCTAACACTGACTACCTATTCAATTAGCAGATTTAGAAAACTATACCCATTAGTGAGAAGGATTCAGAGAGATGTATTCTCTTTTTCATTACATATTGATACATCCCTAAACAACTTTAATTTAGATGTTTCTTATCACCTACTTAGAAAAGTCTCAGCTTGCTTCAGACTTGTTTGCCTGGTCCCAATCTTGTATTTCTTAAATCCTGTCTCATCAGATATGTGTCTCATTAGATATATTTCTAAAATATAATTTTAGCCAAATTACTGCTTAGGGTTTTTAGTCTCAGTTTCGAGGGTAGAAGAGTTAATGACATATCTGCGAAGAAATAGCTAAATATCTGTGGGTTGCAACCCAGTTTTACCATGGTTAATACAGACAAGGCAATTCTCACTATATCCAAGATTTGTTTCTCTGACAGCCACAGGAAGCCAAAAGAGAATTACAATATTGCTTAATAAGCATGGAATTACAATAGGAACTTCAGTTATACAATTCAAATGATTAATGGAATCAGGTTAAGACTTGAAGCTCTCACTTCTCTAGGCTATTTTCATCAATCTGAACATTACAAATCTTCCCTGACAATGCTCAGGATGATGTTAGCAAAGTATCTCTTTGGGTTTCCATTTCCTCTGTTCCAAGTAAAATTTACTTTGTGTTTACATAGTCTCTCTCTAAGTAGGACAGCATAACACTGTTTAAAGTGTTACTTAACTTGTGGCCATGTTCCAGACCTGCCTCTTGAAATTGTGTTTATATTTGCTTCTTTTAAAAAAAAATAATTTTGGTAGGGAGCGGGGCCTAGAGGTAGAGCTCTTGTTTAGAGTTGTCTCTCAAGCTGGTGCCCTACCACTCCCTTTCTGTGTGTGTGTGTGTGTGTGTGTGTGTGTGTGTGTGTGTGTATTTCGAGAAGAGGGGATTGAACTCAAGGCCTAGGCACTGTACTTGAGCTTTGATAGTCAAGGCTAGCATTCTACTATGTACCCCCTTTGATTACCAGCTTCTTGTTTTATTTTGCTGAATTTTGGCTTAGCCTTCCTAAGAAATTACACTGAGTTCTCCCCTTGAATCTACCATCTTTCAGTTAATTATTACTCACAAGTTTATCTAGCTTCCATATATGAGACAACATGCATCTTTAATCTTTCTGGGCCTGATTTACTTCACTTAGCATAATTTTTTCCAGATCTTTCCATTTCTTTACAAATGGTATGATTATCATTCTTTCTACTGGATGAGTAAAATTCCAGTTTGTAATATACCACATTTTCTTAATCCACTTACCCATTGAGAGGCATTTCAGCTGATTCCTTGGATATGGTGAATAGTGCCACAATAAACATGGTTGTGCTAGCAGCTTCCCTTTATCCTGGTTTGTAATCTTTTGAGTAAATGCCCACGGTGGATCTATGTTTATTTTTTGAGGAATCTCCACCTTTTTTTCCAGAGTGGTTGAACAAGTTTACATTCTCACCAACGGCGTTGTAATGTTCCCTCTTGGCCATATCATTGCCAATATGTTATGTTTGTTCTCTTGAGAATGGCCATTCTAACTGTGGTGAGGTGGAATCTCGATGGTATTTTGATTTGCATTTCCTTTGTGGACAGAGATATTGGTCCTTTCTTCATGTGTCTGTTGGCCACATTTACTTTGTCTGAGAAGACTCTTTAACTAATTAGCCACTTATTTATCGGATTGTTGGTTTTTGAGGATTTAATTTTTTAAGCTCTTTGTATATTGTGGATATTAGACCATTGTACAAACACATTTTGAAGAAAGGGTAACTTTACAAGAACACAGAGATAATTCAACTAGCAAATCTTACTAACTGCAATCTGACCCTTTCTGCAGCTAAGCTTGACTTCAGGTGACTTTCCAATAGTCTACTTGTAATCATCCTTATGGTTCTTCCCTTTTGTCATAGAAAGAAGCTGGTATTAAAATTAAAACCATCTTGTGTAATATATCCTGTCCTCTATTAGGCCCAAAGCCCCTTGATGCTATTAGTACAAAGCAAAAGCAGAAAGTACAACAGATTCTATCAAGATCAATAGATTCAAATCCAGTGGCAAAAGCTTTAAGCTTAAGAAGAGGGCTATTGTGAGAGATCAAGTTGAAAAGGGCTGATGAAGATGAAGACTGCAGATGCTGTTTGGCAGCTTTGTAAAGTAGTGAGACAAGGACTCAGAAGAGCTAGAAGTACCACTAAGTAGAGCTACATAGATTGCATTATGTTCCAACCTAATGTGTTGTGGAGGGTTTGGCCCCATTCCCAGGACTATTGCACAGTTGTTCTTAAAGCCACAACATTCTGAACCTACTGCATGACCAATGAATTCATCTTCATTTCTAATTGAATGGAAATAGAAATTTCTATTTATTTTCTGGCAATTTCTCTATGTGTAAGCCATACATTTCTAATCACTCACAGAATAACTCCACTCATATTTATGATGTTCATAGAAACATGCTAGTGATCACTGAATGAAAATGGAAAATTGTCTATCCAGCTCTGGGGGCTCCTTTCCATTCCTAGGGAAGAAGCTGTGGCTGTGAAAAGAAAGAAAGATACTGGGAGCTTGCTCTGAATCTTAGTGTCTAGATTTAGAAGAGTAGGAGCAAAATCAATTGCCATGTTAAAACTGTCAACTCCCTACCACGACACACCACACACACATACACACATAGGCTTGAGACAAAGGATTTGTTTTGATTAAATCTCTTGATTTTTTGTCATGTAAATATACAGCAAAGACTACAATTATGAAAGAGGGAGTTGTTAATCATACAAAAGATTGTTTACTTGGTAGACAAGAGTTGTACCTCCACATATCTGGCTCTCTTGAGAGTGTCTCCCTAGAGATGAGAGGTCTCCTCGGTGCCTGGATACTGCTGCTTTTCTCAAGAGATGTGAGTTAAGGACATTTCTGATACAAGATCAGGACCTGTGACTAGGGGCTGGAAGAACTTTCTAGAGGATGCATTCTGAGCTGGAGGCCAAAACGGGGTTGCTCTGAGGTGCAGATGGTGAAGTGTCACACCAAAATGAGGAGCAGTCTCCTCTGCCCAGAATCTTTCATCAGCTAACACCCCTGAGGAGTGTTGTCAGATTTAAAAACTTCAGACCTGTAAACATCATAATACTGGATGACAATGACTTCTCTTCCTCCTTTTCCTCTTCCTCCTCCTCCTTTTCCTCATTCTTTCTTCTCTTTTTCACATTTAATATCTGACAGTTTATTATTTCCTACTGCAAACAACCATTCTTTAAAAGACCGAAGTATATGATCGCAAACATCTCTTTTCACAGAATTCTAACTCTGGCATTCAAAAGCAAAGCCTTAATCCAGCACTCGTGTAATCCTAGCTACTGAAAGAAACTGAGTTCTGAGGATTGAAGTTTGAAAGTCTGAGAGACTTTTCTCTCCAACTAACCACCAAAAGAGGAACTATTGCTCCAGTGGTGTAATGCCAACCTTGAGGGGCAAAAAAAGTTAAAAGATAACACCCAGACTCTGAGTTTAAGCCCAAGTACTGGCATGAAATAAATAAATAAATAAATAAATAAATAAATAAATAAATAACCAAACAAATAAATAGCAAGGTCTACTTTGTTAGTTCTATCTATAACAATCTTGGTGAAATAGTATACTAGGATCACATGACCCACTTCAATAGAGGAAAAATTGTCCCCATCAACAAGACACACACACACACACACACACACACACACACACACACACACACACACACAGCCAGGAACATGACCTTTCTCAGCAAAAGGGGTGGGAGCTGGTCAGAACTATAGCCAGTATTCTTGGCAGCTAAACACAAAAGCTAGCATTTGCATTATAGGAAAAGCCAAGTAGGATTTATATCCCAGCTCTGAGCATAGATTCACAGTTTCAGAATCCCATCTGTACAGCCTTGTTCTCAGGCAAGCCCTTAAGGCAAGAGAGAACAGACATGTCACCAAAACTTGAACAGTCACACTAAGAAGGACCCAGGAATCTATGAAGGAATGAAAGTAAATCCTCATACAAAGTTTCCCCATACTGATCTTCCTCAGAAACACATTGTTCCCAGTCCTAGCTCTTCCAGTGGACTTTGCTTGTGTCAACAGGTAGAGGGAAGGACATTGCACCCTTACCTGCTCACAGACTTGGGAAACTAGAAAAGGTGCAAGGGACACAATTCATCCTTAACACAAACATGACCATCTGATCCCCTAGACCAGGAATCCACAGTCTTGAGTTTTGGAATGCATTTAAGTGTGATCAGCTTTTAACCACCTGTCAGCTCATTCCATCTTCTATCATCTCAATTCAAAAATATCAGAAACGTGCACTTTTACCTTTTTTTTAAGAAAAGACAGGTCAGTTATACAAGGTGGAAGGAAAATTAATTTTCAGAAAGAAGGAAATTGACCTTGGAATCCATGGCTGTGGTGTGTAGATCATGTCCAGACTCCAGGGGAAGATGCAGGCTAAACTGTGCCCATGTGTTCAGCCACAATCCAGGTGCAGTCTGAGACACAGGACAGCTCTGCCTGACTGCACTCAGTTTAGTTGGGTTTGCTGTACCTGCTGGCAGTATATAGAAAGCCAACCTCCAATGAGGAGGCAGTAGTGGAAGGTGAGTGCTTCAAAGGCAGAAAGCTTCTAGCTTTCTTCTTCCTTTGCTGCAGAATTTGGTTAGGTATTTAGAGGACCTTGCTATGAATGATGAGTTTCCAAGTAGAAAGAAATTTCTTTTAGTAGGACCAAGAGTTCATTCGAAGCCACAAAGAGAATAAACTCCTAAATGTGCTGTGGCTCCAACCCAAGAGTTTCCAACCACTGAGATGTATCTCCAATCATGATCCCTTATTTTGTTCTTTTATTTTTTTTATACTGTTTGTTTGTTTAGATGGAATCTTACTATGTAACTCAGTCTGGCCAGAAACTCACAATCTCTCTACTACAGTCTTCAAAGTGCTGGAATTACAGGTGTGTGTACATGTCTTGGTCCCACATGCTGTTTTGTTTTGTTTTGTTGCCGGTATTGGGGCTTGAACTCAAACTCAGCCTGGGAGCTGACCCTGAACATCCCTTGCTCCAGACTAATGTTCTACCTCTTGATCCATAGTTCTACTTCCAGCTTTTTCTGTGACTAATTGAAGAGTCTCCTGGGCTTCCTGCCCCAAGGCTGGCTTCGAACCATGATTCTCAGATTGCAGCCTCTCGAGTATCACTGCTAGAAAAGGACAATGAAGAACAGTTGCTGAAGCAGATTCACTGATTTAATATGGCTGCTTTCAACACCAGAAAGTGAAGTAGACCCTCGTGTCCATAGATTTTCTGGGTGTTTTGTTGTTGTTGTTGGTTTTTTGCCAGTCTTGGGGCTTGAACTCAGGGCCTGAGCACTGTCCTTGGGCTTTTCCCTCAAGGCTAGCACTCTGCCACTTGAGCCACAGCATGTGGTACCAAGGAATCGAACCCGGGTCTTCATGCATGCTATGCAAGTACTCTACCACTAAGCCAAACTCTTGGCCCAGATTTCTGAGTTTTACAGTTTCCTGATGACAAAGCAGAAAAAGAAACATCTGAACTTCCAAGGTATTTTAATAGCAATTCAGTTATGAACTTTGAAGGTGTTTTAATGGAGATTTAGTTATGGGAATCATCTTATATGTTGATGTGCAAGAACAATCAGTGGGATTCCATCCTACCACCAGGTAATGACCTGGAAGATTCTCAGTGTCACTGGCTTAATAAATTCAGAGAGACTTCAGTTGGTGACAGAATATATCTTGAAAAGATGCATTGCTTTGGTTTAATATGATGTTTGGTAGAATGTTCCTGACCAGAAAACAGATACATGTCCAAAAGACAAAATATGGTATCTTCTGTGCAATGTGTACATTTTGATTATTTTTAATAAAAATAAACTATTGGCATTTACTTGGTTTTTCTTGTTTCAAAGGATGAATGATAAGGTATGTGTTTTGCTTCTGTTACGATATATCCCTTTTTGAAAACGTTGGTATCATGATGAAAAATAGAGGGAGAAAGCAGTTTGACTCTGTAGCAGTAATCACAGTCATCAAAAAATTGCTAACTACAGATCCCTAATTATTATTCTAGGGCAATAGTAATTATACATTATGATTAAACATGTGTCAAATTTGAATTTTGAAAGTTCAGTGTGCATAGTTCTGCTATATTAGTTGTTAAGATTTTTTTCATGTTGCATAGTCATCTGCCCACAATTGTAAAAATCAAAACTTAGGAGAAAGCACTGGCCATATCTCCTCACCAGGATCCGATTGTTGGCTCTGTTTCTTCTACCTTCCCAACTAGATTGTGAATTTCTTAAGATATTTTATATTTGTGATGGTATAATTCTAAATACGACTGAAAATGAACTATTAGACCTCTTAGTGAAGATAAAAAGAACAGCTTTTTACACCAATGGTCATGAAGTTTTTTAAAGCCAAAACTTTTTTGGGGGCCAGTCCTGAGGACTGAACTCAGGGCCTGAGCACTGTTCTTGGACTTTGTTTAAGGCTAGTACTTTACCACTTGAGCTACAGAACCACTTCTGACTTTTCAATGTATGTAGTACCGAGGAATCAAACCCAGGTCTTTGTGCATGCTAGGCAAGCACTCTTACCACTAGGCCAAACTCCCAGCCCAAGCCAACACCTTTAAAAAAAGCAATACTCTTTCTTTTAAAATGAAAGAGATACTTGAAACACTTTACAATCATCCTGAAATGTAATTCACAGGTGGTATATAAACAAACACACAATTGAACCTAAAAGAAAAAAAGACCAATTGATGCTCCTAACTACAATACAGAAGAAAATAGATGTAGTTTTAAATGATACTTTATTGATATAAACATGTAAGCACAAGTGTTCCCAAAAGCATTTAGAGCAAGCTGATGTTTGCACCTACTTATACTGACTAGATTGATGATAGAAGGCATAAGGAAATATTCAGTTGACCATTGTTGACCCTTTCTATTTGCTTGACATTTGAAGTCATTTTGAAAAGAACAACAGACACATGCCTATCAGAGAAGGTTACAGTTTAAATGTGGTGAAAAATACTGCACATCAATGGCATAATTTTCCACAATAGTGAATGACTCCTGGTTAAGATTTACAAAGAAAAGCAAGCCTTTTTCTCCCAACTTTACCCAGTAATAATGTTATTGAAAAGTTGCAAGCATATTAAAATGTGCTAGATACACTTTGGTTTCTGTGTAAAATGATATCAGATTCCAGCCTCAGAATCTATAAACAGATTTTCCAAATCATGAATATTCATGAATACATCTAAATGTGATACAAGACTCATAGAAGCTCTTTGTTGAATGAGACTTCTCTCACAGTTCTGTATATATAACATGCCCCTTCCTGATCACTGAGTGACAATGATATCCAGTTGTTGTGACAGAAGACAGAAACTTCACAGATTCAACATTCTGGCTAGGAGAGTGCCAGTATGTTGAAATTACTTCAGTGGAATCTAAAAGCGTCTACCCAGTAGAAGGTAGAGAGTTAAACTCTGTTCATAATGAAAATGGAGCATGCATTTTGACAAATCTATGTCTGCAACACATTAAACTTCAAGGATATATTTATACACAATATATAATAGCTAGTGCATGCGTGTGTGTGTGTGTGTGTGTGTGTCAGTGTGTGTGTGTGTATGAGTTTATATTACTCAAACAAGTCAAGAAGACAAAGCTGAAATCAGAAATTTGTTTGGGTTGGTTTCCACTTCACTAAGAGGCAATGAAGCAGCTAGAGTGTGCTTAACCTCTGTCAATGTCACAGAGTGCAGTGGTCACACACATGAAATTCTTCACGACTAAATAAGCCACGTCTTGGAAATGTACTTCCTGATGCCCCATAGAAGAGCTAGGTTTTCCAAAAGCCCAAGGATGCGGTCCCCATGGCATCCTGTGTGGTGTGGTTAACCTCTGGATCACAGAACATATCAGTAGCAGGACAGTAGTCCACTGGCTCAGTCATGACTTTATCTTAAATATTATGTATAAAACATATGTACATACATTTGTATAATTTCTATTAATATATATGACTATCTTTCTTTCTGTCTATCCATCTATCCCTCTATCTAGTCTGCCTATTTACCCAGCCTCAAAACTCACATTTATTTTATTTTATTTTATTTTGTTGCCAGTCCTGGGGTTTGAACACTCAGGGCCTGAGCACACTTGAACACTTATCTTTGGGCTTTCTCAAGGCTAAGAGCTCTACCACTTGAGCTACAACACAACTTCCAGCTTTTTCTATGTATGTGGTACCAGGAATCGAACCCGGGTATTAGTGCATGCTAGGCAAGCACTCTACCACTAGGCCAAACTCCCTGTCTCTAAAACTCACATAATGGCTTCTGACATTTTTCTCAAATCTTAAACAGACTTGAGGTAAAAATTAGGCTTTGATAGGTCTTCTGAATTGGACATCATTTTTTTTTAAAAAAAGGTCTATTTGCTAAATATAAAAATGATGGGTAAACATATCAAGACGTTTCACATAGAAATAAAAAATAAAACAACAAAAATATATAATTTTCACCTATTAGATTGGTAAGAATTTCAAAGGCTAATATTGACATCCTTGCTGGTATTGTTACAAATCGGATTGAAATGGTGCAGCAACTTTAATATTAAGAATGAAGTCAAAGGGCAATCGGTGTTTGTGGATCCTCAAGGCTCAGTGATTCACTAGGAGAAGGACACCCAGGTCTCTGTGTAGAGAGGAAATTCATTATGGTCCAGGAACACCAAGAATAATCAACGAAAGGTGGGCGAGTCAAGGAAAATCCAGGCACAAGCTTCCCATGATCTTCTCCCAGAATAGCCAATTAAGACATGCTTAATTTCCCCAGCAACAAATGATGATAGCACGTGTGAAATACTGCTAACCAGAGAAGTTTGGTAGGGCTCCTTGGTAGCATCTGCTAGGCATATAGCAAAATTTCACAGCACAGTGAGCCATGCAAATCAGAAATCTGTTAAAGAATTTGAAGTGGGTGCCAGGAGTTTGGCCTAGTGGTAGAATGCTTACCAAGCATGCACAAAGACCTGAGTTCGATTCCATGGTACCACATACATAGAAAAAAAAAAAGCCAGAAGTGGTGCTGTGACTCAAATGGTAGAGATCTAGCCTTCAGAAAGCCCAACACAGTGTTCAGGCCCTGAGTTCAAGCTCCAGGACTGGCAAGGAAGGAAGGAAGGAAGGAAGGAAGGAAGGAAGGAAGGAAGGAAGGAAGGCAGGAAGAGAGAAAGAAAGAAAGAAAGAAAGAAAGAAAGAAAGAAAGAAAGAAAGAAAGAAAGAAAGAAAGAAAGAGAGAGGAGAGAGAGAGAGAAAGAGGAGAGAGAGAGAAAGAAAGAGAGAGGAGAGAGAGAGAGAAAGAAAGAAGGAAAGAAAGAAAGAAAGAAAGAAAGAAAGAAAGAAAGAAAGAAAGAAAGAGAGAGGAGAGAGAGAGAAAGAGGAGAGAGAGAGAAAGAAAGAAAGAGAGAGGAGAGAGAGAGAGAAAGAAAGAAGGAAAGAAAGAAAGAAAGAAAGAAAGAAAGAAAGAGGAAGGAAGGAAGGGAGAAAGAAAGAAAGAAAGAAAGAAAGAAAGAAAGAAAGAAAGAAAGAAAGAAAGAAAGAAAGGAGAGAAAAGAGGTGGGATTTGGGCAGGTAGCCAACCATCCTACCTGAACTATATATAGTAAAATAAAAATTATATATATCATAAATAATTATATATAAAATAAAAAACTGACTGGTACAAAATTATGATTGCATTATACATAAGACTATAATGAAGTTAGGTTTTAGTATTTAATGTAATTGAATTAAAAATTCCAGAATGGTAGTATAAGAGTTAAATTTGAATTTAGTTTCATGTAACAGAAGTAAGATTATAATTGACTAATCAAAAATCTTCCCCTCACTTATAACAGGAAGTTATAAAGTAGACATTTCAGGATTGACAGAATGGTTCCATGAGGCCACTGGGGACTCAAGCTTCATTATGCCTGACTGCGTGCAATTTCTTCCTTTGAGACACACAATGGCATATTTACTCCCCTCATGTTGCACTCTGGGAGGCAAAGAAGGGAGAGGGAAAGAAAGGCAGGAGATTGTAAAAGATGGTTGGCAGACCCATCAGCTGTCATTCCAACAGTTCCTCTCCAACCAATCTTTGCTTGGAGCTCTTTTGCTAAAATTGATTTCAGAACCCACTACTGCTCTGGGTAGTTTGGCTTAATCCAAAGAAAAATTGGATCTGTTATTAAGACATGAAAAGAGAATGGATATTAGATGTTTATGTTACTTGGTCTTGCCAAATATGTTAACACAAAGAGTATCTTTGAAGGATGAAATTATGAGTGATTCTTTTTTTTTGGGGGGGGGGGTTCATGGACCTTGAACTCTTAGCCTGGGCTCTGTCCCTGAGCTCTTCAGCTCAAAGCTATTGCTCTACCCCTGAGCCACAGCCTCACACCCCCTTTTGTAGAGATTAATTGGAGATAAGAGTCTCACAGCTTTGTAGTGTCTGAGCTAGGTTTGAACCATGACCTTCAGATTTCAACCTCTTGAATAGTTAGAATTACAGGCATGAGCCACCATGCAGGCTATATGCGATTCTTTTCTGGGTTTTTTGTTTTGTTTTGTTTTCATTTTTTGAGTGAGAGTTTTTTTCCAATATTGAGCTGAACTCTGTGCAAAATTTTATTAGAAAATAACGGATTCACAAAAAACTTACAGTCTATCATAATATCTGAATAGTTCTGAACTTAAGGTTTAACCCTGACTGATAGAATTGTCTCTCCACCATCATCTCAAACTTTCAAATATCTTAGTTCTTGCACTCATTAAAATAAACTTGATAATTACCAGAGGTCAACATGAAATACAATAATTATTAATCTATTCTTGTTTTCTGGGTCTGGTGAGGCTAAAGCATCCTTATTTCCATAGGTTGTCAGATCCCTGAGGTCAAGCACCATACTTTGAACAAATAATTGAACATAATTATATTTCATTTACATAAAATTTACAAGAATAGAATTTCTTTTCCCATTACTGATAGTATCAAAGCCAAATTTAGGTACTTTTATCCAAAAAGCATTGACCATTCACTTGTTATGTGTTAGAAGCATGCTCCACGTTGTGAACGGGTGTCAAGATAGAAAAGTGAAAAATATCCAGGAAAAGAAGCACATGGGCCAGGTCTTATTAAATGCCTCTATGTCTTTCGTATTGTTAATACTGTTCTTTTTCTTAATTTTGACGATGCTTTGAGAAGTTGGTTTAGTGATGAAGGAAAGTTCAAATCACTGAAACAGTATAATTCTGCAAGACTCCTGTGGGAGTTCTGAATACGTATGTTTGAATGAGAGTTTTATCATGTAGCCCAAACTATCCTTCAATTCACAATCCTCCTGCCTCAGCCTCTCAAGGTCCCTCACCCCCACCACGGCCCAACCAATATCTTAAACTGCTTGTACTCTTTTCAGTGTGTTATTTTTTAAATCAAAAAGTTCATACTAAAGTTCTTTTCATTTTTCAGAGAGAAACAGAAAATTTAAAGATTTGCTTTTATAGACTTCACCAAAATATCCTTGACATTAAAATGTCTGCTTCAAAGGATCATGTCAAAATAGTCTCACTGAATATATAACTTCAGACTAATATTTTTGTGGTATTGGTTAATTTATCTGCAAAACAAAGACTTATTTCACTTTCAGTGTTACTCAAAGTGAGATAAAATTCAAAGATAATGTCCATAAAATATTGAGCATGGTAGGCTATATGGTTGATTTAAATAATGGGATAGGTAAAATAGCTCTTTTAATAACCTATATGACGGAGTGACTCTCCTCCCTTATATCCATTTTCCCTGAGCACTTACTATGTAACAGAAACCATAGTATGTATCCTTTAAACCTCCACACACCCTATAAAACAATATTGTTATAAGAGTTTGCAGATCAAAAAAAATGAGGTTTAAGGAAACCGCTCAGAATTATATGTAGAAAGGATATAGCAAAGCTTGAATTCAGATCTAGGCAGCTTGGACCAAAGTTTCATTCATTTTTTTCAATATATTTTTATTGTAATTAATAGAAGGGTTACATTATATTTACCAAATAGAAGGTGCATTACTTCACAAACATTGATACCCTTTCTCATGTCTTGGTCCCCATTTCCCTTCCCTCCTCCCCCTGCTCATCTTGATTTCCCCCCTTTCCTATCCAATTTCAAATAACCAATTAAGCACATATAAAATATATCAGATAACAAGGTAAAATATTGTAACAATATGAGATAACCAAGGGACAGCAAAAGTACATTAAGGACAGCAGTCATTCATTATATGGCTTTTGTTTCCTTATCCTGGAGGTCCTTACATTTAGTGTCATACTATATGGCCTTATGTATCTAGGTTTTGCTCTATTGCAAATCTCTGCTAGGAGAGCCCGAAGTTTCTACTTATTCTGACAAATGAGGGAAATCATTGAGCCTATGTTCCTTTGGGTCTGGCTTACTTCACTTAATATGATTTTTTCTAAGTCTTTCCATTTCCTTACAAATGGAGCGATGTTGTTCTTTCTGACTGCAGCATAGAATTCCACTGTGTATAAATACCACATCTTGTTGATCCACTCATCAACTGAGGGACATCTGGGTTGGTTCCATATTTTTGCTATGGTAAATAGTGCTGCAATGAACATCATTGTGCTGGTGGATTCAGTATGTCCTTGTTTCTGGATGATTGGGTAAATGCCAAGTAGTAGAATTGCTAGGTCATAGGGGAGTTCTATGTTTAGTCTTTTGAGGAACTGCCATACTGCTCTCCATAGTGGTTGAACGAGTTTGCACTCCCACCAACAGTGTAGTGGTGATCCCTCCTGGCCACATCCCTGCCAGCAATCTGTTGTTATTAGATTTCTTGATCCTGGCCATTCTAACTGGAGTGAGGTAGAATCTTAGAGTTGCCAAAAGTTTCATTCTTAAACAGTCTATTACAATACAAATACGAAATTTCTCTACTTAGAAATTATGAGAACATCATAATCCTGGTCATAAATTAGTCCACCTAAGAAATTGCTGTGCATATTTTAGTGTTTAAGTTTAGCAAAAATAACTGTAGGATCAGCAGGATACTTCTTGAAACATATCCATGCATCCACCCCTTTTCACTGCAGCTTTTCCCAATAATCCCAACCCTGCACTGAATAACTTCTGAAAATTATATTCCGAATTCTCAAAGCAGGATAGGCTTAAAATTCTCAAAAGAATGGTTCAGAAGGATTCTTCTTGATTGGCTCTAAGTTGGAAGAAACAAATATGTAGGCCTCACCAATCACATAGGGTTCTTCTGTTGCAGTTCCCCTACTGTCAGCTTCCCCACTTCCCTTTTTCCACCATAAAGCTTTTCCATTCCTCAGTACATCTCTCCCAAAGGCAAGCGATGATTCTCTAGCAAAACAAAATGATGATGCCTGAATTTATTGCTGTGGCTAACTCCCCACCCCAAACCCTTTCCCTACTACCCTTTGTTGATCTTCATTTGTTTCCATGGTATCCAGAGTTTCTCTAAGGGTTTTAGCACAATTACTTAAAAGCCTGCTGCTACACTTACCTCAGGAATGCTTTCTTCATTTACTTTTTCCCCTTTCCTATTTGGCCTCCTCTATTTGCCTACCATGCATTTCCCCAATGCACTAATTGCTTCTAAACTCTTGTTTCAGAGTCTACTTTTGAGAAAATCCAGTGTAGACAGGCCATCTTGATGAGAGTCCAGTTCTAAGAGAATTTTATGCATTGGTGTTAAACATTTCACAGAATATACTGCATTTAAAACTGAATTTTAGTCGGGGATGATAGTACGTGTTTGTATCGCCAACACTTGGGATGCTGAGGTAAGAGGATCAAAGGTTTGAAGCCAGCTTGGATTACACAGCAAGACCCTGTTTCAAAAACAAAAACAAGCAAATCTTTGAAAGTAATGTCCCAACTATTGATTTCTTCAGGTCAAAATGCGAAAATACTGGGTATTATGTTTTAATTGTGAATTTGTCCCCAGGCCTTCCTATGTCACTAATGTGTTTGGCATACATTATTCATTTCCAAAACATAAAAATAAAAATAGTTGACAGAGTTTCCTAAAGGGACTAATCCTTTTAATGTAGCAAGTCATCTTTCCAGTTTATCCCAGAGGTAGAAGTTTAATGTGTGATGGCACCACACTGAAATTTAGGAAACCACTTATAGGAGGCAGAAGAGCAATATTCAGTACTATTCTATGGCATGGATGTAGTTTGCAAGAAAAGCTCATTACTGTTACAGAGTAGATGAAAACCGTATGCCTTGAGTATGTGAATGATTTTCATTTGAGCAAATTAAGACAATTGAGTCATCTTTGTTTCAATATGATCCAGTTACATTTAGTCAGGGAATAGTGGCAACATTTGGGAAAGGAAAAAAAGAAAACCAGAGCATGTTTCCCCTTCAGGCTCTTACTTGAAAATTCAATTAAGTTTTATTGACAAAAGTTTGTACCACTGAAAATATATTATCTTAACTTAGTAATCAATAAGCATTTCTGGGATTTTTATGCACTATAAATTATTTACTTTTTATGACTATTTGATGTCCAAGTGTGTTGATAAATGAAATGCCTAAAGCAACATGTATGATAGAATATAATTTTTGGTCATGGGAAGAAAAGGTAGCATTTGAATGCCACTAATAACAGAAATTATGTGGACTGTTTCATCAACTTGTGAATTACACTCCATTTATATAGTATCCCTTTTGACTGTAGCTTTAACACCTGGCTGATCTATCCTCTCATTCACTATAAAGATAAGAGAATGCACTAAGAGGTTTGAAATTTTGGATGACTCTCATTGTAATTTCCCATTTATTCTTCCCTAAAATCTCCCACCTTCTTCCCCCTGCTTTGGATTCATGTGGAATGGAAGGCTCCAAGAAAGGCTGAATTTAGAACACTGAGTGACAAGTTGGCAGCATGACTGGTTTAGATACCTGTCACCCATTACCTTGGAGATTTGTCTTGTTCTTAGGGAAACAGTCTAATAACCTGATGTTTTTTCCTTATGTCTCTTTGGTAGACAGAGCATGCCTCTAGGGTACAGTAAGGGCAGATTTGCATTCTAATGAAGGAGTCAGTTGTGGGGGGGGGGGCAGAAATGAACCAGGATCTGAAGAAACAGCAAAAGCAAAGCCCCCCAAACGTGAGAGTGTGGAGTATCTTTGAGGACTAATGAAAAAGCCAGACTGGAACAGAAGAAAGACAGCGATTGATAAATTAGGTCAGAGAAGAAACTAGGAGCAAGATCTTTTTATGTCTTGAAGGCCACCGAAAAAATTTAAACATTTCTTTTAGATGAAATTGAAAACCACAGGGAAGTTTTGAGACAAGACAGGAGGGGGGGAAGAATAAAAATAGCTAAAACCTTATGAAAAAATAATCAACTCCAGTTTTAATTAATTCAAAGAACTTTTTTAAATGCATTTTTTTCTCACTGGGGCCATTAGTAAAGATTAGAAAGCTGAAAATCACTGAGGAAATCAGGCACATTCCCTGACTTTAAGTGGATGCAAGATGGTGCAACTTCTGTGGAGGGAAAGTACTCAATATCTATTCAAATCTGAAATCAGTTGTAGCGATTGCATTGAAAAGGAACTTAACATATAGATCAACTCACACATTGTGCAAAACACAAAATTACTTATTGAACCACTGTCTGAAATAATAAAGTGTTTTGCTCAGTTTGCACAATACCAAACTGATTATTTTTTAAATGCTCCCATGTAACCCCTTAGTACAATTACTTAAAGATGACTGAATAAATACATAAATAAATATACAGCTACATAGCAACCTAAATGGTTAATGTAAATACACACAGGACAATATGTAAATATCTCCAAAAATATTGATAGCTTAAGGATAATAAAGTTGGTACAAGGGCAGACGATTGTATAAGTCCAATGGTATTTAAAAGGGACATGTATGCTTGCTTGGTTATCTGGTTCCAATTAACAGGTTTGCTCCCTATAATTTTCACTGAACATAAGAAAAAAATGTTTCCTAATGAAAGGTTCCTTTTGCTTGGATGCAGGAATTTTTAGCCCTTTGCTCATTTTGTACATTTATATTGGGCAATTCTGGAGTTGCTTTCTGTCTTACATTTTATTCCAATTTTATGGTAATATGCATAGCAAGGATTTTTAAAGTTAAAAGTCTAGGCTTCTGCATAAATGAGTATATTAGATTTTTAAGTTTAATAATGTATTTTGAATTATCCTTAAGTAGTTATACATCGCCATCTCAATGCAATATTTGAATATCATAGATCTTGATCAATGCCATCCCTCTGGGTGTATACACTAGAAACTTAACAGAAGCAGTAAAAGAGGAATCGGGAAATTTTATATTCTATTTTATACATGAATGTAATTGTGTAACCTTTATCCTGTGTATAGTCTCCATGCACTAACAGTTCCAATTAAAACCAGGAAATCTTCTAGAATGTCTGCATTCATAGGGTTCCTGTTCTTCCTCATGCTTCAGATGACCCTGGCATGTGATCAGGCCTTCTGTTCCACCTCATCAAAGGAGTTGAGAGGAATTTTTCATCAAACTTACCATATTCTATATGTTGATGTGAAAATACAAAAGGTAAACTGAAGGTCTGGTGAGATTGAGAGAGGTAGAGAGAAAATTGCATTGCTCAAGATGTATTGTACTCACAAACTCACAGGTTGAATGGAAACCCCTTTGCATCACTATTTGATGATAACAACATTGTATTTAAGGAATAAAAAACTATCATGTAGCCCCGGGCACGGTGGTTGACCAGTAATCCTAACCACTCAGGAGGCTGAGATCTGAGGATCATGGTTCAAAGACAGCCCAGGCACTAAAAAGTCTGTGAGACTCTTATCTCCAATTAATCACCAGAAAACCAGAAGTAGAGCTGTGGCTCAAGGGGTAGGGTGATAGCTTTGATCTGAAGATCCCAGGGGCAACATCTGGGCCCAGGAGTGGGGCAGCAGCCTTGTACTGACAGCACCCAGGCCCAGAGTTCAAGCCCCATGACAAAAACAAAACAAAACAAAACTATCATGTAACAGATGTTGTTTTAATATTTAAAAGAAATAGACATTATTAAGATGTTTCCTAACAGCCCTGAATCCTTTTTGGATTGAAAGACAATAGCCAAGTAGTAGTTATGTTATATTATGAAGCTGTGAGATTACATAAGAGGTAGCTCACAGCAGTGTGAGCAAATATGTGCTTCACTCAGCTTTTCTTATATCATAAAAGAAAACAGAACTGTGAACTAGCTCATGAAAGTGGTCATTGGCCTTCAGTGAGCAGAGGCATCGAGAAGACTGTTTCAGACTGACTTAAGATCATGTGGAGTTTGCAAGGGAGAGTTTCTCATTGATTTGTTGTCCTCTCACCCTCTTGAACACCATTTTCCTCACCAGGACTCCCACCTGTCCATCTCCACTAAGTACCTTTTATTGTTGCTACTATGATCGGTGACTTTTGAGTTGTTAACAAGTAGTTAATAATAAAGAATGGCATCGCCAACATTTTCACAAGGAATAAAACAATGTTTATGGCTATACCTGTCAATTGTTTGATGTCCAAACTCATTACATGCGTTTTCTAACCTTTGCTTTTTTTCTCTCTTTTTCCCTTTTTTTCTAACATCTATTTCTGAGCAATTTTCTCAAAAAAAAAAAGCCCTGATTTGTTGACATCTTCTGGCTGAATAACTGTCAGATTCCCATTTGGCCTTTCTACTTCCTTCAGCTCTAAGTGGATAAACACAAAAGAGGAAAAAAAATAGATACTGAACACCAGCCTAAATAACATATGTGGTGATTTCCTACTCCGCCAAATGTCAGGAGAGCGGTTTTGGTGCCAGTAAGTGTGGATGGCTTGTGCCAAAACACAGTTATTACTTTCCCAGGAATTACATTAGGACAGTATCAAAATGAAGCCTCAGGCACCTACTCTGTAAGGACTGATGGGAAAGCTAATGTGTTGACATCAAAAATCCTATTCTGTATTTTAATTATGGAGCAGAGGAGAGATTGCCATGGAAATCCAATTCTTCAATTGGCTGAGTGAAAGCTTTCAAGGATGGTGACCACGCCTGTGACAGGCTGAACGCTGTCAGACAGGCTGTAAATACATCACCATCACCTCCAGTGGCCAGAAGACTCTGGCCTCGGGTTTTATATATCAAACAGGTCTTTCCCAACCCCATGATCTGACTTTCATTATGTTCTTCCATTGCCAAGCCCCATTTCTGGGTTTTACCTGAGGGATGCTTGAGTTCTACATAGAATTCTCCTCCTATCTCCTACGCATTTAACTTATGCTAATGTACATAAACAGAGTGGAAATTTGATTCATGTGCATTGGTCAGGAAAAAACCCTTAGCCTCATATAAGAGTTTCATCTCCTATTTTATCAAATTTGAAAGTTGGGATTTTCATTATATTAAGGGATGAATGACATCTACGTGAAGCAGCATTGCACATATAATACACCGATTTTTGTACAAAGGATGAAATATTTACTACAGAACTTTAATGAACACTAAATTAGGCTTACAAAAACTAATACCAGGACATCTCCTGAGATGTAACAGGAAAACAGAAAGCTTACTTTGTTAACATGGTATCATTAGGAGAATGCTATCATTAATGAATGTTGCTATTCTTGTCTTTAAATGATACAAATATTCCAGAAATAAAATGCTTCTAAGTGTCACTGTGGCTCAATTGTTAGAGCATGAGTCTTGAGCTGATGAGCTCAGGAACAGTGCCCAGCCCCAGAGTTCAAACCCCATGCCTGATGAGAGAGAGAGAGAGACAGAGACAGAGACAGAGACAGAGACAGAGAGATGAAATGCTTCTAATATTTTAAAACAGGTTCTTGAAGATACATGCAGTTGTTAAATACATGGAAATATTCATAAAATCTAATTTTAACTATGACTTTATAATCTGCATTTTGTTATCAAGTATAATTGATAATGACTAATAAATGTGTAATTCATCACCAGCTTCTTGCTTCGAAAGAAGCAAGTTTTATCACATTATCATTTCTGGAAGAAAAAAACATTTCTGCTGGGCACTGGTGGCTCACTCCTGCAATCCTAGCTACTTAAGATCTGAAGACTGAGGTTCAAAGTCAGCTAGGGCAGAAAAGTCTGTAAAACTCTTATTTCCAATTAACCAGCAAAAGGCTGGAAGTGGAGGTGTGGCTCCAATGGTAGAACACCAGCCCTGAGTGAAAATGTCAAATGAGGATGTGAGTCCCTGAGTTCAAGCTCCAGTACAGGCACAAAATAAAGCAATTCCAATAGTTCCTTACATTTGTTTTTTTCCAGGTGAGTCTGATCAAGGTACATCATATGGACAAATGAAACTCCTTTGTAACTGGTTTTAATTTTTTAAATGGAAGCGAAATTTTGGGGTTTTCATTTCAAATGCCTTTACAAAACAAGCTCTCCAAAACTATAAATGAGGGAATAATTGTGGAACAGATCTTCATTATATCCATCATGCATATTCTCTTTCCAGAACTCCCTTTGATGCGGTGGTGGGTGGGCAGAAAGAGGAAAGTGGGAAGCAATAGAGGGAAATCAAATCGGTACTGCTACTGTTTAACACTACTATAGAGTCAATTTGCCAACTTCAAAAGAAGTGGGAAGAAAAGAGATCAGATTGGATGTGTAAATAGCTAGGAATGAAAAGGTTAAGCAACGTGACTTTAATGCTAAAAGTAAAAAGAAGTAAGTGAAATTTTCTGATTCAAGGGATTCATGTAGGAAAAAGTTAATATTGCAAAAAATGAATCTGCAGCTCTGTCACATATAAACAACAGTTAAGAAAGAAGAAGCCAAATGGAAAAAAGAATCCAGGTCCTGAGTGCCTGGAATCAAGTAGTTCTTATACTGAAGACAGACAGCATTGAAGAAATATTACAAAGAAGAATCAGGAAAGCTTTTGGACTGAATAAGCCTGGGTAAGAAATAAAAAGAGAAAAGACATGACATTAAGATGTGTACAGACATCATTTTGCCAGTCTTGGGCTTGAGCTCAGGGCCTGAGCACTGTTGTTGGGCTTTCTTGAGGCTAGAGCTCTACCACTTGAACCACAGCACCATTTCTGGCTTTTTTTTATGTATGTGGTACCAAGCACTTAACTACTAGGCCAAACTCCTGCCCTCCCAGTATAGACATCTTTTTAAGAAAGTCATATGCTGAGTTTTATAGGGCATGCCTGTAATCTCAGCACTTGAGAGGTCTCAGAAAGAAAAGGAAATGTCATGCCACCTAGAAGACAATATTTGTCATTTTAAAATCCAATGATGTAAAAAAAAATTACAAGTAACCATCAATACAATCATGCTAATAGATGAGACTGTTATGAATCCCATCTGTCACTCTGGCCACATGGTGCCTTGTTAGATTCCCTGAATGTGTTACACTGATATGAATGCTACCCCTGTATTTGTGCAGTATGCAATTCACACTACTCTAGACTATGGCTCTGACTAGAGTACATATATGCCTTTGGGAATAGTTGAGAAAGACTTGAGGAAATCCTAATGTATTCAGTCCTAAGATACTGTCTTATTCAAAATGTCTTCAGGGACAATTTGCAAGAATTATTTAATTTCCCAAAGGACTGTCATCCATATCCATAATATCCATATTTACAAATATATAATATTCATAACTTTAATAAGTACATTCTATAATATTATATATTTGTGAATGTGTTCATAAATATATGCAAATCTGTATGCATAAATATATACACATATACATATGTGTATATACATATATATGGCTACTAGTAAGTGGAAGAAAAACAGGCAGGAAAAAAAAAGAAAGAAAAACTTGCTGTGAGCAATTTCATACAAGGAGATTTCCCTCCACCAAGACTCCCAGCCCTCTGAGCTAGAATGGGAGAGGAATGACTAACCAAGCTCCAGGAGTCTCCAAGGGATTGCCACATCAGGTGTTGATTTTCTCACAGATCTTGAAGCTGGAAGTCTGAAATCAAAATGTCAAAGGGCCACATGTCCTCTCTGCTAGCCTGAGGGAAGAGCCAGAGCTCTCCTAGCTTCCATCAATCCAGGTGAGCCCTTGGGTTGCAACTGCACCACTCTAATCTCTGCCTCCGACATCACAAAGCCTTCTTTGTGTGCCAGCTCCATTTATGGATGGTTTTTATTTGTTTGTTTGCAATACTGGAGATTACGCCTAGGACTTAACACTTGATAGGCATGTGCTCTTGAGCCCTTCGGTGTTATATTTTGTTTCTGAGCTAGGTTCTCAATAACTTTACCTGGACTTGCCTTGAACTCACAATCTCTGGTCTCTCTTCCCAACTAACAGGTCTTACAGGCATTTACCACCCAGTTATCATCTACTTTCATTTCTAAAAACAAAACAAAACAAAACCTATCATTGGATTAATGTTCTGTTCTAATTCAGTATGATCTACATCTTTACTAACTTTATTCATTTATCTGTAAAGCACTATTTCTAAACAAGGTTCCAGGTGTACATGAATTTTTAGAACAGCATACAAACCGCTATTATTATTATAAAAACAACAATAATAATAGCAACAACAAGAAACTGTCACAGCCAGGCTATCACATTTTATTTTGTTTTAATAAAATGCTACAATTTCACAGAAACTTGGTTTTCAAGGGTTAGAGACAGGACAAGCTCTCCAAGCTCGCCTGTTTTAGCCTGGGAATAAGGCCTTCCCTTGAGAAAAGACTTGACGTGTTCTACTCTCAAACTTTCCCTACTTGTCACAGACAAGTCTTGCTTTTATTCACTATGAAAGAAGAAAAGAAAGGAAAATAGGCTCCAGCTAGCTCCCCAGACACGTTATCTGACTTTGCTTTTTATAAAACAAAAATCTTTTGTTGTTAATTGATGCATAAATTGTACAATTGGTTATCTTGATCTGTCTTTTCCTTTTCTAGTTCAGCATATTTAAGGATGCTCAAAATATTTTATTTGATCTGACCCATTCCTATGGTTTATTAATGGAGAATAGAATGAGCAAGAATATGAAAACATTCATTTCTAATTGTTTTTGAAGTTTATGTAAAATGCTGGGATTTTCAACTGTGTCATGATTTTTCCCCTAATGTGAATTCCGTGTCATTGCATTAAATGGGGGAGTTAATACCAGAAAGGATTTTAGGTTTTGAGAACTGTCTTTTCTTATTTGTTGCTTTCACATTTCCAAAGTAGCAAACTAAGGAAAGAATTGTATCATTGCAAGAAGTCAGTAATCTTTCTTAGGCAAAGCTAAATGTGTTCTGTTGTCTAAATGAAATAAAAGCAAAGAAAATATGTTTAGTTAGAGACTTGCAGGTTAAGAATAAAGAAGGGGTGAAACTCTTACCCCTATTGTTGAAGAACCTAACCAATGAGTGATTAACAGTAATTACCAAGAGTCCAAGTGTGATGTTTACATACTGCTATGACATTATGGGAGCCCAAGCTAAGGGAGGCTTCCCTGGGACATGACATTTGAGCTAAATCTGAAAGAATAAAGAACGAGTTTGCCAAGCAAAGGATCAGTTGCAGAATAATATTCTAGACAAAGCACACAGCTGTTCTAATTTGTAGACTGTGCTAGCCTCCAAAAATGGTAAGAAATTTATTGTGCCTAAAGAATGGGGCTTGTGTGGCAGCTGGAGCTCAGAATGGAATGAAGGTGAGATGCACAAGCAAAGGGGGTAGGGGGGAGAATGTGGCTTTTGGTAGAGTGCTTGCCTAGTACGCACAAAGATCGGGGATCCATTCCTCAGCACCACATACATAGAAAAAGCCACAGTGGTGCTGTGGCTCAAGTGGTTACAGCTTTAGTTTTAGGAAAGCTCAAGGCCCTGAGTTCAAGCCCCAAGACTGGCAAAAAAAAAAAAAAAAGCAGAAGGGAGACTGGTTTATTCATGTAGTAGGGAGAGTATTTTATAAACACAACTAACACACAGCTGTGTTTCTTTGCATTTCTCCTCTTTCAGAGTCAAGCCATGGGATTTATCAATCGAGGAAAGGCAGAAATTCTATTTTTAAAAATAAAGTGGCCTTTGGTTAGCTTTGCATCTCAAAGCAGACTTTTTTGGACCTTTTTTGGAAGAGTATTTGAGAAAGACCAGATTTTGTAAGTGAGATGGAAGAGCTTGCTAAATTCTTTGATCTCCCCCTTAAATATTTCAAAAGTTAGCCTACATAGTTTACTTAGGAGAGATCCAATTCAAGTGGGAAGGCTAAATTGAAATTGAAGGCTAAATTCTGTGGGTTATAGCAAAAAGGAAAGAGATGGGAAAAGAGAGAAGGACAGGTGACCAATTTATGCTTTGAGGAAGCAGATTGGAGTGGTTATGTCGGGGGACCGGTGAGAAGGAAGAACATTTTTAAAAAATCAAGACAAAAAGTGGCTAAGGCCAAGGACATTGGATTGAGGATTTTACTCCTTAGGAACAGCGTTGGGGAAAAAGAACCCTAGGAAACACTTTTTCTCAAGGCTGTGCCCAACACAATGTCGGGAATAAGGTTCGGAGGAGGTAGTATATAAATATATGTGGCCCCTCATGGGCCACCATGATGATTGTCCAGAAGAGATCTTGGAAGTGCCTCAGTGCTTTAGGATAGGAACCCGAGTGCAAATGTCAGCAGGCCAACATAGCCTGTAGACACGAAAGGAAAGGAATTTAAGGCTCCAGGCAAATGGCCAGGCTTCAACCCTAAGTATCACAATGCCACCACCAATTGGATAAATCATTGAAAACTGATCAGCAGAAAGGTGTGTGCATAGCAGTGTTTTAGTAGATATCACCAAGTGCATTTTCTACGCTGAAATGGGTAGAAACTGGTTCTTGACTTTCATGGTGTTGCAATATGTCAGATAATAGATAAGAGCTAGATGAAGACCATTACAAAGTGAGAAAATAATCAAAATGCAGAAATAGTCTAAGGCAAAATGAAAAAAGTTGCAGTCATTAGATGTAGATTAACAAAGAGAGAGGAATTCAAGATGGCTCTGAGCTTTCTAATTTGAGAGATATTAGATAAATAGTAATGCCATTAATCATATCGATGAACAAGGGAAGAAGGGCAGATTTGAAGGACAAAGGAGTAGAAGACAAGTGAAGTTCAATTTCATGCCTATCTAGCTTGCATTTACTGCTGGGCAGTTTTGCTTTCACTCAATTTACTACCATTAATTCTCATTCAATAAGCATGTATTCTCAACTATTCTGTCTGATACTGAATCTGAAGCTGTGGATAAGACAATCATAATTCCATCCCTCAAAGACAGTGCCACATAATGAAAGAGAAAGCTTTCCCCATAATTGTACATATCATCATCATCATTTAATTGTGTTCATAGTTAATGAAGTTGGGGTAGGCACAATAAGAGTTTGGCCTCCGTTACCTCTGCCTGGGTCGTGCCTACGAGTCTCATGGCATCTGAACAAGGTATTTTTGTACCTCTGTACTAGTAGATGTGACTTTGGTTGAGATGACCTATAATTCAATACCCTAATCCATTTTCTTATGATATTTGAGCCAAAACTACAAACTTTATAGGTCATGATTGCTCAGATAAAAAGGGAGTTACTAATTCTTTCCTACTACAATGCCCTCAATGAAACAGAACATTTTCTTTATTAAAACCAGAAGCTTCATTACAACTCATTATTAACTTTTTGTTGAGGGTGTGAGGCAGCAGTGCTAGGGCTTAAACTCAGAGCCTTTCTTCCTTACTTGGCTTTCTTACTCAAGGATAAAGCTCTACCACTTGAGCCACGGCTCCATTTCTGACTTTTTACAGGTTACTTGGTATCAATGTTTGTGAAGTAATGCACCTTCTATCTGTTGAATATAATGTAACCCTTCTATTAATTACAATAAAATTATATATAAAAAAGAGTCAGATGGACTTTTCTGCCAGGTTGAGTTTGAATCAAGATTCTCAGATCTCAGCCTCCTGAGTAGCTAGGATTACAGGTGTGAGCTACCAGTGCCAAGCTTAAACACTCTTCACTTTTGATAAAGCCATGAGAAAAAGTGACCTTTGAAATTCAAGTCTCATCTATAGTCCCAAAGGTGGTTCCTCACACCTGTAGGCCCATATTGGAGAATCATTAGGAACACCTGGAAATGTCAAACTGCATCTCAATGTCACATCTTCCACTGTCCTCATACTCCAAGACCTCTGCTTTCCTGATTCGGATGGCAGTTCTATAAGAAGGCTGGTTCTTTTAGATACAGTATTAGATTCATTCAAAAGACTAGAGAAACAGCCAGGAATGTCAGCATGCATCCATTATGATAGCTATTCCAGATACATAGATTGAAAGGATAATTGTTCAAGGCCAGCCTAGTCAAAACGTGAAGGAGACTCCACCTCAATCAGCAAATTAACAACACGCCTGAGGTTTCTTATACCAATTAACCACCAAACACAGACCAGAAGTAAAGTTGTGACTCATGTAGTAGACACTAGCCTTGACCAAAAAGCTCAAGGACAGTAAGAGGCCCTGAGTTCAAACCCTAGTGCCAACACCTACACATACATACGGTAATAACAACAACAAAGACCTAAGGACATGGTTTAAATGGGAGAATATCTACCTAGAAAATATGAAGCCCTGAATTCAAATATCTAACACACACACACACACACACACACACACACACACACACACACGAAATCAAATGGATATTTTAACAAAACTGCAAAGTAGTTTACAGCAAGTCTTCAGCCAGAATTCTTTTGCTTAACCAATATGCTCCAGGGAATTCCTAACCGCCTAATTTGTACCTTGTAAAGAAAAGCTATTGCAGCTGCTTCCCAAATGTAATAAAGTCTCAAATATTTTCTAAGGAGGAGGAAGGGAATTGGGTAAACTGGATAAAGCAACCTCTCTTTGCTACACTGACCAAGTGATTATCAGATATCTATTTATCTATTAACCTGTTCTGGGAGCTGAGAACTGAGGATCGTGATTCCAAGCCAGCCAGGGCAAAGAAGTTAGTAAGATTGTTATCTCCAAGTAACCATCAAAAAGCCAGAGCGGAGGTGTGGCTCTAGTGGAAGAGCTCCAGCCTTGAATAAAAAATGTAAGACAGCTCCCAGATCTTGAGTTGAAGTACCAGTACTGGCATACATACAGGAAAACATTATCTTTCTGTTATTAAGAACAATGACTGGAAAAACTGAACTATTGTGATATTTGAGGTCAGAAAGGGGTTGATAATAAAATAATTTAAAGCCTGAAGTACATAGTCAAAATAAATGTATTTAAACAATGAGATTTTGCTTTGTTGTAATCTCTCTGGGAGGTTTTCTTCAAATTCTCTGGTATAGCTAGCAACCTAGGAAACATAAGGTGATGCAATGTTCTGAAAAATCCTCCAAGGAAAAGGGACATCACAAAACAAACATAGCAAATGAATTCACTTGCATTCAAGAATTTAAGTCAAAATGTGGAAGCTAAAAGCAATTGTGTGGTATCAAAGAAACTGCTTCATATTCTCAAGTTCAATCATCCTCTCTGCTCAGAGACAATGATAACTTCCAGGCAAAAGTCTTTCTCCGGAAACCTAAAAGTTATAGTTACTTTGTCTATCTTGATCCAAAAAAATAAGACTGATATATATGATAGCCTATGGGTTACCAAAGTAATAAAAAGAAAGACTTCTCCAAAAGCAAAATACTACTTAAATAGCGCCTGCTTTGGGAATACCCACCTATAAATGTTAAGATAATGTTCATGATAAAACTCATAAGATTTAAGGACATTTTTATGATTTGCAGCATTAACATTCCTATGAGAAACATTTGCATTTTTCACCACTGCATGATAAACAAAGCAAAATTACATCCAGCATACAGATAACTTAATTTAAGGCATTTCACCAAATTGTAATTCTTAAACACCTACCAAATCATTATGATAATGCTTACTGACTAGTAAATATGGCAGAAAGCTTTTACTTTTTAATTTGAAAGAATTTTCTAAAAGCATAAAGAATTTGCACCCTAATTTTTGCTTCCAGTTTAAAATGTTAATGTATGATAATAAGGCTGTCTTCTGAATTGCTGAGATATTTATTTCTTTATTTTAATGCATGCAATAAAAATTTTAGTTCTATGAATTTAGCAAAATGTAAATAATTATGATAAATTCTGAAGTTATAACTCTAATGTATATATACCTCATCAGTAGTAAAATACGATCTTCTTACACAAATACAACTAGCGGTCTTTCAGAGAAGTCATACCATTAAGAAGTCTTGGCTAGATGGGGTGATATTCCCAGCTACTCAGGAAATTGGAGATCAGGAGAATCAGCATTCACACTGACTTTGGGCAAGAACATTGACATCCCTTCAGAAAAATAACTAAAACAAAACAGAGCTTGGGGCATGGCTCAAGTGGTCAAACACTGCCTAGCAAGAGAGAGGCCCTGAGTTCAAACCTTAATACTGAAAGGGAGCAGGAAGAACTCAAACTCACCACTTACCATAAAACTGGCATTCAGAATTTGTTTCTGAAATCATGAAATTCAAAATGCTAAAAGAAAAGTATGGTTAGTATCCATCAATACTTCTATTATCTGTTGGGCTGGGACCTTTCTCCATTTGATTCTCAGAGCTTTTATTGTACTATAAGCATAGGTTACTTATTTAGCAGATGTGGGGCAAATATTCCTAGTTTATGGTTTATTGGCTGCTGTTTACAATACTTTTCTGCGTCTTGAAGCTTGAATTCAAAGCCTGAGCACTGTCCTTGGACTTTCTCAAGACTAGAGCTCTACCACTTGAGCCACAGCACCACTTCTGGCTTTTTCTGTGTGTAAGGTCCTGGGGAATTGAACCCAGGGCTTCGTGCATGCTAGGCAAGCACTCTACCACTAGGCCACACTCCAGCCCATGCGGTTTACTATACTTAAGACAGCTTTCTACATAACTCTTTGTGCAGTAACTTTAAAATTTAGTTGCTTCTAATTTTCATGATGTTCTTTAACATGTCTGTTTTATTGCTCCACTTTTCTACTTATAAAGGTAAATTTGTATTTGTATTGTACAAATTTCCCACATTCAGTGAACATAATTTGACATGTGTAAGCAGTACAAAATAAACTGGGCACCTTTTTAGTACTGGGGCTTGAACTCAGGGCTTCATGTTTGCTCAGCTTGTTTGCCCAAAGCTAGGTTTCTTTCAGAAGGGGACAAAGGATTATGTCAACCTCCACAATAGTCAGGGCAGGTCAATGAACTTTGCTCCCAGGTAGGCAAAGCTTGTCCACCTTCTTAATATGTACCTTCTACAGTCTGAAATACATTCAGTTCTCAGCCAAGGTGAAGAATGAAAAGTTAGAGCATACACTTCTTTAACTAAGTTACCTAGAAGTTATATCATTACTTCAACTTACCTGTCATTGTCCCTGAGTTAGTCAGGCCTTGCTGCGAGGGAAGCTGGGAAATGTGTTTACTTAAAGGCCACATGTTGAAGTCCAAGGAGCTAAAGGAGTAAATGAGGTACTGAGGCCTCACCTACTGTTTAAGGAAGAGAAAGATAAGACATATGGAAGGATAGGCAGGAAACTTTAAATGGGATGTTCAAAAATAACTAATCTGGATTGGTCAAAATTAGAATCCAGGTGGTGTATATGAGGCTATTCATTATATTGCTTTCTATACTTTTCTGTAGATTTGCAATGTGTCATAATCCAAGTAAACAAATAACTTGTAAGTGAAGAATAATATGCAAACAGATTTAAACAAGTACTTGCAAGATTGGCACTTGTCACTGCCTGAAAGTATATTTTCCATCTAGATTCAGTATTTACTGAACATATCACAACATCAACAATACAAATACTGCAGTCTTCGTATGTCTTAAAAATATCTTCAATATTTTTACAATGCTCAAGTTCAGCTAACCTCCAGTGAGTTGCTACCACAGCTCAGCTTTTTCAATAAATCTGAAACACATAACTGGATATAGTGAATTGATTAAATAGTACATAAGTTGACAGAAGTATATCTTCTACAGTTTTATTGATTTAATATTTCTTCATTTTTTACAGCGAAGCAAAAGTCTTTACTCCATTGACAAATTCCACACAAAAAATCTGGGAACTTTGCTTAAGCATATTAAAGACCTGGGTTACAAAAAAAAAAAAAAGCTGGGTTCAATAAAAGTTGATTTTAAAGAGTAAAAATTCTTGGCTGGGAGTTTGGCCTAATGGTAAATTACTTGCCTACAATACACAAAGACCTGGGTTCAAGTCCTTGGTATCGTATACATATACATAAAAAAAAAACAGAAGTGGTACTGTGGCTCAATGGTAGAGCTCTAGTCTTGAGAAAGCCCAAGGACAGTACTCAGGCCCTGAGTTCAAGCCCCAGGACTGGCAAAAAAAAATCTTAAGTTGTATAAAATCTTGACTAAAAAAAGATTTATCTTGGTGGCCAGGAACGTGGCCTAGTGGTAGAGTGCTTACTTAGCACATGTGAAGCCCTGGGTTTGATTCCTTGGTATCACATACCCAGAAAAACCTGGAAGTGGTGCTGGGATTCAAGTGGTAGAGCACTGGCTTTGAGGAAAACCCAAGGACAGTGCCTGGCCCTGTGTTCAAATCCTAGGCCTAGCAAAAAAAAAAAAAGATTTATCTTTTTAGCTCATGGCTAAAAAGATTGCTCCATGCCTCCACTTCCCTCAGGGCTCTTATCTTTGAAGGATTGAAGGGGGAAAACCAAAGAAGTTAAGAATATGATTTTCCAAACTATGTACAATAGCTGGTCATCTCAGATAGCAAAAAAATTCCTATTCAAAATTTAATGGAGATGTATTGCCAGTAAATATGTATTGGAATAAATTCTAAAGTCTAATTTTTGGAGAAAAATTTAGCATGAAGGGAAAACTATTAAATAGTATGCCTTTCCTTTATAATTTGAAAGGGAGGGAAATGTAGGTAATGGCAGTTACAGGAAAGAAAAAAAGGATATTCTATGTCTCTCTAAACATTTTAGCACAATACCAGCAAATCAGAAAATTAAACTCAGTAACCCAGATAGGACACTATTGGAATTATGGTGAAGTTACCTTACCATTTACTAATAGATATTAGAAATGCAGAATAGAAAGTGTAAAATAATAGGACAAAATGTATCTTTCAGAACCAGCAAATCAACCAGGAAATGAAATGTGTTTTTAGATGCATCCACGAGGAAAGACATATGGCAGCATGCTAAGCCCCATTTCCTAGCCAGCTGCCAAGCACAAATCCCAGAGCACACTTCAGGCAAAAGCTCTTCTCTGCTATGCGCTGCTTTCTTCCTGTTCAAATGAAATAGTCCAGATCAGAGGAAGGCCTACAGGACTTTCTACTTCTTCACCTTAGCAGCCTTCAGTAAAGGTAGGTCTACACCTAGTTCCACATAGCTTTCAAGGCAAAGGCCTGAAAACTCACCCTGCATCTAACTTACTATTCCAATGACATGACAGAAAGAAGAGAGAAGAGAAGAGGGGCCAAGGAGGAAGATACAGAAGGTTGAAAAGACAGGGCTCCAGGCCAAAGCTGTGTAACCTTGACCCATGTGTGGCATCCTCTTCTTTTAGGACAGAGGGAAACAGAATCAAATCATTAAAAAAAACCTCATCGGTAAAGACAGAATATATTTACTTCCAAAACATCTCCTCTGAAATCAAGCAAGCTAACGGTAGGCCATCCATATTTTTAGAAGGTTTTGTGAACAGCTCATCTGATTCTTGCCAACAGGAAGGAAATTCGTCGGAAATCTAAAGATAGGTGCAAAGCTGGCAGATGTGATCACAAGTGCTCACAAGATGCCTGCAGGAAGCAGAGAGGTGTGGCATGAGAAAGAGGCTCCAGAGACAGGAAGACCTGTGTCCAATTTGAGCCACTCACTGGCTCTGCACACCTCTGGTCCACCACAGCATCCCATCTGATACATTACATTATCTGCAGTTTATCTAGGGATAAAGATATCTATCTTGCAAGGGGAAAAAGGAGATATTCAATGATAATAAATTTTTAAAAATCTGATTGGTTATAGTCTAATACTGTAAGGTGATCAATTCTCACTGCAAACACAGTAGAAGGAAATGCTGATCACTACAGAGTAATGCTAGCAGGGAGTTCCATGTCATATTTTCAAGATCTGGATGGAAGCTGTCAATGTGGAAAACTGCAAAGGCTGGAAAGTAGTCACATTTTAAAATATTCAAAAACTGTGTAGGCTGTGGGAGACAAATCTTCAGGCAGACAATTTGACCTAAAGGATGCCAGTTTGAAGCCTTCTGCAGGAAGCAGCAATGAACTCCTGTCTATGACTCCTTATGTGCAATAAGAAATGATAAAAGATCGTGTCAATCCAGTTTAATTCACTTTGCTTCCCCAAGGCAATAAGAATTTGGGAGAAAACAAATGCAGCCTACCTTTTAAGTCAGTGTTACAAAAAACTCATGCCACATGTTTTTTTTAATCCCGCATCCTGTCTTTTTCCCATTAACCTCAGAGGAAGATAAAAGATAGTGACATTAAAAATACACTAGAGTAAGATATGGAGAGAGAGAGAGAGAGTAATACAGATCTATCATAAAATATCTCAAACCCAGAACAACATTAAAAGGAATGCTTTCAACAAGACAACATGTATTGCTTAGAAGACAGAGAACTGATGCTTCCCTCCCCCTTCTCCTCTATCTATTTGGGCAAAAAAAAGACATTTATTAAGATTTTTTGAAAATGTTAATCAGCTTTCTATTACTATGACAAAATACCAGAGACAATATTTATTTGTTTGCTTGCTTGCCAGCCCTAGGGCTTGAAGTCGGGCCTGAATATTGTCCTTGGACTTTCTCAAGGCTAGAGCGCCATTTCCAGCTTTTTATATGTATGTGGTACTGAGGAATCAAATCCAGGTCTTCGTGCATGCCAGGCAAGCATCCTAACACTAGGCCATGCTGCTGGCCCCAGACAGTCTATTTAAACAGAGGAAAGGTTTACTGCAGCTCACAACTGTGAGATTTGCTTATGAGCCACTGGGCCAGTAGACATATTATTCCCAGAAGGCAAATGTTTCCAATGACTTCCTTCTTTTGACTAATAGTTTGTGTGCTGCAAACCACACTGCTGTCATCTCTAAACTGGGCACACTGTGATCAGACGTTAGCATCTGGATGCTCATACTATTCCTGGTGGCATTGAGGCTATGTGCCTTTGTTTGTGGGAGATGCTTTCTTTGGGTTTCTAGCATTTTATGCCTGATTTAATCCCATCTCTCTGAAGGGTTTCTTAACACAGTGTTTCTCATCAAAAATTTGGGTGCTTCGCTTAGCGTTCACTGATGACTGTTAGTGTAAAATTTGATAAATTCTTGCAACTCCTTTGCCTCACTTCTAAAAGGTATATAATGCCAAAAAGTTCTGGAAAAGAGATTAGGTAAATGAATACATTCATAACTGCCTATACCATCTATCTGAAAACTAAAAGTTGTCACAGACCTTTTTGGTATCTAGAGTTTTGTTTAACTTTCGTGAGTTTCATTCCCTCTGATCCTATATGTAACCATTCCGTGTGAGAAAAATAAGCTATTAGTATGAATCCATTCGCCATTCTTTTTCCTCCCTGACTCTTATCAAAGTCATTGTCTACTTTTTCTACATAATATTGTTACCAAATAATCATGCAGCCCTGAGATTTTCTAGTACAATTCCTCCACAAGGAATAATCATGCCAGATAGGCTGCCCAGTTGTTTTGTTTATGGCTATCTTGCTAAAACCAAGCAATCACTGTCCTTTCTCCCTTTTTTTTCACTTACAAAGGGATGTTGGCAAAATGAAACAAGGAAGAAACTAGAGGAAAAGATCAAACTTTACACTTTTATTCATTTTGTATCAAAAGTGTGAATGGACTTATGGTTTCCCAATATTCCTCAGGTACTGATAAACTTTGCTGTCCTTAATTGCTCTGTGACTCAAACACAGAGGAGGGACATAAGAGTGGCTACAGCAGGACCTGGAAGTCAGACACCCTTGTAAATTCATTCAATGTGTGATATAGTACTGCAGAGTTTTTGTGGTGTAGATGATTTCAAGGTATTGTACCAAGACAAGTCTTTGACTCCATGGTAACCAGTTCACTGATTGTCTTAGTGCATCAACAATCTAATGCTGAATAATACTGATCTTTTAAAATTGAGCAGAATTCATAATACGTCAACCGTGTGTGTCTGTGTGCGTGTGTGTCTGTGTGTGTGCGTGTGTGTCTGTGTGTGTGCATGCGTGTGTGTGTGTGTGCGTGCGTGTGTGTGTGTGTGTGTGCACGCGCTATTAAGACTTGGTCTACCTCTTACTTAGCTTTTTCATTCTCTTCTGGCACTCTACCATTTATTTGAGCTTCATATCTACATACAGCTATTTCACTTCTTAATTGAAATAGGATGTTGTTGGCTTTTCTTCCTCAGCTAACCTTGAACAGCACTCCTCATATCTTGCCTCTCAAACAGCTAAGTTAACCCTTTTTTTGCCCATCCTGGGCCTTGAACTCAGGGCCTGGGCACTGTCCTTGGACATTTTTTGCTCAAGGCTAGTGTTCTACCATTTGAGTCACAGTACCACTTCTGGATTTTTCTGTGGATGTGGTACAAAGAATCAAACTCAGGGCTTCATACATGCTAGGTGAGCCCTCTATCACTAGGCCATACTCCCTGGCTCTAAGTTTACTTTTCTAGGAACATAAGTGATTGACAGATTCTTTTAAAGTCAGTTCTTTCGAGGTAAAGATAATATTTTTAACAATGAAGGAAATAGTGACTGTTCTCTAGGACTTTGTATACAGAGAGATCATTTTAAAGAAATACTTTGAAATGTTCCATTATTCTATAATGCTCCGCTAAATGTAATTTAAATTAAAAAACCCTCTTAATAGTTGAACATTTAAAAACTTAGAATTTTTATACCGTTTTGAAAAAGATCTTCCCAGTGAGTAGTTCCAATGAGTTTTGAACTAATTTCTTTAAGATAAAAAAGCAACCATTTTGATTATTTGCAATAATAATTGATATTGGGGGTGATATATATCTGCTAAGCTTCAAGAAATTCCTTTTCATATTTGGAAATGGGACTTAAAATGAGTGTCATGATTTAGCAAGCACTACCTTATTCTTATTTTTCTGAGCTCTCTTTCAGCTAAAACAGCCATGAAGACAGTCATGAGAATATACTGAATTTAGAACCCTGCCTCTGGCATTCTTAACTCCATTGCTTTCCCCATTGATGAAGTAATCTGAAGATTAGCATTTAGTTAGCTCATCATTTTATGTTTCTTTCTCAAAGTGTACATTATTATAGAACCTTATTGAACATATAATTAATAATAACGTAATTATTAAACTTGAGCAGAGTTAAGCAAATAGTTGAATTGGGCGATGGTGGCTCATGCCTATAATCCCATGTACTCAGGAGGCTGAGATCTGAGGGTTGTAGTTTGAAGCCAGTCCATGATATTCTTCAGTTAACTACCAGAAAACCAGAAGTGGAACTGCGCTCAAAATCATAGAGCACTAGCCTTGAGTGAAAAAGCTAAAAGGTAGTGCCTCGGCCCTGAGTTCAAGTCCCACAACTAACCAGAGAATATTTTTTGGTTAGATATGAATAATCAGAGATTAATTTGGAGATCATTGCTTTAGTAGAATCAGCACTGTCATCTTCAATCTCTGTGTACATCAGTCTTCTCTGGAAACACAAGTCCTCTCTCATTCTCTATAGCTGCCCGTACTTCTAATCTCCTACACTGAATCCACGCTCCCACCTCAACCATTCTACTCTACTGTGAAAACCTTCTGGCTCTGAGAGCAATAAACTACTTGCTGCTAATTTGCAGAGATATTTCTGATGGATTACACTTTTGGTATTCTCAGCATTGTGAGCTCCCTTTCTTGGAATCTAGACTGGCTCAGTGATTCACTACAAGAGAATGTGATAGAAGTGATACTGTGCCAGCTCTAGATCTAAGTCTCAAGAAAATCTGGCAACTTCTATTTTGAGGGTTTTGGGAACCCTAGACTGCCATGTAAAAATCATATGAGACAGAAAGAACCTAAGAAGGAAGACAGAGACCTGGCCATACTACCTGAGCTCCCCAACTCCATTACCCCAATTCAGAGACCTCATATGCCAATGGGGCTTTTGGAATGTTCCAGTTTATTCAAAGCCCCTGGTGATTTCAGCTATATATAACACACTGGAAATGAGAAGAATCACCCATATGCGCTTAGTCCACTAATGGTATCTTGAGATATAATAAAGTAGTTGTTTAAGCCATTGGCTTCTTTAGCAGCAGTAGATAGCAAACCCTTCTCTTATATATTCAACCTTTTGGGAATGTCCCTACTTGCCTTTTGACTGCAAAGTAACCTTCCACCAGAAGACAATTTTTCATTCTATCACCCTGTCAGGTGGCATCTGCCTTTCCCTTCACAGTGCACCTATTTCAGGTCAATAGAAAGCAGAGATGCTCTCCTGGCTCCCTGTGGTCTTCTCCCAGAGACCTCTGCTCTCTTGACGTCCACGCCATCTGGCTCTAAGTCTTGTTGCTGCCATTTGCTGCTCTCTCAGCCATTTCTCTTTATTCACAGATGACCTGCTTCCTGGCTCACATTCCACTCCTATTTTTTTTCCATTGTGCAGTATGATTTCAATATTCACAGTGGGTGACTTCACCTGCTGCTTTCCTCTCAGTCCTTTGACTTCTTAATGTTTCTTCTAGTCTTCTTCAACCACAGATCTTATCATCATATACTAGAATTTATAAGTGGAATCACTTTTGAAATACATGTGATACCCCTATGATCCTTTCAGTTCATATATGTTACTACCCGCACTGCAGGATCCATATGAAAAACTCCAATAAGTAAGAGTACTTAATTTCTGCCTTTGAGTCACGTTTTTTTTTTCTTTTTTGGCACCAAGGAATCAAACCTGGGTCTTCATGCATGTTAGGTAAGCACTCTACTACTAGGTCAAAGCCCCAGCCCTACATTTATGTTTTTGAACACAGCTACCTCATGTTTTTCTCTCTTCCTAAAAATCCTTTCTCTCCCAAAGCTCACATCTATAATCCTAGCTACTCTGGAGGCTGAGAAGATCACAGCCATGTTAGGCAAAAAAAGCCTGTCAAGATTTGTATCTCCAATTAATTAGCAAAAAGCAGAAATGGAAGTATGGCTCAAATGGTAAAGTGCTAGTCTTAACTGGAAAAGCTGAAAGACAGCACCTACACTCTGAGTTCAAGCCCCAGTACCAGCACAAAAAGGAAAATCTTTTCTCTCCTACCCTTTTTTTTTACTCCCTGCTAATAATGTTCCCTTGTGCTTCAGGAGGAAAAAAATGAAGTTTATCAGTGGGTATTTCCCATTTTCTATCCTCCATCTAATAATCCATCTGTGTCCATCATTCATATTACAAAAGTTCAAGTTTTCTTCCCTCAAGCCCATCACCCAAGTAGAGCTTTTTCATTGCTTCCCTTTTGGTACTTTCCAAAAGTTCTGTACTTCCAGATTTCAGTCATTTATCTTCCTAATTATGCTAGTTTTCCAGATATTTCCACAACAAAACAGCTTTTTAAAATGTATACAAGCAGGCTGCCTTTGATAGTACACATGGGTAATCCTAGCTATTAAGGAGGCAGAAGTAGAAGGATCACAGTTCAAGATCAACGAGGCGAGTTAGCACAAAAAACAGACCTAAAAACAAACTAAAAGCAAAATGTCTAGAAGTATGACTCAAGTGGCACAGTGTTTAGCAAATACAAAGCCCTGGGTTCAAGTGCAAGTGCTACTGAAAAGGAAAGAAAATACAAGCCATCATCTACTAGCTCTTGTTGAAATTCTAAATCTGGTTTCTGCTTTCCAGTATTCACAAAAAATAATTCTTGCCAAATCATCAACAATCTTCATACTGTCAAATCCAAGATGCACAATTCTGCTACAATTTCAGTTTTCTCATAATTTTACTCATTTCAATACATCCTCCTAGTCCCTTAAATCAGAAATTTCATACTTAGTCTGAAGTCTCCACTAATCCAGCTCTTTAGGAATCTGCAGTTTTTCTACCTCCAGGCCTCTATGCTTCACTCAGCAAACTCAGCAATGAAGATACTGTTTCAGTATCTAAATCCTGAGCCCAGTGCAAGGTAGCTCACATCTGTAATCCTAGCTACTCAGGAGGCTGAGATCTGAGGATCCCAAAGCCAGCTGGAGCAGAAAACTCTGTGAGACACTTATCACCAATAAACTACTCAAAAAAAGCCAGAAGAGGAGCTGTGGCTTGTACAGTAGAACACTTGCCTTAAGCAAAAGAAGCCCAGGGACAGTGCCCAGGCCCAGAGTTCAAGCTCCAGAACTGGCATACATACATACATACATGCATGCATGCATGCATGTATACATATTCCCCATCCCATACACCCCAGTCCCATGTCCCACCTTGTTCTAAATTCTAGGGTAACACAGACAGCTTTCAATTATTGGTATCCATTAGAGTCTCAACTTTTGTATCCTTTGTTAAAATTATTACCTCTTCAGCTTCATTTTTATCATTTTGCTGTTTTGTTTACCAGCCTTAATTACTTGACCTTCATCTATTTCCTAAAACACAGTCACACATTTCCTTGTGGGCCTGATACTGGCAGCTCCCTCTATCTAGAAAGTTGATTCTTGGGGTTTTTGTTTATTTTGTTTTTTGACATGTTTAAGACCTTCTCTTCTCCAAGTCTTAGTTCACTTATCATGACCCATGACAGGCCTTTCCACTCGCTGGATTGCTTTGCCCCTGCCATTTTGATCTGTGGCAGATTTTTATTCGCATCTTTCATTTGTCATACTTCAATGTGCTACTTTCTTAATGTTGGCTCTCCTAACTTGGATGTATCAGATCTTTCTTGTTTACTATTGTATTCCCAAGGCTTGATTAGCATAGACTAGAAATAAGTAGTGTTGAGTAAATGAGTGATTAAATGGAACTTGCAACTTAGGCTAAATATATGGTAGGGCAACTTAATAGTTATGAAATGTTTACTTAAATTAATTCCTATGTGAAAATTTCACACTCTTCCAATGGTTTTGTTTCTACAAAAGCAGTATTTTTTCAAGATAAAAATGAGTTCCAAAAAGCTTTAAAGAGATATTCACCTCAAGAATGCTTAACCAATCATGTTCATTGAAAATTTATATGGAACTTTTGTTTATAGAACTCTCCTAAGAAGGAAAAAGAAGACATGAAAGAGAAATATGTGGTAGATCTGAAAAGATAGAAATGTATATCCTCAAAATAACTGAAGCTCACACAAAAAAATAAAAAGTGAAAGTCACTTTTCCAGCATGACTAGAGAACATACCAGGTAACTTTCCCTAACTACATTCCATATGTATACTCATAAGTTTTTACTAATTTTCAAATCTTTTAATAAAAGGAATTTTATATTATCTCCTAAGGCAGGTATAATAATGCCACTCAGACTCACAAGACAGTGAGACTGACAGTGTCTTGATCCTTGGAACCTGGGAATATGGTACCCAACAGGCAAAAGGAATTTTGCAGGTGTGGTCAAATTAAGAATCATGACAGGGGAAGATCACAGAATCCTTATAAGGCACAGAAACTCATGTTTCTGTATGATATCTGGTACAGATTTTGAGTGATATGATGGCTAGCCAGAAGGCAGACACAAGCCAAGGAATGTGGGTAGCCTCAGAATCTGGAAAACAAAACACATTCTCCCTGTTAGTTTCCAGAAAGAAATGCAGCTTCGCCCATACATGATAGCTCAGTGAGATTCATTTTGAATTTCTGGCCATCAGAATTGTAAGATAATAAATCCATGTGTCAAGCCACTGAATTTTGGGTACTTTGTTACAGCAGTCACAAGAAACAAATATAAGTACATTAAATAAACTTTATTCAGCCTGAACTATTGCAGATTCTTGCAGCCCCTCAGGGTTAGCATTATGAGAATCAATTATTAGTGAACTGTAAGTAACTAGGGATGCATGTTAATGGGGCTTTTCTATTAAGAAGGCTGAATAAAACAGCTTTTATTAAAGAAGCTTTATAAACACTAAAAATTGCCTAATCAAGGCTGCAGGAGATTAAATTAGGAAATTTCTCCTAAAAGAAGTCTGAGTCATTAGATATAGTTTCAAGAAGCTAAAACCAGCTCTTATAAAGGAGATACTGGAGACTTTAACAGTTATCTGGGAAAATCCTGAAACATGTTTCTGGAAAAGTCCTAAGAAACAGGGAGAATGACAAATTAATGGTGACCTGACGTGTATAAGGAAGTCAGTCTCATCTGAATAATGTTTCATATTACCCTTTTTTCAAATCTAAAGACTTAGATGCTTTAGTATGGACATTCTACAAGATGTTAGGAAAGACAATTACGAGCCTATTGGAATAAAGTACTTGATTAGCTTCTGACTGATCTGAAAAGGAACGCTTTTGTTATGGTTTGAATATGACATGGGCCTTACAAGCTCATGTGTTGCACATACGATTTGGTGGCGCTATTTTGGGATGTTCAGGAAACTGTAAGGAGTGGAAATTCATTAGAGGAACTCGGGTTGGGGCCTTGCCTTGGAAGTTTATGCTTTGTCCTCATTCCCATCCTCTCTTTCTGCTTCCGGTCCACCATCAGGTGAATAGACTCTTCCTAGACATGCTCCTGCTGCCGTGTTGTTCTGCCCAAAGCCCTGGGACCAAGCAACCATAGACTAAACTCTCTGTGAGGCAGTGAGTACAAATCAATCTTTCCTCCCTTAAGTTTTTCTTATTGGGTATTGGGTCACAGTGACATAAAAGGTACAGCATTCCAGATAAAGCCAAGCCAGACAAATAAACTTGCCAATGTAGAGAAATAGGTAAAATACAGGAGTTTCTTATGGAATGTTGCAGCAAAGGTGATCTCATACACAAATTTACATAAGGTAGACTCAGGAAATGAAATGAACATAGATTTTGAAACCAAGTAGACCCAGCTCAAATTTCAACTCCTTACTGGTCACAGATGACAATATTTTGATTTTTCCAATTCCTTACCTGTAAAATACGTAATGTATTAACATTACATGAGTTTCTTACCCTTAAAAATTCAAGAGCAATCATTCTATTTTGCTTTAGACCAGTCCAGGTTAGGAAAAAATAGAATGTTTTGAGACTTGAAGGAATTTTTACTGAGTCTGGAGATCTGTACTGTGGGTGAGTAGGGTGGAAATTGCAGACAATTGTAAGTGGTAGAGCTAAATACTTCTACCTGAGACAAAGTTCAAAAGAAAGGTATTCTTATTTGGGATCTGGTGGCTAACAGTTATAATCCTAGCTACTCAGGAGGCTGAGATCTCAGGACTGTGGTTCAAAATTACCTGGACAGAAAGTCCTTGAGACTCTTTATGTCCCAAATTAACTACTCCAAATTAGGAAGTGGATCTGTGGTTCAAAGTGATAGGAAGCTACCCTTAAACAAAAAAGCTCAAGATGACATCTAGCCCTTGAGTTCATGTCCCAGGCGTGGAACACATACACACGCATGGAAACACCAACACACACATGGACACACCAATACACACACACACACACACACACACACACGGTTTTCCTTACATTTTAAAGTGAGCCCATGGCTTTTCACCTTGACAGAGACAGAATTCACAATTTTCACAAGAATGAAATCTGGCACAGATGAAGTGAGCTATCCAGAAAGAAAAAAATTAACTGCCATCAGGGTAGGTAGTGGCAGAATGGGCCTCAACATTCCTGTCTCCACAACTCTTCACCTCTCTGGTAACGTTCCCAACTATCAAATCTATTGGTGTTTTTGAGTCCTTATTTGATATTGGTACAGTTTTCTCATTATTATGAAAGGCAGAATAGTAAATAAGATGAGTAAATAGTATGATTTTTCAACAATTTCAAAAGTAACTCATCAGAGCCTTTAAAAAAGTATCTTTGTTAAATATCTATATAAAAATGATATAGGAATGGAGATATTCCTATTTTTATATTTGTGAATTTCTTGAGAAACAGGAGCAAAAATCATTTTTTCAAGGTAGGAAATTCTTTCCTTAAATAAAGGTACTTATGATATAGTATTATTTTTATGAATTTAATTTTTTTCTGTTTTTATTATCAGGATAATGTATCGAGGGTTACAGTTACATTTGTCAGGTAGTAGGTGCATTACTTCTTACACATTGATACCCCCTCTCATGTTTTTGTCCCCATTTTCCTCCCCCAACCCCTTCCTAATCATCTTGTTTTTCCCCCTTCCCTTTCCTATTTCAAATAAACAAATAGGCATACAATATACCAGCTAACAAAGTCAGATACAGAAACATGAGATTAACCATAAGGGCAAAAAAAAAAGAGAAGGGGAAAAACATAGTATATTAAGAACAACAATCATACAAGATAAAGCTCTTGTTTTCCTAATAGTGTTATTTTTAAATCTTAGATTTTTACTTGTCTCTTTGATTTACAGACCATACCCTAAATTACTTAACCTTTGAGCATATTTTACTATTTGGTTAGCTGAGATAATAAATTACACATTGTGATGTTTTATTATTGAAAATATGAACACAATCAACCTCTGAAAAAATCATTATACTTTGTATTTCTGGCCATATCTCTTTAACCTCACTGCTTTTCTTTTAGTTTAGCTCATCTCTGTAATGTTACAAGAGTTTCTGACCAATCTCCTAGCCAATCTAGACTCCATTCTTACCCATACTTTACAACTACTAAAATAGAAATGTAACAGCGTTATTTTAAAACTCATAATCTGTAATGGCTCCCTGCTGCCCACAAGAAAAGACACAAAATCTTTGCTAGGCTATCATAGCCTTACAAGGTTGTATCCCTCTTGTCCTCTCTTATCTCATGGCCTCTAACCATAGGAACAGAGTTCTTTAAGGTGAAGATTCTTTCTTCCAGGCAAGTGCCACATTGCCTTCTGTCTAATTGACTTCTAATCACTCTTCAGCTCTCTGCTTTGAGGGTATCCGATCTGCAGGAGGTTTTCCCTTTATCTTTCCCTATTACCCTCCTGGAGAGGTCATAGCCATCTATTTTAACTACTGCACTGATTTGTCTCTCTCTTCTCTACTCTTCAAGGGTCAAAACTGCCTTGTTCACCCTGTGTATCTGATTTCTAGATGGAATGACATGAATCTCATTATTTAACTTACAATGTTACTTAAATTATAAGATATATCACTTTCTGTATTACATTACTTCTTCCTCATTACTGTTCTAATCGTATTAATTCCGTTTTGCTGAAACTTTCAAAGTTTCCTTGTTTCAGACTTTTATCAAGTTGAAATCTCTCTGCTAGGCTTTCTCAGCCTCCCACCATCTGTCTTTCACACTAAATTCCTAATCTTTCCCAATATGCCATGGAGGTAATACTTTTGATGACCTAATTATGACATATCAGTGATATAGTTCATGATATTTCTTTCTTTTGGAATTTATCCCTCTTCTCTCCCCCCCACTCCCCAATCATCTAAAGTCAATCTTTTCTTTAAATGCCTTCTTACAAAGCCATCTTTGGTTTCTTTGACTCTTTTTTTTTTTAAAGTGTGCTTTGCATCACAGGCTTAGGAGATTTTAAAAATAGACTGGTCTTGCTCTCTTATTTTGCATGATACATATAGTCATTTCTAACACCATACTGAGCTCACAAGAAATGAATTTTAAGCGTTATGTCCCATGTAAAAAAATGTATGAAATTTAGATCTATAGTTGTTTGAAAAGAACTAACATTAAAGTGGATAGAATACGAAAAAGGAGAAGAAATTAGATTTCACAAGATTTAGCAAGTGGTTAATATAATAAGGTGAAGACATTTCAGTTGCTCAACCTGGACTAATCTAACTTTGCCAAGAAGGCTTTTAAACAATAAAGGGTTTAGGTAGACAATGTTCACTGTCAAATCATTTTTTTTTATCACTGCAGTATTCAGTTAACTACTCCATTGAGATCTTCTTGAATGATATTCAGAACATCATGGCAAAGAAAAGAGGCAATCAGTTCTCCATTATTCTTTCAAAGACATCCTCTCTCCTCTTTCTATTTCTTCTTATACTGCCCCTCCCAGAACGTTTCCTTTAAAGAATTTGAATCACCTTCTAACCTCTTCGAGGTTAAACACATCAATGAAGTAGGCTATGTTACAAGCCTTGCCAAAATGTACTGCTTTTGATCTTTCCTAATAGATATTTTCCTTACTGCATTTTTCTTTTCAAATAAGAGCCATGTGTTGAAATATAAACCAATTTTCAATAGTTTGTTACTCAAATAAATATATGTTATGAATACATTTCATGGGTAAAATTTGAAAACCTCAGTATTGGGCCAGAATTTTGTTAATTTTACAGCAGTCCTCAATCAAATCTTCAGTATTGCCTCATCTGTAACATAAGTATTAGTAAATTGGTCTCCAAGGGGAAAAAAACCCTCAAAATTTGGAGAATATTTTCCAGATATTTCTGTGACTAATGGCCAGAAATATTATCAGAATAATTATTGATAGTTCTTGGGTAGGCAGTACCCATAGTTGGTTTCATTTTACATCCCCAGTGCTTATCTCAGTTCGTGGCACTCAATAAGTGAATAAATTACCTCTAATACTCCACTCACCAGGACTCAACATTTAACACAGAAATAACCCAGATGAGAGTTAAAATCATTACATTCATTGAATATTTTTACTTGGTGAGGCTCTCGACTTTATAAAGAGAAGCTTCATGCTGTTCTTGCCTTCTTTTAGGGCAAAAAAAAAAATCTGAACAAAAATAAATGAAGACTTCAACTTATACAGCAAATTTTAGTTAAGCATGTGCTACGTACCAGCCCTGGTCTTGGCACTGGGGATATAATGGACATAAGGTAAAGACAAACTTCTGCCCTTGAACAACTTACAGTTAAATGTGAGTGACAGCCAAAAACCAAAATGCTTCTATCATTCTTTGGAAAGTAGCAAGTAAAAAATTAAGTATGAAAGTACAGGATATGAGCTGGGAGTGTTGAAGTTTTAAATAAGATGCCCAATGAAGGTCTTAATTTTTTAATGAAAGCATGAAAAATTTTATTCCTTAATAGGACAAAAAAAAGTGAAGAGTAGAGAGTTAGAATTGGGGATTCAAGTAGACATTGAACTAGTCTGTAATTAGTCCACTTCTGCATGCCAATCAATATGGAAGCCTACTATGGTTTTGCACCAGTGCACTGTGCTGGTAAGGACAGATTATGGACTAAAGGTGTTGGAAGTTATTCATACTAATGTTGGTTTGGAGGTCCCAGAAACACTTCAACTGCTTTTCTATTTCAACTCATACATTCAAATGAAACATAGAAAATGGCCTATAAAATTGTTGTAAAATGTAATTAGAAAAGGAAGTAGCAGAACTAAAGCAAATAAAATTGAGAATCTGGAGGAAAGTTAAAGAAGGAATTAAAAATAAGAATACTGAGGCCCAGGGCAGGCTTCTGGATGCATAAAAAAAATTAAATGTGAAAAATAGTAGGGACCTGTGTGTGCGTGTGTTTATGTGTTTGTGTGTGTGCTGCATGCCTGTGAACGCACAGGCAAAGTAAAATTTACAGTGGTGCTTTACGGATTTGCACTCTCCCCACTAAGATGCTTAAATCCTGTTCCTGAGCATCTCAGCATGTCATCTTTCTTGGAAATAGGGTCATTGCAGATACAACTAAAATTAGTGTGGTGGAAGTGGAGTAGGTGCGCCCCCGATCAGCTATTTATTATAAGGACGACTGTCCTTATAATAAAAAGAGAAGTAAGAAGAGAAAACGCGTCGGGAGGACACCATGTGAAGTTTGGAGTTAGGCTCCGGCAAATTAGAAGCATGCAGTCCTTCCCTGAGGAGAGAGCAGGCCCTGCTGGCACCATGGCCTTCAGTCACTGCCATTGTTCTGAACCATTCGGCCTACAGCAGTGGTGACAGCAGCCCTGAGACACTCAGTCTTACAATGTGATTTTTCAAGTAAACAGGAAGACCTTTCTTACACTAGAGAAAAGGGAGGTGTGTAACTGACTTACACATCAGAGAAGTCTAAATTCTCTGACTTCTGTAAACTTCATTTTCCTGTCTTTACCAAACCTCTTCCTCCACAATTACAGCGTTGCACTTTTTATTTTCCTTTAGAAAATAAAACCACACAAACCCTCCCCGCTTTCCAAACTAAGGGCCCCTCCTGTACAATTACAGAAACACTTAGAGAAGTGCACAATGATGGAAATGCACGAGACTATATAAAAGCCAGGGATGCAGAAAATTAACCCCATCTCAACCTCTGATGGGAAAAGTTGAAACCAGGAGAAGAAGCCAGGGTTGTGTATTTTGTCACCATCACCTCCCCCTTTCCCTTCGCAGGGACTGCGCTCTTGGTGGCTGGCAGTCCCCAGACACTTGTCCAGGTGGCCACCCCAACCACGCCCTGGAGAGGGCAGTTTGCCAAGCCACCAAGGGCTCCCCAGGCCACCTTCTCCAGCAGGGCGCAGCCGCCCGGGCCCCGTGCGCATGCCCACTGGAGAGGGCGCTCAGGCATGGCAGCGCCCCGCCCTGGCTCAGGTTGCTCAGCGGCCGCGCCCCACGGTTGTGCAGCCTCCACCCAGGAGCCCCCCCCCGTTTTTACCCGGCGGAGCCACAGCCAACCTGGCCCGGACTTTGATGTTGGGGGCCCCAGGACGTCGTAGCACCCGTGCGCAGCAGGCGATGGGGCGGGCACAGGGCGGGGCCCGACGGCACCCCAGTTCTTGGGTATCCCCCCCCTCCCGCCAGTGCGCTTCCCGGGAGCGGCCGGGTTTAGACAGCCACCGCTCGGACCCCCTCCAGTGTCCAGGTGTCCCCCAGACGCGCCTATCTTGTAGTCCACACGTGCACCCCAGATTCCTGTCGGACGTCCCCTTGGCTCCTCTGGGGCCGGAGGCAAACAGGGGTCTTCTGGGGTGCGGGGCAATTCCCGCTGCCCGAGTTGCAGAGCGTGAGCGGTGGGAAAGCGAGCCTGTGCAGGGAGGGGAGTCAGTACTGAACCCCGTCTTTTCCAGGCCCGCCCATCGCCCCTCAGACGGGCGCCATCAGGCAGCTCTCGGCAGCCGGTCCGCACACACACGCCCACCCGAGCGCGCCGGGCCTCGCTCACCCCGGGGGCGGAGGGTGCGCACTGAGCATGCGCGGCGGGGAGGGCGGGACGCGGCGGGGCGGCGCGTGGGGGCCTGGCGCGCCTCCGGATCCGCTCGGCGTCTCCGCCCGCCCGTCCGTCCGCCCGCCGGCTCGCAGCCGCGCCCGCCCGCCGCCGCCGCCGCCGCCGCAGGCTGCGCCCGCCCGCCCCGCCCCGCCCCACCCCGCCCCCCGCCGCTCGTCCCCGCCGCGGCCGCGCCGCTTGCAGCAGCAGCAGCAGCAGCAGCACCAGCAGCACCAGCAGCCGCCCCAACCACTGCCGCGGCCCCGGCAGCAGCTGCTCCTCCCCGGCGGCCGCCTCCACCCCCTTCGCCGGTCGCTCCGGGCTGCGGGAGAGACCGGAGGAAGAGCGAGGACAGCCCGCCGCGCCGCCCCGCACCGCGCCGGAGACCTGCGCCGGGCCCCGGCCGGGTCCTCACGCCCCGGGAGGAACATGGGTAAGTCAGCATCTCCCCTCCCGCCCGCGTCGCCTGACATTACCCGCTCTGTCCCCGCGTGCGGCGACGGGGTGGCCGGCATTTCTCCCGCAAACTTGCCGGGATTCGGTCTCCGCTCGCCGGGCGGGCGCGGGGTGGTGGCTTCCCCACCCTCCCCGGGGCAAGGCGCGGCGCACGCGGGAACGCACGCCCGGGTAGCCCGGGCTGGGGAGGGTCCCGGTCCCGGTCCCGGGTGGGGTCGGGAGGGGACGCGGTGGAGATGGGGGTGGAGGGGAGCGCAGACCCGATGGCCGGGCACTCCGATCCCCTCCTCCATCCTCCATCCTCCTGACCGGTGCGCTGGGCTCCCCGGAGCTGCCGGGCCTCCCGGGGCTTTATCTCCGGAATCCCTCCCCTCCCCAGGCCGCCCCTCCAGCCGCATCCCCACCCCGCGGAGGCCGGGTTCGAGGCCGGGCTGGCCGGGACCACTTGGTGTAACTTCCCTTCCCCCCCTTTCCTCTTCCCCTCCCCATCGGGGCGCCCTCTCCCCGCGTGGGGACGGGCGGCTTCTGGGGGGGGGGGCGGGGAGTGCCAGCAAGTAGTTTTGCCTGGGCGATTTCTTTCTTTCCTTCTTTTTTTCTTTTCTTTATACTACCTGCATCGGGAATTCTTTTCCCAGCCTCCTTTTTTTTTTTTTTAACCCCCCTCTTAGCTGGACGTGATCTCTGGTCAGAGGCCAGAGCGCAGGGATGGAGCCGCCTGGCTCAGCTTGTTGAATTCCGGGCTGGGTGACTACAGTGTTACTAGTTCCTGTCCCCGACCCTTCCTTCTTCTCCATTCCTTCGCCCGGCACCCGGCTACATTATTGTTAGGGAATGTACACGCTCCTGCCTTCCCGGGCGTCCTCCCCCCCCACCCCCCAGTCTGCATCATCTGATTTTAGTGCCATTGTATTTAGTGTCAGTTTTTCCAGAGGCTGGTTTGAATGAGACATCTTAAAAAAAAAAGGCAAATCTTTCAGGAACTATATCTAATTTTATATATAATTTTACGTTAATTCCCCCCTCCCCCCGCAGGTGCCCGAGTGGTTCAGTCATGACCACAGTCTCCTGTAATGTGATCAAGAGCCCAAAGTTTCTCTTTGACAGTGGCGGCATGGAATACCCTGCTTTTCTCACATGTCTCCCCGCCCCCCACAACACACACACACCCCCTTCCTCTTCCACGGCTTGTCATCATTTTCTCCTCCTCTCATTTGCTCCGTTGGCATCTGTCCACACCGACTTTCCCCACTCCTTCTGTGGGAGTTATTGGAAGCTCGAGATGAGCTGTCAGTACTGTGCTCAACACTTCCAGAGTTGGGTCGTGGCAACTCAGAACCTTCAAAGGAAGCCATCCTCATGTAGAAATAAATGATGCCTGGAAAGGAAATGCTCCCAGCTCCAATGTAGACCTTTTGATTGGATAGTAGGAAGAATACAGGGTTTGCAGCAGGAGGTGGTATGATTGCAAAAATGTTCAGCATCAAAATCCAGGACCCTGAATTTTTTTTTTTCATTATTTCCCTTGGAATCTAAGTACTTACTGACAGGCAGACAGATTCCTGTACAGGCAGGATGGCCCCTTAGTATATGCTCCACTCCCCTTAGACTGGAGTTCCTAATGAATATTAAATTAGATTATTGAGCATACTGTGCACAGATATCCTAATTACAGGTCACCAGTTGGGCATGTAAGATACATTGCTTTTGTGTGTGTGTGTGTGTGTGTGTGTGTGTGTGTGTGTGTGTGTGGTAAGCTTAAAACTCCATTTAAAATTTACCTTGAATATTGAATTGGTGGGGTTTTTTAAGAAGGAGAAAAACTTGCAAAATCAGTGAATAAAATACCTAACGCAAATGAAATTACTATTTAAAACTCATCTTGAATGGTATTGTGTGATTTTTTTTTTCAAGGTCAAAATAGAAATCCATACCATTTTGAAGGGCTCAGAAACTGGTTAGATTATCTCTCTTTCCTTACTTACAGTACTCTGTTTACCTTGTTAGAATCCTTTTGACATATAATCTGCCTCTTAATGGAATTGTTTATATGTTTTAGATGATAAAGTTTATGCCTTGTTTTTTTGTATTTCTCCCAGTGCTTTTCACATAGTAGGTATTTATAAGTCTTTAGTGAATTAATTCTTTAAAGTGCCTGTTAGTGCCAGCTATTAAATATCTGAAGAAATATTTGGGTTGGTAGATATTATAGGGATGTAGAACAGGAGGAAAAGGGAAGAATGATTAGAATATGGCCTTTCTTTAAAACACACACACACACACCACTTTGAGTTATCTTAAAGATTTGGGTTTTGGGTTAACCTCAGCAAGCCATTTCTTTTTGAACTTTTTTTTTTGTTTTTAAAGAATTGGGGTAGGATGGAGTGGGAGGAAGAAATGATATACATGAAGATAGGGAACCTGTGAGTTTCTCGGATCCGATTAGATAGCCATGTTTGGCTAGTGCAAATAGTAGGTAACAAATGAAAAACTGTTCATAGATAACCATCAGAAAATGGAAGAGCATAACTGTCAAGTTAGAAGGAGTTGGGCTTGACTTGTCTGTGGAGGGACCATTAGATATTTGTAAGTATTGAAATGTTGCATTTCACAGGGAATGATACAGACTGTTTTCTGGCCTGAAACTAATTTGTAGTTTCACCATAGTGTTTCACATTTCTTTGACATTCTCCTTTCTTATATCCTTTATGAGTTAAGATAGTGCAATTTTTTTATCTTTGTAATACCTGTCATTGGGGATTATGTTTCCACATGAATTTTGAAGGAAGTAGTCAAGGCATAACAGTTGTAAAGTCTTTTGATTCTAAAATTCTGTGATTTTTGAAACTGAAGTTTGAACTACTTGGTATGACTAATGTCTCATGTTCATTTTCTTTAGTGTTGAATGATAACATCTATTTGAGGGAACAACTTATGGGTCTGGAACAATTTGTTAGTGTTGTTGAAACAAGTGGCTTAAGAAAACCATTTCTCACACTGCCTAGGTTAGGGATGCTGGAGGAACATAATTTACTACATCTATTTAGACAGTTGTTACCAGGAGCATTCCAAAAGTTAAAAGTAGGTACTAAGGGGGCCCAGGAGTTTGGCCTAGTGGTAGAGTGCTTGCCTAGCATGCACGAAAACCCGGGTTCGATTCCTCAGCCGGAAGTGGTGCTGAGGCTCAAGTGGTAGAACGCTAGCCTTGAGAAAGTCCAAGGACAGTGCTCAGGCTCTGAGCTCAAGCCCCGGACTGGCAAAAAAAAAAAAAAAAAAAAAAAGTAGGTACTAGGATGGTGATAAATGAGAGTGGTTGTGTTGAGCTACTAGCTATGATTAGCTGTACTACTAAATTCCAAAGCTGTATTCTTCACAGAATGATTTTAAGTATATATTATATATGTGTACGTATTTGTACATGCATACATACTACACTCTCTCTTTTTTTTTTGCCAGTCCTGGGGCTTGAACTCAGGGCCTAGTCACCGTCCTTAGACGCTTTTTGCTCAAGGCTAGTGCTCTGCCATTTGAGTCATACTGTCACTTCTGGCCTTTTTTGTATATGTGGTACCGAGGATGGAACCCAAGGCTTCATGCATGCTAGGTGAGCACTCTACCACTGGGCTATGCTCACCGCCCACGTACTACACTTTGGTATCTAGTGTCTTATTGGACGTCTGTGCTTGTGTAATTTCAAGCCTGCTGATTTCAAAATTGAATTTCTTGTGAATTTTTATACTGTTATAACCAGAAGTAAGCTGACAAATGTTTAACCCAAAGTCCTTTTCTATATAAGCCTTGATTTGTGGTGGTTGTCAGCTTCCTGAGTTGTAGCATACTGTAGTAGTTTAACTACTACTTAGGCATAATATTCTCATGAACACAAATGATAGTAAAATATAGTAATTAAGTAACACTAGTTTGAATATGAATACTTCTCTTAATATAACTAACTTAAAGTATATATATATAGTATTTATTTTTCAATAATATCGATGTTAATAGCTCACATTAAAATTTCCAAAAGTTTAATAATTCTGGCTCCTAGGCCAATATAAGAATCTCTAATACCACTGAGTTAATAATTGCTGTTAAGAATTGTTGGTGAGCGGGCACTGGTAGCTCACGCTTGTCATCCTAGCGACTCAAGAGGCTGAGATCTGAGGATCGCCGACCAACAAAAAGAATTGTGGATGCTAGCCACACTGCACTTAATGCTTGCCTCCCCCCTCCCCCCCCAATCCTTGAGCTTGGACTCAGGGCCTAGGTACTGTCCTAGGGTTTTTGTGAATGTTAGTGCTCTACCACTTTAGCCACAGCACCACTTCTATGTATGTGATACCTAGGAATCAAACCCAGGGCTTCATGCATGTTAGGCAAGCACTCTACCACTAGGCCACGCTCCTGGTCCCACTTCATACATTTTTAGAATGATTTAATCATTTCAACAGTTCAACACTGCCTGTTTTACTGATTTAAAGAATTCAGTCTATCCAAGAAAATAGAACAGTCTAAAACCTGATTTAAAGTCATGTTTTTCCAGTTTTTGCTTGATTAAAAATCCTCTGGAGAGTTTGTTTTTTAAAACATCACTGGGCTACCTTCACATTCTGGTTTAATAGTGTAGGGTGCGTTGCGGATGGTAGCATTTCTGGTGATTCGGCACTAGGATACACTCATCTAGCAGAGGCTGGCAGACTTGTTCTCTAAAGGGCCAGATGGGAAGTATTTTAGGCTTTGTGGGCTTAAGAGGCAGAATCAGGGGTATGTCAGTGGCAGGAGAAAAATGTATGATAAAGAAATATCCACAGTTTTTGCATGAGTTAAAATGTGGGAACATTAATTGAACACAGATTATTATAATACAAAGTGAAAAGACTGAAGTTCTGTTGGAGATAATATTTCATTCGACCATGGTTCAAAGTTACCCTGCCATGGGAATGGATTTAGATGTTTATCTGTTACTTCAGGTCTGTAATGCAGTTTTAAAGTTTCATCTTCGAAGTATTTTTTTTCTCACACAGATAGGCACTGTCAATTGCATATGTATGTGGTTTTGGTGATGTTGAATATTGAGTGTAGTGTCTCGTGTAAACTAGGTAAGCACTCTACTACTGAGCTATATCCACAGGCCTACATGTGATTTTAATGAGTCTATTTTTCTGTATGGAAAGCATTTATAGAATCCTTTTATAGTCTTTTAGTATTTGCCATTTTGCCTGCTGATTAACCACTTCATGAAGTGACATTTAAGTTATTCTATTGTCTGGTGGTTATCTATTAATATACCTTTGAAGGCTTTGTGGGAGTGCCTCAGTTGGGTAATTAAATGAATTTTGAAATATGGAAATTTCCCTTGTACTTGTAGGAAGATCTGAAAAGCAACTGTTGCAAACTCTAGTTACAACTTGCAAACTGTATCTGTTAAAATTTTGTATGTGCATGAATAAGAATATTTAATTTTTGACAACACAGGAGGTTTTAGGTCAGCTGTAGTTCCCAATTTGGACAGTTATCAAAATGGGTTTATTGTAGTATTGTACACATTACTGAAATTTCTCGTATAAAGGATGGTTTTGCTTTGGCTTTTAGGTGAGATTCATTCGGAAACCTCAAATGTACAATAAAGGCTAATTTTGAAAGATATTTATTGTTGACTGTACTGATTAAAGGGATTTTTAAAAAATTTTTTTAGAAATTTCATTTGTACCCTGAGCATTTGTGTGGTAAGGCAAGTCAGAGTATTGTTTTTATTTCTGGTGGAGGTGCACTCAGAGAGTAGATTTAATTCACTGGTGATAAGACAAGTTCATTGACACATGATAGACTAAAATATTGTCCCAGGGAGAAAAGCCTGTTGATGAGTAATGGTATGAAGATGCAAGGCTTTTCACATACTTTAGATGTGAAACATCTTACTTTTCCACACACTTTGTTCAGCCAGACTCTTACTACTTACTCCTCATACATTTTTGCCACTTCATTTGTAACACATTGTAGCAGAGTCTACTTCAGGTTTTATATATATAAAATACTTTCTGAACTTGGAAAATATTTTTGCTATTATTGTCTGTGTAGACTCTGCATAAAGGCATATTCTTCTAGGCATTTGAAATTGACTTCTTGAAAAAAAAAACAAAAACAGTTGCACTACCTCACTAATACCTGTCAGTACACCAAGAGCTAAAAAAGGTCGTATAAGGTGCTGAACATCTGCAGTTGAAATTCCCATTATGCAGCAATCTGTAGATTCACAAGTTAGTGAGATTCCGTCTCAACGAATAAGCTCAATATAGTGTCATATGTCTTCCAGCCATGGAAGAGGCATAGGTAGGAGGATCAAGGCTAGCCTTTTCCAGCAAACAGTATTTGTACCTCCAATCGCCATTCTCATTGAAGAGGATTCCTTTTTTAAATTTTTAGCTTAATTTTATTTATGTGGTATGGAGGAAAATCAAACCTAGTGCATGCTAGGCAAGCACTCTACTTCAAATTTCCCAATTTATGTGTGTGTGTGTGTGTGTGTGTGTGTGTGTGTGTGTGTGTGTGTTTGGTTTGTTTGTTTGTTTTGAGATGAGATCTTGTTGTATAGCTCAGGCTGGCCTAAGAATTTGCAATCCTCCTATCTCAAGTGCTGGAATTATAGGTATGTGTGATCATACCCAGCTAAAAAGCAATAGTCTTTATAGCTTATATTTGTAGTCAGGTATACATTAATTTGCCATGGATAGCTTTCTGTGCTTGGATAATAAATGAACCCCTCAGAAACTTGGTTTGTAGATTTGTTTTTCTGTCTGTCTGTCTGTCTGTCACTTGTGGGGCTTGAATTCTGGGCCTGGGCATTGTCCCTGAGCTCTTCAGCTCAAGGCTATCACCTTACCTCTTGAGCTACAGCACCACTTCCAGTTTTCTGGTGGTTAATTGGACTTTTGTGCCTAGGTTGCTTTGAACCTTGATCCTCAGATCTCAGCCTCCTGAGTAGCTAGAATTACAGGCATGAGCCACCCCTGGCTTGTTTTCACTTTCTTTGTGAAAACATTCTGCTGTGATGAAATGATTTTTTTAAAAATGTCAGCATTTCTCTGGTAACTGCATTTCTGAGTAAAACGTGATGATGAATGTGTAGTCTGGTAATAATGTGTGTATTGTATTTTTCTGATATAGTTTAGTGGTCATTGCATATCAGATAACTTTGCATCTGATTTAGTAACAGAACACATGGCTTAAATGCCTTGAAAGCATGACATTTGAAGTAAAGCCGGTCCTTAATTTATAGTGAGATTATAAGATAAATGTAAGTTGAAAATATCACCGGTCAAAAATGCACATAAATAACTTCCTGACTGTGGTAATATCACAGTACTTTGGACATGATCTCTTGACATTTACAATCCTTTGGCTGATTAAAAGTGAATGTTCATTGCCCAGCAGGAAGAATATTGTGATATAAACATGTACTAGTGCAAGAAAAGAAAAAATACGATTTTGAAGAACTCAGCTCAAGGACTATTGTTTTTGTACCATGGAAATGCTGAAAGACCAGAAGTGGAACTATGCATACACTCTCCTTGCTTTTTTCATCATGATGAAATGCTCACTTCTTCTGAGGAGTCCCAAGATTGGGCTTCCTTGGGACTAGCTTCCTTCATGGCAGAATTCATGGAAATTGACACATGGGTATGCACACACACACACACCACAGAAAAGCTCATGCCAAGGATTCATTCAAGTAAGTGGAATGATGGAAAATTCTCTACCGGTTCTAACATTTCTTATGTCTTGCAAAGTCAACAGTAATACTATACTAATGCTCCATGTCTGAATCATGATGGCATCTGAATTGGTAGTTCATCTTGAGATTTCTGTCATTGTTGCTGAAACATTAAGTGCTAATGGTTTTGTAGTCAAGTTGTATTGTCTTAAAAAGTGGCATTGGTTTGTTTGTTTTATGACAGTCCTAGGGTTTGATCTGAGGGCCAGGGTGCTGTCCTTGAGCTTTTTTCTTTTGTTCAAAATTAGTGTAACCAGCTCTTTTTCCAACTTTTTGGGAGTTAATTGGAGATAAAAATCTCACAGACTTTCCTGCCCTTGCTGGCTTTGAACCATGATCCTCATAGCTCAACCTCCTGAGTAGCTAGAATTATTTGTTTTTAAAATTAAGAAAAAATTACCTCATGCAACTAGTCATCTCAGCTAACTACAGTCTAATTAATGTACAGTCAGTTATTTGTCATGGTTAACATGACTTTTCAGTTGTCCAGAATTATAGCAGAATTGCAAGGCAGAGAAGTAGGTATATTATCACCTGTTCAAACTAAGATCTGTTTCAAACTAAGATCTACTGTGTTTTTCCTTTTTTTATTTTTGACCTTTGAACATTAAGCACATTTTCTAAGGAAAGTAGTGACACAGCATTTCAGAAGGTCATCAGAGTACAACTAGGCTGATAAATTATTTCTAAGGACTATTTCCTATATTCTAGAAAGTAGTTACTAGCATGAAGACTCCATAGAATTCTTTAAAATTATATATGATATAATTGTACAAATTGATAGTATAGACATTAAATTTGTCATTCACATTCTAAATTTTTGTGGTAGTATAGAAATTACATAAAATGATTTCAAGCACTTTCAAATATGTAGTAAATTCCCTTAATTTGTGGTGTTGTTATTTTTCTCATAGTACAAAGCTAAACTGGAATCATACTTCTACTTTAAAAGATTCTTTTCAAAGCTGTGAGGAACCCACATCCCCTTAAGAGAATTTGTCTGGTTTTAAAACCTATTTCCTTTAATTCTTCTTTTTTAAAGAAGGAATATTAAATTGTCCCTTTTATTTTTAAGATATTTTGTTCACTTTATTTGTATGAGAGGTGTGTACAGGAAGTGTGCCTTTCTATCATTCACCTTTTTGAGAACTATTCCCATTTGAAGATTCCTCCAGCAATCCCATTATAAAAGATGTAACTGATCATTATTTTAAAAACAAACATTGAGATATAAATGTTTTTTTGCACTCATAAAATTTTGAGCCCTAGCTAGTCAAAATATAAAATCAGAATGAAGAAAAAAATTGAATTCCTTTTTGTGGCAAAAATGCATTGTAGCATAAGGCTAGTGTGATAGTAAGCAGAAAAGAAAATAACAGCTGCCCACTGTGCCACATTTCTGGCTTTTATTACAGTTTATATAAGCACTGTGAGTCAAATGAGGAATTCAAGACAAGATTAACCATATTAGGCATTACTGCAAGTGACAGAGTAAGTAGAACATAGTGTTACGTTTTCCACTTTTGAGAAGCTCAAACTCTACTGTAGGTAAAAAATAATATGAAAGAAATGAGTAGTAGAAACAGAAAAAAGACTGTAATTTTAATTCCCCAAAGAGAAAAAGACTTAAGAATTTGAATGAGAGTATAGGTTGTTAATTTAATCTCTCTGCATCTACTATATCTTCATTGGCACGTACAAGTGCTCATCACACGTAAGGAGCTTCAGGCTTTGTCTAGAATTTATCTGCTTGCTGAATTAAAAAGCAAAAGCTAGAGAAGCCACCCAGCACTGTATTATCCTTGCAGTAGTTTGGCAGAGACTGCTTCTTGCTGTATTTTATTGTTGTTGTTGTTTTAGTTCACATATTCAGGTACATAGGTAGTTATTACCTAGTACAACTAGATAGTATGATTGGATAAATTCATTCTTGAAGAGTTTACATGTATATAAAGCAAAGTACAGACCGTTTTTGCTTTTTAATCTACATATCTGTTTTATTTAACTGTACAAAATTCTGTCTCCCTGTACAGTAGAAAGAGCTAGGACTTTGAAAACACATGTTCAGATTTACTTCAGTTAAGGTGCTTTGTTCTCCAGGCAAATTATTCAGCTTCTGATTGCATTAGTTAAAATGCAGAGAATAATAACACCTATCTCAAAGGAAAGTTGAAGACATTACACAAAGTACTGTCTATATAAATACTAATTTACATTTCGAAAGCTGAAAATGTAATCATTTTTGAAAAACTTTATCTTGGTATTCCAAAATAAAGACAAGAATATAATGCTGTGTATTATACAACTTTTGCCAAGTCAAAGTGAATGTTATTACGTAGCAGATTTTCCAAAGACACACACATACACAGTCCTCTTCTAGAACTTGTGTCTACCCCCCACTCTCCCAGTGTCAGGTCTTAAGTCTTCTAGTCTTTAAATCCTTTCAGGACAGTCTCTAGATAAGTGAGTTAAGGAACCTTCAGTAATTCAGATGCTGCTCCAGCCTCAATTACTGAATCGCCCCAAGAGTCCTTCCTAAACTTTGAGACTGTTTTCAAGGCCAGACCTTATGGAAAAGAGGTAAGCCATCAGCCATCCTCTATTTCTGTTGTGAAAAATTCCTGTTTAACAGAATCTGTGAACATAGCAAAATGGCCTTTGGCTCCTGGGAATAAGTTTGAGGTGACATGTTATATAATAACAATAATTGGAACAGTTACCTAAATGTTAACATATTCTCGGTGAGAAACAGATTGCCATTAAAATTCATCAAAGTGAAGCATTACCTGCTGAAAATTTTGTTTATTGAGTTTTTCTGTACCTTCAAATGAAGATAGCCTAAGTAGCTTAGGACTAGCTTACCTTTGACTAGTAAAAAACATCCCCCCCGCCTTTTTTTTAACTTATCTTTTTTATTATGACAGCAATTCCCTTGAGGAACAATTAGTTGAGTTCCTTAGTAGCTAGGGCAGAAACTGGCATGTTGAAACATTACTGCAAGTTTCACCATAGCTTTATGCTAAATTCTACCAGTTTGGCCAAGGAAAAAAAATGCCATTCAATACTCCTTTGTGTAAACGTTAGTTATACATTATTGGGCTAATAAATTTTTTTAGGAACAGAAGAGACATCTGTGCTGGTCTCCCTGACTGAAAATTTCATTGTTATTTTTGAGCTGATTTTAATGTTAATGTTATGGCTGTAGTCTTAAATCAGTGTATGGAAAAAATTGTTCTAGAGTATATATCTCTCCTCTTGATTTCTTGGAAGCTAGTGGGGTTTTTTTGTGTGTTGACTGCTACTGAGTGAAATACTCTGTCATAAAGGTACCAAGGAATTTCAGTTATACACTGAGATTTTTTTCAAATAACAATTCTAATCAGTTTTTACTAAGATCATTACCACGATAAAGGTAATCAAGGCTGTAATAATATTTGGGTTGCTTATACCTTGAGGCTTTTTTTGGTATGTATATATAAAAATTATAAATGTAATTATATGTATAATTGTGTACACACACAGGTACTGGTGGGAGGACATGTGAGAAACTGCTAATGTTGCTTCTAGGAGTTAGATATGGAAAATTAATTCTTAACAAAATAAAATGGAAACTAAAAAGAAAATGCATGTGTTGTGAGCAAGGGAGTGCTGAGCTATGTTGTATCCATCTTGGTTTCTTCAACACTGGCTACAGTGGCTGATAATTGGTAGGCACTTCATTCATATTGGGAAAAAATAGAAAGGTGAGTAAATCTTAAATTACCTTAATTTACTAATCATTTTATGCACAGGATGTACTCATTTTTTAGTAAGAGGCTATTACTAGTTGTGTGTTGATTTAGGTCTAAGTAGAAGATGGAACTCTTGAGTTTTGATTTTGACAGGAAACATGTCTTCTGTTTGTTCCTCAGAAAGCATTTTAGTGCTCTTTCCTCAATCCCAAATCTTAGTTTGGCAGTGCCGTATGAACCTGATGTTACCCTTCATATGTAGCAGGGTTGCACCCTAGGAGAGGGACTCTAAAATTGTAACACTGGATGCAGATATAGTTTGCCAGCACATCTGCGCAACTAATACTCTGCTCCTCCCCATCCCATACACCCATATGCTAGAATTAAACAAATCCTACTTCGGGAATAAGTAGGCATCTCTGAGTTTATTGCTTTAAAAATAAACCAAAAGAAAATCTCTAGGAAGAAGAGGGGACTTTTTTTTTTAATGACACAAGAATATCTCCAGGGCAAGAGGCTTTATCTTTATAATAACTTATCAATTTCCTTTGCTCAGAAAAATCCTAATTTTACAGGAATGCCAAGAAGTCTAAGGGAAATTGTCTTCCCACACAGTCAGTTAAATAGGGGACATTTATGGTAAAGCTTGTAAGCAATAATAAATGAGTATGAAAAATGAACAACAAACTATAAAGGATAATCTAGGCCTGAGGGAATGCATCCAAAGAAGGGAAAACTCCTTGAAAAGGCAGGTTTTGACTGAAATAAATAGTTCCAACTCAAGATACCAGAGAAGTGCATTGGGTTACCCACGTCCATTGTTCTTGCACCTGCAGGAACATTGCTTTGGCAAACAAGTTGGCAGACAATGCTAGGTGGGCACACAGAGTTGGACATACAGAGGAAGTTGAGGCAACAGGGCAGAAACTGCTAAAAGTCCACTGTGAACTCATTTCTTCTGTGTATAGTTTAGGTCAGAGCATCCCTGGGGTGGCCTGTCCTACAGGTCTTTGGCCTATGTATTTACAAAGATAACGAGGCGGTGTGGGAAACTGTGACTTGTTAGTAAAGACAAGGTTTTTTTTATTAGATATTTAATGCCTTCTTTAATATATGCCTATGTTAAAACGCACCTGTTTCTTTTTTGTTGTTGTTGTTGCCAGTCATGAGGACTGAACTCAGGGTCTGAGCACTGTCCTTGGGCTTTCTCAAGGCTAGAACTCTACCACTTGAGCCACAGCACCACTTCCAGCTTTTTTGTACGTATGTAATAGTATCAAGGAATTGAACCCAGGTCTTCATGCATGCTAGGCAAGCACTCTTACCACTAGGTCAAATTCCCGGCCCATCACCTGTTACATTTATGACTCTTTATCCATGTCACTTTTGTCTGCATTTTATTACCCAGAAAAGTTGGTGTTGCCTACAAATTTATAAGTTTCAGTGTACATTATTTCTTCCACAGTACTCAGTAGATTACAAAATGTGATTGTTTTAAGCAATCTTAATGAAATATTTCTCTATTTTTCTGCCCCATTTATTTAAGCTTTATATGTCAATCTTTAACTCTTCATAGTAAAGTCATAATAAAATCTTACAAAGTATGATGCTTATTTTCTCCCTTTTTAGTCTACAAATGAAATTTTATTTTTCTTTATGGCTATATAATATTCAATTGTGTATATGCATACATATACATATATATATTTCACTCTATACTACAATTTTTAAATTTTTATTTTATTGTCGGGGTAGTGTATAGAGGGGTTATAATTACATTCGTCAGGTAGTGGGTGCATTACTTCTCACACAGTGATACCACTTCTTCTTGTCTAGTTTTTCTCCAGTGTCAGTCATGAACTTAGAGGGAGGATATCTTTTATCCTTGAATCCTAAGTGTCCGACACCATCATCATAGGCATGCACTTGAGTAGTAAATCCCTTCCTGGAGGAGTGGATGCTTATCGCTAAGGTGGTAATTCAAGATCAGTGTTATTAGTAATTACCTCAAGGGCTATAGCAGAAGAGTGTAAGAGCTATGAGACATGGGAAATGAGAGATTGGAAACACAGGCTAAAATAGAAAAGGAGTAAAGCATTGTTCTGAAAGAATTCTGGCGATGGAGTTACTGACAGGTATGAGTTCTTAGGTTGGGTTTATAGGTACCTGACAGGTATAAGGAGCCAGAGTGGAGCAAATGTATTTTAGGTAGTTACTTTCTTGTTTAGAGAGTTTGTATTGTGTATGTAATTAGCTTACATGTACAGAGTGGAGTTTGGAAGTTTCTGCTGGCTAGCATCTTTTTAGAGCTATTCTTCTTTATGGAGGTCATTCTAGCAGTTCTCCAGCACAGAGTTATTTGTAAATTGATGCGTTACATTTTGACCAACATTATTCTAGTGTAGTTCTTGGTTTTGTTTTAAAATTGTTCAACATGCCCAGCATCCCAATGGCTTATGCCTGTAATCCAAGCCACTTTGGAAGCTCAGATCTGAGGATAAATGTTCGAAGCCAGCCTGAGCAAGAAAATCCACGAAGCTCTATTTCCAATCAACCACCAAAAAACTAGAAGTACAGCTTGTAGCTCAAGAGCTAGTGCTCTTGAACAAATAAACAAAACAAAAAACTGAGAGCCCTAATTTCAAGCTCCTGGTCCCCCCACCCTGTGTCTCTGTGTGTCTCTGTGTGCATTGTCTCTCTCTCACATACACATCCAGTAAAATATATATATATATATATATATGGTAGAATAGTCTTCACTTTCTAATGTATACTATGGTTAATATGGAAAAATGTTGAAGGAAATGTAAAGCCAAGTATATTTGCTGATAGTGATGATCTTACATATTATGTAGTCAAGTTATTTAAATATTAAAATGGCCTCACGTTCCCATCCATTTTTCTTCAATCTATATTAAAGAAAGGGACTAATAACTGTAAAGTTTTTGACCTTTAAAAACTCTGTCGTTATGATAAACGGGTCTCACTAGAAAATAATTTTGAGTTTCTGGTTTATAGAAGGAGAAAGGTTGAAACACAAAGAGGCTGATATCAAATGACATGGGATTGATTGTGAGAGAAAGAGGGCTTAGGAAGGTTATTTATAAAGTCCAGCTGAACAACTGTTACGTTGTCTTGAACAAAGACTTTTAGGAAACTCTTGGAATGATAGCAGCTGGTTAATTTGGCTTATCAGAAGTTGCAGTCTGATTTTGTCCTAATGTAAGAAGGCCTAAAATGTGGCAATGCCCGAGATAAGTACTCGATAAGGAATGAAGCACAGGAGGGAAGATGGCATGTGTAGCACTGTCCTCATTCTCTGATGGAAAAGCTGCAGCGCCCCTGCAGAGAAGACCAGTGAGTACCTAAAGGGAGAGTAGAGAAGGAAGCTAAGAACAAGTTCAGGGACCATGGAAGAGTCCCTTGCTGTAATGGGTCATAAGACTGAGGAGAAGGCTTGGACTTGGTCATGATATTCAAGGCCTCTATGAGAGACATTTTGATAGTTTTAGAGGACTTGATTTACATTGTAGCTTTAGTTATAAGTAACTAGCTGGTTGCTAAGTAGAAGACTCAAAATTAATGACCCAAAGACAACTTTTCTTAGTTCTTTGAAGGTGCCATATTTTCTTTTCCTGAGACAAATTGTGTATAAGGAGAGAGATGAATACTTTTCCACATGGGGTATGACTCATTTATGTATAACAATTGTCTAATGTGTCCAAGGCCTGGGTTTGTATTTGTGTTAATGAAACATCTCAAGGAAATTATCCATTTCATTCTCCATTTACTACACCACTACAGAGATATTGGCTTACTTAAAAATAATTTGGATGATAAGGAGACTGAGACTTACTGTCATAATTTGATTGTATCCAAAAGCAATACCCAGGTTGAGAAAACCACTGGAGATTTAAGCCTGGGAATTTGCTGCAGTTTTAATATACATGATTTAAAATAGTGATCCAGGTTGGTCTCAAGCACAAGTGATCCACTTGTCTCAGCTTCATCAGTGATTCTTGTCTTGGTGAGAAGGGAGAGCCATTGACAAGTGAGGAGAAAGTGTCACTGGATGGAAATTCCTCCATAAGAAAGCTTGAGGCTGGTAGGAAAGGCATTCATGCCCCAACTCTTATTTTCTGGTATGGTCTTTATCTGAGCTATAATATTTCCCATATACTAAGAAGAACAGATTTTGAATGCATTATTAGGTTTTGTCAAATGAAGTCATATTATCAGTACTTCAGTTACATTATATAAAAGTTTCTTAAATACTGACCTCTTAGTGAATTTAGCATGTTCAACATCCAATTTGCCCTTAATTGTCTCTGGTAGAAGAATTTAAGGAACTTTCTCTCCAAAAGTTTTCACATCATTAATATACAAATCATTATTTCCATAGAGAAACTTTTTTTTTTTACTGACTAGGAATTTTCTTAAATTACCATTATTAAGTAGTTGTAGAAAGGGATTACAGTTTTATAAGTCAGGTTGTGAATACAATGCTTCTTGGTCCTTCATTTTCCCCCTCCTGTCCCTGTTCTCAAGTAACATAGTTCTACACAATTCAATGAATATTGAATATAATATATAATATATGTAAAATAGAATGGAATTTCTTAAAATATGTTGTTCTATGTAAATATCTCCTGTTGCCATATAAAATGTGTTTAAAATTGTTACGACATAACATGTTTGTAATTGTTGCATTTGAATGAATTACTAAATTTCTAAAAGCCTTAAATTTGATTTTTTTAATGTGTCAGATATCAACAAAAACAAGATAAACAAAAGCTCTTTGGGAAGGGGGTCTAAGACATGAGAAAGGGTATTAGTGTTTGTGAAGTAATGCACCTTCTATCTGGTGAATATAATGTAACCCTTCTATTAATTGCAATAAAAATATATGGAAAAAAGAATTTAAAAAAGAACACAGACCACAACAAAAAAATGGTAATGTATCCTAATATGTCTCTAAATTTGACCTTGGAAATGTAAATACAGACCCTGTTCTTTATTCTCTCTGCCTATCTGTCTTTATGTCTAGGATCTTTAAAATTAAATGCAGCTAGGGATATTAAGAGCTTGAAAAAAAAAAGCTCTTTGGGATCCTCTATCATTTTTATTAGTCTAAAAATGTTTTGGGTGTCTATTGTCTAGAGGAACAAATATAAAGGGGCTTTGCTTCATAATCCAAATGGATATGTTTTGGCTTAAAACAGAACTTTGAAATGAGTTATTTTTTTAAGGGACAGCATTAAAGATAAGTAGTTATCACAGTTAGTATAATTTGACACTGTCATTGTCATTTTCCTCTTTTTCTTTGTCTTCTTCATTCCTCTTCCTCCTCCTTTTTACTATTATTGATGGCTATGGGGTTTTTTTGTTGTTATTGTTTTTTTGCCAGTCCTGGTCTTGAGCTCAGGGCCTGAGCACTGGCCTTGGACTTTCTCAAGGCTAGAGCTCTACCACTTGAGCTTCAGCACCACTTCTGGCTTTTTTCTATGTATGTGGTACTGAGGAATTGAACCCCAGTCTTCGTGCATGCTAGGCAAGCACTCTACCACTAGGCCAAACTCCCGGCCCAGCAATGGGTTTTGAACTCAGAGTTTGTACCCACCAGACAAGCACTACTGTTTGAGCTGTGCCCAAACCCTTTTGCTTTCAGTACTTTCTGAGTAAAATCCCACATTTCTGTTCAAGTGATCCTCCTATTAATACTGCCTGTGTATCTGGCATGTGAACATCAGTTTTTTATGGATAGAAATGGGAGTCTCTCCGCTATTTTTTTACCCCGTTTGACATTAACCATGATTCTTCTGGTTTATATGATCTTGAATAGCTTGAATTACAGATGTGATCCTCCAGGCCTGTTTTGAAATCGTATTATTTCAAAAGTTTTACAAATTTTCATTTTCATTTTATGCATAAAAGTATAATAGAGGAGGCAAAAATGAAATTAAATATTACAAACCTGTATGATTTCTTTGTAGATGTATACTTTTTCTCAACTATACCTGTTTTCCTATTGAAAATGGGGCAATAGTGTGGCCTAGTGGTAGGGTGCTTGCCTAGTATGTATGAATCCCTGAGTTTGATTCCTTGGTTAACACATACACAGAAAAAGCCTGAAGTGGTACTGTGGCTCAGGTGTTAGAATGCTAGCCTGAAGAAAGCTCAAGGACAGTGCCTAGGCCCTGAGTTCAAGTGTTAGGACTGGCAAAAAAAAAAAAAAAAAAAAAAAAAAAAGAATACTGAGAAGCTTGTTTAGTAATAATCTGGGGTATCCCTGACAAGTAGTTATAGGTGACTGTTTCGAGTTAAGTGGACAAAGCTTTGTTTAAAACATGTAATAGGGCTGGATACTGGTGGTTCATGCCCCTTAGTACTCAAGGCTGAGATCTGAGGATCAAGGTTTATATCCAGCCCGGCAGGAAAGTCTGTAAGACTCCTATCACTACTAAAAAGCTGGAAGTATATCTGTGGTTCAAGTGATAGAATGATAGCCTTGGGCAAAAAAGCTCAGCGACAGTGCCCAGGTCCTGAGTTCAAGTCCCTGGACTAGGCATAAAACAAAACAAAATGTGAAATAGTGCAGAGTCCAGTGACACTTGAGGAGGTCATTGGGCTACTGAGTGAGTATAAGGGGCCTTTTGCACACCAGTGGGGGTTGAGTATGCTTTCACTGTTTAACATGTGATGGTCTTAAGGTTGGTGAAGTTCCTAAAATGACTTTTTCTGTTAGCAGATAACCTCAGTGATACCCTAAAGAAACTGAAGATAACGGCTGTTGACAGGACTGAGGATAGTTTAGAAGGATGCTTGGATTGTCTGCTTCAAGCCCTGGCTCAAAATAGTAAGTTTTATAATGTTTACTCTAATTGCAAATGAAAAATAATCAAATGAGCAGCCATATATAGAAGTAGTCGTACAGTTAAGCTCACAGCTGGTATTGACATTCATTCTTCTGAACCCTAGTCCTGAATAATCAGGTTGCTTTCACTGTTTCTCATCCTCCCTCTTACCTGTCTTCCTCCTCCTCCCCCTGCCCCCCAGACAGGGGACTCAAGCCAAACTGATCAGCAAAGAGTGAAGGAAGTGGTTGGTAGTAATGACATTTACACCAGTGCTGAGAGGTCTGTGATTCCATTCCTGACATACAAACCTCATACCTACTTTTGTCTTAATACCACATTTGTGCTCAAAGACTGGATTGACATTAGGGCAGTGGGGATGAGACAAGGAGAAGTAGAAAAGGGAGTTTAAAATACTTTGCTTGTTCTTTTTTTTCTCCTGGGATATTATGGCCACCTTTTAAAATAATTTTATTTTAAATGTAGATGTATGGGTAGGCAAATTTAGGCATAACCATCATTCATTATTCAAACATTCTTTGAAACAGGGGAGGTTTAAGGTTCAGTGTTGTGATAATGAAGTTGTTTGTTGACTAAAACATTATATTCTACATTTAATTTAACATTTTTGTTAACTAATTACCCTATTATCACTAAGGAGAAGTATAAAATGATTTTCAGTTGTTACTTTAATTTTATTTGATTATACTGTATTTGAGCTTAGTTATGCCTGTCTTACCCTGGAGCTAAATTGTAACTGATAGAATTTTAAGGGAGAGTATACATTGTTCCTTATATTCCAGTATTTTTTTCTATTTATTATGCTCTCTTTTTTTTTGTAAACTGACTAGAAATTTTAAAAATAACTGATTACAGCATTCTTTATCCAAAAAGCACATTTAATGTTAGCATGGGTTAGGCAACTTTTTCTCATCACTGTGATAGAAACAAATGAATTGAGGAAGGTTGTAGTTTAGCTCAGGGTTTCAACCTATCCTAGCAGCAGATGTAGAGTAGACCTGACTATCTCATGGAAACCAGAAATCAGAGATTTACAGAGAGAGACAGGAGGCCCTGAAACCAGGTAAATCCTTCAAAGGAGCAGCCCAATGACCTATAGCTTGTCCCCACCTGCTGAAATATTTACTTCCTCTCAAAATAGCTCTGCCAGCTGAGCAAGGACACTGTGCTCAGTACAGGAGCCTGTAGGGGTTATTTCATATTGAGAATATAACATAGCTCTGCTATTTAATCTTACAGATAACAGGGAAGGAAGCCAAAGATCAGTAGGAGCATGTGCATAAGGCTTAAGATGGTAAAGAAAAAGGAGGGAAAAGAGAATGTCTGAGTCTGTACTCTCCATTATAATACAATCATGTGACTATTCGTGTTTAATAAAGTTTAAAATGGAATTTCTTAGTTTCCCTCTTATTTTGACAAGTACTAGAGGGGGCTTTTTATGATAGTGTGTCATGGTTTTGCCTGGGATGTTATCCTACTCATCTCCCATACCTGAGATTAAAGTTGTGAACTACCATATCCAGACTATTTGTTGAGAGAAAGAGTTTTCTCAACTTTTTCCTGGGTTGGCATATCTCTACCTCCCTTGTAGCTGGAATTACAGGTAAGGCTACTGTGCCCTCACTGCAGGTGACTTTTATTGAGGATCACAAATGTCCATTTCCATAGGCATAGAGGGGGCCTGAATCTAGAAACTAGATGATGACTAGAAAGAACCACAAAGTACCTACAATATAGGCAACTATACAAAATAATAATTACTTGAAGTAAATGATCTCTTTTGTACCTTGAAGGGTTATTTTATAGACTTGACTTGTTTTTAGCCTCCTGTTATTTTCTTTTGTTAGGAAAGCATTTTTAAAGGGACTATCTGCTTTAAAAACAGAAGGTCGGGGCCGGGAGTTTGGCCTAATGGTTAAAGTGCTTGCCTAGCATGCACAAAGACCCGGGTTTGATTCCTTGGTACCACATATATAGAAAAAAAAGCCGGAAGTGGTGCTGAGGCTCAAGTGGTAGAGTTCTAGCCTTGAGAAAGTCCAAGGACAGTGCTCAGGCCCTGAGCTAAAGCCCAGGACTGGCAACAACAACAACAAAAAAACAGAAGGTCATTTCCAGGAGCTGGTGACTCACACAGTGGTAGCTACTTAGGAAGCTGAGATCTGAAGATCATGGTTTGAAGCCAGTCCAGGCAGGCCTGTGAGACTGTGAGTCTCTCTGTCTCCAGTTAACCACTAAAAAAGGCTAGAAGTGGAGCTGTGGCTCAAGTGGTAGAGCATTACTCTTGAGCAAAACAGTTCAGAGACAGCATCCAAGTCCTAACATCAGGCCTGGAACCAGCATGAAGGAGGGGGTGGAGGGGGGAGAATGCAGTATATTTTATTCTTATAAAATTAGCATCTTTTAAGACAAAAAATAATACATCAGTAAGGCATATATTTTCTCCAGTTATTTATACTTCAATAAAGTTATTGGTCCGTTGCCACTCTGTTCTGTTAAAAGGTAAAATTATGAAACATTTAGTTTAGGTAAATCTGTAGTTGCTTCTTTTTTTCTTTTGCAAAAAACTAGTTTTATAAGTCTTGAGTTTCATAAGTCTTAGTGTGAGATGTTTTAATTAAAAATATCACTGTTTACATGAAAATTGCACCTAAGAAACACATCCTCCATTTTTTTAAATATATGGTGGTAATACGTGTAACAGAAACTTTCCATTAGAAAGGACATTTCTATAAAATGTGATTTTTGAGATAGCTCTACCACATAGGTTTATGTTATCTTAATTGTACTTCACAAATGATCATAATCTGAAGTTAGTATTTTTACTTGAATAGAGTGCTTTTTTCTTCCTTCCCCCATCTAGCATCCCTCTCTTCTTTTCCTCCCTCCCTCATTAAAAGTGCTGTGTATGTCAATATTAAGAGGTAAGAGAAGATTTGAATACTTACTAGATTTTATGGAATAAATTTTGTTTAAGCAACATTTTTTAAAAATCTCTGATCTAACTTAATAAGAAGCATTCGTTTACTCATACAAATACTCCAGATCTCACTTTTAAAATGTTTTTAGTAAATACATGAAGGCTACCAGCCAAGAACTCAGCCTGCTTGTTCTATCTCCTGATTTACATCACAGGGAAAAGAGTCTCAGTAAATATTGCACAGTTCTAGTATGGTCTAGTATGGTTTTACTGTCGTGCTTACTTGAAAATCTAAGCTAATATTCTACCTATCTTCTCAGTCACCTTGTAGGAAAAACGAGTTAAATAAAGGCCCAAAGATAAGAAGAATTCACATTTGGTTCATCACAAAATTTCTGTTAATTCTGTTTCACTTTAAAGTATGAAACTAGTATGTCTTTTACTGAGGGAGCCGTAAAACAATGCAATCATACCTGCAGTTTTAACTGGATTTCTCCATTTTCTTTAGTGTGTAACTTTTTAACTTGTCAGGTTCCTTATTTCTATGAATCATGTAATTGTTTTTCTATAGAGTAGCTTTCTGAGACAATATAAATTGACTTTTCTTTAGAGGAAAAAGTGTTTAGCTTATATTATAGTATCAGTATAACTGATAAATTCATTATTTCATAGTCTTTCTACTGTTTTCACCATTTAAAATGTTTTATGTATTCTATTGATTGGCTTCCCTGTAGAGCACACGTAAGCATACACAGCTGTTCATGCAGATTTCCTCATGTATCTTCTCTAAATGCTTTTTGATTTGCTTTATGCCTTTAATATTTCTGAACAGACTTAGCATAGTTACTACCTCAGGAAGGATTTTGAGACTTATCAACTGTTTTTTAGTAACCTATTGGATTTATGATTATTATGTGTGGAGTAGTGTTGGTGTTCAGAGAAAAACATTACATTTTATTTTTTTAGCCTTACATAGATTAGACTTTTCCCTTTGATCCTATTGTCACATGTGGCACCCAAGCTGTTTTATTGCAATTTGAATTTATTCTTTCACCTTCTTTATTTTTTATCGCATGCCTTTTAACTACTGTGTCCATTGTTCATAAAGTATCATTAGCTGATTCTTTGGTATCATTAGCATCAGCAATTAACATCAGCAATTAGTGTCAGCTAATGATACCATGCATGCAGTTTTTACAAAACACATACAGCATTCAGAGAATATATTATAATCCTCTTCTGAACTAAAACAGTTGACTAAAAAAGCCTTGACTAAAAAAGTCAGATTTCTAGATTGCCTTATGATGTCCACCTAAATCTGAGTCTTTCTGCATGTTCTTCAAAACTCCTGTAAGGATATCAAATAAAGCCACCTAACAGGTATCTGTGCTTTATTAGTGGGGGAAGTTAATATCCAAATCTATTCTACTCTAGTCTCGAGTGCTGGGTGATAACACACTATTAAAATTGCATTTAGGAGGAAAAACTCTTATCCTGGCTGGAGCTTCTTGGTTACTAACTTTCCTGATATCGAAGTTCTAAGGTCTAGTCATTGACATGAGTATTGGCTACTTAAAAGTGCATGAGAAGTGAGGCCTGGTGGTGGTTACTCGTCTGTACTCCCTTTCTTAGAGTGGAGGCCCTTTGTGCTGAGGAGAATATTGGAGGAGGACACAGAGCATGATTGTATCTTAGGAGGTGTGTGTGTGAGGGGATATAAAGACCCCATGTGACAGGTCAGGAGAGCGCCATTTAGGAATGACTCAGTTATTACTGTGGTATACTTGGTGATGAAAAGCAATAGCTATAAGAAGGGAAGTTAGATCTTATGTAGAAATAAGTATTCTTTGAAGTCAGAAGACATACCAAATACCTCCTCAAGTTGCCAAAAGAAGAATAGAGGTGATTTAAAATAAGGGGAAGAAAAGGTTAAAAGTAGACAGAAAACTTTAAAGAAAGAGACCACTAAAATCAAACAGTAAAGAAGATCTGACATACATGCAATTGGAGTTCTTAAGTGGACAGAAAAAAACAAATAGAAGAAGTGATATCTTAATAGAAGTAAAGGAGGACTGGAATATATATATATATATGTGTGTATGTATATATATATATATATATATATATATATGCATATAGGGAGGGAAGAAAAGAGAGAGAGGGAGGGAGGAGGAGAGAGCGCTTGCCAGGTACTGGTGAAAATTAACCAGAATGCTTAAGTGGAAATTTTCTGTACTGTAACATTTTCAGACTTGACTTTAAAGATAAAAATAATTCAAAGGGAAAAATCTTTTGGACCTCTATGCTAAAAAGATCAAGTTACTTGAAAAGGAAAGGAAATCAGATTGGCATCTGATTCCACACAGTAATGTATGTTTTGCTTTATTATTTTATGGGGCTAATCATGCCCAGTTCTCAGAGATCTAAGGAAGGGCTCGGGTTGTAGTTCAAGTATGAAAGCTGCTGACTGAATTTGAGGCAGTGCTAATCTTTTGTGCTCTGTAGGTCTTCAGAGCTGATTGGATGAAGCCTACCCATGCTATGGAGCGCAAATCTGCTTTACTCAAAACCTGATTCACATGTTCATTACATCCCAAATCATCATCACAGAAATGTCCAGGATGTTTGACTAAATAAGTAGGTACTGACACAAAATTTCACCATTGTTGCTCCTCTCTGGGGCAGCAACACGGGAATGGGGAGGGACACACAGGGCCAGCCTGTAGTCCCCCTGGAGCCCAGTGAGATGGTAAGTGTTGATGACCCAGCCCTCCCGTGTTACCGGGGAAGAAAAAACCACGCTGAGTCAGAAGCAGTGTTAACCATGAAAGCGCATCAGATCTCTCTGCTGATCTCTGCTGATCTGATCTGATCTGCTGTTCTCTCATGTTCTCTGATGCTCTCATGCCTTTATTGTGTCAGACAATTAGTTATATACTGTTGGGGTAGGAGAAGGTGGGAACTGGGAAACTAGCCAATAGGAAGAGGGCCTCTGTGCTACCACTAAGGGTCTGGGTGGGGCTTTCAGGTACTGGGTGGGACAGGTGCAGGAAAGCGCTTGAGACCTGAGCTGCTGCGAGACCCGCGAAGCTGCGGATGGGTTCAATCGAGTCGCGCACACAGAGATGCCTTAAGAGAGGTATGCAAAGGACCGAATGCCTGGTCAAAGCCCTTTAATTGCCGCTGAGCCAGAATTAGGCCTCAGAGATGGAGGTCAGGCCCCAACACATCATGACCAGTGGAATATACACATCATGTGAAATAACAAAATACTGTTTAACATGGTAGCTATGTGTTGGGATAACTATCTAGGGTCACTAGAATTAATATTGCACACAAGAATTGGTAATTGATTTTTTGTGATATCTCATGACCTACTTCTTAATGCTTATTGTAATACCAAATCGAAGCTCCAAAAGGCAGAGAAATGTTTTAGAAATAAGAGCATATGGTTTCAAAGTCTAGATTTTGGCACATAATGTTCTGTTAGGTGGATTTATTTTGTAATTTTTTTCCTCCCATAGTTGAGTGTTAGATCTTTTCATCTTACTAAAGGAGCAAACAGTGTTTTCATTTAGCTCATAATAACTTAGTAATGGATTGATCATCTTTTCTTTCTGATGTGTTTATGTGGGAGGGAGAGTACAAAGGCAAGGTAATTTTTTACAGTGATTTCTGGCTGATTTAAGAACATTTTTGCATATGTTTGCTTTGAAAAATACAATCTAAGCCTTCATTAACTTAATGCAGAGTGAAAAGTTTAGTCCCTGCATGAGCTAATGATTGGTAATTTTATAACACTTCTATTCTTGATCAGAGAATTTCTAAATAAGATAGTCTCTTATACGCTCTATCCTTTTCTGTTAGAAGTGATTACAAGTGTTACAACATCAATAAGTATCTCATTTCCTTCTTCTTTGTTATTCCCATAGCACTTTCAAGCAGAGGTTAATATATAATCACTATATACTAATGAATATGTGTATACCTAATCAGTTCTTCAGTTACAAATTGTGAGGGGTGCAGTTCTGTTCACCTAGCATTGATTGGGCACTACCATGTATTAGTTGGTAATTGCCCTAGAAAGCTTAACAGTCTAGATAAGTAATTAGTAACTCATTAATAATAGAGGTAATTACAGAGTATTGTAGAAACCGCTAGATTTCACTCTAAGTTATGAGTCTTTAAAGAGCCTTAAGAGAAACTGTTATTTCCTGAGTCTTATCAGTAAACAGCTATTGCATGGGTAGAGTTCTTATCTTTCTCTTTGTACCTGGCTTCAATAATGCAGATCATTTCCCTTTTACAAGTTCTCAGTACTGGTAGCATTTAGTTGTTGGAAAAAAATTAACTAGTTTATAGAATATTGTTGTTGAATAATTAAAGTCTTCAGCTTGAGTTGGTATGATACTGAGGTAGTAGGTATCACTTGATAAAATAGCTGATTCAGGAAGAAGAGATTTAGTGTGGCTTAGTTTCAGAGGTTTCAGTCCATATTCTTTGAGTTGTTGATTGGGGGCCCACGGGAGGCAGAGCACCATGGCATCAAGCCCACAAGCCTATCCTGCTTTATCTAACTGTAAGAAGCAAAAGTATCTACTCTAGCAGGCTTTGTCACTTTCCCTTCTTGTTTCATCAGGGCCCTCAACCAGTGGGGTGGAAAGCCACTCATATTTAGGACAAATCTACCCTGCTTATTTAATCTTCTATGAAAATACCCTTACACAGTCAAATGGGTGTGTTACTAATCCAGGTGCTTGAAAAACGAAATCAATCAATTCTGCTTGTTAAATTGACACCCAAACACACCTTATACTGTAACATTCCCACCCTTGATCCTTATCTCATGATACAAAATGCATTTTATCCATCTCCAAGTGGCTCCCAAGTGTTAACAATTGCAGCATCACTCAAATTCCAAGTTCAGTCCCTCTCTACATTCAAGCCAAACTCTTTAACCATGAGCCTCTGTAAAACTGAAAAAAAAAATTTTAAAAATTTACATACTTGCAACGAACACAGTCAGCATTTGTATTCCAAAGGAAAGAATGGGAGCACAGAAAAGGAGACTGGCCCTAAAGCAAAGCCAAGAATTCAGCAAGGCAAGCATTCAATTCTGTAACTCCATTGTCCAACATGGGCAGCACATGGTGGCCTTTCTCTTGGACCATCTCTACGTATTGCCTATGAATCTCTAAATTGACAGTTCATGCTCCAGCATAACAGAGACCCAGAAAGTTGTGAGCTTTACTCTCGACGCTCTCTATTTTTAAAGACTACACATTTAGATCTACAACAAGGGTGCTTTCTTCTTTCTCTCCTTTTATTATATCCTAGTCTCTCTGCTGATGAGATGATGCCATCAACTTTAGGGTTGGGTTTTCCTTTTGGCAATGCCCTCACAGACCCACTCAGAAAGAGTGCTTTACCATCTCGTGTGCTTCTCTCAATCCAATCAACGCATCTGTAATATGTGTAATAGATGGCATTTGGAGGTAGAGATAGAAGAATCACAGTCTGAGGTTTCCCTGGACAGAAGGCTGAAATGTGATAGCTTATGTGATAAGAGTGAGTGCTCAGAGGCCCTGAGTTCAATCCCTATCCCTGTACCCACCTTAAATGTTACCTAATCCAAAAACATTCCCATCATATTCATGCAGCTGTTGTTGCTTCCTTGCTAAGTCTTACCCATAAACCTCCAAGGAAGTACCCGTCATGTCACATTGTGTTAATTTATTAACATCTTTCTCTTACTCAGCAACTAGCAGGCGGCAGATGATTTGTGCCCCCTTTTTCTTTTTATTTCTTGCATAAAAGGGACTCATTAAAAATATAATTTCCTTGAATGATCTATCTACTTTTGAGTAACCAGTATATTCTGATAACTGGGAAACAATGATGATATTGTGAGTGAATATATGGAGGTGCATAAGGCAAGACAAAAGGTTGCAAGACTAAAGAATAATGAGTTTTGATAATTCAGTGTACATGTAAATGGGGAGGCATGGGATTGTGGGTAAATGCAGATCCCAAGCAGAGGATGCAGGCAGTGTGTAGAAAATCACAGGGGTGGGTAAAAACCTTGCTAAATGAGAAGCTGAAAAATTCAGCTTGGTATGGCTCACAAAAGGAATTGATGGAATGGTAGAGAGATAAAAACTGGGAAGTGAGTAAGGGATCAGACTACAAAAGGATTTTTATGCCATGCTAAAACCATCAAAGACAATTTGGAGTATAACCATGAAGAAAAAGGAGGACATATTTTTCTGAAACAAGAGTTTAGACAGTATTATAGTCTACTATAGGTATAAAGGAATATTTTAAGTACTTCAGAGATGTGAAGGACTAGGTGTGGTGGCATATGCCAGTAATTTCAGCTGCTTGGAAGGCCCAGGCAGACTGGAAGGATACTGGTCCCAAACTGGACCAAGTAAAAATCAAGAATCCCTACATAAAACACAAACTGAGATGTGGGGAGAGGGAGGGAGGGAAGGAGGAAAAGAGACAGACAGACAGACAGACTATATATGCATTGCTAGGGAAAAACAACAAGAAGAATCTTGCGATTATAAAATCTCTTTAGCTGTATTTACTTGCTGTTTTTCCCCAGGGTATTTGACAGTAGAATGGAGTTGGATCATTAACTGGAAATACTCTTGCAGCATGTATTATTCTAGTCTTACTCTTTCTTAGACTGAAATAAGTATATCCACATTTTCTGTAGAGTCATACCTTATATAGTTATTTTCACCTTTTGCTTGAGCAATTCTAGCTAAGATATCCGACGTTTGCCACAGTTAACCATCACAGTTCTTTACAACATATACTTTGTCAGTAAATACCTCATTTTTTAAAACATTTATTTTTTTTAGCAGTTGCCTAATATAATCTAGTTAGTGGAAAGAGTTAAACTCTAGCACATCTCTCTGCATTTTCTAGCAGTGATTTCCAAACACAACTTCTTCCACTCCCACAGCTTACATTATCCCTGGAGTTGAAATGACTGCAAAACTATCAGAATCATTTATTGTAATCTTACAAAATGAGTCTCACAACTTAATTTCTCAGTAAGACCTTTGATGGTGAGTCATTACCCAAATGGGCTTTTTTGTTCTGTTCTCCATTACTTCATGACTACATACGTCCTTTTCTTTGTGTCTGTTCCTTTTGTGTATTTATGATTCTTATGAGGGAGGGCAAAAGTTCTCACCATGAAAGAAATGTCATTTTATTCACGTATGCACCCTCACCCTTCATACATTTCTGTCTTCTCTTAGAAATATTCATTTCTCATTGGGCACGCTTCTAGTTGTACTCAGCATATTCCTCTTGTGTAAGTTGGTTTTAAGCTTGCTTCATTGTATTTACTCTCGAAATATATGAAGTCTTTTTAGAAGAGCTACAAAAAACACTGTTTCCTTAGTTATCTTCCCTTATCTCTTCCTCCTGTAAAATGTGTTAAATAGAGTGTCTTTCATGTAATAATTTGACAAATCTGGTCACAATATTATCTTCTAAATGAGAGCTGTAGTTGAATAAAACACTGGACTTGAAATCTATAGCTTCTTGTTCCTTTTCTTGTATTTTTTAATATGAAGAATATGACCTATCATCCCTATCTCACATGACTGTCTTAGAAATGAAGCAATACTATGTTTGAACATGATTTGAACCCTTAAGAAAATGCCCTCAGTATGAAGTTATGATCCAAAAATTTTATGGTAGTCAGATATTATCAAGAAGATTGAATGGCTTAATGAATGGTTTTCATTCAGGTACTGTTAAGATACTGTGTGAGAAAGTTAAAATGATAGGCTATGCATGGCATTTTACAGAAGGAACATGGTTTGCTGTAGGAAGTAATGAAATGAAATGATTAATTTAGGTTACTGTAAGTAATTTAGTGTGGTGAGAGAATAGCATGTCTGAGGAGGAGTATCAGGAGACAGAAAATGTGAATGTCCTGGAATGTTTAATTAAAAGCTATAGAGAGCTATTTAAAGATTTAGGGAAGTGACAATATTTGCATTGCCACAGTTTATTCTGTTTTATTGGCACAGATAGATGTGGGGAAGGCAAATAGGTAAGGAAATCTCTTGAGGTCATTGCATTTAATCCAAATCAGAACTCAGAGCTTGAAGTTTAGGAATCTAGATGGATGCAAAGGAGATGGGAGGTAGATAGATCTGTAGGTAGGTAGGTAGGTAAGTAGGTAGGTGGTAGATAATAAATAAGTAAATAAATAAATGCAAAAAGATCTCAGTGATATGAAAATCTATAATCTAAGGTCCGATTAAATGTTAGTGGAAGAAATCCATTTACCAAAAGACAAAAAAATTATAATTTAGGACATCTGACTTTTAAATGTATTGTTATTATAAAGATGATACATAGAAGAGTTACAGTTACATAGGTCTAGCAATTAGTACATTTCCTTTTGCATGGTGTCATGTCATCTCTCATGCTCTCCCAGTTTTTCCTTCCCTTCCCATCCCACCCACAAGTTGTGCAGTTCATTTTCAATGTTTTTTCTAGTGTGTGCCACTGCTGAACCTTTTTACCCTTTGTCCTTTCATTTCTGAGCTTCTGACTTTCAGATGGGTTATTTTTACCATTATTCACTGAGACCAAATGGAAAGGAAAGATGGTAATTTTGGAAGTACTTACGCTGTCTCCAGGTGAAAATGTTTTATGGTAGATTAAAGAAAAAGTGGAACTTGTTTGTATGCTAATAACTGAAATCTTGGATCTGGATCACCTTGTCAAAGCTGAGAGGCAGGTCTGATTTTTTGAATTGAACCCTTCAGAAAGGTACAATTCCCTGAGACTAGCATGTACCTAGAGTCCTTTGAGCCTTTGATGGAGACCTTACGGTTGTTGGAGACCTTAGGGTTTTTTCAAACCATAATTTTAAATTATGAGTTCCTTCCCATTTCTATTCAAGTTATTGGCCTTAATTTGTTATGTTCATTCTGCCTTATTTTCTCCATCCTTAACATTGCCCACACAGCACTGTAGTGGCTTCTTCATTTACTCTTCAAGTTTCTCTGTATTTGTTGCCTAGTTTTTGTTGTTCTTGGTGTTTTGTTAGTCCTGGTGCTTGAACTCAGAACCTGAGCACTATCCTTGGCTTTCTCAAGGCTGGAGCTCTACCACTTGAGCCACAGCACCACTTCCAACTTTATGTATATGGTACCAAGGGATTGAACCGGGATCTTCCTGTGTGCTAGGCAAGCACTCTACCTCTAGGCCAAACTCCCAGCTGTATTGTATTGCCTAGTTTTGAAGGTGTTATGGTTAAGGAGCCTTCTTTTCATGAGGAGTTTAAGTGGGGTGGGGACATAGGCTCTAGGGGCAGAATGACTTCTGCAGCACTTCAAGGGCTATTCCATATAGCAACTTCCATGAGTACTGCATTAGTAATCGACCTTCCTATGTAGGTCCTTTTAAAATTCAAAGACTTTAATGCCTATGATTTGTAGGCATATTCAAGATACTTTTATGAATGTACTTAGAAAGGAGAGAAATATGCTGAATTGGTTTTCACAAATATTTAAAAAGGCTTCAACTAAAAAGTCAAAGTAGCCTGGTTTAAGATTATGAAAAGTCTGCCTTTTCTTATAAGACTCCTAATCATAACTTGTATATATTTTTTTATTTTACTAATAGCCATTCATTTGGTCTTCGAGAATCAGCCTCTGTTTCTTAATAATCTTTTAATAGTTATTTAAGGATACTTACAATTGTCTGGCAACCTGTATTACTTTATAGGTAAATGTACATTTTGAGATGCAGTACAATGCCAGTGCAAAAAGTATATTTGAAGTGAAATTAAAACTTAATAGCTATTTAATTGGACTGTGATGTTTCCATGATAGAATAGCATTTTGTTAATTTGTTATGACAAATGAAAGAAGCTAATCCCTAGATATTTACATTCTAAATCTATATAGAAATTCACATGCTATCATATGTTCTCAGATTTATTTGTATTTTAGGAAAGCTGTTCTCAAAATTCCTTTAATTCTAATCTGTGTAAAGTCTGATTGGAATGCAAGAATTTGCATTGTTTTGTTTTTCCCTTGCTTCTGACATTAGGCCCTGATATTCAGTCATTCTTTCAGTTACAGGCAGGATGAGGCATACATGGGTGATTTGCAATTAACTGCTCGCCTTCACATACACAAATGCCTTGGCTTCATCTAATTGTGATTGACGCCTTGTGCTGAATCTCAGTACCAGAAGGTGGTGGGGCTAGACCCCTGGGGAAGATTGACCCAGCATTCTCTGGTTATGTATCATCCAGTAGCAGTGGTCAGAAAAGAAAGGATTTTAAACTTGGCAAATTGAGTTCAGTGCTTTTTCACTTCTTGCTTAAAAAACAAAAGATTATAGATAATAGTTATCAGATTTTTATGAAGTACCTTAAGCACTTAGACTTTTAGTCTAAAATACAAAATAAAAACAAGACTGCAAGATTTGATTTTTATACTCAGATTCCAAGGTAGAAAAATGATCATGGGCCAGGAGTTTGGCCTAGTGGTTAAAGTGCCTGCCTAGCACGCATGAAGACCCGGGTTCGATTCCTTGGTACCACATACATAGAAAAAAGCCGGAAGTGGTGCTGAGGCTCAAGTGGTAGAGCTCTAGCCTTGAGAAAGTCTAAGGACAGTGCTCAGGCCCTGAGCTCAAGCCCAGGACTGGCAAAAAAAAAAAAAAAAAAAAAAAAAAAAAAAAGAAAAATGATCAGAACTCATGATGAGGAAAATATTTGACAGGGACTAGAGTTGTGCTTAGATATAGAATGTATGCCTTGCGTTCAAGAAGCACTGCCTATGGTTCCCAGTGTAGCCAAAACAAGAATATTTTACATAGTAGATGAATATATATATATTTATATAATCACATATACATATGCCTATATTATTCCAAACTTTGCCAACAGTGAAATATATATTTCTTTTATTATTTCTAGATATACAATATTTTATTTCCTTCTCAATATTTCCATAATCATTCCAGGTATTTCTATTACATTTTATTATAGTAGATCATTCTTCCAATTGATACATAAAGAAGCTTGATTTTTTTTTTTTTAGGCTATGTAAGGGAAGAAGTTATGGACCTGTTGAATTTCTGTGTCAGTTTAATAGAAGTTTGAATCCTATAGGTTTTTCTGTTTGCTACTTCCTTTCTTCCCTGATGGTAATTAGAATTAGTTGTAGGAAAAACAGTCAACATATGGAACTACATAATCTCAAGTTGTCCCCCATCCATGCTATAAAAAGTGATACGAAGTAAAGTTTTTTGTTCATTATAATTGCCATTTTAAAAGTTCTATTCACATTATAGGGGGCCATATATATATATATATAAATAGATATATAAATAGATATATAAATAATGTAAATATAAAATAAATATATATAAAATAACATGGGATTGTAATTCTAACCCAAAAGGATATAGGAAAAAAATTCCTGTTCTGAATAAATAGGGCTGAAGTTAGCATTGTGAGTGAGTTGGTCTGCAGTGATCGATTCACACACACACACACACACACACACACACACACACACACAAAATTCCTTGATAGTCTGATGATAGATAAAATAATATTGTAGTGCTTTTTTGCAGATTAGAATTCAAGATAAAAACAGCTTACGTAGAAGGTAATTTTTACTAAACATGCTTTCTTGAATATATATATTGAAGCTAATGTCTATTATGGATAAGGGATTTTTATAATTCCTCACATATTAAGTTATCAGCGTTAGTGTTGAAGATTTTTAAACTCTTCATATTATTTTTTACAGATACGGAAACAAGCGAGAAAATGCAAGGAAGTGGAATTCTTCAATTGTTTGCGAGTTTGTTGACTCCACAGTCCTCCTGCCCAGCCAAAGTAGCTAACGTCATAGCAGAAGTAGCCAAAAATGGTGAGGTTTTCCTCAAGAACTTTTCTGCTGGGGACATCTTCAGTCTTACACCCTACTTGTCAGTATGTTTTATTATGTTTTTAATTTTATAGATTAGACATTTTTTCAATTTCTCTTTTCTTTAACCTTTTTTACTCACACGTAAATTGTTTTAAATGCTATAGGCATTTTATTCATGCATACATTTCCCATTTACTGTTCCCATTCCTTCCTTAGGGGATTAAGGCAAAGCACTGACAGTCTTGATCTCTTTTTATCACTGACTAGTTTTGGTAGAGGATCCTTGAGCTTCTCACCAACTCATTCATCTTCATTGTCACAAGACAGATTATCTTTTCGAATACATGTTGCTTTGTGTTGTACCCAGATAGACTCACCTTATCCTGTCTTTTCTATCCTTCTGACAGTAGTCTTAGAGATCAACAGTGCAGTTGAAACCAGTGTTGTTTTCCATATTCACTTTCATGAAAAACATATTTCTTAAATTCACATGTAAAAATACTTACGAAGAGGGGCCAGGAGTTTGGCCTAGTGGTAAGAGTGCCTGCCTAGCATGCATGAAGACCTGCATTTGATTCCTTGGTACCAGATACACAGAAAAAGTCAGAAGTGGTGCTGTGGCTCAAGTGGCAAAGCTCTAGCCTGGAGAAAGCCTAAAGACAGTTCTCGGGCCCTGAGTTCAAACCCCAGGACTGGCAAAAAAAAAAATAGTAGGAGGTCTCCTTAATCTTAGAAGTTTTTAGTTACAGAAAGTTTCAGTGAAATCATTTACTTAGGAGTAGCTGTATCATGGTTAGATGAAAGAGTTATATCAGAATTGATAGCCTTAATGACAGCGTTGTGTGATTTATTTTTAAATGAAAGGGAGAAAATGGTAAGGCATAAAGTTCCTTGAAAAAAGTTATTTTTAGTAGGATGAATTATACCTGAAGGTTAGCTCTTTGTTGCCTAACTGTATCGACCAGAATATATTAATGATTGTGATGTCTAATAGATTGGTGATTGGAGAACATTAACCAATTATATATCTTCAGTTATTCTTAAATTTTGTCCTGGTCCATCATGAGGCACTGTTTTTCTTAAAAAAGAATGTGTTTTTCTTATAAGCAACTATGGGAATATTATTGGGAATTAGTAAGTAGAGAACAGTGAGTTATAAAGATAACGGGAAAAATAAGTTTCAGATAAAGAGAGGTTAACTTCTGGAGCTTTAATACATGTGAAACACAAAGTGGATTTTATTTAAAAAAAAAAAGACTGAAGAAGAACAGTTTGTGATTCTATGAGATTTTACCAACTTTAAAAAAAAACTATACTCACTGGAATAGCTTTTAAAGATTTTACTTTGGCTCTTTAGAGAACATATAGTGAAAACTAGGCAATTTGATGGCTTTGTTTATAACTATATTACTTTAATTATCAGGCTCATACAAAGAAATTGCCATCATTACATACTGCTTCTAAAGCACATCTAGTCACACTTAAGAGGCTGGTGATAAATTAGTTGTAATGAAAGTTAATTAAAAATTCCTTTGGTTTATAACAGACTATCAGTAAAGAAAAAAAAACGACTCTGCTCGTTTTTGTCTGCCTTTTTCATGATGTACATGCACTAGGGTTCTAAATAGGGTATTTTTAAACAATATACATGTGTGTGTATATTTATATATACTCTTCAAATATTAAGCATGTTAACAGTATTTATGAAGTGAGGTGCATTATATAAATTGTGAGTCTTAGGTTTTTACTTTAATATCTCTTATTTTCAGAATTTATGCGAATTCCCTGTGTGGATGCTGGATTGATTTCGCCACTGGTACAGCTGTTAAATAGCAAAGACCAGGAAGTTCTGCTTCAAACGGGCAGGGCTCTGGGAAACATATGCTATGATAGCCGTAAGTGTTGCCCTGTCAGTGATATGTGTAAAAATGCAACAGGATTCATCTTTTCAAATTAATTTTGCTTTGCTGTTAAGACAAGACTTTGCTAGGCTAAAAGCTTTCCTCAGACCAGTGTGATTCCGCTCTTATTCAACAGTCAGTAGAAATTTGGACCATATTTTCTGAACTGAGAAGTTACAGGGAATGCATTTTCTCTTTCTCTCCTATCACACTAAGTAAATTGCAGAATATTTTAGGCTTTTCAAGGAAGCCAAAATGTATCTGTATCTTTTCCAGTTAGGTTTATTGAAGTATCATTATAGGATGAAAATACGTATGGACAGCTTTAAAAAGTTTCTAAGCCTGTCCAGATACGTTTTCCTTAGCTGCCACCATACAACCATTCATAAGAATTCAACCACTGTGTTCTCCAAAGCTAGATTGGCCCACTGCGTTTGCATTGACTCCATTTCTATTTGTTATATGTCATTGTCATCCTTACCACCTTCTATAACACACTGTGCTAGACGAAGAAAGCAGGAATCTGGGGAGAGGGGTTTACTGAAAATTAGTTACTATTCCTTCTTATCCTTTCTATGTGTAAACAAAATATTGAGTGTATTCTTTCCTTTGGGTGGGGGGAGTGTTATCGTTGGAACTGAAAGCCTTGTGCATGCTGGGCCTGCCCTGTATAGAGCAACATGCCCAGCTCCTTCGGCTCTTTGTTATTTTTTTTTCCCAGTAGTGTCCCACTTTTTTTTTTGCCTGGGCACAGTCCTCCTATTTACACTTCCAACAAAGCTAAGGTGACAGGTCTAGGATGAGCCACTGTACGATTTAAATGAGGGTCTTGTGAACTTGTTGCCTGGGCTGGTCTTATACTGCAATCTTCTCCGTCACTCTCCTGAGTAGCTTAGATTATAGATGTGAGCCACTGTTCTGGGCTTGAGTCTCTTCAATTAAACTTGTCCTGATTTCCCTTAGATTTTTTTTTTTCTGAGCCCAGATCACTTATTGATCATTTACCTTGAAAGCCTCCTAGACATTTAGTTGTGTTTCTTAAAAGAAAATATGTGGGCCTTTCTATGTCAAGCAGCTCTTCAAAAAGTGATTTGTATCTATGAACTGTAGTAAATAAGAGTGCCCATGAATTTATGATAGAAAAAAGAAATGGGAGAATAAACTGCTATCAGTTGTAACAGTTCTGTAGCTGTGGACATCTGTCTAGCAAGACTCATTTGTTCTGGATTCCTTTAGGTTTGTGCCTTAAGCGATGACTGCCTGATTTAAGATAGTAGTAACACATGGGAGAACATCCATTTTTCAGTCCCCTTAATGCCTGTTGTCTTTTCTTACCTGCTCATCTTAGAGCATTAACTTTATTTATAAAATGCTAGTGCTTATAGGCTTTTGCATTTCATATTTATGACTTTATTAAATTCCATAGCTTGTCAAAACAGGTCTGAAACTTTCAATGTGTATTTATCACTACTGTTAGCAATACATATTTGCAAAGATCTCTGCACAGTTGATGATCTGTACATACTTGGAAAGTGTTGATTATTTTGGTTTTTTTTATCTTTCTGTATTTGTTACTGAAATGTAAGACTACCGAAAGTATTGTTTATTCCTGTTCATCTTGGTTATTTTTAAATTTCACATTATTTAAATATGGGGAATATTACATGATTTGAGTCCTTTTGTCTTAAGACTTTGATTTACTGTTGGCAAAGTAGAGTTAAAGCACTGAGCTATCACTGCTAGTATTCTCGTGGGGAGAGAGTAATTTTTTTTTCCTGTATATACTAAGGAACCCTAAAGTTAGTAATGTAAATGTTCAGTTGCTTAATTTGTAACCTTGTCTGTTATTATAGCATTTATTGTCTCTCTTAATCTTCTGAGATATGCAGTATAAAGTTTTGTGGCTATAATTTAGGCCATGAAAATATATTTTTTGTTTCATTTAATTATAAATATTTGCAGCTACTTTTTCCTCATTTAGTTCAATAAAAAAGTATATTTAAATGAATAATTAGACATAGCAAAAACAAGTCCTTTTTTATTCTTTTGAACTTTAGGGGAAATGAAGTTGCAGTATTAGAAGTGAATTAAATATAAAAATTTATTAGTATAAATAATGGTATAAAAATGTTATACAGTTTTATGCATATCATCTGTTATACTACATGCTTTTTTACCTCTTTATTTTAAATTAAATTTCTATGATTGCTGCAGAATTATGACAAGAAAACTATTGAGCCTCTGAATTTCAAGAATGATTTAAGAGTCTATAAATGTAGTGCTGTATGGTTACTTGTGAATTTGCTTGAAATACTTTTCTTATTATTTAGTGATTGTTAGCAGTTTTAAGATATCTACAAGTTAAGTTTCTTTACCTTTTTATGTTTTTAATGGCTTTGATTTTGATTAGTTCATCAAGTAAGCAGTGCTTATTGTTTAAAGAATAGAAAGCTACCTATGACAGTCTTCAAATGTGTGGAGCTTCCTTCTTCCAGACAAATTATGTATTCCAAAATTTATGTTTATGCTTTATTCAACTTAATCAGTAATCAATTGACTTAGATTTTATTAATGTACTCCAAATGGATAATTTTAGTTGTTAGTTTTTATTCAGGAAGAGGGTTAGGCTTGCAATAGCCATTAAAAGTAGTGGATATAGAAATACCACAAGTGACCCACGACTGGAGAAAAATGAGAGATATATCTGTGTGCTGTTAGACATTCTCAAGCATATCTCACCTAGCAGTTTACTTGAAAGCAGGAAAGTTCCCTCAGTAAAATTCGCAGATCTTTAGGGAAGAAGTGGGTCAGATTTCAGTGTGAATGTCCTCAGCAGTTCCCATTTTAGGAGTTCTTCCTAATGAAGAGGCAGTGGTCTTATATAATCCTACCATCAAATCACAGACTGACATAACTAGTAAATGGGACAAAATAAGCCTGTGTTGCTTATCAACTCTTTGAATCACAGTTTCCTTCTTGCTTATGGAGATGAAAGAATCACTAGCTGGGTATGTTCTCTGTCTCAAATTGTCTTGGCCTATTTTTTTTTTGAAACGTTCTTTAGACGCTACATTTTATGGGTTCCTCTTTGTAAGCATCCAGACTTGATAATAACCATCATTTTGAAACTCTTTTTGCCCTTTAACTTTGCCAAAATAACTTTTTATGGACAAGTAGGACATTTTTCAGATCAAAATAGAAAAAATTGCATTTTAGTGCAGAAGGAAGTCAGTAAAGCCGTGTATGTAATGGAATGTGTGCAAGAATATCATTTAAAACAGAGAATTAGTGGTATGTATTAGAAATGCATAATCTGGCCTGTTAAGTTGTATATATCTCTCAAAGGTGGAGGAAAAAGGAGCTGTTCTCTCCTTATCTAGCCATTTGCCTTACATTTCCCCTTTTACCAGGGGTTTTGCTTATACAACAGTGCACAATTTAAATAGCCTATATTCTTAAATGGCCTTAGAGTTTTGAAAAGCTTTGTGTGAGTTTACTGTCCTATACTTAGGATGCCAAGGGAAATATTCCTGACCAGAGACTGTGGATATGACTAGTTCAAGTATTTGTCTCTTATACAAAGAGCAAGGTTAGTACATAAATGAACTGGATATATTTTTACACTAACTATGCCTCTACAAAAATAAACTAATGCTTGTTTCTATTTCCTATTATTGGAAAGATAGGCACATTTAAGAAGTTTATAAGATACACCATCTCACATGGCATGAAAAAGAAAATTATATTCTTGCTCACCAAGTGAATATTCAAACAAATTTAGTAATCAGGCTTGTCAAAGCCAATGTTTATGGAGTAAATACTTCTAAAATAAATATTGTGTATTTAATTTACTTCAAGTATAAACAGAAAGGAAGCTGAAATATAAGTATGTTCCAATTTGTATATTACTGTTTATTCACACTATATTCTCTTTGTATAAAAAATGGACCCATAGTTCTGACTACAGAGGCTGAAAAATAACAGTAATACAATATTTTATAACATCAGATGCATTTGTAGTAGTGCAGTAAAGGCTGCTTTGAAATTGCCTTAAATGACCAAAATATATTTGCAGTGGTTGTTTTCAACAGGAAGATGTTTGTTTCAGTGACATAAATTAGTTTTTTGTTTGTTTGTTTTAGGGTTTTTTTTTCTTTTGGCCAGTCCTGGAACTTGAACTTAGAATATAGGCACTGTCCTTGGGCTTTTTCAAGGCTAGCACTCTTATCACTTGAGCCACAGCACCAATTCTGGCCTTTTCTGTATGTGGCATTGAGGAATTGAACCCAAGACTTCATGCATGCTAGGCAAGCACTCTAGGCCACATTTCAGGCCCCATCTCCTATTCTTTTAAATATTTTAATTTTCCTAATTTTGTTTTTGTAATCCACTTGAAGTACTGAGAATATTAGCCTCTCATAATTAAATATATCCCTTTTATAATTTGGGAGCATTTCATTTGTCTCAAAGGGCAGATGAAAAATAAAACTAAAGTGAAAAATTCATATTTTCCCCCATATAGAGAAGACAGTGTTTGAAATTTATTTTTAAATTATTATTAAATTCTAAATCATAACTGTATTTACATGTGTCCATAAATACTCTAGCGTAGTTCTTTTAAGTGCCATTTGCTAGGAAAACAGATTTAAGCTGGATGCTGGTGGCTCACACCTGTAATCCTAACTACTCAGGAGGCTGAGATCTGAGGATCTCAGTTCAAAGCCATCCCAGACACAACAAAAGTCTGGGAGACTCCAATTTACCACCACAAAACCAGAAGTAGTACTGTGGCTCAAGTGGTAGAATGCTACCCTTGAGATGAAGAGCTCAGCAACACCACCCAGGCCCAGAGTTCAAGCCTCATGACTGACAAAAACAAAACCTATCAGTTTAAAATATTTGGAATAGAATTTAATTTAATTATTGTCTGATGACATAGCCAGCCTCCTCCAAGTGTTGGGAATGCCTTACCATTGAACCACATACCCACCCTAACAGATATAATTTGATCCTAAGTGATTTTGTCAACAAATGAGAGCCAAAAATAATTTACATTGTTAGCTTAATGCTATTTAACAGTAATTTGGGATGATTTTATGGAAATAATATACTTTGATAAATATATAGTCTTGCTAATAAACAAATTTAGACACATGAAAGTATAGGTAGTAGAGAAATATGGTATTTCTCCAGTAAATGTATTGTTATTTGTGCACCTTCTACCACATAAAAGATTTATTTATGTTTTTGGCAGTCTTGGGGCTTGAGCTCTGGGCTTGAGCCTATTTGTGCTCAAGGCTAGCATTCTTACAGTGCTACTTCTGGCCTTTTCTGTGTAGTTTATTGGGGATAAGAGTCTCACAGACTTTTTCTACTCGGGCTGGCTTCTAACTGTGATCCTCAATTTTTAGTGTCCTGAGTACCTATGATTACAGATGTGAGCCACCTGTGCCTGGTTCATAAAAGATTTTTTTTTTAAGTAGAGTTATCAAAGAGTTTGAACCAATGGAATCCATTGCTGCAGAAAAATTAATACTGATTTCAGCCGGCAGTTTTAATGTATCTATCAAATGTTGCACCATGACCTTATTTGAATTTGCATGTACGTTGTTGGAAAATGAAAGACTTTATTTTTTTCCTCTTCTGATCTAGTATTACACCTGTACGTATACAAACACTTGGAAATTTTCCTGCATAAAAGCAGCATTTAAGCTGGAATATAATATCACAAAATTACAAGTTTTATGCTTCCTTTTTGATGTATGAGTATTTAATGATCATGGTTGCTTTTCCTCATGACTCATATTTATAACTTCATTTATGTAATATTTATAGCTTTCTCTTTTAAATCCAGTTTGAGGGATATTTTTCCCTGTACCTGGAACCTGAAGAAAAAAAAAATTGCTTTTGAATCATCTCATAAAAGATGTTGATGGGTTCTTTTTTGTTTTTTCCATTTGAAAGCCTAAAACATGTTTAAGTACGTCTTTGGATACATAAAAACTCACTAGTTAGGCCAAAGGATAGGAGAAACATATGCATCAGAATTTATTTTCTTTCCTAATAGAATTCATAAATATCTTTTGATGCTATTGTTTAATATTGTACATAGGTATATCAATTTACCATTTACCCTGCTCCAGAAAAATATTTTGTACTTGACAAAAGTAAATAGCATATTTGGGGAATAGGAGAAATTGCATAATATACATGATTTACAAAATTGATACTACTCATAGTATTTTTTTTTATCCATACCATGGATATTCATTAGTGGCAATGAGTAAAAACCCGAAAACCATCACTGTTGTGCCTTTCTGCTCTTGAGTGTATAGATCAAATAATTTAATCCACAAATATTGATTGAACCCACTATGTTCAGGGCATTCTGCCAGATCATAAGGATCTTAGAAGTAAATAAAAGCAAAAAGTCTATTTGTGGAGCCCATATGGGAGATAATAGGTAATCAACCAGTAAATATTACAAAGATACATCTGCAAATTGTGATCATTAGTATCAAGGGAATAATTAATAAAGTGATGTAACGGAGACTGTCAGAGCAGTCTCTGAGGCTGTTACTTGAACTGTGAGAAAGAATGAGCTAGCTATTTATATACAAAAGGGGAAGAATATTCCTTGTGGATATATAAAAACAGTCTCAAAGCTGAGAGGAGAATCTGTTTAGCCAGTTGACATCTCAATTCCTTGAGCCATGGGGCAAACAGGAGGCGTTTTCTTTGTGTCTTAGCCATCCGTGCATGCCTGCACCGTAAGGCATCTTCTCCATGTGCTTGTTTCTCTCCCGGTGCTAGATTACCAGTGATGGTTATCATTGAATATTTGAATCAAATCATAAGATAGAAACAGGAACAATGGAGCATCAGTGGTTCATGCTTATAATCCAAGCTACTCAGGAGGCCAAGATCTGAGGATCTCTGATCAAAGCCAGCACAGACAGGAAAGTCTGAGACTTTCATCTCTAAGTAACCACCAAAAAGTTGGAAGTGAAGCTGTGGCTTATGTGATAGGGCATTACTCTTGAGCAAAAAAAAAACTTAGAGACAGCTCCAAGACCTGAGCTCAAGTGCAAGAACTTGGGGACACACACGCACAATAGAAACACAAACAGACTACAATGACCAGAAAATACAAGTTCATATAGAAGTCAAGTAAGTGTTCCATCAAAGGTAAGAAGAGCTAAGTGTTTGAAGGGGGAAAAAGGAGTAGGAGGAGGATTTGGTAAAGTAAGCTGAGGTAGGTGTTAGCAGTGTAAGGTTGTTCCTGGTCTCTTCTGTTTCCCCTGAGGAAGTGAGTGGGTGTATGCTTCTTTCTATGCAGAGGCTGAGAGGAGGAGAGAGCTTGGGCAAGTCATCATAATAATACAACAATGCTGCATATGAAAGATTGTACATTGCAGCTAAGGGTTTGTTCATGCTTTTAGGTCCATGATTTTTACAGTTAAGAAAATATCACATAATTGCTTCATTCTTGTTTTTGATTCTAAATTTTTTTTTTAAATTAAAACTCATTCTCTAGGAGTTTGGAAACTTCTTGTTCTCAAAACAGATCTCAGTGAATGGCTTTATGACTTTCATTGAATTTTGGTAGACTGATTTCTTTTTTTGAGACAGGCTATTGGAACAATAATGTGTTAAATGTGAAATCTGGCTCTCGTGTAGTGTGAAGAATGATCAGACTTGTTGTAGGAGCTACTTTTTTTTTTTCCAGTCCTGGGGCTTGAACTCAGGGTCTGAACACTGACTGTCCTTAGGCTTTCTCAAGGTTGGCTCTCTACCCTTGAGCCACAGCACCGCTTCCAGCTTTTTCTGCATATGTGGTACTGAGAAATCAAACCCAGGGCTTTGTGCATGCTAGGCCAGCACTCTACCACTAGGCCACACACCCATCCAGGGAGCTATTTTTGTGACAGATTCATCACTGAAGAATATAGAGTTGGTGATTGTGCTTTTTCCAGTGGCTGGATGCCTTGTAATTTTAGGAAATTAAGATGTAAATTCCATTCCCATAGATGTCTTATAGGATGTCTCTCAGAATGTCTTACATGTAATGTTACTTCTTAGGAAAATGCCTAAATGTGAAATGTTTTTGCATATTTGACTTTATGATGCATTTTACTGAAATTGTTTTTAAATGATCAATAATGTTTATTTAAATAATACAACATAAGCCTTTAAAATTCAGGTTAGCTATTCTTTTAGATTTTTTTTAAGTCTTAAGCATGCAGTTTATGTATTGATAGCCTTGATTTCCTCAACAGTTAAAATCAAATACTTTGTAAGTTCTGCAAATTTCAGGTTGAGGTAAACTATACTAATTCATATTATTGAGTGCTTGAATCGTCAGATTGGTAATCCTAATTTGGTAATCAGTTTTCTATGTCGTTCACCTGCATAGTGACCAGTAAGTAATCTAGGTGGTTTACATTTTTTATGGGAAGTAAAACTTGAGAAATTGGATTTCTGGGGTTTTGTTTGTTTTCTGGAGACATTCTCAGGTATCCCCTAAATCTCACTGTCATTCTGCCTCAACCAGTGTGCCAGAATTGCAGATGAAGTCAGCTTAAATCATTGCTTTTCTTGTCTGATGTGTAGTAGGGCAGTATAATTTTCTGTGAACCTATTAGCTGAGTAACATCGGGTACGGTTGTTCATATGTGTAACAATATAGTCCAACTAAATGGGCAAAACTCTTACTTAATTTTAGGGTGAATTCCTTAAATTTTTCCAAACTTGTAAGTTCAATATGTGTATACTGTAAGAAAGGATGTATAGTAACTTTGCGTTGTCTAAAATGTGATTGAGCCTCACTTGAAAATCATGATTCTAGAAAAGCTTTTTTTAAATTTATTACCTTTACTACTCAGCTCCTTTGTGTGCTGTTTCTTATGCTCGTTCTATTGCTGAACTATCTACTAGGACATCCAGTCACCAAGTTTGGCTAATGAGCAATTGAAATGTAGCTGGCTTAAAAAGAGAAGTAAGTAACTCAGGTTAAAATATACTTGGATTTTTCAGGTTTTATTATGGGGAACATAAATAGTTCACTAATAATTTATATATCGATTGCATGTTATAATGGTAGTTTTGACATATTGGATTGAATAGAATATTACTAAAATTAATTTTAATGTATTTTTCACTTTTTAATGGGGCTTCTAATGACATTAAATCACACGTGGTTTTACATTGTAGCAATCATCTCTTTTGGATAGCACAATTCTGTAGACTATCTTATTTTATATAAGGAGTTTTATGTTCTAAAGGCTATGTGCCAGTGATTGTACATAGAGATTCTCTTCTTGAATACTTGTTTGTTAAACATGACATTTGAAATATGATGTAAAAATCAATGTTAATAAAATATAAAAAAGAAAGACGTTCTTACCTTTCTTCCCATTTCTATATTCAAAGAACAGAAAGTATTCAAAAGCATTTCATACATCGCATCAGTAAAGTAACACTTTTTCTGTGCATTGTACATGATAGTATGTTGACCATCATTTGACCACTGGTTGTGATTTGAAAGACATTGGTAAGGTAGAAGAAAATAATAAGAAAAAATAAAGCATAAATCAAGAATGAAAGAAAAAAAAGGACTATAATAAAAAATTGCTTAAGACTACAGTACTAATATTTAGTTGTTACATATTGTGACCTAGAACTAGGTTTAGTCATGTATAGTTTTCTTGGATAATAGCTGACTTTGGAAATATACTCTAATTAAGTAGTTTCCAAGATGAGGAATGCTTAGTTCCAGTTTCTTTCTTACACTAAACTGCCATCTGTTAAAGGAGAGAGGATGAAACTTTCACATCATAAACAAGGACTCTGAAAAGTTCTTTAAGCTCTGATGTGACTTTTTTCCTCTTAAAACACAATTGTCTCTTCATCCCCCATTATACCCCCATTTCCATGTTTGTTTGTATTATTTTGTGTTTTTTTTTCCCCACATAGACAGCCTTAGTACCCATCTTAGTATTATTTTCTACTTATTTACTAAGGAATTTAAAAAACACTGTTATGTTTTGTATTTAAAATTCTTTTTTTTGTTTTATTTTTAATTTAACTCTTTGTTTTACAGATGAGGGCAGGAGTGCAGTTGACCAAGCAGGTGGTGCACAGGTTGTAGTTGACCATTTAAGGTCACTGTGCAGTATAACAGATCCCGACAATGAGAAGCTCTTGACTGTCTTTTGTGGCATGCTGATGAACTATAGCAATGAGAATGGTAAACAAACCCACAACCTTGCTTTATCTCTGGGGGAAAAACTTAAAATAATCTTTACTACAGTACACAACAAATATTTGAAAAATGAGCAATAATTTATATTAATATAAAATAAATAGTTAACTTACAGTATTTTACAGTTACACAGTGGTCTACTTTACTGAAAGGGATTGGTCTTTGAAGAGTTGCCCATATCAATTAGTACCAACCTAAAATCAAAACCGTATGATGTGGCTTACGTTTTCTTGCTATAAACATTGTAGAAATAAATAACAGTGAAGTAACTTCATGTTTATTATTTTCTATTAATAAATACCAGGAATTGTCTTAAACATTGATTTAGAAGAAAATCGCTTTATTTTATTGATTTGAGAAAAATTTAAATACCTTTAATAAAATCTGGCTTTACTAAAATAATGTTAAGAGTAATTGAAGAAATGGGTAAGGTCTTTTAATTAGTTTCTGTTTTTTAGAACCCAGAAACATATTGAAAACCTGTCAACAAATGACATCAACAATTTTCAGATGGCCTATATCTTAAGTTTAATGGGGAGAAAAAAATAAGATTTCATCTGAATACATATGTGACAAAATTCTAATTGTTATCTTATATAAAAATTGTGTAAAACAAAATACTTGAATTGCATGTGTTTTGCACATATAACACTAATAAGACCTTTCTGTGATTTGTTTCAAGTGGCATTATTTTTAATTAGCATATATTAGTTAACAGGGGAGGGGTTCATGACATTTCTAGGCATATTTACAGTATATTTCAATCAATCTACTCTTCCCTTTATCATCCTTCCATCCTGAAACAATTCCCTCAGGTTTCATTGTTCTTTTCACTGTGACATTTTAATTTGTAGTCTTTTACAGACATTTGCATATTGAATGTGAAATATTGTTCCTTACTCTCTTGTGTTCTACAGACTCATGGCCTTTCTTGAATATTTTCTTTTCTCTTGTTGCATTCATGAGTCTTAAGGAACATTCTCAAGAAGTTAAAAGAAATAGGTAAACCTTAAAGAGGGACCTTGTACGATTGGCCGGTGATGTTCAGTGACAGTGAGTTATAGGGGCTGTGGAGATTTAAGAGCTCTGTTGAGAACGCTGCTCTTCTGTCATTACCTGCTTCAGTGAGGCAACTTGGTCAAATACTAATGGATGTTTTGAAGAAAAGATAGGGGGAAAGGAAGCTAATGAATCTAGCTTTTCTAATTTTCATTATTGTGCTGGTTCTGGGCTTGAACATAAGGCCTGGGCACTGTCCCTGAGTATTTTTGTTCAAGGCTAATGCTCTACCACTGGAGCAACAGCTCCATTTCCCAGCTTCTTCATGGGTAATTGGAGGTAAGAATCTTATGGACTTTCCCTGCCTGGACTGGCTTCAAACCTCAATCCTCAATACTCTGCTTTCTGAGTAGCCAAAATTATAGGTGTGAGTCACTGGTGCACAGCTAATTTTTTTTAAGTGTTGTATCCTATTTTCTTGTTTTAACACTGTACAAGCTAAACAGAAAGTGTCTTCAAGACTTATTCAATCCAAGGAACACCTGTTTTAAACCTAAATTTTAAATTTCTCTTAATATAAAAGAGTTCTTGTTGATATTTTCACTCTTCCATGAAACTTGAACTAAAAACATTGGGTAGTTAGTCTGGTCAATTACTTCTTTTTTCAGTGAATCCTTTTGGAAGAGAAAATAACCTAAATGTTAATAGGCAAATAAAAAATTGACAAATTGGGGCAAATCTAAAATGAATAGCTATTTCCTAAGCAATGGAAATTGACACATAGTACAAAGGAAGGGAGGGAAAAGGGAAGGAGGGGAGGAAGGGAGAGAAGGAGGGGAAGTTAATAAATATAATCCCAGCACTTGGCGTGCTGAAGCTAGAGATCTTAGCCCTGTGATTCTCAGGACTAGTCTGAACTATACAGATTTTAAGGTTATGCTGGACAACTTAGTAAGATCTAGCTTAAAAAAAAAATAGAAATAGGGGCCGGGAGTTTGGCCTAGTGATAGAGTGCTTGCCTAGCATGCACGAAGACCCGGGTTCAATTCCTCGGTACCATATGCATAGAAAAAAGCCAGAAATGGTGCTGAGGCTCAAGTGGTAGAGTTCTAACCTTGAGAAAGTCCAAGGACAGTGCTTAGGCCCTGAGCTCAAGCCCAGGACTGGCAAAAAAAAAAAATAGAAATATTAAGTTATTTTTAGAATGCCAAACAGTGAATTGTCATCTTCTTTCTCTGTTCCTTTTTCTCTGTTGTGAATACTTTGTGAAGTAATTCTTTTTCTTCTTAATGTTTTAACTTAGGTGTTGCTGGATCTGCTTTGCATTATTAAGCATCTTTGTTTTTTGTGTTCAATATTTTGTTACTCTTTAGCATTTGTATTTAGACTTAAATGTTAGATCATCTTTACTAACTTCAGATTGTTTGATATTGATTTTGTTCACCAGATGAATTGCTAAGATTTTATTTAAAAGATAATAGATATTTTTTTGAAAACTGGAGGCATTTTCTATTAGTATTGCTACATGAAATTTTTAATATATGAATTTATCATTAAATTTCAGTACACAAGCCTCTGTTCATTTGGGCATAGAATAATCAAAGATCGGCCGGGAGTTTGGCCTAGTGGTAGAGTGCTTGCCTGGCATGCACAAAGACCCGGGTTCGATTCCTCGGTACCACATGCATAGAAAAAAGCTGGAAGTGGTGCTGAGGCTCAAGTGGTAGAACTCTAGCCTTGAGAAAGTCCAAGGACAGTGCTCAGGCCCTGAGCTCAAGCCCAGAACTGGCAAAAAAAAAAAAAGAATATATGAAAGATGAAGGTACCCTCCTTCTGCCTTATTAGAAAACTCAACTGCTTCTGGGCCCAGTAATTTAAACAATTGCTACAGAAAGGGAACTTTTAAATAATTTTGTAAATATGCTGATGAGACAGTACGGAAACTGACGATGAGGTCTCACCCGTTTAGTTCCTCTGAAGAAAATATTTTTGTTTTTGTTTTTGTTTTTGTCCTAAGTGATTAGCACCATACTGAAGTTTTTGTTTTTTGTTTTACACTGAAGTTTAAGAGTACCTTGATTCAGAGACTTCCATTTATGTTTGAAACTCTGAGTGCTTTCATGTTTTTAAATTATTTGCTTTTTATTTTTGTCAGTATGGAAGTTTGAACCTAGGGCTTTAGGCTTTCTAGGCAGGCGCTCTAAATATGTGCTGAGCCACACATCTGGGTTTGCCTTTTGCTTGTTGGAAAAATATTTCCTTCATCAAATAATTGAGAAATAAATAAACTCTTCCAACTGTATTAGTTGTTATTCCTTACCCAAGTAGAGGGCATTAACAGAAAAGAGCATTGGAAACAAGGCATAATGACCAGAAATAAAGATACAGGTTTTCCAGAGCTTGGTAAGTTGCCTACATACATTTGGAAACTGTTGTGGGAGTAGGAGCAAACACATAATCTACAACAAAGCCTTTAGAGATCAGAATAAGAGCTCTTCAAGGAATTTCTTCATGGAGACTTATAAATATCCATAATTAAGCAATAAATACTAGTAGAAACCTGTGAGGGTTTAATTTTTATCTTTACAGTTGAAAGGAAAGAATACTCTGTTATAACTCCCTCCAAAATGTTTTATATGACAAGAAGCCATAAATATGCCACTAGGAAAAAATTGTTCCTTCCAAAATTAATAACATAATATGCAGTCTATGGCTTCTTTATCTGCTTTTACATATATACAAATATATCTAATAGCTATATGTTTATGTAAGTGATTTCTGTAAACAACACTAATATTTTTCTTTTATCTTAGTGTAACACTTAGTTTTGAAAGACTAATTTTTCTTCCATGTGGTTCCTGAGAATTTTCTAACATACCTTCATAATAATTCTATTACTTGCTGCATGGACTGTGGGCATAAGATATATCAATATGTGACCTCTTTCTAACCATAGTTTAGTTATCTTAGGAAATGTAGTTTCTAGTTTATGCTATTGAAGCTAGTAACTGAACCTAAGTTAAATTCATTTGTTTAAAATAGACCTGAAGCATTAAATATCATTGATTGGTGCCCATTGTTTTTCTATCAAATAATTGCATATTTCTAATCATGCTATCCATTTTTCCTGGTATGGTCTATCCAAGAATTTGTTTTATTTTTCTTCATACTTAAAAAGAGGAGGCATTAGCAGGAAATGATAGTGATTTTTAAAAGCCTGAACAGCACTTTCGTCTGAGGTGTGTGTTTATTCTTACATTTTGGTATTACTTTATTACTGGGCACAAAGATTATTTCCTAGATGTTAGATGTTTCGAAAAATGGTGTGTTGCAGGTGACTAAGAAAGTATTTCCAAAGTTTAATTACTGTTGATTCAAGCCATTGATGCTTCCATATTTCCTAAATACTGGAATGTCTTAAAGGGGAAAAGATAGTTCAGAATGTAAAGTTGTTTCTTTATAATTACTGTCTTTCTTTTAAATGACATTAATTTTGCAGTATACTGTTTTAAATGTATTTTGTTGATTTTACAAAGAGAAAGGAGATACACGTTTAAGTTCAGGTCTTTTGAAGCCCAGTTTGTCAAATTAAAATTGTCTAGTGTATTAAATGAAGTTAGGGGGTTTTTTGTATAAATGAGAAGTTGGTAGACTATTCTTTAACTGGCTATTATTTGAAAAAAATGTCTGAACTTTTATGTCCTTCACAAAAAATTTTCTACTCAGTTTCCTGAAACAGGTTGCATTCATGAAGTTCTGCTACAAATGTCACTTTTAAAAAAAAATTCCATGAAGGAGCAATTGTTCTGGTGCCTTTTGTTAATTCTCCTAGTAAATTAAACCAGTTAGGTTCAGTTAGCTATTAGTCATAGTCCAGACTGTTATTGTCGCTACTTCTTAGCCAGCCTGAGAACTGTTTTATGAGAAGTACATCAACTATTTTGGTCTTCATTCCATGGGTTCTCATATTGGCATTAATTTGCAGCTCTACAGCCATTGTAGAATGAACTTCTGAATGCAGAAATCTGACATTTTTATCTCAGAAAGATGAAATGGTTGTTGTAGTTATGTTGTCAGTGATTTCAGTAGCCTATATTTAAAGCTTAGCACTTGGTTACTACAGGAGAAACGTTGTCTTGGTCTCACCAGCTTTCAAAGGGCTCTGCAGTGATACTAGCATACTCTGGTACCCTGTGATACAGCCTAGATATCCAATGGTTTCCTTTTCAGACTAGCCATACATGTAACTGAATATTATGTTCAGGATTGTCTTCATTGTGAAAATTTGAGGGGGTGGCACATAATTTTTTAATCTCAAATTCACATGGCGTAAAGAAGTTCCTAAGTTGGATTTTTTATGCCAACATTCACTGCTTTAATGAAGTAGTTAGTTAAAACAGTTCTTCACATGTCATTTAATGTAAATTCTCAAGAGAAAGGATCTGTGTTCTCCATTTTTCAAATTTGTATAGTTTATGCCATCATTTGTTACTGCTGATTTGCATCTCGGTTAAATTTCAGATTTTCAACATCTGAAACAACACATAGGGACATTTTCTTCCATACTCTTTATGCTTGTCTTCTTTTGAAAAAGAATGCCAAGGTAGTCTCACTGAGACTGAAAGTCTGGGTCTCTCCCTTGTTACTGCTGCTGCTACACTAAGTTGAGATGTGATGTAGCAAGCATGTGATACTGAACATGTGTAAATTTTTAAGTTCTAGGAAAAACAGTAAGTAAACATTGAACTGCCTGATCTTCCAATTTCTGACATTACATCTAAAAGTGAATAATAGATTTTTGTTTGTTAAATTATGTATCTTAATTTAGGTCACTTGGTAAAGTTCCTTCGGAGAGAAATTGCAAAGTACTTTATGTAAATTAACTTCTAGAAAAAGCAGTCTAACACTGTCCTATCTATATTTTGATTTGCTGGCAAAACATTATAGGTTAGAAATTTAGATTATCTTGGAGATGCAGATAACATTATAATTTGTATGTTGTAAATAACACTATATCATTGTGTATTTTTTTATGTGCCAGTCCTGGGCTTCAGCTCAGGGCATGAGCACTGTCCTTGGGCTTTCTCAAGGCCAGAGCTCTACCATTTGAGCCACAGCACCACTTCTGGCTTTTTTCTATGTATGTGGGACTGAGGAATCAAATCTGGGTCTTCCCGTGCATGCTAGGCAGGCACTTTACCACTAGGCCAAACTCCCAGCCCCTCATTGTGTAATTTTTAAGTTGTAAAAACAAAGTGATAAAGCTATTTTTTTTTTTTTGCCAGTCCCGGGCTTGAGCTCAGGGCCTGAGCACTGTCCTTGGACTTTCTCAAGGCTAGAGCTCTACCACTTGAGCCTCAGCACCACTTCCGGCTTTTTTCTATGTATGTGGTACCAAGGAATCGAACCTGGGTCTTCATGCATGCTAGGCAAGCACTTTAACCACTAGGCCAAACTCCTGGCCCGATAAAGCTATTTTTTAAAGGCCAAAATACAATTTTGTGAAATAAGAACTATTTACACTCTTAAACATGCCTATAAGGTCTACATGTTGTAATATAAATGAATCTGTCATTTAGCTTAGTTTGCTATACAAAAATTCAGGCCTATGCTCAAGGCTAATGTCTATAAGAGGAAAGACTGGCTTGAGTTTTCTTAAGTTTTTAATCAACAGCTGCCCATAATCCTCTTAAAAACTCTTTTAACGTTTAAGACCCTTTTTCCCCCTGAGATGAAAGTATAGTTTTATGTTTTTAGGGCTTGAACTCAGGGTATGCTTACTGGGGCTCTACTACTTGAGACATAACTCCACTTCTAGCCCTTATGCCAGTTGGTTGAAATTAAGAGTTTAAATGACTTCGTTGCCTTGGCTGGTTTCAAAGCTTGATCATTAGATCTCATCCTTCTGCTTTTCTAGGCTTTATAGACATTAGCCTTGAGCATATTGCTGAGAGCATAATTTTTAAATTAGAGTACACTTGTGTATAAATTTTGTGGCAGTAGCTGTAATGACTGAGGACACTAAATGTGTTAGGCCTCTTAAAGATGCTCATTTACTTACCTTTACAACCTTTATAAAAGGGAATTTGGACATTTAAAAGAAAAGCTAGAAAGAACTTTTAAATTCTCCTTTCTATTCTTCAATTAATGTAAATTTTTATATAAATGTTTTGTTTTGAACCGCCAGTATTCTCAGTCTTTTGATTTTCTTTTTTTTTTTAATGTTTTATGTCATTGAAATTTGTAACCTGAAAGTTGTAACCAGTAATCTAAACATACATAATATATGTATGTTTTAGATAAAGAAGTCTTTTAAAATATTGGATTTGAAGTTGATTTTAAACACATATGAGTATGTTTGAATATCACCCACAGTTAGGTAGAAAATAAAGCTTGTCTACTTTCCTGATTGGTCAACAAAAGGATCCTGGATAAGAACCTGAAAGAAAGCTAGGCTTACTCTTGTTCCTGGTGTGTGGTTAACCCTAATCAACTACACTAGACCTATTTACAAATCAGTTTCCCTTTCACTGTTACACAGCCAAAACCTGCTCAAATTTTGAAGTGTCCCTTCACAGAGAAATCATTTCTAATTTTTATTTTTATATCCTGTTTTTAGAAATTCAGGTGTTCCATTAAGTCAAAGGCTGTTTACTTCTGCCTTCATTATCTTCAAATAGTTTTGAGTCAGTTTTTAATTTAGATTTTTTTCCCTCCAATTGGGACTTCTGTTTGTTTTCTCTGTATCAACAGAGTACAACTTAGGTAACTATAATTGGGATTTACAATGCAGGCCTGTAGATAGCAATATATATTATGCTATGAGTAACCTGGCTTATCACCTATACATTCTAATGTGCAACTATTTTCAAGTGTGTTTTATTTTTACACAGATTCATACTTAAGTCCTATCTAGCAGTAAAGCTAATCTTACAACATTCACTTGAAGAACAACATAAAACTCTTCTAATCTTTTTTTTTTAATCTATTTTTAGTCATTGGCCAACATAACTTTGACTTAGTAAACTGAAAATTTCAGAGTACTTTTCTGGGCCTATAATCTAGTCTATTACCAGTGTTTTAAACATGAAACTTAAAAATCAGGGGGAAAAAGGTTCCTCAACTTGAGATCTTCTCTCCAGATCTCCATTATTTGGAGTTGCCATGAGTGTGACCTGAAGAACTTTGGAACCATTGAAATTCAAATGTAGGTAGGTAAGTGTTCACACAAGCGCATGCGTTGATTGCCTATCTCTCTTTGTATACGCATCTGTATTGCACCCCCTCAGTGCCTTTCTTTCTCTTCTTCCCCATAGATCATCTAGGGCTTGTGTCGTGTTGATATTCTGTAATTTTGTAAACCTGTATTTTGGTCAGTATATTTGTCTGTGATGTGTGTCAGGAACAGTTTATTGTTTTAAAAAATCTTAAGATGTTTATGACATTGTGTTGTCTAAAGATTGTCTTCCACATGTAAGTGTTCTCTGTGTCTGGGCCTGAGTTGCATTGTTGTGAAATTTTGTTTGTTGAGCTCTGATAAACACTCTCCTGGAGTTGCTGATGTTTGTTGAGGGATGCAAAAGTCTTGCAGTTGTTTCACATATTCTTTCCAGTGTGTCTGGAGAATGTGAATTGTTCCTAAGAATTTCTTCCTGTCAATTTATCATGTAGAAGTCATATTCCTGATTGCTTTCGTGGATGTCAGCTAATTACATCATGTGAAGAACATTCACAAGCTTTCTTTGAACATTTTTTTTTTCCACATTTTTTTTTTTTTTTGCCAGTACTGGGCTTGAGCTCAGTGCCTGAGCACTGTCCTTGGACTTTCTCAAGACTAGAGCTCTACCACTTGAGCCTCAGCACCACTTCCAGCTTTTTTCTATGTATATGGTACTGAGGAATTGAACCCGGGTCTTCATGCATGCTAGGCAAGCACTTTAACCACTAGACCAAACTCCCGGCCTTCTTTGAACATTTTTAAACAATAAGCAGATAGCTTCAGTGCTAGTTCACCTGCCTAGCAAGTTTAAGGCCTTCTGTTTAAACATCCAAAGTAGTCACTTCCTTCCATTGATAAGAATTAATACAGACTTAATTGCATAAAAAGGACCTCTTCAAAATAAAATGCATGGGCAGCTAAAATCTGTAATATTCCCAGTTTAACTAGAGCTCCTAGTCAAATAAATAGTATGAGAACCTCATGTACTTCATTAAGGTAATTCTCAAAGTACCTGAGCACCAAAATATGTGATTATATAGCATACTTTTAATATTTCATGTTTCTTTTCCCCCTATTATCACATCTTCCAGCCATATCTTTGAATTCAGAATGTCTTTTCCAGTTTTTTTCCCTATTCTAATTCCCTAAAACTTAGCTAATTCTTTGGCAGTGGTTTTTAAACTTACTTCTCTGGACCCTTTTAGACATTAAAAAGTACAGAAGATCTCAAAGAACTTATATATATATATATATATTATATATGTATGAGTTATTTGAAAATATTCAATATTTCATTTGGAAATAATGAGCCTCTATGTCCTGTAAATAATGTTTATGAAAACCAAATTTTTGGTTTCCAAAAACCAAATTGCTGAGAAAAATAGCATCATTGCTGTATGTGGAAGCAATAACTATAATGGCTGCTTACACGATTTGTGGAGTCTGCTTGGTTTGAGGTAACATGGTATTATTTTTACCTATCATATTTTTTGTGCTATCAACACAAATATTTGCACACTTTTAAAAATAAATAAAATCTTAGTATTTTTATCTTCTACATATTTGGGGTTTTTTTGCTTTGATCTCAGTCCTGGGGTTGGAACTCAGGGCCTGGACATCGTCCTGTTTTTGGATAATAATTGGAGATAGGAATCTCATGGACTTTCCTGTCTGGGTTGAACCATAATACTTAGATCTCAGCTTCCTGAGTAGATAGGATTACAGGCATAAGCCACCAGTGTCCAGGAAATCTTGAGATTTTCATAAACAGGATTTTGACTTTGTGATCTTCTGAAAAGGTTTTAGAAATCCTACTTTGGAAAACTATATTCCATAATTTTTATGCATCTACAAAATAAACATTTCTGTCATCAACCTGCTGAAGATCTTTTTTATTTTTCTTTCTCCTCTGGGCTCTCATTATCTAAGCAGAGTTTCTTACATACAATGTGAACAAATTTTAGAGTTACCTTGGGTATGGTTATTATTTTAGTTAGCTTCCTAGAAGTAGTTAGAAAAGAAAGCAATCAGTTGGTCCACAGTGAGTCTGTCCAGTTGGATAACAATATTTTTTTCTCTCTTGTGTGTGGTATGTGTGTTGTATGTGAGTATTAAATTAATTGGTTCCTGGGTAGTTTTAAAACATTTTCTTGAAGTAAAATGATTTTCGTGAATTATGATTCACACTACTTGCCATGTGGTTGTGCTACTTTTTCCGTTTGATCTGCTACAATTTCAGATTTTGTTAAGCTCTGTAACATTTAAAGTTTTGCCCCTTTTTTCCTTGGAACCAAAGTTGATAGCATTTTAAAAGAGGTCCAAGACAATGATAGAGATGCCAAGATAGGAGAATGTGAAGAGCATAATCTTCTAAGTGGCATTCTCCATTTGAGTTATCTTCTTCATGAGATGTGTTTTCCCTCTGATGTCCCCGGACTGTGGGATTTTATAGCTTGTACCAACAGTACTGAGGGGGTGTGTGATGCTTACATATATGCAGACATAGAGCAGAGTTGACTCACACTCAATGTATGCGCTAGTGCTCACGCTTACGTACCTGAAATTTAATAATTCAGCAGCTCTGCAGTATTTGATGAGCTAGTCTAAATAAATAAATAAATACCAATACTGCTAAAAGAACAAGGAGATACAGAGGTGATCCACACTAGAAAGAACTATTCTGGTAAGTAACTAAAATCATTTCTAACTTCGATAGCTCCTTGGTGCATGATGATTATAACTACTGTGATCAGAATGCAAGCATTCTGCTCCCATAGTGCATAACACTGTATCTTACAAGTATTCTTGCTGTTTATTGTGAATCATTCATTGATTGCTGCGTTGCATATTCAGACAAAAAAATTTACTTCAAAAACCCCAAATTGGGCTGGGAGTTTGGACTATGGTAGAGTGCTTACTTAGCATACATGAAGACCCAGATTTGATTCCTCAGTACCACATACATAGAAAAAAGGTGGAAGTGGTGCTGAGGCTCAAGTGGTAGAGCTCTAGCCTTGAGAAAGTCCAGGGACAGTGCTCAGGACCTGAGCTCAAGCCCAGGAATGACAAAACAAAACAAAACACCCAAATTTAGTTGAATATAGTTTTTATCTCCATTTAGGATAAATTTCATAAAATTGCATTGTGAAAGTTGAAGTGTTTTGTGTAACTATTTGAACAGTAAATGTAATTTTCCTTTTTTTCTCCGATTTATCTTCTATTCTTGTTTGGTAATAGGCTCCTTTGCCATGCCCATGGATCCCCACACTAGACATTATCCCTAATTAAACATCCACCACTTTTTAGGTGCAATAAGCCACCATCCACTCTTAACTTCGTACCCTACTGTAACCTCCAGGCAGAATTAACAGCAGAGACCACCAGTCAAATAGTACAGGCCATGTGAGATAGCTCAGAGCTCAACCTTGCCTTTGTGTTCTCTTGATCATCATCTACTCACTTCCTTATCGACTGGTTAAGAACTATAAGGAGTAAGAAAGACTTGGGTTCTTAAGGAAATGTGTCTTATGAAAAAGTTTCATCTTCATATTCCAAATACATAAAAGAAATTGGAGGAAACTGTTAGTTTGCATATGGTATATAATTCTAAGTCTTTGAAAGAGGATTCCTATCTCTTTGGATGAGCCAGTTATTGGCAGCAATAATGTTTTGTATAAATATATAAATGCTAATGCCTATTTTTAGCTTTTAGTTTTTATTTTGGCTAACCTTACTTCAGGTATTCTGTCATCATTGACCATGAAGAAACATTGTTGAAATCCAAGGCTTGTTGAGTACCTTAAAACATATTAGTTGCTTACAAAATGAAGGCAAAGAAGAATAAGGTCGTGTTGACCTCATTCTCTTCACCTCTCAAAGCCATCTCTTATTGAGATGATCTGTCTTTGTAATTAAATAGAACCTTGAAAAGAAAAAAAAATATTTTAGGTAACTGAAATTTTTCTTCGTTAAAACCACATTCTTTTTTTTTTTGCAGTCATCAAACTATATTCTACATGCTCAGAACAAATCAGTTGATCTGTTGTATACTTTTAATTCCTTATAAAGCAACTGTATATAAAGGGTCCTGAGATTTTTGCCTCCTTTCTTACTGTTTTCTGAAACTTTTTATATGTTATTTTCTTCATGCTAATATTTATTTAACCTTTCCATGTATAAAACAATGGTAATATTTTATTTATATATCTTAAAAGGCTAATCATTAAAGCTGTAAGATCTTATTTTAAAACAAGTAAAGATTTGAAGTACTGTTTAAATTATTTTCATATCTAAATTTCTGCTGGTCATTGAAAAGATTCAGAAGTCAACTCTGAAATAATGTGTTTAAAATGTTCATTCAGTCATATGGATGAACCTTATTTTACTTCACTGGAATTCAAGGAGAACTGAGTTTACATTCCAGAGAATAACAGGTATTTTTTTACTAATGTTCATTTGATTTGTGATTTGATGTGATTTTTCCCTCCCCCCCTTGTCTTTTTTTTTTTTTTTTTTTTTTTTACAGATTCCCTTCAAGCACAGCTTATCAATATGGGTGTTATTCCTACTTTAGTCAAATTACTGGGCATCCATTGCCACAATGCAGCTCTTACAGAAATGTGTCTGGTTGCATTTGGAAATTTAGCAGAACTTGGTAAGTTTTCTTGATGAACCACAAATGTCATCAACTTATTTATGCACTTAGAAATACAACCAGTTTTTAAGAACCTGGGATCTACCTAAGTTACATTTGCTTCTTTTTTAAACATTCAAGATATTGTATGTGGAGGGGGAGGAGGAAAAGAACCAGGATTCGAGCCAGGGTATCTTAACTCACTTGGCTGGTGCTCTACCACTTAAGCCACATCTCTACCCCAGCTTTTTGCTGGCTGTTTTAATAATTTAAATTGCTTTTGCTTTTCTATTTTATGTGTTAAGATTTTGATTCCAGGAACTTAACATAGCTTAATGTGTGATACAGCATTTAGCTAGCATATGAAAGACCTTGAGACCCAGTATAGCAAATAAGAAAAAAAGTTAAATTTTACTTTTTATATAACTCAATAAGCTTAACTATTTAAGATTATCTCTGCTTGACTTAAAGCCAAAAATTGTGTCTAGGCCATAATAAAAACACATAACTTACAACATTTTGTATAAATTATTAACTTATTAGGTAAAGAAGCTAGAAGACTAAACAAAATCCATTAAAAAAAAAAAAAAGGCAGGGAAGGGGCTGGGAATGGCACAGTGCTTACCTAGCATGAATGAAGCCCTGGGTTTGATTCCTCAGTACCACATAAACAGAAAAAGCCAGAAGTGGTGCTATGGCTCAAGTTGTAGAGCACTAGCCTTGAGCAAAAGAAGCTCAGGGATATATGTGTCTCTTATCTTTCTTCTGCTTTTCTTCTTTTTCATAGTAGCCGGATGAAGCCATATTTTTCCACGTGAGACCAAGGAGAAAGATGCCTCCTTGTTATGTGTTTCTCAAAGTTATTGTCCATTATAAAAGTAAATTAGGGGCCAGGAGTTTGGCCTAGTGGTAGAGTGCTTTGCCTAGCATACATGAAGACCCGGGTTCGATTCCTTGGCACCACATATATCGAAAAAAGGCGGAAGTGGTGCTGAGCCTCAAGTGGTAGAGCTCTAGCCTTGAGAAAATCTAAAGACAGTGATCAGGAGCTGAGCTCAAGCCCAGGACTGGCCAAAAAAAAGTAAATTATAGGAGTTTGTATCCAGAGTAGTTGGTAGAAATAAAACAAATTATGTTATTAATCTCATCTGATAGTGTCTATGTCAGTCTTTGTACCAGAAATATAAACATGATTGGTCCATCTATTTCTTTGTTTGCCATCAGTTCCATCACATTTTAGTTCAAGTCCTTTATCTTTCAGGATAGTTTCCAGATTGGCACAGTCCAGTATAGTAGCCCCCCAATCACATGGTGCTGTTGAGCATTGAAATGTGGGTAACCCAAATTGAGATTTACAGTAAATATAAAATACACAGTGTAAAGACAGTATGAAACAAGTAAGATATCTTACCAGTATTTTAATGCTAACGGTAGGTTGAAGTAATAATTTGAACATTGGGAGCTCAGTAAGCATCATTAAAATTGGTTTTGCCCCTTTCTTCCTTCCTTCCTTCCTTCCCTCTTTCTTTTCTTCCTTCCTTCCTTCCTTCCTTCCTTCCTTCCTTCCTTCCTTCCTTCCTTCCTTTCTTTCTTTCTTTCTTTTTGGATTGGTTGTAGGGTTGTAGGTTTTGGGTTTGTACTTAATGCTTGGGTGCTGTCCCTGAACTTTTTCAAAGCTCAAGTCTAGCACTCTGCCATTTGAGCTACAGCTCTACTTCCAGTTCCCTAGTAGTTAATTGCGTTTAAGAGGCTCATAGACTTGCCGAGCGTGGTGGCTCACACCTAGAATCCTAGCTATTCAGATGCTGAGATTTGAGGATATCGGTTTAAAGCCAGCCCAGGCACAAAAGACGCTGAGACTCTCATCTCCAATTAATCACTAGAAAATGGTAAGTGGGGCTGTGGCTCCAGGGGTAGGGTAGTAGCCTTGAGCTGAAGAGCTCAGGGACAGCGCCCAGGCCCAGAGTTCAAGCCCCATGACCCACAAAAAAAAAGTTTGAGTCTCGTGGACTTTCCTTCCTGGGCTGGCTTTGAACTTCAATCCTCAGATCTCAGCCTCCTGAGTATCCAGGAATGAGCCAATGGTACCTGGCGATTTTGCCTGTTTCTGTTAGATACTGTTGTTCTCGAAAACAGACTCTCTCACTAACCTAGTCCTTCACCAAATGAAGTCCCATCCTCTTCTGGGGTTTTAAGAGAGTGCTAGAAAACAATGGGTGCTGATTTTTATCTCACCTAATCTTAAGAAGCAGTCAGTACCAAATAAGGAAATGATAATATACTATCTTTGGATAGGCTGTGCTGTATGAGAGCTTATGTAATTGCAGTTGCTTGCAGAGGACCTTTTATGGTGGTGTGCCTAAATGTTTTCACTTCTGCAACTGTGCAGACATGCTGCTTAACTTCACAGGAAGGGAGCCAATGCTTTAGTTGTTGGTTACCTGTACCCCAGTAAACTATGTTCATCTGTTTCCCCAGTGAATTAGAGGGTCCTAGGTCTTTATTAAGCCTCACTCACGTTGAGATAGATACCCTATAAAGTAAACAGGGCCAGTTCCTTAAATTCCAACTGGATGATTTATTTAATAATACGATTTTATAGAAATTACTACTGGAGCCAGGAGTTTGGCCTAGTTGTAGAATGCTTGCCTAGCGTGCACAAAGACCTGGGTTCGATTCCTTGGTACCACCCTCATACAAAAAGCCAAAAGTGGTGCTGTGGCTCAAGTGGTAAAGCTCTAGTCTTGAGAAAGCCCAAGGACAGTGCTCATACCCAGAGTTCAAGCCTTGGGACTGGTTAAAAAAAAAAAAAAAAGAAATTACTAGTATTAATTAGTTCGAATACATGCTTCCTTCTGGAAAGGAAAGTTACGAAGGACAGTAGTTATTTAACTTAATTATATAGATGTTCACTTACACATTTGGGTAATTCAATGTACAAAGTATTGAGATAGTCCTTGCCATGGGTAAAACCTTATAAATACAAAATATTAGCATTTCTCCAGAGGTATATCACAAAAGGACATGCCGTAAATTTGTTCATCTTCGGGCAATTATTTTTCAAGGTTTTTGAGTTATGGCCTACACTTAGAAATACTGGCTACTGGCACCCAGCTATAATGCCAGAACACTATAGGCTGAGGCAGGAGTATCACAAGATTGAGGCCGGCCTAGGTGACTCAGTAAGACCTTGTCTCAAAAATTAAAATCCATGGGGCCAGGAGCATAGCCTACTGGTAGAGTGCTTGCCTAGCATGCACAAAGCCCTAGGTTCAATTCCTCAGGACCCACATACATAGAAAAAAAGCCAGAAATGGTGCTGTAGCTTAAGTGGTAGAGCACTATCCTTGAGAAAATCCAAGGACAGTGCCCAGGCCCTGAGTTCAAGCCTCAGGACTGGCTTAAATAAATAAATAAATCCTATATTCCATCTCTATATCACCAATTATTATATTCTTGAAGCTAAATTGTACTCTACTCTGTACCCTGCAATGAAAGTTAATGCTTTATTTTTAGCATAACACCAAATTGTTATCATATGTTATTAGTGAATCACTGACATTTGAAAAATACAGCGATATAGGATTTTTGATAGGGAAATCATTTGAGAAGTAATTGAAATAGTTAACAGAAATTTCTTGTGTAATCTTTTTAAAAATAAGCAAATTCTCACATAAAGAATTTGTTGTCAGTAGAAATTTAAATATTTCTCATTTTGATACCTATGCTTATTTTAATGTGTGTGACATGGAGCTTATCTTTTGTAGATTTTAACAGAACATTTGGTTTATTCAGACATAAAATAATTATGTCTTTAAATTTTTACCCCATATGCCAAAATTTTCAATGATTATATTTATTTTGTTGGTATTTATACAATGTTTGTTGAGAAGATTCAACCATAATTATAAGCCGCTGGTTTAAATTTTCCATAACGAACACCACACTGGGCTGTACTTTCTCAGCCACATTTTCTCTGAGCCAGCCTTATGGATTTCAGAGATTGCTTCAAAAGCAGCACTGTTAAATCCAGTCACCTTATTCTTTAGGATCGAAAACGGCAAAACATTTGTCAAATGTGAAAATCAGAATAAATAAATAGAACTATTGGCATCATGGCTATCCAAGGTTGATATCCATTTACCACTGCTTTTTGAATACCAGCACACTGGAATATACACCTTAATCCATGTAAACTAGTGTGGCCTCACCTTCACACTCTACAGTGTCTATTATTTGTTTCTGTTTTTCTACCTGAGTTCTATAAATTCTTATTCCTTGATCCTAGGCCCTTTGTTTTCTCACCCTCTTAGTTCTCTTGTCACAGTCATTCTTACTTAACCCATAGCATCCAACATTTCAGTATTGGTTCTTTCCTCTTCATAGGCCTCTGAAAGGAAACTTTTTATTGCTCTGTAGCTCAGGCTGGCGTCAACCTCTGTCTATCCTTTGGACCCAGCCTTCTAAGTGCTTGAAGTACAGGTATGCACTTACCATGTCTAGAAACGATGCCACAAAGTATATGGGTTTAAATTAATAAAACAGATAAACATTTTCTTTTCTTGCCTGAAATTCTAAAGCAGACTGAGCATGTTAAATTGCATCCTAATTTATTTTTAAAGTATGTTATTGGCAAGCAAAACCGTACATTTTTGTTATTTAACATTTATTTTCTTTAAAAAAAAAGGTAGTGTTTAGAAGGGTTTGTGAATGGAGACAATACATGTAAACACAGCTAGTAATAAACTTTCTAATGTAGGTGAGCTTGAATAGTAATTGAGAACATGGTAAAGTGTAGGGAGAATATTCTTGATAAAAATTAGCATGTTTAAACTTTGATTGCTAGAGGCTAAAGGGGAAAGTCTTTTTCTGCAAGGGCCACTTGGCATGTTATGTTAGCTGCTATTGAAGGTTATGTGGCTATGAATAAACTTCCTAGATTTATTAAATTCTGATTCCTAGTTTTGATTGACTTGGCAAGGCCTTATATAGCCCACAAGTTATGTGTCCCCCATCTGTAGAGAGTAAGGGAGAGAGATTGGACATCCTGAAGACATAGGAGAGAATGGGTTAGCTGTTATTTGTATTTAATATGTTTTTATAAAGCAGCAGGTTTGTAGGTGTAGCTGAGTTACAGAGTACTTAGCCCTGGGTTCAATCCCTGGCACTACACAAATAACAACAAAAAGTAATAGTAGCTGAGTACCAGTGGTTCATGCCTGTAATCCCAGCTACTCAGGAGGCTGAGATCTGAGGATCTCGGTTTAAAGCCAGCCCGGGCACTAAAACCCATGAGACTCTTTATTTCCAGTTAACTACCAGAAAACTGGAAGTGGTGTGGTCGCTCAAGCAGTAAGAGTGGTAGCCCTGAGCTGAAGAGCTCAGGGACAGTACCCAGGCCCAGAGTTCAAGCCCCACAACCAACACTCCCCCCCACAAAAAAACAAAAAACATATATATGGTAGTAAAAAAAAAAAAGTGCTACTCAAAACCAACATTTGTCTAGTACTAACGTGTTATTTTTATTCATCCATGTTAAATTCCTTCTGCTATAAATAATTTTTCTTTGACTAAAAGCCTTGAAACCTTGCATTTGTGGCTTAGAATTGTATTGTTGCCATGGTTACCTATATGTTATGCTACTGAACATTTCTATAGCCTCAAGTATTATTGGGCTGGAAGATTTTTTTCTAAATCCTTAGGCATTTTTTCTTTGGATCGTGTATTAAAAATGAATTTGATCCTTTATTTGAAGGGTATCTTTGTTGTATAATGTACCAACATGATCAAATACTAGAAGAGAATAGAAAACAAATTTCTGGTCTTGAGTTGTTTATTCTAGATACTTTCTCCTTTTATTTTTCAGAATCAAGTAAAGAACAGTTTGCCAGTACAAACATTGCTGAAGAGCTGGTAAAACTCTTCAAGAAACAAATAGAACATGATAAGAGAGAAATGGTTTTTGAAGTTCTTGCTCCACTTGCAGAAAATGGTGAGAAAAGAAATGTATCTTTTTATTTGCTGTCATATTGACCATCTCAGTTTGTTTTCTAACGTTAAACTACAAGTTCTTTAACTCCAAAACCTTCTTTGTGTTATTAATGATGTATTAAGTTTTGTTATCTCCAAACTTCAACTACATTCTCTACGCCAGACCTATGTTTTCTTTGCCAAAAGCTACTCTTTCTAGGTCCTTTAATTTAAAAATCTTAGCAGACATACTTTTGCAGCTAACAAGTCTTGTTCCAATGTGCAAAAATATAGCAGAGATGCCTGACTCTACTTCTGTACCCTTGTAAGGCAAGGGGGATAAAAGCTGGAATCCTACATCTGCCAACAGTAAAGATACTGACTGATAAATCACATGCTTCTTTGGGTGAAAACATCTTAAGGGATACACCCTAGGAGGTGAATGAATCAAGGAAACAAACCAATCCATATAAACAAGTTCTCAAACACCATTTTTTGCACATGCTCAAAATAGAGGGTCAAACCCATGAGTAGACATGAGACTGTAAACAAGAGTCAGCACAAAGAACCGAAATAATAACCCATCTCCAGCTATTAGAATTCTCAGACATTGATTCAAAACTATGCATAGAATATTCAAAGGGTTAAAAGGGAAAGGGCAAACATAAATTTTTAGAAGGAAACTAGGAGCTAGAAAAATATGACAGATTATTTTTAAAAAGAAATGATAATTCTGAATCAAAGCATTCAACCAAAGTTAAGAACCTAATGAGGGGTTTAATGGATTAGGCATAGTTCAACTAGAGAACCAGTGAAATACTAAAAGGTAGATTGGAAAGAAATCCAAAAAGGAATATGTAGAATAAGAAACCCTGCCACAATGAAATTTCCTTGTATAGTGGCTATGCTCTAATTAAATGTTGTGTTCTGGTGGTTCATGTCTGTCATCCTAAGTATCCAGGAGGCTGAGATGGAAGGGTCATAGTTCACCAACAGCCCAGGCAGAAAATCCTTTAAGACTTATCTCAACAGATATATCTGGGTATGGTGGTGTACACCTGTTATCCTTGGAAGCCTAAAATAACTGCATTACAGTACAGACATAGCACAGGGCTCTGAGTAAAAACTTCCAGTACCACCAAGTTAAAGAAAGAGCCAGTTGCTAATTTGCATAGAAGAGGTATAGTAGCCAAGTACAATTATTTTACATATATAAGTCTAGGCATTTAAGAGGCTGAGATTGGAATGTCATCCTTTGAGACCAGCTTGGCTAAACTGTTTGTAGGACCTCACCTCAATCAATAAAATGCTAGACACTGTAGAAAATACTTGTTATCCCAGATACACAGGAAACATAACTGGGAGAATTGCAGTACAGGCTGGCTTGGGCAAAAAGTGAGACTCCTTTTGAGAAAAGCAGAAAGATCTGGAGGCATGGCTTAAGTGGTAGAGTACTTTCCTAGAAAGTATATAGCTATGAGCTAGTCCCACAAAAAAGAAAGGAGGAAGAGAGGAAGAAGATGTACAGTGGGTAAAGTGACAGCAGTGTCTGATACTTGTATTTCCTAGCAACACAGGGAAGCAGCATCACAGCCCAGGTAGGCCCAAGCATAAAGCAAAGTGCTACCTTAAAAATAACCAATGCAGCAAGGCGCATGGTATCCTTAATATGTGAGATCCAAACAGTACAAGAGCGAGGACTCAATATTTTTATAGCTATGGACATGGTATTAGAAATATAAACACAACTACATAGACATAAAAATCTATGACTCTATAGACATAATGTTTTATTGCATAGATTAATATGTATCTATGACATACAAACCCTCAGCCTAATTTCAATTATCTTCTGAAATCTAAGTGCCAGTGATTGTATATAGAGATTCCCATCTTGAATACTTGTTTGTTAAATACGTCAGTTGAAATAAGATGTAAAAATCAATGTTAATAAATTCTTTAATAAAAAAAATAACCAATGCAACGAGAAACCAGAAGTGTGGTTCATCTTGAGGCCCTGAGAAGAAAAATATGCTACAAGTATAAGGAAAGCGAAGAATGAAGAGAGGGGAAAAGAAAAGGCCATTTAGGAGCCGGGCGTGGTGGCTCAGTCCTGTAATCCTAGCTACTCAGAAGGCTGAGATCTGAGGATTGCAGTTCAAAGCCAGCCTGGGCTCTAAAAAATGAGAGACTCTTATCTCCAATTGACCACTAGAAAATGGGAAGTGGGGCTGTGGCTCCAGGGGTAGAAGGGTAGCCTTGGAGCTGAAGAGGTGGGATTGTGTCTCATGCCCATACCAGGCAAAGGGTTCATCAGATCCCAGCTCAACCAGTATAAAAGGCTGGGCATGGTTCATCCTGTCACCTCAACTATGTGGGAAGCATAAATAGAAGGATCATTGTCCAGGACTTACTGGGTGCAAGCATGATAACCATGTTCAAAAACCAAAGCAAAAATAACTGGGGTTGCGTCCTTCTAGTGATAGAGCACCTACCTACTAATGCAGGCCCTGAATTCAAACCCCAGTACTGCCAAATAAAAAAATAATAAATATGCATTCATGTTAAATATATATATTTTTTCTATTGCCTAAAAGGTCAAAGAAGAATCACAGTAGAAATTAAAGTTTATTTCTGGCTTTAAACATTATTGGGAATATGGAGAAAGTACTGTCAGGAACATATATGTATACTTCATACTGTATAACAAAAATCATACTGTATAAAAAACTCCAGGGCCAGGAGTATGGCCTCGTAGTAGAGTGCTTACCTAGCATGCACAAAGCCATTGGTTCAATTCCTTGCTACCACATACACAGAAAAAAGCCCAAAATGGTGGTGTGGCTCAAGTGATAGAGCGCTAGCCTTGAGAAAGCTCAGAGATCGCCCAAGCCCAGAGTTCAAGCCCCAGGACCAACAAAAAAAAGAAAAAGAGAAAGAAGTCCTTGGCCAAAATACTGTGGGAAAAGTTGCCTGTGTTTTTCTAGAAGACTGCTGATCCTAATTAAGACAGTCCTAGTTTCCTAGTTGTGATTAGTCAACCAATAAAGAGAGAGCTGTGTCTTGACACATTTCATTGTCTCCATGTATAATATACATACAAAGTTGTACGTGTGTGTGTGTGTGTGTTCACATTTGATGGTTCTGCAAAATTGAAAATATGATCATGATCTTCAGCCAGTTTTTAAGTCAGAGAATTACCTGGAACTTTCCTAACAATACTTGAGTTTAACGGGTTTTTTTTTTTTTGGTCCTTATTTCTTTTTTCCACCCTTCATTGTGCAGTGTATGTAATGATACCATGAAAATTTGTTTCTGGATTTTTTTTTTACATATCATTTGTGGGTCTTTTTTGTATATGAATAGTATTTTAACATATGCTAGGATTTGTATAGTTCAGGGATGTTTGCATTTCTAAGGCTTTTTTAAAATGGTCATTTTCAATTCTGGTTGCTGCACATTGCTATCCCTAGCTTTCTGTAACCAAGGAGATGCCCTACTTTAAGCATGGCCCAGTATGAGTGTGCTTTTGTTAAAGTATTCCAGGTAGAGCATTCTATGTGTTTTAAGGTGATATTTGAGGCAAATTAAATGGCCTTGGTGGTAGCTAAACTTTTATGCTTTAAAAATGTTTTGTAAAAGATGTCTGGTACCAGGGGCTTGTGCCTCTACTCCTAGCTACTCAGGAGGCTGAGACGTGAGGATCACGTTTCAAAGCCATCCTGGACAGGAAAGTCTATGAGACTCTTATCTCTAATTAATCACAAGAAGTAGGACTGTGGCTCAAGTGGTCGAGTGCTAGCCTAAAATTTTAAAAAAGCTCAGGAACAGAGCCCAGGCTCTGAGTTCAAGTACAAGGACCAGTATGCACATGCACACACATGGGTGGACTCACACAAACACATGCACACAGTACTTCAAAAGAAAGACATCCGTGTATATAAAATTTTTCTCCCTGTCCAAAAGTTTTTTGCTGCATATGACTTACATATACCTCATTAGGGAAAACAATGACTAAAATTAATCTAAAAAATTAAATTTAAAAATTTATTTGCAACAAATATATTTCTAAGGTCAGTTGATTGGTAGGTAACCAATTAGGTTACCTACAATATTTAGATAGGCCAATTTAAGTTAAAACATAAAGGTTAAAGGTTAAGACATAAATGTTCAAGATATTAGGTATATAAAAAATTGATTTGAGGGCCAGGAGTATAGCCTAATGGTAGAGTGCTTGCCTAGCATGCATGAAGCCTGGGGTTTGATTCCTCGGTACTGGATACTCAGAAAAAAAAAAAAAAAAAAACAGAAGTGGTGCTGTGGCTCAAGTGGCAAGAATGATAGCATTGAGCCAAAAGTGTCCAAGGACAGTGAATAGGCCCTAAGTTCAAGCCCCAGGTCTGGCTCCACCCTTCCCCCCCGCTAAAAAAAAGTTGATTTGATATGGGGTGGGGTTTGCTATGAAAGTAACTTCTTTAAAAATGCAACTGGATGTAAATTTTTATATGTATTAATTTATTGGCTAATCATTAGCTTTGAGGTATTTTTTTCCTTACAGCTTTTATGATAAACATTTTAAAGCATGTTTAAGAAAACATTAACCTGGGCCGGGAGTTTGGCCTAGTGGTTAAAGTGCTTACCTAGCATGCATGAAGACCCGGGTTCAATTCCTCGGTACCACATATAGAAAAAAGCTGGAAGTGGTGCTGAGGCTCAAGTGGTAGAGCTCTAGCCTTGAGAAAGTCCAAGGACAGTGCTCAGGCCCTGAGCTCAAGCCCAGGACTGGCAAAAAAAAAAAGAAGAAAACATTAACCTGTGATCCATTATATACATAGGCTCAAAACGGCTGTCAATTACTAGAAACCTGAGGTCTTTTAAAATGCACATAAATTTCACTGGAGAATTGGTATCTGTACAAATGTAGATCTCAATGTTTTTATGATATGAATTGATACTACTACATCTTTTTGGTTGCTTTGTATTCAAGACCCACAGTGAAAGCATTTTAACTTTATAATTTGTATATTGTAAGCATATATGTGTAGCATTTTGCAACTGTTAAAAGTAGTCATATCTAGAATAAGAATGGTATTTGCAGTCCTTAGGAGCTCAGAAACATTTTCAAAGGATAATTCCAAATGGAAAAAGTTAAATTAGTTTTTGTGTTTTTAAACAGCAGTAGCCACATTAAAAGACTCAAGTCTTCAAAGGTGTTTGTATTTGAATCACATTTTCTTGATTTCTTAAATTGTTTCCTAAGGATCACTTATCCCAGATCTCCTGTTTTACCTACAATTTTGATGAGTTTGTTCATGTTATTTTTTAGATGCTATTAAACTACAGCTGGTTGAAGCAGGGCTAGTAGAGTGCCTGCTAGAGATTGTTCAACAGAAGGTGGATAGTGACAAAGAGGATGACATTGCTGAGCTTAAAACTGCTTCAGATCTAATGGTTTTATTACTGCTTGGAGGTGAGTCCGATGTTTTATATGTATTGTCTTCTGTAGGTACCATACTATGCATTGTATCATGTTCTTACTATTGGTATGGTGATTTTGAAGACATGAATATATCATGAAAGAAATTGCAGATGATGAACACAAAAAGGGAAATCTTTTCTATTCTCCAGTATTTAAAGTCCTGTCGTGGCACCAAATCTCGAAAAGCTAGATGGCTACTTGGAAGCTTTTACTAAGTTTTCTAAACTCTGCAATCTACTAAAAGCTTAGTACAAGAAAAATCATTATTATGAATTATTATGAAGTTAATAGTTTGTGAGGTGTGTAGTTTCCCAGTGGGTTATTCACTTAGAAACATGGATTTGGAGGCCGGGAGTTTGGCCTAGTGGTAAGAGTGTTTGCCTAGCATGCACGAAGACCCGGGTTCGATTCCTAGGTACCACATACATTTAAAAAAGCCAGAAGTGGTGCTGAAGTGGTAGTGCTTAGTCTTGAGAAAGCCCAAAGACAGTGTTCAGGCCCTAAGCTCAAGCCCCAGGACTGGCACTAAAAAAAAAAAACAAAACATGGATTTGTTCCTCCTAATTATATTTCTCTTGTTTAGCTATCTGTCTGATTGACTTCCAGATGAATCCATGCAGAAACTGTTCGAAGGTGGAAAAGGCAATGTGTTCCAAAGAGTACTTTCTTGGATTCCCTCAAATAACCACCAGCTACAGCTTGCTGGAGCATTGGCAATTGCAAATTTTGCCAGAAATGGTAAGCACATTAATTTTACCTTTGTAAATCAAGTATACAAGGTTTTTAGATTGCTTAGAAATGTCTCTGTACTATTTCCTTAATTTTCCAAACATCTAACATACTTAGGACTTTACTAACAAATTGCATATTTTCTGTAGTTCAACTACATACTGATGGTTTAAAAATCATGAGCACTGACCGTGAAGGGCACCTCTTGAATGCCTTGTTCTTCAGAGATTAGTAAACTTGAATCCATTCTAATAATGCATCTTTATTTTGGAGGTACTAGTGTTTGAATTTGGCCTTTCATTTGCTAGGCAGGCATTCTATTTAGAGCTCTGTATTAGAACATTCCAGTATTTCATCTAATGTGGGGGAATATGATATATGATCTTTTCCTAGTCGTTTTGGCTTTAGCAGTCTCCCATTCATTCCTACATTACTGGACACTTAATTTGTACCTACACCCAATAAAACTTACATAGGAATGATCCTCTCATTTAATATAGATTATTTTATTTCACTTAGTCACAACCTGTTTATGAACTCTAACTATTCACTCCAGAAATCTCTACACTGAGTCTTAGAAAATACAGGTTATTTTCTTTCTGGTTTGATTTTACTCCAAAGTACAGTTTGAATACCCCTATCTAAAATACTTGGGACCAGAAGTATTTTAGATTTTGGCTTTCTTTCAGATTTGGAGATACTTTTGTATACATAATAAGATATGTTGGTGACAGGACCCAAGTCTGAACACAAAATTTGTTCTTTTCTGTCTAACTTGCTCACATATCCTGAAAGTAATTTCGTGTACTGCATTTGGATCACGTTCCATCACATGAAGGCAGCTGTGGAATTTTATACTCATAGCATCATGTCCGTGTCCACAAATTGTGGATTTTGGAGCATTTTATATTTTGGATCTATGGGGTTTGAGATACTCAGTGATAATTATTGAAGATAAATGTGGAGTGAATAGTAGTTTGTTATAATCTCTCTATTCTGTAAAGGTCTGAAAAGTAATGTAAGGACTAGCCATTATAACTAAAGTCACTGCAACATCAGCATAACATAAGCGTCCTTCACCAGAAGTAAAAATCACTGATGAACATTTTAAGAACGGAATTCCTACTTTTCATATATATATATATAATCAGACCCTTGGGGCTTTTTAAGATGTTTATCTATTTGCAGAATCTTTATAAATCAGACTTCTCACTCAGGGAACAGAGAGATCCAACTCTGGTGAAAGAAAGAGTTGGAATTCATCTTATTTGGAATATTTATTTTCCCTTATGTAAACAATAGGTAAGCCTCAGTACCACCAAATGTTTATAAACACATTACTAGAGGAATAAAATTGCTTTTTTTTCCAGATGGAAATTGTATTCACATGGTAGAAAATGGAATTGTAGAAAAACTTACGGATTTACTGGACAGACATGTCGAAAATGGAAATGTAACTGTACAGCATGCAGCTCTGAGCGCTCTCAGAAACCTAGCCATCCCAGGTAAGACACAAAGACAAGACAGTAATGCAGAAACTAAAATGCATCACATGGGAAGATACTATGTGGAACTCAAGAATCTCCTTTGACAGAGAAAAGAAAAAAAATTATTCACAGTTTCTTACTAATATGTTACATAAGTTTTTTGAGAAATACAAAAGAAATCTTTGCTTTTAAAGACAAAATTATATTGTTTATGGAGTTTGGTTAAGCCTCTTCAGGTAAGATAAGATAATAACATCAATTAACAAAGTGTCCTTTAAAAATGGTGATTTAAGGAGGGTTTTTTTGTTTGTTTTTTTCTTCTATAAGCATTCATACCATTTTAGTAGTATTAATGTGTTTTTGTATTAAAGGATTTGAGCCTTGAGAGCACATTATTCCAGTAAATAACACTAGGATGGTTAAAATTATTCTTCCTTTCAGAAACTAAATTTCTGATAAAATGATATAGTGTAGTTATATAAAGGTCCGGCTTATATGCTTTTTATTTGTTTTGTATAACTTACTATTTATGAATGTCTGTGACATTTATTTTTTATTTATTTATTTTGGTTGGTCGTGGGGCTTGGACTCTGGGCCTGGGCACTGCCCCTGAGCTCTTCAGCTCAAAGCTACCTCCCTACCCCAGGGCCTGGGTGTTGTCTCTGAGCTCTTCAGAGCAAGGCTACCACCCTACCCCTTAAGCCATAATACCACTTCTGATTTTCTACTGGTTAATTAGAGATAAGAGTCTCATGATCTTTAGTGTGGCTGGATTTAAACTGAGGTCCTTAGATCTCAGCCTCCAGAGTAGCTAGAATTACAGGCATGAACCTCCATGCCTGACTTGTTTGTGACATTTATATAAAAACAAATCAAGGACAGTGATAAAGAGAAGTATTAAAATTTCAGAGCTGTCCTTTTTTAAATGAGATGTCAATGTTTTCAGACTTTTTCCTTTATAAATAAGTGGAATGTACTTATAGACAAACAGGATAGTTATATATACATACATACATACATACATACATACATACATACATACATACATACACACATACACAAACAAAATCCTTTTCTTAAAATATTCTAAGTAATAATATTCTAAATAATGTAGTGTAGGGCCTTAACATAATGGTGTATATGGAATGTTTATCAAGAATGTTAACACTATTTTTCTCTCTTTCTAGTTGTTAATAAAGCAAAAATGTTATCAGCGGGGGTCACAGATGCAGTTTTGAAATTTCTTAAGTCTGAAATGCCTCCGGTTCAGTTCAAACTTCTAGGAACTTTAAGAATGTTGATAGATGCACAAGGTAAAAGAAATGCTTTCAAAGTTTCACTTTGACTGTGGCATTCTTAATATACCCCTACTTTAAAAAGAATTAACAAAAAAGACAGATACAAGCACTTTAAGCTTTCAGAATTATACAATTATAAAAGTAAATGCCAAGTAAAATTTAAAAAGACACACTTACTTGTTCAATTTTGCTTGTTTTAACTGTGGGTTATCGTTGTCAGTCATGGGGCTTGAATGCATTGTCCCAGAGCTGTTTTGCTCAAGGCTAGAAACACTACCACTTTGAGCTACAGCTCTACCTCCCATTTTCTGGTGGTTAATTGAAGATAAGAGTCTCACAAACTTAACTGTCCAAATTGTTTTCAGACCTTGCTTCTCAGATCTTAGCTTCCTGAGTAGCTAGGATTTAAGGTGTGAGCCACTAGTACTTGACTTTAAAAATAGAAGTTTTACTATAGTTCTATATTCAGTCTGATTTAAGTTGGCTTTTGATCCGTTTGTGAAGATTTTTTGTGTTTTGATATCCCATAGCATTTTTGCCTAATCTTCAAAATCATAGTGACAAAATTTTTCAAACTCTGTTTTTAAAAAGGGAGAACATTTATCCATTCAAAGAAACAGACCTATAAACAAACTATGTATTTACTTATTTCTTAGGTCTTGCTATTTCTCTTTATGGATTGCTTACAGTTGTTTTTAAAACTCCTTTGTTTTAGTCTGTCAAAGTACTAACAGAATACTGAATTTCTCCAAGACAATGTGAAGCCATTATTTTCACATTTTGTATGAAAGTCTAGAACTTTGTAGAAAGGCCTAATACCTGATCATCACTTTAATAAAATTGTCATGCTTATTTGTTGTTGTTGTTGTTTAGTTTTCATTGTTCAATCTGACCTCTTTAGCAATGGTTTCAGCTGATTTCCTGTCCATGATTGGTTATTTTTTGGTTTGCCTTCTTTTCTATAGCAGAAGCTGCTGAACAACTGGGAAAGAATGTTAAATTAGTGGAACGTCTGGTGGAATGGTGTGAGGCCAAAGATCATGCTGGTGTGATGGGCGAGTCCAACAGACTCCTCTCGGCCCTCATACGACATAGCAAATCAAAAGTAAGCTCAAAGGTTGCCTTTGCTACTAAACATGACCTTTTTGGAAACTCAGTGTCATAGACCCTCAGCTAAAAGCTTACCCTATATAAATAATAAATAATTTATGAGAAAATGAAGATTAAGCTTTAATTTTTTTTTGAAGTTGTATTCTATCATAGTACAGCTTTGGGATCAGACTGACGAGCTGGACTTTATCTCTAGTCAAGTCATGGGCCAGTTTGGCCTAGTGGTAGAGTGGTTGCCTAGAGTGCATGAAGTTCATTTCCTTGGTACCACATACATAGAAAAAGCCAAAAAGTGGTACTGTGGCTCAAGTAGTACAGTTCTAGCCTTGAGAATGTGCAAGGACAGTGCCCAGGTCCTGAGTTCAAGCCCCAGGACTGGCAAAAAAAGAAAGGTCAAGTCTTTAAGTCTGTTATCTTTAAATGGTCAAGTCTCTTAGTGTCTAGGTGTCTTACTATAGAAAGGATTGTGATGATTCAGGATCATATATACCTATCTACCTAGTTGCTCCCGGGACATAGGAAACACTCACTCACTAAAGGGGGCTCTTGCTGTTACTTTTTTTTTTAATGTGCTGACCATCTAGCTGCTGCTATTCAGAAATTAAATGATACCCAGGTAGTATACAACGCCCAGTTCATTTTCATGACATTGTCCACTCTTAATGGTTACTGGTAGGTAGTAAATAAATGAGCAGAAGAAATGATCACAGTGGTGGGAATCTAGTTAAAACAGATTGGAAACTGATTTAATATCTTGATTATCTATTTTTATTGTTACTGAGTTATTACTTTAAGGGTGATGGAAAGAGAAATTACAGTTACATGGGTTAGATAAGGAGTACCTTTCCTTTCATGCTATGTCTTCCCTTTCCTTGCTTTCTACACAGTCTTGCCTTTTTATTTTTTTACACTTTTCTAAGGTGAACCTTTTGAACATTGCATTTACTTCACAACTGCAATAGTGATTGTGTGTGGAAAGTAACTTAGAATTCAGATTTGCTTGCTACCTGTTTTTAGTCAGTTATGAGCTCAACAAGGTGGCAAGGGAAAGAATAAAGATATGCCTTTACTTGTGTAAATCTCTTTTGTATAAATAGCAGGCTTTTCCATTACAGCCATCCCCAATAGTTCCACTCAGGTGTGTTCCCTGTGAGATGGTACATCTGGAACTCTTTCCCTGGGGAAAAATGGATATTAACTAGCCTTTCCTATTTCCTGTCTCACCCAGACCAGCTTAAAAACCTGTGCATTTTCATTGACAGCTAAGGCAGGACCAAGGAGTTTGTTGACAAGACAGAATCCATTATTAGGGGAAGGGGAAGTGATACCTTGCGTCCCCTCTTCTGTCACAGCTGTTCTCTGGGCATGTTCATTCGGTTTAACAGTAAATATCTAGACACTTATCATATGAATGTTATAAATATTATGTTATATTGAGAGAATTAACTAGTGAGGGCACAAATAAACAACTAGTTCCTCAGCTCACTTCACAGATTTGTTACGTGTGGTTTTGATCGAGCGATCTAAAATTTTTTTCTTTAATTTACTATACATATATATTATATTTTACAAAAGCTATTACCCAGGGCACCTGTCACCATCATAAAAAAAGGATCCTAAAGTAGGGCTACATTTAGGAGAATTCACATTTATATTTCTTCTGGTGGCTTCTAGGCCTTGCTCCTCTTCCTTGACAAGATGTGCAGTGGTCTTTTTCACTTAGTTTAAGTTGTCATCGTTGGATGAATTTCTTTAAAGTTAAAAGCTTTTTTTTTTCCTTTTCTTCTGTGAAGAAAAAAATTATGGGCGAAAAGTAATGATTCATACAGGACACTGTCACAAGACTGCTCAAGTTAACAGTACATGCACTGATTGTAATGTAGGCTTCTTTTTTTTTAATGTTTGGAATTGAAGTTTGTAATTCTGTGATATTTATTTATTGTAGGATGTAATTAAAACCATTGTACAGAGTGGGGGAATCAAGCATCTAGTTACCATGGCAACTAGCGAACATGTAATAATGCAGAATGAAGCTCTTGTTGCTTTGGCACTAATAGCAGCTTTAGAGTTGGGTAAGTACCTCGGTGACAAACTTATTTTCTCCTTTTCATCTTGGCTGGAAGGAAGCACAGGAGTGAAAGTCATATGGAACCTTAGCTGGATGAGTTTTGCCAGTGTACTTGTACTTTTTATCTCGATATATGGAAAACCATTTCTTGTAGGTTGCTGTCACAGCTGCTTCCTTTGGCTATACTTTTCAGTAACATTTTTAGGGTGGTACTTTAAGGTTTAACTCTAAGTAATGCCTCCAGTGATGGCCATTTAGAGAATATTTAAAAAAAACAAAAAAACCTTTCCAGCAGGCTTTACCAGTAAGTGATACCATACCATTCTTACAATAAAGTCTGCTACTCTCCCTGTGCTCCGAGCTTTCCCTTCCTTCCCTGCTGATTCTACTACTGATTCTCTCTTACAAATGTCCCCCGTCTCCATGGCTTCTTTGGCTTTGTTGCGTCCCTTTACTCTTTAAATTCTCATCTTCAGTGTCACTTTTCTGGGGAGATTTTATGCTCAAAACTCCCAAAAGCAGAGTTTAAATGGTTCCGTTAGTTCTGTCTAGCAAGATCTGATACAGCCAGCCAGGGGCAGTAAGTAACTCAGAGCCACAAAGCCTCTGGTGAAAGATCCAGGGTATTTTATAAACTAGAGGACTCTGGACTTGGGGGTTGGATCCTGCTCATCTCAAAGCCCTATACATAAATACTGCTGATTTTATCTGAATTCCTAATGATGGTTTTATGTTTGTGATTATCACACCACCTTCCATCCCACGAAGGAGAAATCAAAATATTGATAAGCATGGTTGTCTTAAGTAGATTTCTGGGGAGTTAAGTATGTGAATGTGGTGATCCTTTTAGTCATGGCCACGAACACTTCTAATGGAATGCACAGGGGAATAAGGGTGTTCAGCTACTGGTGAAGTGATAAGACTCATAACAGTACCTCAAGGAAAGGACTCAGGAGCAGCCTCATGAGCAAAATTTCTTTCTGCCCTGCTCCTGCTCTCCTGTTACTCATCCCTTGCTTGCTCCTTAGATAAGACATAGAACCTAGAGTTCTATGTACCGTCATCACCTTCTGATAGGTGAGCATTTGCTGGAGTACAAACTTCATAATAGAACTATGTAGAAAACACATTCTCATGTGCAGTGGAAGGGGTGACATAGTTCAAAAGGAAATGTTCTCTTCATCTGACTTACATAGCTGTGACTGCTGTGTATATCACCTTTACAAAAGCAATAAATAAAAAATAAACTTTCCCTTCAACATTGTATCTGAAATGAGGTCCGTGATGTTGAGAGGCAGTTGGCTTTGTTTGTTGCCTGCTTGTTTTTTCCCTCAGCATTTACCTACTTGGTGTAATGCCAAATAGGAGTCTGTGGTACCTCTGTTGACCCATCATCCATTGAAAGGCACGTAGGCTGATTCCATTGGGAGGATTAGAAAGGATAAAGCTCCCTGAACGTTTCTGTAGAGATCTTCGTGTGTCCCTGTGTTTTTCACTCTTGTGCCTAGGAGTACAATTGCTAGAATCTGATAACTGCTTACTTAGTTTTCCGAATAGCAGCCAGTCTTTTCCAGACTCCACTGTTCTACAGTGTGATTAGAGTGGACTGCCGGAGTTGCCCTGTTGGCCCCATATTGTCACCAGCATTTAGTGGTTTTGGTACTATTTCTTCTTGTAGCCATTCTGACAGCTTCATCGTTTTTCTTCTCTGTGGATTTAATTACCACTTCTTTGATCTCTACTGACACTTCTCATGTGATTATTTGCCACAAATACATTCTGTAGTGAAATCATTATTTACTATCTTATGCCTGTTTTTTCCTTGTTCACAACTGGCACTCTACCACTGAACCACACTTCCCATCTACTGTTTTTTTTTTCTCACTCTCTCTCTCTCTGTTTCTCTTTAAACCTCTCAGTTCTAGGAATTCTTCATTCTAAAAGGTCTATAGTTCTGCATTTTGCATATCATCCTATGATCTATTTTGAGTTAATATCTCTATAAAAATATGAGGCTTAGGTCAGGATTTTTCTCCTTTCCTCCTCCCTCAACTGTGGATATCTAACTACTTTGCACTACTTGGGAAAAAGTCCTTCCTAAATGTACTCATTACCTTAATTGTGTAACTACAACCCCCCTTCTCACCTTTTCTATAAAGCTTCTAAGAAAAGAATAAAAGTTTCAAACAAGAAAAAGGAAAAAGTCCTTCCTTCATTGACTAGATTTTGTATCATTGTCAAAAGCCAGTTGACCATATAGCTATTATAGGAGCTGTGGTTTTCCACAAAATCACCAGTAAAAGCTTGCCTGTTCTCTATAGAAAATCTTCCTACAATTTTGAAGGGAATTCTGTGTCTATGTACGTTAAAGATATACACAAGTATTTTTAGAAAAAATGATATGACTTAAAGATTTGTTCCAAAATAAATTGGGATGGATGAATCAGATTGGCCATGATAGTTATTAAAGGTGGTAACATTATATATCATTATGCCATGTTCTTTGCTTTTGTATTTGTTTGAGATTTTTTCCATAATGCTGATTATTTCAATTGTTTCGTATTAAAAGGAATGTTTGGTGTTCAATGTTAGCTTAACTTCTGAAATGTCTATTGAGCTCTAGTTTTGTCTATGCTTCTCATAGTTTAACCAAATCTTGTATATCTTGTCTTTGAAAGTATTCACGTGCTTAGTTTCTAGAAGTGGAAGCAGTGGTTAGCCTGAGGTTATAACTTATGCTTTGTTTCATATTCTAGGCACTGCAGAAAAAGATCTTGAAAGTGCCAAGCTTGTACAGATTTTGCACAGGTTGCTAACAGATGAGAGAAGTGCTCCTGAGATCAAATATAATTCCATGGTCCTGACCTGTGCTATCATGGGATCTGGTTTGTATTTCTTCTATCATTTGATGGCTATTAACATGTGATTGGCATCAAATATTATTTATAGACTAGTAATAAATGATGACTGTCTAAAAAGCAGTAGAAATTAATTGGTGGAGATATAGTATTATTTTTACACTGAAAATATTCTGAAGAAACTCTTACTATAACAGAAGCATCATATGGTAAAAATAGGTAAAAATCAAGTTAAGGGCTGGAAGTTTGGCCTAGTGGTAGAGTGCTTGCCTAGCATGCATAAAGACCCAGGTTCGATTCCTCAGCACCACATACATAGAAAAAAGCCAGAAGTGGTGCTGTGGCTCAAGGATAGAGCTCTAGCCTTGAGGAAAAAGTCCAAGGACAGTGCTCAGGCCTTAAGTTCAAACCCCACAACTGGCAAAAAAAAAAAATCAAGTTAAATAATTATTTTTCAATAAGTCTAAAATATTACTTTAATTTTTTTCCCTGGGGCTTGAACTCAGGGCCCGAGAGCCTCTTTGTGCTCAAGGCTAATGTTCTACCAATCAAGCCATGGTAATATTTCTGGCTTTTTCTGAGTAGTTTATTGGAGATAAGAGTCTCATAGACTTTCCTACCAGGGCTGGCTTTGAACTGTGATCCTCACATCTCAGCCACCTGAATAGTTAGGCATACAATGTGAGCTACCAACACTTGGCTTTAAAGTGTTAGTTTATATGTTTTTTTAAAAGAAAGTTCTTATAAGCTAGCTAAGGACTTCGTTCAAGAAACCACTGGGATACACTGGTCTGTGTCAGTCATTTGGACAAAAATATATATTCTAGTGTCATTTGAGTCAGAGCCCTCTACAAATGCAAATTAGACCCTGGTGGTTGCTGGTGGAACTGAGGTTCCTGTGTTCTTGCTGGTTTTCTGACTAACTGTTTTGCCACTTGCTGAGAGAGGTGTTTTGAAGTCTTCAGCTATAATTGTAGATTTGCCTATTTTTCTTCCTCACCAGTTTTTAATTAGCTTATTTCCTAATTCAGTTTGATAATATGACTTTAGAAATGCTATATCTTTTGGACTGACCCTTCTCTCATATTATTCCCCCCTTAACCCCCATCTCTGCTAATTTTCCTTGCTCTGAAGTCTGCTTTTTATCTGATACTAATATTAGCTACTCCCTGCTTTCTTTTTTTTTTTTCTACCTGCTTTTTTTTTTTTTTTTGCCAGTCCTGGGCTTAATCTCAGGGCCTGAGCACTGTCCTTGAATTTTTCTCAAGGCTAGACCTCTACCACTTGAGCCTCAGCACCACTTCCGGCTTTTTTGTATGTATGTGGTACCAAGGAATTGAACCCGGGTCTTCGTGCATGCTAGGCAAGCACTTTAACCATTAGGCCAAACTCCCAGCCCACCTGCTTTCTTTTAAATAATGTTCATTGGCTTTTTCTACTCTTGGCACCTTTGTAACAATTATTTGACCATGTGATGTTTACTTCCTTATTTTGTTCTGCTGATCTGTATATCTGTCTTTATACCAATATCATTAGTCAGTCTTAGACTACAGAACTAAAAAATGTGGCAAATAAAGTATATTTCTAAAAAATAAATTACTAAGGGGGCTAAAGTGGCTAAAGTGGTAGAGCTCTAGCCTTGAAAAAACCCCAAGGCCAGTCGGTGCTCAGGCCCTGAGTTCAAGCTCTAGGACTGGCAAAAAAAAAAAAAAATTACTAAGCTACTGATTTTATTTTTCACAGAATGAATATTAGTTTTGTAGCTCTGTTACATCCAAGTAAACATTGACTATTTGGGGAAGATGAAGTAATAAGGTTGAGACAACTACACAGAAACATTTGCTATCTGGTTTTTGTCTTCTAGAATCTCTACATAAGGAAGTCCAGGATTTGGCCTTTCTAGATGTTGTATCCAAACTTCGCAGCCATGAGAACAAGAGTGTGGCCCAACAGGCCTCTCTCACAGAGCAGAGACTTACTGTGGAGAGTTGAGGATGGTCCCTCTGGAGAACAGGCACCATCCCATCTCTGATTCCCCTTTGTCCTCCATCCAGCTGCCTCCTCCACTTCATTCTCTACCACACCACTTGTGCATGCGTGTAATGTCCCAATACCAATTGAAGGACTGCAGTAGGTACCTGCCCAATAAGATTTCTAAACCCATAGTTAGCGTGAACATGACTGTCAAAACAAAAGTCCACTCATAACTGTTCTCTCTCGTACTCCTGTTGCTTGACGCTACATTAAGTAGAACGTGCATGTTGTAGTCCTATGATGACGTAAACTTGGTACTACATAATGACTTGCTCCTCACACGCGGTAACCTACCTAATAATGTACTGGTAAATTAGGAACAGAGAATGCAGCAGGGTCTGCCTAGCCTCTTCAAGATGAAATCGAATAGTAAACATAGCTCCATGTTTTGGTGCTTGGAAAGCACCAGTGGCCAAAGTAAACCTGGGTGACTGCTCACGCGTTAGTTATACCTACTGATATCTAGCCCACAGTGTGTAGAGTGAAATTATTCCCAGTGCTCTCACTTTCTCCCCTGTGGTTTCCCCTTTTTCCTAACTACTGTAGACAACTGAACCTACCAGCAACTCAGACTTAGACTTCTTAAGGTTTCTGGCTGCACATTTAATTGACAGTTATCAGTGGCTTGATGTTGAAAACTTAGGTGGTTTTCAGTGTGAGTAGTACTGAGGGGATTAAACAATCCCTATACACTGTACCGTCTTGGGTTTTTAGATTTGGAGCTAGGTTGTTTCACCTCACAACTTCTTCCATCAGTTAGATTAACTCTGTCCAATACTGTCTTCAAAAGTCATCCGGCATTTGTTTTCAACTCAGAATATCTCTCTGAGCATAGCTCATTGGAGAATGGACTATTGGGTGTTTGTTTGTTTTTAATTTTTCACCATTGAAAAACAAGGAGTCTCATGTTTGGTTGTTTTAAATCTTGTGCTAATACTAACAGAATATAGGAGGAAAGATGAAGGCATTTGCTTGTCTGGACTAAAGGAAGGAAGGTGGATTATAAAAGCCATAGTAGCCAGTCCACCCTGCAGGTAGCCTCATACCAATCACTGTTTAGCATCTCTACTTTCCCACTGAGGACTGCAGTAACCTCAGGCTGTCGGGAAGCCGAGACACAGAGGAGAACTCCCTTGGCAAGCAAGGCACAGTGTGCTGTTCACTGCCACTACCACCACCAATGGGTTTTTCAAGCTTTGATACGCAGTCTCTGTAAATTAATCAGGACATCCCTGTAACCCACCCGCTTTCTCCCCTTACTCACAGCCGACCATTAACGGCCTGCGAGGGAGTTGTGGGCCATTGCAGAAGGACTTGCAGTAGAAAGGGCTGCCAAGGAGGTGATGGAACTTTTTCTTCCCCAACAGGAGGTACCTCATGTTTGGATGGGGCGGGGGTGACTTAAGTGCGACTTTGATTCTGTGACAGCTACAATTCAGAAAGTCAAAACCCCAATGATGTAAGAAAACTTGAAAATAAGAGACTGTTGCAACTGTTGATGCTATATTTACTGTAAGAATGATCTTGTTTATTGTCTTTCTCCTGGGCTGGATAGTGGACTCTATTTTGTTAGGTAATGAAAGACATCTGTAATGTTGCATAATAGACTGTCCATATTAATAACTTAATAAATGAACTATATCAAACCATCATGGCATTATTTGGTTACTTTGTATATTTTACCAAGATGTCCAGCTCTGATACAGAATTTGCTTTGGTGGATGCTAAGGATTTGTTGGATGTATTTCTATGGCCTTAAAATTTTCTAGATTGCCCAAATTATTTCTAGACAGACTGAGGACTGATTTAAAAAACGAAAAAAGGGGACTTTGAGATTTAGTTTGTCTAATTGCAGATAAAAAGCAAAATATTGATAGTGGAATCTACCCTTACTAAAAAACATCACACAGAATATCTCAGAACACGTATCCTAAAGTCACAAACGTGTGAGAAGTCTAGAATCTGGGCCAGCTGCCCTGCAGCTAGCTTACTGGCCCATTCAGAGCTCCCCTTTGCAGCAGACCAGGTCTGATTCACACCAGCAGGACACCAGGAAGGTCAGAGGGCCGGGTGCCTATGTCCACAGTTGTCTGCTGGCTTCACCAGTATCCTGCTAGGCTATAGCAATTACGCTGTGTTTATTTCCTATTTCATCTAAGTTTGAGAGGCTTACCACTACTGGTTTGCTGCCCACTAAGAATGCATTTTAAGGGAGAGAGAACAGTACGACAAAGCATTAGCTATTCATTTGAACCATTTCAGATCATCACAGGAAAGTATCAAGATGCCAGGAATCCCAGCAAAGAAGGAACCTAAGTAAAATGATTGCACTTGAGCAGGAAATGTGGTTCAGTCAGTGGTGGAACGCGTGCCTCATACACACACAGTCCAATCTCTAGCACAGCACGGAGGAAATGGGTTAGAATTACACTCCTCCTCACAGCTCTGTGTAGCAACTTAGAACCTCGCTAACACCTAGCCAGACTGAAATTGCAGTGTGCTCCAAACAAAAATTGGCCTAACACTGGCCCAGAGTCCAATGTTTTTCTTAATAAAATGAATTTGGGGAGAGAAGCATGATACAAATGGAGGTGTGGGGCAGAATGTTTGCATTCCCACATGATTTCCTCTGGGCTGGAGTGGAGGGCAGCCCTGTCAACGGGCGCTGGTGGAAAGTGATCTGAGAAACATGCAGGGGAAGAATTCAAAATGAAATGCTAGCTGCCATCATTAGGGTCCTCATTCATTGCACTGAACACACGAGCAGGTGGAGCTGTTAAGGCATTTTCTTAAGTGAGCGTTTTACCCTGCATGCTTAGCTGTTACCAGTGAACTGAAATGCCATCAGTTCTAGAGAGGTACACAGTTTCTATTCTGTCATTGTGTCAAAAACCGGCATACACATTCGAGAAAATCTGACTGGGTGTTGTGGCGTGTGCCTGTAGTCTCAGCACCAGGGAAGGTAGGTTGAAGGAGCAAGAGTTCAAGGCCAAACCTATGCAAAGTTGTCGAGACCCTCCAAAGTAAAGTTGAGAGAAAGTAGTAGTTGGTCATTTTTTGACTCCCGGAACCCTATGGAATTCTGGGAGAAGAAAACTGGCTAGATTTCAGCTTACTGGCAAAATTCCTGTCTGCAAGTTTACTTTTGATTTTATAACCATACTTTTAAGTGGCCCTCTCAAGGCCCTCTTCTGCTTTAAGGCCTTGAACTGTGATCCTCTCCATCTCTCCATCCCAAGTAGCCAGGGGTATGAACCACCAATGCCCAGCCATCCTCAATTTTAATAACTATATTCTTCCATTACACTGATGTAGGGTGATCTTTTTTCTCCATGTCTGGCCAATTAAGACATATTTGAGGCTTTAAAAAAAAAGACACCAAGTTATGAACATTTCAGATGGTAGGGAAATTCCTCCGCTAAAAACCTATCCTGCTGGGTGACCTCCTTTCTGCCTAAACCAAATGCCCTTTCCATAACGAGTCACGGTGCCTCACGTGAACCTGTGAGCTCAGCTGCTTGAGAGGTATATGTGTGTAAGAGGGTCATGGTCCAAAGCTGGCCTGAACAAAAATGTCAAAAACTAAAAGGAAGAAGGGCTGGGGACATGACTCGGGACTTGGAGATCCCAAATTCAGACCCTGGAACTAAAAAAATACTTTTCACTCTGTCCTTCCTCAGAAACCTTTATGAATTTCTCCACGTGGCCACATTCACGACTTCTTTTCACTTCTGTGACACCACTGGTCACATTTGTCACCTCCTACACACTGATCTGCCAAGCCCTCCCACACCGAGGTGGGTCACACATCAACACAGCCTCCTGGTTGGCTGCACCACACACACACACACACACACACACACACACACCTCAAACGTAGCAGTATGGGTCTCCTAAAAAAGAAGGGGAACAGAGCATACTTTGAATCTCCCATCGAGCTGGCATTTAATAAGAGTCGGGTTGCCTCAGTGCTCTGATGGGCTGCCACCAGCACTTCAGCACCTCAACCCATGAGCCATCGAGCTAATCTGCACGCTGAGGACCACTTCCATGGAGGGGGAATCCTCTCTCGTCCTGCAGGAGGCTGTGGAGGGGAGGCTGTGGCAGGCTTGAACTGGGCTTGCCCATCCACAATCCCCACACCTGGTCCACCAGGCTTTTGTCTGAACTCCACAGGCCCTGGAGACCTAGACAGACACAATCCTAACCATGAACCTGACCCTGTGGAAACCTTGTGTGCACTTCCTGCTTTCAGCCTCCAGAGCAAAAGAATGAGGGGAGCCAAACAGGCTCTCTGCTGGGACTTGACATGTGAGGAGAATGACAGGTGCAGACTCTCTGACAAGTGGCAAGAACTTGCAAACAGCTGTAAGCCATGCTCAGGCCTGTGCCTGCATCCTGCTAAGGGGGGTGGGGATGGGACTGCTGTGTGCCCGGTGGGGGCAGGGCTGCATCCTGTGGGGACTGCTGGAATTCAGGAAGTCAGTGGCAAGGCCCTTCTCCCAGGGCAAAAGGAACCCTTGCCGCCCTCAGGCTTCAGAGTCCAGAGTCTTTATGCAGTGCAGGGTCTGCTAACCGGAGCTTATTGCTTCTATTCTTGAGAACATCACCCACAAACTGCACCTGCCAATCTCCCAAGATAACCCAAACACCCACAATTTCCTCCTCAAAGCCAACCCCCCAGAATTAAACCACCTCGTCGGAAAAGACTCACACAATGAACAAATTGTACCCCACTCTCAGCCAAGATCCTAATGAGGTAGATAATTTGCTCCTAGACTCTTCAGTGATACCCCAAAGATTATGCTCCCAAATCCCACATGGCAAAAGCACCTCAACAAGTCCGGGAAAAACTGGATTGGTTGCCATGCCTCAAGGCACAATTCATACCTCAAATACGACTACAGAATGGGGTCAAACCTTGTCGCTTCTGGGATAGCTCACCTAGGGCCAGAAAAATGCCAGAAACTCTCCTCCCTGAGTGGTATCTAAAAGAAACAGAGCACCTTTAACACAGCTTACAGTGTCTCCACATCCAATTCCTTCATCTTTCTTCTTCAAAGAACCTCAACTTCGTTCAAGTATGAAGGTTCCACACTCCCAGCTTTCCAAGCTTGGCCAAGTTCATAGAGCCTCCCTTAGAAAGGAAAAGACCTATTCAGAGAAGGCTTTTGGCCTTTTTTCCCTGACTCCGATGTGGGTCCAGGCCCAGGAAGTATGCCACTCACCCACCCCACCAGCAGAAAGCACACACGTGAAGCTGGGGCCATCTTCCACAGGAGACTGTAGGGAACAAGGATACAATGCAGGGGTCAGCAGCAGCATGAATAGACTGGACAGCCCCTCTCCCTCCCCCGAGAACCCACACATTGTGTTACACACCTACCTGTGACCGCCCCCCAACTTGAGGCCTAGAGTTCAAGGCTAGCCATTAGGAGCTGGTATGTAACTCACAGTGGCAGAACACTTAAAATCCTGACTTTAAATCCCAACACTACACACATACACTCACAAAAAAAAAAAAAATAGGCCTTTGGCTGGGAGCTAGGCATCAATATCTTCCCAAAATGATTTGTTCTGAACTCAGAATCCACACAAATTCCACATCGAATAACTGGAACCACCGGATTTAGCTCTATCTTTGCCTTAATGCTCAGGTGGCAACCTGCTCATGTGCCTGTCTATGTCCACTCTCTTGCTAAAGCACCCAACTCAGGAGTGACCTCATTCAAGCTAATTACATTCACAATCATTTCCAAAAAAAACCCGATCATGTGCTTTTTGGAAATAACCACAATCATTGCTAAAAATAAAAAAGAGCACTTACTAAGGGGTTAGAGCTTAAGCACGGGAATTTCTGAGCCACAATTAATCCCCCTCCACCACCATCAAATCACAATTTCCATCACCTTTAAGATCAAGACTGAAGCTGCCTATAGCTTACACCTGTCAGCTAACTCAGGTCTGAGGATCACAGTTCAAAGCCAGTTCAAGCAGGAACGTTTGTAAGACTGTTACAACTCCACCTAGCCAGCAAAAAGCCAGAAGTGGAGCAGTGGTTCAAGTGGTAGAGCATTAGTTTTGAGGAAAAAAATCCTAAAGGATTAAAGCAGAGGGGGGGAGGGAAGAAGGGAGGGAGAGAGAGAGAGAGAGAGAGAGAGAGAGAGAGAGAGAGAGAGAGAGAGAGAGAGAGAGAGAGAGAGAGAGAGAGAGAGAGAGGGGAAGGGAGGGAGGGAGGGAGGGAGGGAGGGAGAGAGAGACATAGGCTCTCAGATCAAACAAATGTCCTGGGGACAGAGGAAAAATAAGGAATGCCTCCTATGTTTTTATTAAGACTGACGTCTGTATGTAAAGACAGAAGCAGCTCAGGCCCCTGTGGTCCTGGGCCACACAAGCTCTTTGATTCCAGCAGATCATATATGTCCAAGGAAAGCGGAAGCAGACAACCATGCTAAGATCCACCCCCCCCAGTGACACCACCCAGGGGACACTGAGCCTCCTGTGAGGCACTGCACCTGAGACTGGGTGGCAGAGGGGTCCCTGGGGTAAAACACCAGACTGCCTGCAAGATCAGTTGCTTTCCAAAGCAAACCATGCAGTTGATAGGAGTGGGAAAAAAAGAATGAGGCTACCTACTCTAAGCAGGTAAATGCCTCTGGATACCTTCAGGATTCTGCACCCCTCAAACACCTCTTAGGTGCCCTACGGAGTGCCCTGATTCCTGAGACAGTAACACACTCCAGCTCTAATCAGTTGTAGTTCTACATGGTCAACACTAGAGGGCAGGCCATGAAAGCGTTCCTGTCTCGAACCAATGGCTCCTCAAATCTCCATGGCTCAGATTTAAACAGGCCTTCCAAGCACTGACTTGCTTGCAAGCTACTCTTTCTTTCTTTACTTCTTTCCTTCCTTCCTTCTTTCTTTCTTTCTTTTTCTTTCTTTCTTTCCTTCTTTCTTTCTTTCTTTCTCTTTCTTTCCTTCCTTCTTTCTTCCTTCCTTCCTTTCTTTCTTTTATTTCGGGATAATGTATAGAGGGGTTACAGTTACATTGGTCAGGTTGTAGGTACCATTATTTCTCGCAAGCTACTGTTTCTTTGCTGAGTTCATTTACACAGTGGATAGCAATGAAAAAAAGAGACTACCTTTCTTCAGATTTTCCTCAACTGATGTTCCCTAGAAATGCAGACCACAAGGCACTGGCCAGGGTTGATCACCAGGGAGTTTCATTTGGGTTAATAGATACCAGGGTGGGAGCTGACTATTCCCGTTATTGGTGTCAAGTTCACAAGAGATCTACTCAATGTGAGCACTCCAGGGAAAGCTGTAATTCTTGCCTCAAATTAGCAAAGTCCTTGAAACTGGGGTCTGGGAGTTTGGCCTAGAGGTAGAATGCTTGCCTAGCATGCACGAAGCCCTGGGATTGATTCCTTGGTACCGCATACACAGAAAAAACCAGAATTGGTGCTGTGGCTTAAGTGGTAGAGCACAGAGCCTTGAGAAAACCCAAGGAAAGTACCCAGGTCCTGAGTTCAGGCCCTAGGACTGGTAAAGAAAGAGGAGGAAGAGGAGGAGGAGGAAGAGGAGGAGGAGGAGGAGGAGTCCTTGAAACTGTTGCATTTGTAGCAGCCCCCCTGCCTCACCAGAAAAAAAGGGGGGGAGGGAAAGAAGGAAGGAAGGGAGGGAGGAAGGGAGGGAGGAAAAAGGCTAGGATGAGTGTAAATTGTAAAGATGGCCTTGGCCCCAGTGAGTCTGGCTTCTCTTCCCTGCTCCACCACCCAGGTCTGTTGTCTTCCAGCTGGTTTGTTGTCAGGTGTAGATTCCCCTCAGTTGGATCCTGCCATAGCGCTGTTTTCAGGGGAGCCCAGCCTTTCCTTAGCCTTCCCTTCCCTGCTGAGGGTGGCTATCCTGGAGAGACAGGCCCAGCCCTGTGCTGCACAGCTCTGGCCGGGAAACTCCACTGGCCAGTGTTAATGGACAGGATCCCACTCCTTGGAGGTCTGAACAGGATTTCCCCGGAGAAGGAGAGCTTGGTGGAACAAATGACAAAGATGACTGAGAGGGCCCCCCAGGTCACTGGGCTCTGGTTCTCATTGTTCAGCTCACTGGCTTCCCAGGGCTCAAGTCCAAGGGAGCCGGAAGCAGGCGCTGAGAGAAGCTCCAGGAAACCTCTCAATGATTCTGTCCCTGCCCACACGAACACCGGCCAGGAATGATCAAATGCTCTGCACAATGAGGAAAAGCCAAGAGACATGTTTAAGCACTCCCTTGAGGAAGGGGATGGGGGCAGGAAGAGAACAACAACAACAAAAAAACAAAAATAAACAAAAAAAACACCCTCTGGGTTTATTCCCTGTGAGAAAAAGAGGAGCAATTGAAAAAGTGTGACTTTCTAAATTACTCAGTTCCTCCTTGTATTCACATTTCTATACTGTGGAATAATCACGAGAACAACAGAAATAAAAAAGAAAAGTAGTTACCTCTCCTTCTGAAATCTACCATCTACTACGTAATGAAGAAACTCACCCCAAGTTTTGAGTTTTGCAGACAAAGCCTCTTTTTATTTCAGAGCCGTAATCTTTCCCTGTTGGCCAGTCTGCAAAGACTGCAAAGGGTCAATGACCTCATGTAGATAATAAGTCTTACCTTCAATCCCCCATGGTCAAAAATGAAAACAATTCTTTGTGTGAAAAAGGTAGGGAGGCCAGGCACAGAGGTCATGTCTGGAATCCTAGCTACTCAGGAGGTTGCGATCTGAGGATCAGCCCAAAGCCATCACAGGCAGAAAAGTCTATGAGACTCTTATCTCCAATTAGCCACTCCAAAACCAGAAATGGTGCTGTGGCTCAAAGTAGTAGAACACTAATTTTAAGCAAAAACGCTCAAGGACAATGCCCAGGTCGATTCAAGTCCTACAACTGCCAAAAAACAGTGAGGTGAAACAAAATGCTTCTCAAATAATAAATGTTAGGACACACTCACAGTATCTGAGTGCACTTGGTTTCCCTTTGATCCTTTGCAAAGTATTGAGTCAATCTTAAATAATCATTCACTGTAGAGTCAAAATTCTTGCTTCAAGGAACTTTGGATCACTATTACTCTTTCTCTCTTTCCTGGAGATGCTGGTACTGGGGCTAGAATTCTGTCCCTTAACTCTTTCATTCAGAGCTAGTGCTCTACCACTTGAACCACAGTTCCTCTTCCAGCTCTTCTGTTAGCAGTTTAATTGGAGATAAGAATCTCAAGCACTTTTCTGCCTGGGCTTACCTTGAGCCATCATCTTCAGATTTGAGCCTCCAGAGTAGCTAGAATTATAGGTGTGTGTCCATCAGCACAAGGCTTTGAACAAGGTTTTCTTATTTTAAAAAAATTGTAAACATAGATATTTAAGTCTGTAAGTACTAAGTCCTACTTTGTATTTAATGTCCATGGTGAAAGACATGGGGACAGAGTGTTCTGATCAGCCTTACGTTTTCCTCTATCTCAAGGGTTTACCTCTCTTTCTCCAGACCCAGAGGAAGGAATCCAAGCAATGCTTCCTCAAATCAAGGCCTGCTTTCCAGACAGCAGCACCCAGGGCCATCTACATTAGAAATCTTGGAGCAAGGTAGGTGCCAGTGACTCACACCTGTAATCCTAGCTACTCAGGAGGCTGAGATTGGTTGAAGCCAATCCAGTCACAAAAGTCTATGAGATTCTTTTCTCCAATTATCCACCAAAAAGCTGGAAATGGAGAGATGGCTCAAGTGATAGTACACCCAACCCTATGCGCCAAAGCCAGGCAAGAGCTTGAGGTTGTGAGTTCAAGTCTCAGTACTGGCAAAGAAAAGGGGGGAAAAAAGATCCTGGGGAGGGGTGAATGCCATCTGGTAAGTTGGTAGGAGAGTAGGAAATCACTGAATGGGGAATTTCACAGCATTCAGAGAGAAATAATGATGACATGACTCCAAGTAAGGTAGAACCAAGTTTATTAATGACAGCCTTTATTACAACCACCTTCAAGTGTAAAAAATAAAGGGCAATCAATTGGAAATTTTCAATTCACTTGGACTTGCCAAAGTCTGGCCTTTCACTGGATATGCCAGGGGCATGGATCTTGCCTGATTCTGAATCAACTGGTCAGATGGCATTCACTGGTGAATGAGGTAATTAAAAAGAAAAGACCAAAGTGCCCATTGGAGATGTGGGACATCACATGACCACAACTGTGATGGGGCAGGGATGGAATAAGACCATGAGACACCAGGGGATGGGACAACCATCTATCTTTACCTACACAGAGACAAAACACACCCATGCAAGGTCACACACACACACACACACACACACACACACACACACACCTGCAGAGACAAGATTTTTAAAAATTTTTTGTCCTTCCTCTAAGTGGCTTGATATATCAGTCCACACGGTGGAAATGGAAAACCGGGCTACACTTTCAAAAGAACCCTTCCTGGCTGCCCAGCTGTGTGCTGGCAAGCATGTCCCCATTGTCAAATAGGTTTGTGGGTTTCTCAGTGTGGCACAGACTAAGAACAACTTCAGGAGAACAAACCCTGGATGCCAACTAGACTAAAACCCAGAGGGCGGAGTCAAAGCTTGCCCACCTCCTCTACAGTGGGGCAGAAGCACCTGGAGGGGTAGGCTTCTTGCCTTTGTCCCTCCCTCCATCTTTTCTCTACCACATCACTCCTCTCCAGAGTATTTGTGCTTCGATCACCACCCTGATATCCAAGTTGTAACTTCAGGAAGGAAGTGGGCTGCAGCCATGCACAACTAGACTTGCTTAAGAAAACAGAAACTGCACGGAGTAGAACAAGGAAACCCACCTTAGAAGCTTTCTGAGTGGGACAACCATTTCTGGAATTGGGTCTAACTCCATTTAAAGAGGAAGACAAGGAAGGTAAAGAAGCCAGCAAGCTGGATCCTGGAAGAGCTGGTCCAGCCCATAGTATTTGCTATGGCAATAGCCAATCTCTGGGATAACGTGCCACAACCTTCCAACACTGTGAACCTGATGAAATTAATGGTCATCAACATTTTTTAAAAACATCTGTAGGAAAGACGGCAGGGAAGGGAGAGGGTAGATTCAGATCTACAGATCATGCAGGAAAAGAGTATACAAAACCAATTCATCCCCTAATTGGGCAGGTGAGTACGCAAACACTTCAAAACTCAACAGGGACTGGATCATACATAGCCTTTGCCTTTGGGAGACAGAAAACAAAACAATACAACCCAGAGTATTCCAAGGTTTCCATAGAATCCAGCCCCTCATTTTGGTGGGTTAGGGGTAGGAGTGGTGAGGGAAGAATTATGAATACCTCTCATGAACCTCCTTTTCTTCTTGGATTTCATGGATTGGTAAAGCTCAAGCTTACTTAGAAAAAAAAAAAACAACAAAGATCCATCCTTCTCAAATACGGCATCATGAAGTCTCTGACACACTTGCTGGGGTCACCTCCATTGGTGAGGAGCTGTTCCGAGGTAGCCCAATTATGTGTGTGCTCATGCCAGTCCCCAGAGCTCACCCCAAGGGCAAGCCATTGACTTCTCCTGGAGAGTTCCAACAGTTCCTTGAGATGCACACAGCGGGATTCCAGCACACCAGGGCCCTCCCAGGTAATGGGTTGAATTTTAGCTAAGATGTATATTTCCGCCCATCCCTCCAAGAGGGCAGAAATCCCTCTCCCAGCCCATCACATACCCAGGTGGAGGACACACAGTCATATGCTCCACAAATCCAAGTATACATGGTGTCCCCCTCCCCACTTTCTTTCTTTTTTTGTTTTTTTATCAGAAGTATCATCCATCCATCCATCCACCAATCCATGGCTACAGTGGAGACTTACAGGCAACGACTTGCATACTGGTTATTTCTTTTTGTGTTTGTTTTGTGTTGTTCTTTAATCTGTCAGTGAGCAGCATTTCCCAGTCCCCCCTCCCCACCAGAAGTGATTTCTTGGCAGCTCCATTGAGTGAGATTGCAGAACGCCTCTGCGATGAGGTCCGTGCTTCATGGCTAGGAGTCTGGCTCTCGGAGGGTTAGCAAAGCTGGGTCAGTCCAGTGTCTTGCAGCAGCCGGGGCAGGGCTCTACACCAGCTCTACCAGCTTGCCCGGACAGCTTCGATATCACTCACCAAATTCTGGGCCAAACATATCCCAAAAATCTGACAAAGACAAGAAAATAGAGTCAAACAATGAAACTTCTAGCTTCTTTCCACTCCCCTCTCCCTCTCTTTCTCTCCTTTCTTTCCTTTATCTCTTTTCCTATTTGTGTGTGTGTGTGTGTGTGTGTGTGTGTGTGTGTGCCTGGCAATGTCCCTTAATTTTTTCATTCAAGGTTGGTACTCTACCACTTGAGTCACAGCTCTAGTTCTGGATTTTTTTTGCTGGTTAATTGTCTGTCTAAGCTGGCTTTTGTGATCATCACATCTCAGCCTCTTGAGCAGACAGGATTACAAATGTGAGCCCACTAATACCAGGTCTCATTTCTTTCAATTATGTATCTGTGACCCTTCAAGAGAAGTGTCCCTTCAATCACAGGAAGAGTTCAACACCTGAGAGTGCCCAGGAGAAAATGTGGGAGCCCTTGCTTCACTTGACCAAAGGCCTAAACCAGTCACTGAGTTATCACAATGCAGTTAAAAAAAAAAAAAAGGCATACTAGCTAGCAATGAGTGACTCAAAAAGTATTTCAGGATCCAAAATCACACCAAATTCTAAAACACACATCAAATTCCTCAAGCCTCCCAAGTGTCTTTAAAACAATGATGTTAAAGTGACCTGAAGCTCCAGTCCTGGGGCATCCCCTGGGGCATTCTGGTCTTACCTGCAGCAATGCAATGCCTATGAAAATCCCAGCCACGATGGTCAAATTGTCCTGCAGCCACTTCTCAAACTGGGGCACACAGCCTTTTGTGTAGATTACAATCTGCTGGTCAACTTCCTTCACAAGAGGGGGGCAGAGTTACCCATTTTGTCACCATGAGAACTGAAGCTCCTCCAAATGCCCCATTGAGCTAAGCTGGAGACTGAACCCATACTTACTGGTTTTTGCCTAGCATCATAACCACACTGAGTGTTGATGACATCTTCCTGGGGAAAGAAGAAAAACAGAGAAAACTGAAATTCATTTCTACTCAACAGGAAGTTCCATCCATCCATCTCAGCCTATTCTGTAAAGTGGAGGTAATTAAGATAAAACACTGGGGACCATGACCTGTGTTCAACACTTCAGTTAGTTATATGTACTGTTACACTCTTTGGAAGTAAGTATTAAAATATGTCTTAGCTTGGTGCCAGGAGTTTGGCCAAGTGGTAGAATGCTTGCCTAGCATGCACAAAGACCTGGGTTCAACTCCTCAGTACCACATACATAGAAAAAAGCTGGATGTGGTGCTGTGGCTCAACTGGTCGAGCTCTAGCCTTGAGAAAGTCCAAGAACAGTGCCCAGACCCGAGTTCAGTCTCCAGGACTGGTAAAAATAAACAAATAAAATATGTCTTGGCTTACAAAGAAGGAAAATCAAGGCCTTGGGCTGGGTAGGGAGTGGATGTCAGAAAGGACAATGGGTCCTTGACGTAAGAGGCTCAGGATTCAACCTCAAGAGATTTATGGGGCTTAGGGAACTCAAGACAGAGGTAAAAAGCAAAACAAAACAAAACAAAAATTCCACACACTTAACGACCAGCTTCATTTATGAAGTTCTGGGAGGTACTGCTACTGGTTTAGACAGTACTGGGGTTTGAATGCAGGATCTTTCATCCTTTTTCTACAGATTTCCTTATTCATGAAATGGTTTTCCAAGGAGAATGTCTTGCTTTCATCATTACCCTTCAGACTGTTCTGGTTTTCCTGACACAGAATAGAGACATGAGACAGGGAGCACAAATGTGCTACTCGCTGGCCAGGCTCTTGGCTGCACCCCCTCTCCTCTCTGTGACACAGATGGCCGCCCGGGCTGGCTCTGAGCTCCATCAATGGGGAGCAGTTTAAGCTGGGAAAAGTTATTGAGGCTTTCTGTGTCTTTGTTTCTTCACCTCCAGTGGGAAGATAATGAAGGCATCTGCTGTTAGGAATATTCTAATGGGGCAGTTCACATAAAGGCAGAATAGGGTTACTAAATAAAAGCCTGGTTATTTTCTTTTTCTTTGTGTTGGTACTGAAGCTTGAACTCAGGGCCTGGATACTGTCTCTTAGCTTTTTCTCTAAAGGTTAGGACTCTTCTACCTGAGCCACTCCTCTGCTTTGAGCATCTCAAGGACTTTCCTTCCTGGACTGGTTTCAAACCCTGATCCTCATATCTCAGCCTCCTGTGTAGCTACCATGATAGGCATGAGCCACTAGTGCTCAGCTTCAGCCAGTGGTCTTGCTTCCACTGGGAAGACCAGAGTGCTGTTCCCGCCACGGGAAGCACAAGGGGCACCAGCAGGTAAGAAGTTTTACACACACCATCCTCTGCCCATGCCCCCTCCACTGCTGAGTGTGACCCAGGAGCAGGCCTAGTGTGCTGTCGTTTGGGTCACTTACTGCGGGGTCTTTAGTACAGCAAGAGAATGGCACGCCACATCGCTCTCGACTTGCATTGGAATCTGTGCAATTGAAGTAAATATTTAGGTTCCAATCATCAGCTCCAAAAGCCCCACAGCACTGCCACTAGAGCAAACAGGACACAATTAGAACAGCTCCGCTGGGAACCGCCAGGCACCCCATGGCACCCACCCTCCACGACCACACTCAGCTCCTGTCCCCACCGTGACCCCCAATCCTCCTTCTCCTCCTCCTCCTCTGAATTTAACTTGCAGCCAAAGAGAAAATGGCTTTTGTAATGAAGGCTAAAGGTCTGTAAAGATGTGTGGCTTGTGACTTAAGCCACAGATAGGAGGGTGGGTGGTGGGAGAGGGAGAAGAGGAGGCACGGAAGAGCTGAGTGGAACAAGATCTGTTTGACTTGGACACAGCAAAGACAAACTAGACAGAAGCAACAGTGACAATGTCCAAAGGAGGACTTCTGTAGCTTGAACTCAGTTTCACACTCTGTCACTTGAGCTGTGTCACCAGCCCTTTTTGCTCTAGTCTTGCTTTCTGTTCAGGCTAGCCTGATCCACCATCCTCCTATTTTTGCTTCCCACCATAAATGGGAAGACAGGCACACATTACACTACGCAGCTTTTTCTGTGGCGTGGTGGTCTTGAAAGTTCTTTGCCCAGGCTGAACTGGAATAGCGATTGTCCCAATCATCTCAGTGGCTGGAATGACAGCTGTACACCACCGTGCTCAGCTAGCTACTGGTTGAGATAGGGTCTCACAGACTTTTCACTAAGGCTGCCTTCCAACCATGATTCCAATTTTTGTTTCTCAAGTAGTTAGGATTACAAGTATGAGCAAACTTAGTTAACTAAACTACATATTTTTAAAGTATATAATTTAATAAGTTATAGCATATGTATGTGTGTATGTATGCAGGTCTAATCATACATACATGTGTTACACACACACACACACACACACACACACACTCACTCTGTATTTTGGGGAATTAGATAAAGCACTTGCTTAGCATATATAAAGCATTAGGTTCCATTTCCAGCAATACACACATACATACACGCATACACACACACACAACAAAACAAACAAATAAAAACCCATAGTTGAACATACCCATTACCCTAAAACTTTAGAAGCTTAGTTCAAATACATTTGCTTCTCTAATTTTTTTAAAGACAGGAATGTGTGCTTACAATTTCAGCTTTCAAACATTAGTTATCTAATTAACATATAATCAAAAAAGTTGGTAAATTCAGTGGGTCCTAAAGTGGGGTGATTCCATTAACCTCTGCCTCATTTAAAAACACATATATTAGCATTAATATGTTATTAATCTTACTATATACATTTGTAAATTAATACTATATATAGTTTATATAGTTGTGGTACTAATGGAGCTTGAACTCTGGGCTCGAGTGCTCTTTCTTAGCTCAAGCTAACACTCTACCACTTGAACCACAGCCCCACTTCTGGCTGGCTTTGAACTGCAATGCTCAGATCTCAGCCTCCTGAGTAGTGAGGAAGCTACCCCTTGAATATTTTAAGGCTCGCAGGACCAATGGCTATTTTAAAACATGAAAGCCCAGGATAGCAAAACCCAGTCACATGAAAGCACAGCATCTGAGAACAGAGCAGACAGCATTTCCAGAGGACGTGGGGACGCATGCTCAGCAGGCTCATTTGGTCCTCCTCGCATCTTTAGCTCTGCCTGCAAAGCCCCATCAGATGCGTCATGCAAATCAGTCAGGAAAAATACATGGGAAGTTGTGAGCTCGCATCTATTATGACCTAACAAATCAGTGAAGTCTGCTGAGGAGAAGAAACAGGGCTTCATTTCACACCTGAGGTACAGCTGATTGCAGACAGCCACTGCTGCACTGAACAAAACTAACACAACTCAGCTTAGAGCTTAGTGCCTGGGCTTGGCTGAGTGGCTTTACTAAAGGCAGCCCCAGACACTCTGGAAAAGGGGCCACTCCACTTGGCTATTGTTCCACTGTCTGTCTGTCTGCCCTCCATCCTGCAGTGTACATGAATCAAGTCTGCTCAGCTTAATATATATGGTAAACAGCTAGTGAGGCTCTCCAAAGGGGAGGGGCTGCCTAGAGGGGTCTGTGACCAGTTTGTTTTTGTCACTTGTGGGGCATAAACTCAGGGCTTAGATGCTGTTCCTGAGCTTTTTTGTTCAAGGCTACCACTTTTTGAGCCACAGCTTCAGTTTTGGTTTCCTGAGGGTTAATTGGAGCTGAGTTCCACGGAATTTTCCTGCTTGGGCTGGCTTGGAACCACAATCCTCAGATCCCAGCCTTCTGAGTAACTAAGATTCCAGGTATGAATTACAATGGCCGGTCTGGTACACAGTTTTTAGGTGCAGGAATATCAATACCTGCTCATTTGTACAGCAATGATACCTCAGGCCTAATAGGAAAGTCTGTTCACTTGTGCAAGTGTAATAGCATTGCTCTTGTTATTTCCATTTTACTGTTGGAAAAATAGGCCTAGGTGCTGCTAGTCCACACTGAGACCCTGTGTCTTCTGGTCCTGTGTTGATGTAACGTTTCCTGAGTGAGACAGGCCATCAGCCATCTGCCATCTATGAGCAAGACTGGATCCAGCTCAGGATCCAGCTCAGATACCTGCAAGGTTGGCCAGACTGCCAGCACTAAGCAGCAGTAAACCTTAGGAGTTTTAACTGCACATTCATATTCTAGGAACTTTCTGGACAAATATTTTCTTAAGTGTATCATAATGATTTATTATGATATCATAATGAGCCATTAAAGAAAGAAAAGAAGAGCTCATTCCTGTAAGTCAGTTGTTCAGGAGGCTGAGATGTGTGGTTTGAATTCAACCAGAGCAGGAAAGTCTAAGAGTATCTCCAATTCATCACCAGAAAACTGGATGTGGAGGTGTGGCTCAAATGATAAAGAGTACCAGCCTTGAGTAGAAGAAGCTAAGTGACAGTGCCTAACGCTCTGAGTTCAAGTTCCAGTACCAGCATCAAAGGAATAGGTGGGCACCAGTGATTATAACCTTTCTGTTCCAGGGTTTCCTTTTTCTTTGCTCTAATTTAACACAAATGGAAACAAAACATATAATTCCTATAAGTCATAGAGCAACTGAGCAAAATGCTAACCAAGCACACAAACTCCCCTCCACCCCCCTGCCGAACAGCCTCAGGCAGCTTCCAAACTGCAGAAGCCCAATGGCATCCTGTAGAGAAGACTCTTGCAACTTACATATTCCTGGGTAAAGTCTATGAGGTTCTGCAAGTCAATGTCATCTCTGTACGCTCTGATGTTGTTGTTTATAAAGAAATACAGCTGGTCTTTGATCCAGTCTTTGAAAACAAATGCCAACACCCCAGCAGTGAGCTCCAGGAAGAAAATAATTCCAAGGAACACAGAAAACTAAGGGAAAAGACAGACACACAGAACCGTGAGAAGGGCAGTTGTGATCAGATGTGTTACCGGTTTGTCTCTAAAGAGACTGGTAATTACATTTGGTGGTTGCATGAACGCAAAGCAGATAATCTTCAGTTGCTTAAGATTTGCAACACTTCAAGAAAGGATTTTTAAGAATTAAGAAAAAAAGTCATTTCATAATCACATTTTAGGGTCTCTGGTGTTCCATTTCATAATTAACCAACAAAGCCCAAAGCAAACATGAATAATAGGAATTTCTCATTAGAACCACATTAAGGCCTAATGAATTGCCCATGATTAATAAACTGGCAGAGACAGAACAATGACCTGCCCCTTTATCTAGCAAGCCTTTTCCTAGCTTGAAAAACAGATTGCCCAGTATTTTACAATTGCCTGTCATTTGCTTCTGTGCCCTTGATTCTCCACATAATAGATCTCTTTTCTGGAAATGAAACAGTGGTCAGGAATTAAAACCACTTTCGTTTGCTCTTTGTACCTGCCATGCAGTATAAAAGATCCGCTCCCCCGTGGAGGAAGAGGTGAAAGAAGTATAAGGGTGATTGGCACGGGGTCCACATACACATATACACTACACCAAAATGCAGTCAAAGGGAGCCTGCTGACTAGGGCAAGCAACAGAAGCTTAGGAGGAGAGACAGTACGGCACTGGGCTGAATCCTCACAACTCTGGAGAAATGTCCTTGTAGCTAGGCGCCTCCTGTAGAGAAGCATCATCTCAGTCGTGCTCCCTCTTCCTGCCCCAGGTCCTCCTACCTCTCTCACAGCCTTCCCCTGCACCAAGAGCTCTGCTGACATAGAGAAACAAAGCTGTGCAAAACCACAGGCCAACTGCAGTGGGTTAAGTCTTCTTTCCGGTGACAATTTCTGAGGGTAGGTGACAGGGTCACACCCACTGACACAAGTGGGGTTCAGGCAGTGTGTGGTGTCAATAGTCAGCTAGCAGATCCCAGAAAGCTTACCAAGAGAAATGTATTAGCGGGGGGCGGGGAGGGTACCACGGGAACAACACAGTTGCTCATTTAAATTATTGTTTTCAAATGCATTCATCAGTGAATGTCTTGTGGATGACTGGAGAGTCTGGCTGTGTGGAAAGATGGGCTTCACAGCCACCTCACACTTTCGTGCCTACAGAGATCTTAGTCTTAAGTAACAGGAGGTGGAGGAGATACAGACAGGAGGTTCAGTGGCTGGGATCTTTAGGATCTAAGTGCCTCTTCTCCATGGTGGGTAGGAGGCCAGGAGGAAATCAGAGCCTGCACATGCCTAGCCAGCTCTTCAGGAACCCACAGAACTACTGCTTTTCTGCCCAAGATTTGTCCACTGGGGGGAAAAATTAAATAGTTCTTAATTATCATCGGCAGTACCAATTATTTCAAATTAAACAATCTAGAAGAAAAAGAACAGAAAAAATCACATAACTTCTGTCCAATATCCATTCCTGCTAGAATAAAATAATTCCCTCTACTTGAGTAGCTCCCAAGTGTTTGGAAGTTCAAGTTCCTGCACTACAAGGATGACAAACTCATAGCTACCACTCATGCATGCAAATGAGAGGTCCCACAAAGGTTTTCATTAGATTGTTCTTACTTCTATAAAAGTTAGGTCAGGGCCGGGAGTTTGGCCTAGTGGTAGAATGCTTGCCTAGCATGCACAAAGACCCAGGTTTGATTCCTCAGTACCACATACATAGAAAAAGCCAGAAATGGTGCTGTGGCTTGAGTGGTAGAACGCTAGCCTTGAGAAAGCCCAAGGACAGTGCTCAGGCCCTGTGTTCAAGCCCAGGACTGGCAAAGAAACAAACAAAAAACAAAACAGACAAGTAAGTACACTTTCTACCACTAGGAAATTCCTACCTGGTCTATAATGTACATTTTAAAGAACTGGAGTTGAAATTCAATCCAATTCAAATATTTGGGAGAAACCCTCCATGCCTGGGCCTTAGAGCTATGTCTCCATTTTGCAAAGATCTAGGATGTGACACAGTCTTCCATCAGGGCCTAGGCCTACCTGGAAGTACATTAACTCTGGAACTTCCTTAACCATTCTCTCCCAGGTCAAGAAATATTCTAGGTCAGTTTTTAATCTTTGTATTAAAAATAGAGAGGCCATTAAAATATTCACCAATAATTTGTAAAGCCAAAATATGACATAATTCTTTTCATTTTCCAAACTGCGCTTTGTAAAAAGAACTATACATGAGGGAGTATGGAAGTTTCATTGGTCTTAGAGTAGGTGATGGATGTTATTGGTGTGTGAGTGTGCACAAAAGGATGGGTCTGGCAGGTAAGGCAGAGTCTTAGGAGACATAGTCTCATAGACACAGACAAGAAAACCCATTCCTCATTTAACTTTACCTAACAGGAAGCAGCCCTAGATGTTTCCTATTAGCACAACTCATGTGAACTCCCAGGGGAATGGCCTCCAAAACATTCCGAAACAGAATCACCCCCAATTGAAAATGCACTGTTCTGTATGGAGTCCAATGACCCCTTTTCCTAGGGAGGGCTAAAAACCTGTGTCAGAGGACAAGGTAGCAAAGGCTGGGGCAGGCACACACAGACACTTTAGGAACTAGAAGGCAAACTTGTGCTGTACATGTACAAAACCACTGTGGATAGCAAGAGGCAGGTACTACTTATATGATTAAGGAGGCACGTCTAGAGCAGAAGGGGTAGGATCTAGAGTTCTCTTGGAAAAATAATAAAAAATGAGACTCAGGCTATATTTTCAGTCAGCATCTTTGGGGCAGTTCACCATCCTGCCAATAGCATCTTCTTGGCCTAAGGTAAGAGTTTGGCTGTCAGTCTGAGAGCAGAAATACTTACAAACTTGAGGAGGAAAGTGTTTTCTCGAAGTGCTCCAATGCACCCTGCAAATCCCAAAATGAACATCACTCCTCCCACCACGAGGAAAAGCCACACTGGATCAAAGCCTCCAAGGTCGGTGATAGAAGAGATGTTGGACAGAACTCCCTGGAAGTAGAAAAACAAACCAAAACACATGGTGTGAAGTCCCCAGCATAGAAGGATTATTGCACTTTGGGTGTCATTTATGTGTGTGTGATCCAGTACTGGGCTTAAACTCAGGGCCAAGGAGATGTTCTTCAGCTTTCTCATTCAAGGTTGGTGGTTTCACCACTTGAGCCACACCTTCACTCCTGGCTTTTTAGTGGTTAATTGGAAATAAGAGTCTCACTGATTTTCACGCCCCGGCTGACCTCAGAACTCAGCTTCCTGAGAAGCTAGGATTACAGGTATGAGCCACCAAGCATCTGTCTTCTTTAAATCCTCCAAATGGCATACATTAGATCATGGCCTACTTGAAAGCCTTTGGCATTTTCCAGGAAATAAGAGCTACAGAGGAGGGGGGAAAACCAAGATGGAGGGGGGAGGGTAAAGGGTACCAAGACATGTGAAAGGGTATCAATGTATGTGAATTAATGCACCTTCTATATGGCAAATATCATGTAACCCTTTTAATAATTACAATAAAATATATATATATATATTTAAAAAAAAGAGCTACGGAGGAACACAAGCACTGTGCCCAGTGCAGCCAGAGCACTTTCGGGTTATTCCAAGGCAAACCTGCATGCCAGAAATTTAGCCTGAACTTCATGAGAGATCAGCCAGGAACAGATCCCAGAAATCCACACTTCCCTGGTTTGTGCTGATAAGTACTATAGTTACTTGGTTAGGGACATTTCCTATTATCTTTTTTTTTTTTTAAGAGTTACAGTTTAGAAAAAATCAAGAGCCCAGAGGAAATATATTTCCCCATGAACAATGTCATTCCTTACTGAAATCCTTATGTCAAATACTACCCGGAATCTATAGAAATCATGGTTTGTTTCTTCCAAACTATAACTCACTTACTCATTGATGCAGAGACAAGTGACTGCTAATTTCAAAATGAGTCGTATATACCCAAAATCAGCAATATTTGCTTTTCTTAGTAAATTGGTGTTAAACTCTCAAATCAAAATACCCCCAGAATACCACAGTTATCATTTGCAGTGAAGTCTTAATATTAAATATTTGTTTTCAAAGCATTCCCAGCAACCCTTCTAGAGGAACGGGGCCAGTAGTCCTCTGATCCATACTTGAAAATGGTGCTGAGCCACCGGGGGATGGAATGAAGGTCACACGGTTATTTTGGAAACAGAACATGCCCACTGCTGTTCACTGCCCATCTAGTGAGCTACAGACTGGCTTCCCAGTTGGTGCCAATCAAACCTGAGTTTAGGAGTTTTGAGTACTGATCCATTTTAAGGTTGCAGAAACATTTGGAGGAGAGTATTTTGTTTGTCAGAATTTTCTATTTGTTTCTTAAGAAAGACAACTCCAATTCTTTAATATGTACATTATAGAACCATGGAACCTATGTTAATAATACTGTGAGGAATAGTTAGAATTGTTAGAAGGCTCCTAAATTATAAAGCTTTGATTTACATCACAGTGGAAGTCCTGGAAGTTCTCAAGGCACAATACTGACAGCATCTGCAGTGACATCACAATGACATCACAGAAAACCACCACGCCCCTTTGGGAGACTGTCCAGACTCAAGGCGGCTGGGGTCAATGTTGCATCGCTTAGGCCTGTAAGCCCTGATCTAGGAAACATTCACTCCAGAAGAGAAAGAGGTCAAAGGAAAAAGATAGTTCTCCATAAAGCTGAGAAAACATTGACCAGAGAAGGCAGACAAAATCCAGGCAATGGTACTCAGAGCCCAGCAGTGGATGGAAACTCATCACAGTGTTAAAGTCTTCATGTTTCTGACCTATTCAGCCATTGAAGAGCAGGCTCTGATAATGCTCTTAAAATGTGGAATACTAACTATGCGAGAACAAATTATGAGAGAAGCAGCCTTGATTTGCATAGCACCAGAAGATGAGGTGGCAGAGATGGGAGTGCTGGGGAAAGATGCCAGCACTCTGGCATCTTTCTCTGAGACAAGGTCAAATAAGTTATTCCAGGCTGGCCTGGAACATATAGCATAGCCCAGGCCAGCTCTGAACTTGATTTTCCTGCAATCTGGGTTTTCAGAGATATGCTCCCATGCCCAGCTAAGTTCTTAGAGGCATTTCTAACATTACCCTTAGAACTATGGCTCCCGCTCACAGGCAACGGACAAGTGTAGTCTAGGAAGGATTGAGTGGATGCGAACTTGGGATTTAATGATCTTGAGGCTTCTTCTAATTTAGGATTATTCAATAATTACTTTTTTAAGGCAGTACTATGACTTGAATTCAGGGCCTCACACTTGCTAGGCTGGGCATTTTACCATTGATTCGTGGCTCTAGTCCCTGCTTCTCAGTGGTTATTTTTAGAAGAGGGTATTCCTACCTGGCTAAGCATCTGAACTTTGTTTTGCATTTTTCTTTTATTGTAAAAGTGATGTACAGAGGGGTTATAGTTACATAAGTAAGGTAATGAGTTCATTTCTTGTCAAAGTGTTACCCCTTCCCTTGGTTTTTTTTTCCCACTTCCCCTCCCCCATCACCTGATTTCCCCAAGTTGTAAAGGATCATTTCCAACAGTGTCTTTTGAGTATCACTGTTGCATCAGTTCGCCCTTTGTCCTTTGTCTTTTGTCTCTCCATTTTGTTATTCTCCTTTCCTTCCCTAAATCAAATAAATTTATATGCAAGACACAGTGCACAAAGATCAAAAACAGTGACAAGGGCTAATCCAAAAGAAAAAAGAAATAACTTTACACAGTACATTAGAAAAGAAAAGCAAATTCTTGTTTCCATATCTTGGAGTTCATTTTGATTAGCCTCATTTTATATGGTCATACATACACAGCTTTTGAGCCATTGTGACCTCTGCTAGGACCATCTAGACATACTAATTATTAGAAATGAGGGAACCATGGAGCCTATGTTTCTTTGGGTCTGGCTTACTTCACATAATATTTTTTTTCTCCAGTCTTTCAATTTCCTTATGAATGGGGTGATGTCATTCTTTCTGCTGGCAGCTAGAATTCCACTGTGTGTGTATGTATATAGTACATTTTCTTGATCCATTCTTCTACTGAGGAGCATCTGAGTTGATTCTACATCTTAGCTATGGTAAATAATGCTGCAATGAACATGGTTGGGCTAGTAGCTTTAGTATGTCCTTGTTTACAGACATTTGGGTAAATGCCCAGGAATGAGATTCCTAGATCATAGGGTAGCTCTATGTTTAATCTTTTAAGGAATCGCTTCCCAGAGTGGCTGAACAAGTTTACATGCCCACCAACAGTGTGGCAGTGTGCTCTTTGATCCATGTCACCACCAGCACCTGATAATGGCCATTTTAACTGGGTGAGGTGGAACCTCAATGTAGTTTTAACTTGCATTTCCTTTTTATTTTATTATTTTTCTTTGTGGATGGTCATGGGACTTGAACTGTGGTCCTGAGCACTGTCCCTGAGCTCTTCATCTCAAGGCTATCAATAAACCACTTGAGCTACAGTGCCTCTCTGGTTTTCTGGTGGTTGTATGTATGGGGGGGGGTTGTTTCATTTTTTGTTTGTTTGTTTGTTTGTTCAGTCATGGGGCTGGAACTCTGGGCCTGGGTGCTGTCCCTGAGCAATTCAGCTCAAGGCTACAGCCCTGTTGAGTCACAGCCTACTTCCTGGTTTCTAGTATTTAATTAGAGATGAGTCTCATATTCTTTAGTGCCAGGGCTGGCTTAGAACCTTGATCCTCAGATCTCAGCCTCCTGAGTAGCTAGGATTACAGGTGTGAGCCACCTCGCCCAGCTTCTGGTGGTTATTTGGAGATGAGTCTCATGGACTTTTTGTGCCCAGGATGGCTTTGAACCTTGATCCTCAGATCTCAGCCTCCTGAGATCTACAGGTGTGGTCCATAGTGCCTGACTAATTTTCATTTCTTTTATGGCCAGAGATGTTGAACATTTCTTCATGTGTCTATTGGCTATTCTTATTTCCTCTCCAGAGAAGTCTCTTTTTAATTTTTCAGCCCACTTATTAATGAGGTGGTTGTTTCTTTGAGGATTTGTTATTGAGGGGTAGTTAATATTTTTAGCTATAGGTATATTTTAGGTATGATGCCCTTGTCTGTTGTATAGCTAGCGAAGATCTCCCAACCTGTGGGCTTTCTATTTATCTTTCTAACTATGTCCTTTGTGATGCAGAAACTCTAAAGTTTATTGCAGTCCAATTTATCCAGGCTTTCTTTGATTTGTTGTGTTTCCACATCTTCAGCAAGGAAGTTTTGACCTAGCACCTGAACTTTGATCCACCTACTTTAAATTTCCCATTCCTTGCTGGGTTCACAGACAAATGTTACCATGTTCAGTTTCCCTCCATGGAGACTGAGTCTCTTGAACTTTCTCTTTCTCAGGTTCTCCTAGAATAATGATCGTTCATTGCAGTCATGATACCTATGTCACTATGCCCAGCTATAGGTGGAGAAGGGATCTTGAGAACTTTTCTGCCAAAACTCTCCTTGAACCTCAATCCTCCCTATTTCAGTCTTCTAATTTGCTAGCACTATAGGAAAAAAGCCCCCAGATGCTTGGTTGATTTCACCCATTTTTAATGAGCTTTTAGTGATTCACACTAAAGTGTGAGCAAAGATCAGATTGTTCCTAAATAGTCTTCTGTGATCTGTTGCTGTATAGAAAGAGGTCAGTGGATAATAGGACAACTATCTGGGTACCACAAAAGCATACATGTAAGCATCCATTCTTGTACCTGAAATGTCAACATCAAGGCCAAAAACTATGAACCAACCACCAGGTGATTTGTGGATCATTTGTCCTCTCTGGCTTTAATTTGGAGAATGACAAACTCATTTTAATACTTACTCTCTTTAGCCTGCAGGGGCCGTTTTAATTGAGAGGCCTTCAACTGTTTCCATGGAAACAACAGTCATTTGAGGGCCTAGCTGGACTGCAGATTCTACTTTTTAATTCTAAATCCCAGCAAAAGATGGGGCTGGAGGTAGACACTACTGAGATCTGGGAGAATGATATTCTGCCAAAGCAAAGGAAAAGTACCAAGAAACTTCCATTTTAATGGATTCAGAATACACCTGGGTAGTTACAGTTGTAAATGAATTCAAATCTCTTTCCCCTGGATGGAAAAAATATATCCTTTATTTATATAATCATTTAATTAACAGATGAAATTGCATGTGCTGCCAGGTGGTACATACCTGCAGTCCAGGCACTCAGGAGGCAAAAGGCAGGAGGTTCTCAAATTCAAGGCCAGCCTGGGCTAAATATAGTTCAAGGCCAGCCGGGATTACATAGCAAGACCTTGTCTTAAAAATACACATACACACACACACACAATATGTATAAAATGAATATGTATATATAATATGTGTGCGTCCTGACCCATGTTTTTGTGGTGGTGTTATTTGCTTTCATTTTTGTGGGCAGTGCTGGAGAATGAACCCAGGCCTCAAGCACACTACACGAGTGTTCTACTACTAAGCAATTCCCAGCGTAGTATGTTTTCAAGCGGAATGGCTAAATCTGGTAAATTAACATACTACCTCGCAAAGGTTTCTTTTTTGTGTGATGAGAACACATCTAGTCTCCACATTTTTCCAAAATACCACATATTAAGTTGAGCCACTAACTCAGATCTTGAAACACCAAGTACGGATGTCAAGGGCCCACTGACCAGTTCCTCCCCTTGGGGGTAGGTTCCTTGGTTCCTTCCTCTATGAAGAGGGACAAAAACTGGCTCACCTGTTGGAGCCAGGTATCTCACATGCCTAAGTCTCGATTTCTACATCTGTGAAATTATAGCCCACATCAATAAGGAACTGATCCAAGTAAATCCAGACACTATGTTAAATACTTGGCACACTGAATTCAATCAATCAACCATCACTATCACTATTACATTAGAACTAGAGGAATCCATCAGAGGAATGTTCAACTCAACTATGTTGGAGAAAAATCCATCTTACTCAGAAGCATTTTGCTCAGAACTGTGTCCTTCTAGAGAGGTGTGGCATGACCTGGGAAGGTGATAGGTGCTGTGACACACTAACCAGATCTTTTGGGGATGGGAATGAAAACAATCTAAGACACTTGGGGAAAAGAAGAGGGGGAATGCATGAATCACTAGGAATAGCAGAAGTCAAGAGGAGATGGAAGCCATGAGTGCATAGAGAGCTACAACTACAAAGATAGCAGATACAGTCAGTCATGGCAGAAAGCACTGAAACCCTTGACAGCATCATGGCAAGGTGTACAGCTAGGAGCAAAGACACGTTTCTGCCAGGGAGGACTGGGCGCACTGTCAATCACTACCATGCTATCTATCCAAGGAGATCTGGTTGTTCTCTGGTTTGATAAACGTAGTCTGTTTCAGTAAGAACACAGGAAAATAAGCCCATTTTTCCTCCCACCTCTACCTCCTCATTAACCCTTTATTCATGCAACATGCTCACTTGTAAGCAGCTTGTCCTAATAGTTCTGCAATGAAGGAATATGTTCTGAAGGAACAATTTCTTCTTGCAGGAGGTTTCTGCATGTGCACATGCAGAAACAAAAAGGCAAACAAAGCCCCAGAGGGTTCCAAGCCAATAAACTTTAGGAGTGTCTGTGGTTTTCCTCACCTCCAGCACAGAGCTGCCTCTGTGTGCCACCTGGCAAGTTGCAGTTTTTTCTCTGTCAACCCACAAAGGGAAGAAATACAAAAATAGCTCTAATACACCCTGAGGTCTGGGACTCTTCTGCGTTTGCATATACAAGCACATTCCTTCCAACTGCTGGATGAGAAACAGAGGGGCAGGCATAGGAAATGTGTAAGCAAGGCCAGGCCAGATGGAACCGTCTGAGATGGATGAGACTGGGCCCTGATTCACCCACCCCTCCACATACCAGACCTTACTGGAGAGGACTGACAATGCTGAGGGTAGCATTTCTTCATTGAAAAATGGTGACAAGGTGGAACATATAGTCACTTGGAGAACTGGAAATGTGGTTTTGAACAGTGTCCACAATAAGATTAGGTAGGGACCAAGGGCCCCTACACTTACCTATCAAAAAGTCATCATCAAAGAGTTGTGGCTCACACCTCTGATCTGAGAATTGCAGTTAGAAGCCAACTTGGGTAGAAAAGTCTGAGAGATTTCATCAGCAAAATGCTGCAGTAGAGGGTGTGGCTCAAGAGGTAGAACACCAGTTGTAAGTAAAAAAGCCAAGGTGATACACAAGGCCTTGAGTTCAAGACTCAATATAGAAACACACACACACACACACACACACACACACACACACACACACACACACACGCGCGCACAAAGGCCACGACCTAAGACATTATCCTCTTTAACATGTGTAGGGAGCACAGCCTTATAATGCCCCCATTTAGTCCCATTCTGTGCTGTCTGGTACGAAACACACAGGAGCCTCAATGGTAAGGGGAAGGCATTGCAAGAAGGAACAGAGAGCCAAGTCCTGCCCGCCGCTCAGAGTTCAAGGAAGGTGGGTCTGGGAAAAAAAGAAAATTCTCCTAATGTGAAATGAAGTGAGGCTTGTCCTTTTTGTTGTTGTTGTTGGTCATAGAGTTTGAACTCAGGGCTTGGGTGTTGTCCCTGAAGTTTCTCACTCAAGGCTAGTGCTCTACCACTTTGAGACACTTCCAGTTTGGGGGTGGTTAATTGGAGATAAGAGTCCCACAGATTTTTCTGACTGGGTTGGCTTTGGACCTTGATTCTCAGATCTCAGTCTCCTGAGTAGCTAGGATTACAGTTGTGAGCCACTGGCACCTGGCTAAGTTTGGCCTTTTGAATATCACCCAGCTCTGTGTAGTAACCGTGTCTCAAATCAAGATGATGGGGTAGAAAGAGGCAGTGATAAGTGAGAGAAAACAACAAGGCAATTGGAATTCTAGCCCATCCCAAAATTTATTAGTTATTATTATTAATTTAGTGACACTTGATAATAAACTCAGATTCTCATACTTGCTATAGAAATACTCTATCATCTAAGCTACAGCTCCAGTCCTTTTATTTGCTCTTGTTTCTGAGATAGAGTTTTGCTAACTGTGCTAGAGTAGACCTTGAACTTGTGATCTTCCTAAGTCTACCTTCCAAGCACTGCATTTACATCATTGTTCCTGGATCCTGTTTAAGTTTCCTTCCTTGCCCCCCTCCCCATTTTTCTCCCTCCTCCTCTTGTTTTCTGCTCACAGATGGTACTTTACAGCCATACAACCAGTCTAGCAATTTACTGGTAAATTAGAGATGGAGTCTTGCATACTTTTCTGCCATAGCTGACTTCTTACTTTGACACTTGGAGGCAAGTGTCAGCCTCTTGAGTAGCTAGGATTACAGGCATGAGCTACTAGTACCCGGCTCTATCTGAATTTTCATCCCTAAGAAAATCTCTCTGAATAAAGGTCACAGGACTTCTTTTTTAAAGTTTGATTTTGGGTGTTGTGATTGTTGGTGGTGGTGCCGGTAGTGGGTCATAAGGCTTGAATTTGAGGTCTGGGTGTTATCCCTGAGCTTTGTTTGCTCAAGGCTAGTGCTCGACTACTTTGGGCCACAACACCACTTTTTGAGAGTTCTGCCTAGGCTGGCTTTGAATTGAAATATTCAAATCTTAGCCTCCTGAGTAGCTAGGATTACTGGCGTGAGCCACCAGGGTTTGGCAAGCCTGATTTTTTTTAAAAAACACATCAGCCATGCACTTGCAGACATGCTGACTGGAGCAACACAGAGCAGAGGTTCTTTTCAAGACACTGACCAAGAACTGTTGTAGTTCCAGCTCATTAGACTCAGCAGAGAACTTGGAGGGGATTGCATGAGCAATTCAGGAAGAGAGAGGTAAATTTATTGTACTGTAGCCAATAAAATGAACTCTTTGCAGACATCTTTTCTGCACCTCAAAGGCACTTAGGATGGTTTCAAAGCTGGGAACCCATCTTTCTATTCAAGTCATCTAGAAAACCATTTCACCCGATGCCTCCCTTTGGCAATGAGAACTTGACCTTTGCTGCAGAAGCTTCCTGGGTCACTGAAGATCATTGCCCCTAATTTTCCTTCCGGAGAACACAGGAAGTTCTTCCCGCATGAGTCTATGTGTGACTGTAAGAAGCTGCAGCTGGAAGATTCCAGAATGAGCCTTTCAGTTACAGACATTAGGCAGGGAATAGCCTCCAGGATTCTTTCCCCTCCACAGAAAGGCCAAGGAGAAAGACATCTGGGGACAATTTCTCATTGTCCCTGCTGAAACCAGCATAGAACAGCAAGTTCTTTCCACCATGTCATCCAGAACTCGATGGAGGCAGATGACAGAAGATGAGATGGGGGTTTAGGGAAAAGACAGATTCTCAGTTTCATACCTCAGTTTCTACATCTTTGGAACACAATACCATCCTCCTCTCAAAGTCTAACCCAAGGGGACCCACAGATGGCAGAACATGAAACCCCTTTTGTAAAGAGCTACTTTTCCTTTGCAAGCCTTTTTACAGCCTATAACTAACATCCTTTTACAAGTTTTAGCCACTTAGCAAACATGTGGGGGTGCCTCCTTTGTGGGGCTGTGCTGGGACACCCAGGAGGTGCCACTGTACTTGAGGAGTTTCTGGGCTGCTGGGTGACAATACAGGTAAGCACTGGGAACCCCAAACTTCACCCAAAGCGATAGGAAATGGCATGTTTCCTATTTAGAAAGAAAAGAAAAAAAAGCCGGGAGTTTGGCCTAGTGGTTAAAGTGCTTGCCTAGCATGCATGAAGACCCGGGTTCGATTCCTCGGTACCACAGACATAGAAAAAAGCCGGAAGTGGTGCTGAAGCTCAAGTGGTAGAGCTCTAGTCTTGAGAAAGTCCAAGGACAGTGCTCAGGCCCTGAACTCAAGCCCAGGACTGACACAAAAAAAAAAAAAAGAAAAGAAAAAAAAGTGAATTGTCATCCACTCCCTGCCCCAACATCAAACACAGCTGGGCTGGCAGGCAATACCTTCTACGTGCTTAGTGATACATCCTCTTCCCCTGACCCCACTGAAAAATTTAGTAACAATGAAAGCAGGCCATATAAATTTTCTTGTGGACTAAGGTCATCATGTACATGTTCTGACTATTACAACAGAAATCGATAGTTCTTTTCTGACAGCCAGAATTTGTGAGTTTGCTATTTCTAACATGGCACCCCTCCCTTCAGACATCTGCAACAAACCAGATGCCATGTGAACTCTGGTTATCTACAAGAAGTGTCAGGAGACTAAGCTTCTGGGACATCAGCTAGATCTTGGATAACTTGTATAACTCAATGATGGGAGTTGTATACTTCTGGACTCAACTTGTGTAGCTCAAGGATGGACTCATAAAACAGCTAGGGTTCTAAAGGATGCTGTTGTTGTTTGTTTGCTCACCTAATCTCAAGATTTCTTTTTCATTTTTGAGATGGGGGTCTCACTATTGGCATTGAGTAGTAGACCAGGTAGGAAAATACGAATTTGGGTCTTCGGAGAAGGGTGGTTTAGGCATGAGATGTGTGGCTCAAAGGGCCTGGGGTAGTAGAACACTGGCAAGATGACAAATGAGGCTGTGCACAGGGGGAGAAAGCTATGTGGGAGGTGAGGTCACAGCCACCACACAGGGATTTGAGTGAGATGACAAACTCACCAGGGAATCCGGAGCAAGTAGCAACACAAGCTGCCTTATATTTTCAAAAGGTAAGGAATTTGACCACAGCTTGCAGACAGGCCTGGGCTGGGATTGGGGTACAAGAGCAGAGGCAGAGGGGAATTAACAATTAGAAGGCTTCACACTAAAGCAGGAGGGAATATTGTGGCTGGTGAGGTCAGGGTCTAATGGTGGAGGTGGCACATGGGAAATAAGTCTTAATTTCAAGGGAGACAGGACAGAATCTGCTGACAGAGTGGAAGTGAGCCTAGAAGAAAAGAAAGAGGGTATCAAGATTACTTCAGCAGGCAGAAGGAGCGAGCTGCCATGTTCTGTCAAGGAGAAGAGCAGTGCTTCTGGGGAGTATGGAGCTGGAGTGTTATCTTGGATATGTTCATTTTTATCAGCCTGTTACACATCCATGTGGTGGGCAACTGGGTAGACAACCAATCTGGAGTTCCAATGGTGTCTGAGCTTTGTTCTACTGGCAAGGAGCCTAAGGAAGTGACCTAGGCTCCAGGACCCAGATTGGGATCAATAAGCAAATGTCAGTTTCAACTAGATCCCTAAACTGGTTAATGAGAAAGAAAGAAAAAAAAAACATGAAAGGTACAGTTTATCTACAAGAAAGGAGACAGAAAGATGTTCTCATGCAAAGCCAGATGAATTAGAAACTTTCTGGCAGAACCAAGGACATCCAGACGTGAACCAGCATCCGTTCCCCCCAAAAAAATCTAGTGGCACACGACTGGAGTCTGTCCTTGGCCTGCTGAACATATCAGGGGCTTTTATCAGTGGTGAATGATGGGAGCTTATTCAAATATACTATCCCAGGGTCTGCTGCAGACCTACTGAATTTTAACTTCATATTCATGGGGTAGGGGTAGGGGTAAGGGGGAGAGGAGACGTAAAGCAGGCCTGATTTACAAGGAGGAGTGTAGGGAGAAGACAGATGAAAGCCACAAGGAGGGAAGTGGGAGTCTGGTAGATGACAAGTTCAGGCTCTAGAGTAGTCTCAGAGGGTGGAGAGGTGGCCTGGAAAACGTGCAGTCTTGCATTTGACTCAGACAACCAGCCAGGCATGAGATGGATGAGGGAAACCAGCCTGGCCAGTGACTGAGCTGGGATTTTTCAGTGAACCATCTACTTAGTGACTGACGGGGTAGAGGCATCTTCTACCAGGAGAGAAGAGTTTCAACCCAGCCATATTTTCTATGGCTCCAAAGCTCTCAGTCAAAAGGGAACCACCAGGATGATGAAGTATCTCCCACTCACAGCCTGTGAAGACCACCCAGAAGGAGGATATTTAGCCTGGAAACAAAAGGAAACTGTCCCCCACCTTAAAATACTCCAGGGCTCACATGTGGAAAGACTTATTCTGTGAGATGCAATGGGAAAGATTCAGAACTCATGAGTAAAAATCTATGGTACACAATTCTAACATGCTGAAAATTTTACAACAGTGAGGGCAACTCACAAACACACTCAACTCACTGCAATATATTAGTAAATGAAGCCATTTTCTGTATATATATATATATATATATATGTGTATGCATATGCAACCTTTTCTAAGACCAGGTAAATTAGTAAAAGACTAAGTTATGTCAGTTAATCTTCATATCTAGACACAGCACAAGCTCTATCACATGCTATGTGTTCAATAAATGCTATTTGAATGACCGAGTTCAGGACTCTATGCTACAGAATTGCTAATGATTCTTCCATAGAGCAAATCCTATAATGGTTGGAAAAGCTCCAGCTTCAATAGAGATGGTAGCAACTGCATCTTCACTGTTTATTTTTGCCAGTTTTGGGGCTTGAACTCTGGGCTGGAGCACTGTCCTTGAGCATTTTTGCTCAAGGGTAGCACTCTACCACTTGAGCCACAGCACCAGTTTGGGCTTTTTCTGTGTATGTGGTACAGAGGAATCGAACCCAGGGCTTTGTATAGCCTAGGCAAGCACTCAACCACTAAGGCCAAACTCCTGGTTAGATCTATTTATTTTGGACTTAGATATTGTGATATGAGCTCTAGGTTAAAAAGTGATTGCTAGTAAGTGCAAGGGACAATAACTTCTGCCTATCATGCTCTGTAGTTCACACAGTACATTTAAAGCTGCCTCTGTTAAGGAAATCCCTTCTTTCCAAGGAAGTCCGAGTTCTAGGATTTGACTTTCAGCGTCCTTTGAAGTAAACATCCACCTATCAGTTTGGAGACTTGCTGATTCACAAGTGGGACACATTTTACAACTTCTTCCTGGACTATTCTCCTCATAAATCTCTCACTTTATCCAGATCCCTATCCCATGGCCCATACCTCAAAGAGCTCAACAACTCTACCGAAAACAAACTCTTCATTTCTTGCCAGAACCTTGAAGGAAGGATGCTGAATCTGGCAGGCGCCTTCTTGGCAACATGGTAGATTGGGTATTGGGTTTAATTGGTATCGTCTTCATGATGGAGGCAGGAAGTCCCACCTCCCAGGTGATGGACGTGCCTGAATTCCTACAGGCAGGGTCTGGGACTTGAACAATACGTTACTGGATCTGTCAGTCTAGGGTTGTGAATTCTCAAACTCCTTGTGACTCTGTCCCCTGACCTGACCCTATTTCAGTCTAGATTAGCTTAGAGGCCATACACCATGCCTCATGTCCTGTGTCCTGTGTCCTAGATCTTCTCCAGTCATTTCCACTGCAGCTCTCCATTGGAGCTGCTCTGATCTGTTGGTGTAGTTTTTCTGCTTTTTCTTTCTTTTCCATTTCTCAGGCTCAGTTTTCCGACAATAAATGCATTTTCAGGACTGCAAGTCTTTGCGAGAGGAATCCACCTGCAATTGCTGGCTTTCTAATAAAGACTCCCAGTTTGACCTCTCCACAGGTGGCTTCTCTGTTTCTCCATAGAGAAACCTTCCAGAACATGGGTGCAACTCTTGACCAACCATCTGCTTCCTATCTGTGTCTCACCACAATGCCAGCTCTATGCATAGGAAACTCTGCAACACTCCTGTCTGTATTTTATGCCCGGGGCCAGGGTTACCCAAAGCGCTTGTGACTGAATCCCTTCTTTATTTCCCTTGCTCATAACATCCTACTAAACGGTAACTGGATGATCTTGGCCTACGTTAGACCAGCTCTCTCTTGAGAGAGAAAGAGATAGAGAGAGACAGGGAGAGCACTTCAGGATCAGTTGGATTCTCTGTTGAGAGAGCTGGTCTATTTACTAATAGCAGTTCTCAAGAAAGGCCTGTCCATTTCCCTCCCAGCACTGTACCCCCTTAGCCTTGATATTTGTGACACATCTCACTTTTAGATTTGTGATTTTTTTTTTAATCAGAGAAGAGACATTTAAGGCAACCCATGAAATAATAAAATGATAACTGTACTTCAAAAAGGAGGGGGAAAAAACAAAAAAAATCAAAATGACCGAATGTCTATTTATTGCTAAAATAGACAATTAATTCATTTAATGCCTTCCAGCATCTTTTTCAAAGTGGAGAGAAATGGACTCTTACTAAAGGAGTTATAAAAAGCTGTACTCTGGCATTTAACCAAGTGGAGAGTTTCTAAAAGGGAAATTTCTGAGATTCCACTAAGATAAATCCCCAAGCTTAACCAGGATGAGACAGGAGCTAATCATAATCCCAGAGATTAGTGTTCAATGTAAAAGTTTCTGGAGATAAAATTATCTCTGTTTTGGGAACTTAATTTGTCACAGGCCAGGAATCTTGTCTTGCTTTAGAAGGTGGCAGGCTTTCTAGGAAGGTTTATTTTCCATCAATACTATAATCATAGTTTATAAGTAACTGTCCTTTTCTTTTTCTGTGATGTTGGGGATCAAACCCAGGGCTTTGTTGAGTTCAAGTTGCTCTGCCATGGAATTATTCAGTTACTCTGCTAATGGTTCCTATTCAAAACTCAAGATTTACTTGGAGTTTTGTTTTATCTGGTTTATCTGAGCATAATTTTACTTGTGGAAATTCCCACTGGTATCAGAAGGGTTTTTTGTTTGTTTGCTTGATGGAACTTCTTAGTTTCAGTCTCCTTCAGTTTATAGATAATGGCCCACAGAACATTTATCACATCAAAGAAAGTTTGCCTTCAGGACATACCCAGGCTAGTGCGGGTTATACTCCAGAGATAAGGGAATGGCCTCCTGAGAAAAGTTAAGCAGACCTCTTAGTTTACTGGAACTTTTACCCAAAGCAAATACTCTCACCCTTTCAAGGTGGGAGACCCAGCAGCCAAACACCAAGACAGATTAAAATACCGTGGGAGCTTCTACTTCCAGACAAGGAAGTAAAAAGAAGCTTCCAATTGCTTTTGAATTCTAGCAGAGAAAGTAAGCAGAAAAACAACAACACCTAAAAGCTAAGGCAGAGAAGTCTAATGGAGGTATGAACACAAGGTATCCATCTCTTTAGAATGTCCCTTAGAACAGAAACTGCCCATGTCGGCTCTTCACTGTAACTTAGATATGCTACCCTATATTTCCATATTTCTCCTTTTATGACAATGATTGAACCATCCACTTTGCTTGCAGAACAGGGGCTGTACCATTTGAGCCATGCCTCCAGCCATTTTTTTCAGATAGGGTCTCATGCTTTTGCTTTGGGCTACCTGGGACCTCAATCCTACATAGGTATATTGAATAGCCAACATGAAACTGATTTTTAAAATCAGCTTTAAGTAGTTATACAAAGGGGTTTCCATTCAACCTAGCCATTTATGAATGCAACGTATTTTGATCAGTGTCACTCCTTCCAACCATCAGTCGGCACTTACAATTTCCATCCAGAATGCAATTACCTGGTATTCAAACATGAATTTATATCTGGCTTCCTTCATGCTATGTCTAACAGGCTAAAAGATAATCTACATACAGAAAATATTTATTATGGCTTGAATCATCTTCCAAAGTAAGGATATTTTGACCCCCCCACAACAAAACAAAACAGGTAGAGTATGATCTTTATAGGCATTACTGAAATTCTTGGGCCCAAGTGAGGAAATATTGTTAGAAATATAGATCTCTAGCTAACTTATCAAATTCCAACGACATTCTCTGTAGTAATGAATATTGTTACTATGTGTGTGTGTGTGTGTATGTGTGATAATTTTAGAATTTCACAGTTTTCTAGCATTCTAAAGTGATTTAGAATTCCCTGTTTAAGTTCCATGAACTCAATCTGCATGAAAAGATCCACATTTCTTTTCCCCCTGCAGTGGCCAAAGACAAAAAGAGACATATACAGAGCCATGGATCAAACACATGTGTGTTTGGGACAAACTTACTTTTTCATTCCACGCCCACAGTCCAATTCCAAGAAATGTTATTCCCAAAAACTAAAAGAAAAAAAAAGGGAAAGAAAGCAGTGTAAGTATCAAACAGCATATATTCTTTTTTTACAAATATACAAAAGAAAGTTTTCAATGAACTTTTGTTCACCTGCCTAGAAAGCAGCTTTCTCTAAAACCCAAAAGCCATCTTTTACTAAAGTTTTGTTTTGTTCTTGCTTTTTTTTTTTTGTCTATTCTTTTTTGGTTCTGGGGATCAAACCCAGGACATCACATTTGCTAGGCAAGTGCTTTGCACTGCACCACGTCCCATACCCCCAAACCATCTTTAAGACGAAGAGAACTAGTATAGCTCCTCCACCTGAAGTTATAGCACTAAGGAGGACTGGAGATGTCAGGGTGCTGAGAAGCCATCTTGCGTGAAATGAAAAATGACTGATAATGCAGGATGCCTCCGAAGGTAGGAGAGCAGGAAGTGAGTGGCTCCCAAGAGCACTCAGGCTATGCATTTAGAAGAGGTAAGAGGGGGTACAGGAACCCCACATCCCTCAACAAGCTCTTCCTCACTCCTTCAAGAGGAGCAAGAAGCTTGGTACCAGTTGTTCACATCTGTAGGCCTAGCCATTCAAAAGACTGAAATCTGAGGATTGTAGTTCAAAACTGGCCCAGGCAGGAAAGCTCATGAGACTCTTCTCTCCTATTAACCACCAAAAAGCCAGAAGTGGAGGTATTGTGCAAGGCTAGTGACAACTTTGAGTGAAAAAGCTATGGGGACAGCTCCCAAGGTCCTGAGTTCAAGCTCAAGTACGAGTACAAAAAAAAAAGTAAACTCATCCAAAGACGATCTTTAGATTCTTGTTTTACAGAAACTTAACTTGCAGTGCAGAGAACTTCTAATTCTTCCTAGTGAACCCTCAGTGTCTTCACTACATGCCTAAACTGGCAGGTCTGAGTAAACATTCAGCCTAGCACATGGATATGGAAGATAGGATGGAAGCAGCTGTAGACTGAGAAAACGACATTTTATTAGCTCACTGTATCCCATCTGTATCCCGCCCCCCCTTCTTTTTTTTCCTTTTTAAGTATTATTTTTGGTTGGCAGTGGGGCTCGAACTCAAGGCCTGGGTTCTGTCCCTGCATTCTTTGTGCTTGACTAGTGCTTGACCACTTGCTTTACCACAGCTCCACTTCTCGTTTTCTGATGATTAATTGGGGATCAGAATCTCACAGTGTTTCCTGCCAGCGCTGGCTTTGAGATTCAATCCTCAGATCTCAGCCTCTTGAGTAGCTGGAATTATAAGCGTGTATCACCAGCACCTGGCTCTCCTTTATATTTTTAACATCCCACTATTAATATTATGGTATCTCACTATTTAGTTGATTTCCTTTCCTTTCACTATTTAGTTGATTTCCTTTCAACTGAGGTGCCATCGAGTGAGACACATGGCACAGAACTGTTCACTCACTGACAGCCAAATAATGAGTGCGTGGCTGACCACGGGGAAAGTACATCCTACACCTCATCTTTTTTAAGAGCAAACAATGAAGTGAAGGGCAATGGGCAGAGTGACAGCAGTTTCCGTCTGGAGGCAAGAGCCCACACTGTTTACTTTGCTAACATCTTGATTAAGTTAAATGTCAGAAAAGCTATCCACTGAGAGCATGTGCAGAGATCACAAGAGGGAGGGTGGTTATTTATTCTTTACAGTTGCAGGGAAAGCTGAAAGTATCTACCTGGCCAGGTTCTTACCATGCACAAGGCCCTGATAGAGGAGCCCACGCAAGGCTAAAGGCTGGGGGCTCATGCCCGAATCCTACCTACTCGGGAGGCTGAGATCTAAGAATCATAGTTTGAAGCTAGCCTAGACAGGAAAGTCCATGAGACTGTTATCTCTAACTAAAAAACAGGAAGTGGAGAGCTATGGCTGAGGTGGTATGGCATTAGCCTTGAGTGAAAAAGCTAAGAGACAGCTCCCAAACTCTGAATTCAAGGCCCAGTACTAGCATAATAAATATAAACAAACAAACAAATAAATCCAAACAGGGCTGGGAAAATGGCTAGATGAGAGTTATAGAAGGGACTAAGAAAGCCAACTAACCACTCTGAGATGCGGTATTTTTAACAAGTAGAACTTCCCTGACAACAATCTGACATTAAATCAAACAGTGTGTGATACATTTTGCACCTGGGTATAGAAAAGGCTTTAGTATGTCTTTGGTTTGGCAAAAAAAAAAACAAAAACAAAAAATATACAGAATCCCATCTTTGCCCTGTGGAGCTGGGGGGATGGTGAGGAGTGTCTGTCTGCCAAGTTAAAGATTTTTTTGTTTTCAACAATCTGACAGCAAAACTGTGGTTTGCCTTTCCACTACACTGGCCAGAGTTAAGATTTCACATGGCTTTTCAGACACCAAACAACAACAGAAGGAAAGTACAAAACCAAAACAACACAGCATATTAGTCCTGTTTACAGATGCTGGGAAACTGACAGGTGAGGTTCCAGCGTTCAGACTTTCTCATGTTCCCAGTTCCCATCTTGGTGCTCAAGCTCTTTCTAGGCACCTGGGTGGTTCTCTGGGGCGGGGTGGGTGGTACTGGCCACTGTGGTTAACAGTCCCTCTTGTCGTTGAAGAGGGTGGGTGGTGACTGCGCAGGCCTCACACAATCGTGAAGTTCCTTGTGTTTAGTACCTACCATGCATGGTGCTCAGGGGCTTTCCATGACTCTCACAACGAAGGAAGGGGTTACACTTCAACATGTCGACTTCTAAGTACAATGCCATCCATCATTCTCATCCACCCCTCCCAACTGTAATAAAAAAGGTAACTCATGACCGTTTAGTGAGGGAGTCAAGATTTGCTTAACATAGGCACTGCCCTCAGGAAAAGTGGCATTTGGGTTAGAATTACATGGGACATGATCAGATATCACCTCTCCTGCCCCTAGCAAGCACAGAAGGTAAACGAGACAACAATTCTGCATTTAATGGTTGTAGAGCAAGGCATAGTGGGACATGCCTATAATCCCAGCATCATGAGAGGCACAGAAAGGTGGACCATGATTTAAGACCAGACTGGGGAGAGGGAAGCGGCAGAGCCAGACCTTATGTCATAAAAGAAGCCAGGTGTGATAAACTCACCTGTAATTCCAGTTCCACGGGAGGTAGAGATAGAAGGCTCATAATCCCAGATCCCCCCCATTCAAAAAGCAAAAAGCACAGGACCCTACCTAGAAAATAAGCTAAAGCAAAAAAGGCGAGGGTTGTACACAAGCAATAGAATCTTCTAGAAGGAAGAATGGTGAAAAGCAGGTGGGGTGGAGGTCAGCTTTCTCCTCTTCACATACAATTCTCTCTCCTCTAGGCTTTCACAAGTCATACTAAACAGCTTAGAGACTGACCAGTGGTGTTCCACAAAGATGAGAAGATTAACAAAAATAAAATAAAAAATACAAATGTAAAAAAAAACCAGAAGACCCAGAGATGATTTCCCTTTACAATCACCATTTCCTGCTCTGGCTGCGACTTTCCAAAAGGGAAACTTAAGGAACTTGGAAAGAGAATGCGACTTGAAGTTAGGCAAAGCATCCTTACCTACAGCCAACAAAAAGAGCGAGGGGAGCAAGGCGGAGCAGGGCCTCCATGGCGTACATACCTTCAGGGCTACATCACCAGCAAACGCCCTCCCAGTTACTCTCGGCCCATATGTTTTGTTTTAAAATCAAGTCGTTCCAGCTTCAAATAATTAAACAGACAAGAGCCAAGAAACAGACAGGCAGGCAGCGTTTAAAACACATGCAGTTTCCCTTCCCTGGTCCTGAAGAAAAGCCCATAAACCACCACACTGGCCTCATTGTGAAACCCAGAGAGGCCAATTTACAGGGAAAGGCCGAGGACTCTGAAGAGCAGCTTTCTCTCCTCTTGAGACAGAATCCAAACCCAGTCCCAGACATCTTTTCCACAAGGCAACAGATGCAAATGTGCAGTACAAATGTTTCTACACCCAATTTTCGATGCTGAATAATAATCATTTGGCCAACATGGGCTGAATTTTAAATCTGAGCGAAGGTATTAGTTTTGTTCTGTTCACTTGCCAATACTAGGCAAGTGCTATACCCCTGAGCCACAACTCCAGCCCTAAAGTTCTGAGGTTCCTTTTGTTTGTCTTGTTTATTGGGGTGTGTGTGTGTGTGTGTGTGTGTGTGTGTATGTACCAGTACTGAGGCTTGAACTCAGGTGACTTGAGTTCTGTTCTGTCCCTGGGCTTTTTCCCTCAAGGCTGATGCTCTACCACTTCAGCCATACTTCATCTCCTGCTTTTTTGCTGGTTAAAAGTCACACAGCCTTTTTATTTTTTTCTGACTAGGCTGATTTTGAACCATGAGTCTCAGATCTCAGCCTAGTGAATAGCTAGGATTACAGGTATGAATTGCCAGCACCCAGCCTAAGGTTTTACTTTTAAGATGCATGAGTTCCAATGGTACTATGCTCCAAGGTTGGAGACCTAGCCATAGAGCATGTGAAATGCAGGTAGTTGGAGCTGAGCTGTAGGGAGTTAAGATCACACTAGACCTGAGAATGCAACATGACTAAAACAAACATAAATAACTCATAAATAGTTGTTTTGTTATTGATTCCATATTGAAATAGTAATATTTCAAACCTATTGGAGAAATTATGAGATCTTTCAATTAACGTATCATAATTAATTTTACCTACTTTATTTCTACCTTTTAAACCCAGTTATTGGAAAAACAAATGTTACTTTTATGACTTGCATTATATTGAATAATAAGGAGGGCCCAAACACACAGCAATCCCATGTCTTCATTACCACCAATTTACAGATGAGAAGTCATGCTTAGAAATATCATGTATTTCTCCCAAGAACACATAGGGAGGTACCTGAGTTGAGTTGCTCAGGCAATTGGATTCTTTAACCCAAGCTCAAAGTATCGCAATACATGGCAGGTGCTGGTAGCTCATGCCTGCAATTCTAGCTACTCAGGAGGCTGAGCTATGAGGATCATGGTTACAAGTCAGACTAGGAATGAAAGCCCATGAGACTTATTTCCAATTAACCAAAAAGCAAGAAGCAGAGCTAAGGCTCAAGTGAAAAAGCTAAGGGACAGCATCCTAGTCTTGAGTTCAAGACCTGCTACTGGCTAAAACACACACACACACACACACACACACACACACACACACACACACACACACACAAAGTATCATAGTACAGAGGTGGACTGTCTTTTATCCAAAATGCTCAGGATCTGAAGGGTTTTAGATTTCACTGTCTTCCAATGTCTTAATATTTCCATATTACTGTTGGCATGCACAGAATATAAAACTCCAATACTTTGGGGGCATCAATTGGCACCCAAAGAATGTCAGGTTTCAGACTGGGGATGCTCTCAACTGGGACATATAAACTGTCTGACCATGGAACCCTCTCAGGGATGGAGACGTGTAATGAAACTCACCCAAAGGCTCTAAATTGCTCTTTGAGTATGAAATCCTCAGAGGTATGTTTCTATGATGTGGGACAGTTGCTGTCAGTGGGAACAGCGGGTGGTGTGCTGATGGAAGGTGCCAGGAGAGGCAGAACAATGGCCAGCACAGCTGGAGAGAAAACAGCCTAGGAAGGGAGAGGGACTGAGTTCTGAAAAGACATATCTGGTCCCCTTCCCAGTAGCCATGGGTAGAACTCGAGTTCTTCCAGGTCAGCTCAAGAGGTCACTCAGCATCTGTTTATAATCGTCAACAAATCTTGAGCACCTACTTTGTGCCAGGCATCGCTTTGGTTGGAAATAAACGGAGATGAGAAAACTGCCTACAATGAGCTCACAGTCCAGCAGGAGAACAATCATAAGCAAATAATCAAGGAGCCCAATGGTAAAACCAGATCCAATCGTGTTACACAGAAGAAGCAAATATGACTGAGGAAGGCTGTAAGAGGAGAAGCTGGTGCAGAGAACCCAGACTTCCTCAGTGAGAGACGCACAAGTTGGTTCTGAAAGATGATGAAGACATGCCCAGTACTGGCGGCTCACCTGAAATCCTAGCTACTCAGGAGGCTGACATCTGGAAGATCACAGTTGGAGGCTAACCCAGGAAGACAAATCTGAGAGACTCTTATCTCCAATGAACCATCAAAAAGTCAGAACTAGATGCTGGACCATGAGTGAAAACGTAAACAACAGGTTAGGCCCTGAGTTCAAGTCTCAGTACTGGCACAAAGTGGGTACATCAACTTTTTCTTACCTATGTTCTGATACTGTAGTTTGACAAACTCCAGTTCTAGAAGACCGGTGGCCCAGTCCACACAAGTGTGTGAAACATTAATAAAATATACATCATGACAGAACAGCAACTGATTTTAGTTATCTCCCTGGGGATAAATGGACATATCAAAGGAGGAAGTGCCAGCTGGTGGAAAATTCAATAGGAGCAAAGTCAATCTTACTTTTGCCACTGAGTTATTTGTTATACAAACTGTCCTGAATCCCCATGATAAAAGGGCATGGCAGATAAAACTCAGATTTCAGAAGAGGGCATTCCCCATCTGGGCCCAGGTCAATGTCTGCTGCTGCACTCTGTCCTTAACACCATTTTCAGGGGGGCCAGAGCATAGTCTGCCTGCTGAACTCCAACTCCACCCTTTCCTGGTTCCAAGATCATGGAAAGCTCTTCATTAGCATGGTAAATATTTATGGAGCTCCCATTAGAAGGACAGCATCTAAGGGTTGGTGTCAAGCAGGGGATCACACAGACTGATGTTCTGCTCTTCTGGAGTTTATGTGCTGGTTGTCAAATGCAGGGAAAGAAAGGGAGTCAAGGAGAGACAGAAAGCACAATGCAACATGAAAGCAGAAATGGGCAAGGAAAATCTCCATTAAGTAAGCAACACATTAGAACAGGATTCTTCCTATGGGATTGTCTAAGAGAATGAGAGAAGAGGAGAGGGGAAAGAAGGATGGATGGTGAAATCAGTGTTAGGAAAGTGGAGGCAAAGAGACAAGGAGTAAGCTGGATCTGATCATCAACAGGCAGGGACTGTTAACTGCCAGTAAGGGGCACAGACCTCCCCATAAGTTTGGAGGTTGTGCAAGGGACTGGATTTGGAGGTCGGATTTCAATGGGTCTTGACAAGGAAACAAAGGAGTAAAAATCAGGCTATAATTACTGGGGACTAGGGTCAGGTGCTTTTGGTGAGGTCCAGAATGGGTCCTTTCTGGGGTGGCATGGACTTTTAGCTGGGCCTACACTGGAATGACCTGACTGTGGACAGACATATAATCAAGCCTGATCGTGTACACCTGGTATCTTGCTTCACCTGGGGGGAGAAGACAGGACTCAATCTTTCATATTCCATCTATAGATTCGTCAAAAGATTGGGCCAGAGGGACGAGGCAGGTCCTTCAGTCAATAGAGTTTCAATAACAGCTGTTGCTCAGTAGGGCGTGGCGTGTGGGGAGGGTAAAAGCAGTGGACAATTATTCTGAGAAAGGTTTGATATTTTCAAGGCCAGAAAAATCATGATGGAGTTTTTGGTGCAATGAATATTGATGATTAAAAACATGGGGAAAAAAATAAAGGACAGGAGCCAGGCACTGGTGGCTCATATCTGTAATCCGAGCTACTCAAGAGGCTGACATCTGAAGATCATGGTACCAGTTGTGACTAGTTGAGACAGCAGCTTCTCAGTCTATACTCCTCTCTCTGAAAATTGGCCCCACTCTCTGGGATGGTCCCTGAAGTGCTGCTTGTCAGGGGAGAGAGGGGGTGGATGTCCCTTCCTCTTACTGAATCTACTAGGGCCAAAGCAGGACTCAGCAAGAGCTATCTGTTCATCTAACACCAGGCTGAATCATGTAGCCCCCATTCCCAGGGGTCTGGTATCGGGTACAGTAGATTCTGATGGCCTCAATCTCCACAGAAGAGATGGGAAGTTTGTAGGAAGAGTGCTCAGACACGGATAGGAAAGAGTCACCAAGAGTAAGTTGTGTTCTTGTCTGCTTCTGCCTCTTTCCAGCTGTACTTCCTGACAAGATATACCATGCAATACCCCAGGATTTCTATTGTAGAGAACTCTCTCAGCTGAAGCTACTCTGGAAGCATTCTGTTGCTTGCCATCCAAAGGATCTAAGTCACAAGTAAGAGAGCAGATTAATTTCCTCATGGTTTGTTCTCTGGAAGCTCACTGTGAACTACACACCATTCAGAGCAGGCACCAATGCCATGGTGCTGGAACTCATGCTATCCTGGCAGAGGGTGTGGTTCCTTTTCCAGTAACTGGGTAGAAGGGTTGGGTGTTCTGAAGTGTTCCTCTTATTTGGTGTACAAGTAACTGTAAGTCTGCCACATGCCATCTGAAGGGAAAAGCGGATCTGTGCGGCAGAATGCAAAACAGCTCGATTCTAAGGAATGAATCCTAAAACTGCACCTCACAGGAAAGCTACCCTCAAGCATTACAGACCTGAGTCCTTTCCTCTATGTCCCTTAAAAGGATGGAAGTAAGGGTTCTTTGCCCTTGCAGCACGAGGGGGAAGGTCAGGGTTCCCTTTGAAGAAACATCTGCCATCAGGAAACTCATTGAAACTTGTTTGAAAACTCCTTGGTGAAGAATTTGAGGGTTGACATTTTGGCAAGAACTAGTAATCTGAGATGTGAAGGGGGGAAAAAGAGGGGGAGGACTATGCGAGCAATAAACCGATATTCTTGGAAACCATCCAAGCAATGCAGGCACGTAAAAAGGAACATGAAGGATTAGCTATTCACTCTTGGATGGAAACATGGAGGCTTCACATGTACAGGCCACTAATCTTTGCTTGTCTCAGAAAAAGAAGGTTGACCCTGCTGGGACTCTTCCATCTGTAGCCTCCTGATTAGATACAGGCAGGGCTGAGACACACAGGGCTATTCTGATGCTGAGGACTTGAGGAAAGAGTTTTCCAAGTATAGGCATGAGAAACAAGTTATCCGTAGACACATATCGGCCTTTGTGGGAAGAAGCTCTTGCTGTTTACATTAAACAGCTAAGAGGAACAGGGCTGGCTAATGGCATCTTTGAAAGTTGAGTATTCTCAGATGCACAGCTTTCCTATTGAAATAGCTTGACAAAAAAAAATAATAAAAAAGATATATGAGTGAGGCATGAGTTAATTGGAATAAAAGTCAAAATAGGATTACTCTCTTTGAAAGCACTAGTAGGATTATAACATTCAATTTCTTTAATGAGTATCTTCAGTATACATAAGGCATCGCACTAGGAGCCAAGGGTAGAAAGGTGAATGAGCCCACAGACAATTTCCTTCTGAAAGAGCTAATGGTTGGCATAAACGCAACCACCTCAAGTTCCGTGAATGGAGTCTTCTCAGAGACACAGAAGGGTTGCCATAGAAACACAGAGGCTATGGGATGGAGAGCAGACAGAGGAAGGTTCCTGGGAAGTGAGGAAATGTATTTTAAAGGGAAGGCAGTGACAGACCCTCTCCAGAAGATGCACCAGCTTATACAAAACGATCAAAAGCCTGAAACAAGATGCTTCTTCTGAAATCTTCCACCAGGCTCCCAGTAGGCTGAAGTTCCCACCCTGAGCAGCACACCAGGTGACTTGTTACAAATTCAAACTTTCTAGACACTAATGGGGGGCCAGGTTCCACTTTATAACACGCCCGTAAGGTAACTGTGGTGCTTGGGAAAGCTTGAGAATTTTTAGACTAGGGCTGTGACCAGCCTGCTGTGCATTATGGGTATGCAGAGATCATCAAGCCTGGAGAAACCAAGTGAGGGGTTTAAGCAAAAACAGTGACTGGGACTCCAGAAGACAATACATGGAACAGCAGCTTAACAAAGAGCAGCTCACCTGGAATATGCCAAATAGTACCTGCTTCTTTGGAGGCCTAGAGCAAAAGAGGGCCAGGTAACACCCTGGAGCCCGCTAGGATTGATGGAGAAATACAAGGAGTTTATGAGAGGCGGAGACAGAGGAGAAATGGGCAAGAAATTATTAAGAATCAAGATGCAGAAGTGCCCCAAAGCCCAGAGGGTCCAGACAGCAAGTACAAGATTTCATAAGCAAAGCGTTCAAACCATGAGACTGCCTGTGTCCCATTAAACTGAAATTAAAGCACAAGAGAGACCAGAAAGCATTCAAGAAAATAACTTCCCTTAATGAGAATTTAGCCCCACTCTCAAGCATGACCCCTAGACACAAGCCACTGGATTGGAGCCTCCTTTGTCCTGGCCTACTAGCTGTTCAGAAACTCCTCTCCCATAGGAGAAAAAAGAAAAACGAAGGCAGGTTGGCAATTGACTGCAAAACCAGTGATGGCTGGCACCGGGCAACCCTTGATGTGTTGTGAACGTAAGATGAACCAACTCTTGTCACCTCAGTCACTGAATGAGTGGCCTCAATTGGAATTAGAAACACCTGTCCCGGCTACACAGAAACCGAGTTATCAAACATGGAGAGGGCGGTTTTGAAAAGGGTAAGCTATATAGATACATGAAAGGATTAAAATAGCACACTCCATCCGTCTGCTAACGTCACAGAGATAGATGCAGTCGCTTCTTGGCCCATATGTTGCCCTTAAAAACTCAGTACCATCTTGGGCAGACATGTTTTTAGTTTTGTACTCTTCCTGTGTCTGGACTGGAACTTGTAACCCTTGGCTTCCTGACTGCTGGGATTACAGGCACACATCCATGCCAGGCTTATTTCCATCTTTCTTAATAAGTAAAACAGTGGTTGGAATTATAAGTGAGGGCTCTGATTCCTGACACTTGAATGATGCTTCCCTTCCTAGGCCTTGTACTACTCTGCTTCCTAAGAGAACCAAACATGTTTTATCCTAGGAAGACTGCTAACAGCCATAAGAGCTCTCATTCCAGAAAGAAGGCAGGTGTCTTCATTTCAGGCTCTTCTTTACAGTCCACACTGATATCTAAAATTCCCTGAATAGTTTTACTGGTTCGACGTCATCTGTCTGATCCTTTATACTCAATCAAAAAGTAAAAACTCTCCAGATGAATGCCAGGTTGCTGCAGCACCCCCTGGAGATCCCGAATTCATTGATTCTCATGTGAAAGAAGGCCTAGAGGCAATTAGTCCTTTGTTGTGGATGACAAATAACCTCCATATAAAATGCCCTGCACACTGAGGCATCTTTGATCGTCTCACTGGCTTAGGGACTCACAAAAGAGGAGGGAGGGGGGAATGTCTGAAAACAAAAGGGCAGCTTGCCGGCACCATTTAGTTATTTATTCTGTATGTTCAGCTCAGTTTTTCCTCTTTCCAACTTTTCATGACACTATAAAAAGAAAAGGAATGGATTCCTTCCAGCCAAGAGCATCTACGCAGCATACTAAGAGGTACTGGCTTAACACAGAACCCACACACCCCACCAGAGATCAGCCAGCGCTCTCTACTTAGGCATGGGGAAATGGGTTTTGACAAATCAGTCCTTCACAGAGTTTCTTTTCTACAAGAGTTGGTGACACACTCTTGGAAAGTAATTTGCATATAGGACTGGCTTTAGCCAACCAGTGGCAGCTTCAAGATGGAAAGGCTCAGTCCCAACAGGCACTGCTTTGGAAACCATCCATGTGTGTGCACTCTGGAATTTTCCTATTGTGTTAGAATTGTTTGGGACCATCTCCTGCTGAAGAGCAGCAGGAGGGATATGAGTACCCTGCATTTGTTTCCTCTGGATCAAAGATACGCATAACGTCTTGTTCTCTGAGTAAAAGCAGGAATCATATTAAAAGTGGTTTGAAGAGGGCTGCAGCAACAGCAAGTGGTGGGTGAGCATGCCTAGCAAGCGAGTAGGCCCCAGTGCGTGTGTGCAAGTGTGTTCAAGCTCCAGTACTGCCCCAAACAAAACTAACAAGGAAATAAGGTGGCTTGAAGAGATTAAAATGATGGGCTAGAGATCAAGGGCTTCTAAAATAATTTATTAATTCAGGGAAATACTTAAAAAATCTGTGTGGAGATAGGAATAATAATAATAAGACTGCTGAATCTTTCCTCAAGGTAAAAGGAAAAGTATATAAAGGGACTGTATAAATTATAAATAGTAATGCAGTCAACTAAGCAGGACTTTGAGTGTCAAGCCTTGATTCCAATCTGGTCTGAGTATTCACTAGATGTGATGTTGAGAAAAAAGGTAGGCTCAAATTTTCTCACCTACAACTGTAGGGGACACCTTCCTTCATAAGAGGGCCAATGGGACAACCGATGTCATATCATGTCTTTGGTGTATAGTGGGCGTGTCACAAATATACAACTATTGCAACTAAATACTTAAATGGGGCCCAGGTGCAGTGTGCAACCTGTAATCCCAGCTACCTGGGAGGTAGAGGTTGGAGGATTTAGATCGGGACAGCCAAGGCAAAAGTGCAAGACGGAACTTGGGGAAAATGAACTTCAGCAGAAAGGGCCGGAGGTGTGGTTCAAGTTGTATAGGCGCTTTGCTTTGCAACTACAAAGCCCAGTGTTCAAACCCTAGTATCCCTCCCCATTCAAAATGCACTGGGAAAAATGTCTTACTTAAGTATAATGTAATGGTCACTGTGCAGATAAAAGAGGCAGTGTCATGTAATTTGTGCCTTAGTCAATTACTCAAGCAGATTTTTATCAGCTCAGAAGGCCCACATGCCACACACACACACACACACACACACACACACACACACACACACAGTGTGAGGGTCAGGGATTATGAAGAGGATTTTAAATCTTTCTTCTTTCTTCTTGTAAAAAAGTCCTTTTCATACTTTATCTAAGATTTCATTTAAAGCTGTTTAACTAGAGAAAGTCGCCATGGGAAAGTAAACCACTGACAAAACATATTAGGTTCCGATAATTTATCATGCTAGCATGATGCTTACGAAAACTAAGTTGGCAGCGAGCCCATGGTTTGCCCTTGAGCCTCAGCCAGCAGGGAAGGGGGCTTGTGCAATGTGGCTAGTAAGTGGAGACCCTGGGTGATTAATTAGTGCTTCTTGTCAATCCTCTCCCACAGGCTTTCTGACAGTCATGTCGCGTCAGTCTTCCTCGTCTTAAACCTGACTTCCATGTAAACATGACTTTGTCGAGCACTTTAAATATTGAAGGAAGATTTTCTCCAAATCTCTTTTAAAACAAGTCCTGCTTCCTTTGACACACATTGGCACTAGGGTAAACGGTGGGCGTGATGGGAAAGAAATCTAAATAAGGAAGGGATCTGTAGACTCCAAATTAAGTCCCTGGAAATGTTTGGTGCTCAGAAGAGAAAATTTTGCGTATGTATGAACAGATTTACTACATAAACCAAGAATTCTGCCTTGAAAAAGAAAATCAATATAAAAATTGTGTACTGATAACTTTTCCAGACTTGACTCTGCAGTTGTCAGCGATTTTTTAAAAATTCTTTAAACGTTTTCTTCATTAGATGCTGAGTTATCTCTATTTTAATCTATAGTTTCCTAGATATAGCTGGTTCATATTTTCTCATGGCATTGTCTGAAGACAGATGTTGATACTGGCTCAGTTTATGTAGATAGCTATATGAGTAGTGCCCTGGCATCTAGTCCTCTATCAGTCAAGCTTCTGAAATTAGATTAAGAAGGGAAAGAAATAACTTTCCTAAATTAAATCAGTTCTTTTAAATGAGGTCGACCTTTGGGTAGATAATTTGTGTAAACATAGAATGGGTCCTCTCCTCTCTAATATCATCATTATTCAGGATCACAGAGCTGGGCTCCAAGTGTGAGAGACAGTATAGAATTAAGAATATAAATATTCTATCCACATCAGCATAATACTTGTTGTAGAGAAAGCCCTAATATGGACATATGAAATACTGTGTGTGTGAACCCTCCATTAGAGGGTCTCTAGATTAGCAGGGCTGCTACAGAAACAGATTGAAAAGTATCATCCACTATAAAAATGCAGGTCTCATGGCAAGAGTCATTATCTGTTACACACTGCAAAGGTCCCAGGTTTAAGAGCTGAGGCTGGCTGAATCTGAGAGGAGACTGGTTTTTGCTTAAATGCTGCTGTCAGAGAAGAAAGGAGCCTTGGAGATCCAGCAAAGTCACGTCAAGGAACCAGAAATTGAGAATTTCCATTGAGAAGCAGGAATCTCAGTCCCAACCTAATCATCATATTTCTCCTCCTCCTCCTTCTCTTCCTCCTCCTCCTCCTCCTCCTCTTCTCAGCTACATAAGGAATTCAAAGCAGCTAAACAAACCAGCACTTGCTATTTGAACAGAAGTCATGGAAGGAAGCACCTGGTTCCCCAAAGTATAGACATACTCAGATTCCACGGCTTTCAAACATCAGCACAAAGGTAAACAAGTATCCAGAACACTGTGCAATTTCCTAACAAATACCTCTGCAGACTCCAGCGGGTAGGATGCCCTGCTACGTGCGCAGATTGCTAAGTGCGGGTACCACAAAGTTCATGCCCTCATCACAGAGATGTTATAAATCAGTGATTAACATAAAAGCCAATTTGCCATAAATGTCATGAGACTGAGAAAAAAAAAACCAGTTAAGTTCAGAGAAGGTGCCAGAGGAAAGGTGATTTCACGAAGAAACATCGGCCTCAAGGGAGGGGATAAAATGTCAAGCAGTGGGGATGGAGAACCTTCTGGACCTTAGCTTTTCAAAGAGCAGGTCACAACCTCTACGATATCAGGTTAATGGACCAGGGAAAGCATTTTCTTCCTCAACAAAATGGAACAGAATTTCTGCACATGGACCGATGAGGCATCCATCAAGCTCCTGTTTTGTCTGCAAAATGGTGTTCTCTTTTGGTGCCAGGGGTAGGGCTTGAAATGAGGGTGTTGAGTTCTTGTTCTGCTTTTTCACTCAAGGCTAACATCCTTGAGCCACACTCCTCTTCTGGCTTTTTACTGGCTAATTGGAAATGAAGATTTCTCAGGCTTTGTCTGCCTGGACTGCCTTCAAATGGCAACTCTCTGATCTTAGCCTCCTGAGTAGCTTATATCATAGGCTAACTGTGTATGATCCTGAAATGATGTTCATACAAAGATCTTGGCCAAAACATTTGCTCTCCTTTATGGAAAAGACAGTGATGTTATCATTTGGCTAGAAAATAATAACTCTATTATGAGGTCTTGATTCTAGAACACAGCATCAAACATGGATTTGATACCAGGAGAACAAAGAGTAGTTATAGGCTTTTAGGTTTTTTTTAATATTTTTTGTTTGTTTTATTGATGCTTCTGGGTTTGTTCATTTTTTTTAGCATTTTCCATACATGATTTTGTTTGATTTTAACAGTTACCTCTATGGGTGCATATGAGAGATTAAGAATGAGATTCCTATTGGACAATTCACCGACTAAGGCCTCCTCTTCTGACTCCACAACTCAGAATGTCTAAGAGAATGCCAAGTAAAACTATGAAATGATCAGAAATGGGTTTTGGGAATAACAGTCTTCAAAGCACTGCCATGAACAGACATTCAACAACTACATCATTAGATGTGTTTCTTAGTTGTTCAATTTCAGATTATAAGATCAATTATAAAACACTCTAAACCTCAGGGAAAAAGAATCCAACACCAAGAGTTAAAAACCTTCCCTTTCTTGATTTATCAAAAAAAAAAAAAAGATTTGAGCCGAGGTTCTTATTTCTCAATAGTTGCATCAATATCCTCTTACTTCACTTGGCAGCAATCAAGCTAATGATGGTTATCACTTGAAAAATGCTTTGAAGAAAATATGAAAATAGGTCTAAGTGCTGAAACCTGCCTGAAGCAGAAGAGCCAACATGAAAGAAAGAACCACTTGCTTTTCTCAGAGTCCCTGGTGTCCTCAGATGTGCTGTACCATCTGATGGACCACTGCAAAGACGGGAAAGGACCACTGGTATGAGCTGTGCAAAGCTCAGAGTTCCCTGGGAAAGAAGAGAAAGGCTGGGAGCAGAACAGATATTACCACTAGAAGTGATGGAAAACATGATATCAGTGACCTTCTTAATGTAAAATGTGCAAACAAAAATGACCGTAGGTGGTATGCTTAATTTAATGGGGAAAGGTAAGACTTGGGAAGTAGCTCTTTCCTTTCAGATGAATAGAAAATGGAACAGTAGGATTTACTGAAAATAACTCTCACAAGACTCCAGGAAACCTTTCCATTTACCCAGAATAATAGGACTGTCCAATAAGCAGCGAAACAGGAAGGGTGAAAGCATTCCACTGACCAACACAGGAGCTGGATAGAAAAATAATTAATTGTCACTCAGCCAATCAGAACAGGCAAATGTGCCAAGGCTTTTGCTGTTTCTCTAGTCCAGCCTCTGAGCGATCAGGGAGTCCTGATTAGTAAGTGCATTTACTCCTTTCAAAGGAAATCAAGTCACAAGTCTTCACAGTTAACTTACATAATTTTCATTAAGATAAAGTCCTGACACATGCAGAAAACAGAAAACTGGCCTAAAATTCCAGTCAAATGTATAAATCAATTGCAGAGAACACAATTAAACCAACAGAACTGAAATTAACCGCAAAAAAATGAAAAGTAACAGATGATATTTTGGTGCTGTCACTAAAAACATTGATGTGGTATCCAGCCTGGTTCTATATTTAATCTCTTTGGGTGTTTTGATTTTCATAAATGTTTGCATAAAGAACACCTGTTTACATATAAGTATGTTGAACAAAATAGCAAAAAAATCCCCCAGCCAGATCAGGATAATTACACCTCTCACTTAACCCAAGAAGCTTTTGCTCTTGGGAACTGAGTTAATATCCTGGTATGCTTGGAAGCTTGCACTGAGTGGGCACCAGATCCAGTCACTGTTGAGATTGGAAACTGACATTTTCTTTCACTTATTTGCCAGCAGTGCCGATGACAAATTGACCCTGCTGCAAGGTACCTCTACAAGAATGAAAGCTGCCACGTCTCTGCTGGAAATGGAAGTGTGGTGTTGGCTTAGTATAAGCATGAGGTAGATCAGTCTCATTTATCTCAAATCAGCTACACTGGAAGGGAAATTCTAGTAATATCCACCCTTCTCTACAACATGGTCACAGGGATAATGAGCATGCTCACCTTTTCCTGAGCTCTGAGCTGTGGTGACCAGGTCAAAGCTGATGGCAGGACAAAGTGGCCTGTGCAGCCACCCATAAGGGACTCTGTCTTAAGACTGTACCGCCAATTCTTTGAGATATTGTGCTGTGTGGTGGCCTGGCATGATTTCCCCTGCATCCTCAGCCAAACACAGGATGACTGGAGCTCCAGTGCCAACCCAGCACAGGAAACATTAAGCCACAGGGATGGAGGGCTGAATGGATTTTGGAAGTCAACTGTGGCTTATGAACATGCTCCAATCTCAGACAAAGAAGTATGACCTTGGACACTTGGCCTTTCAGAGGACAACCAAAGAGTGGAGGCAGGGACTACCTGACCATCCTGCCTGCCCCCCCACCATTCTTGGCCATCAGTAGATATTGGGGAGGCAGCCCACAAGATGTCAGGGGCAGAAGCCAAGGGCCACTGGCTGCCTGGAGGCTGTGACCTCTTTGAAATACTACAACCTGTGGCTCAGTCAGCAGACCTGGGGTCATAAATATTAAGTAGGAGCCACTTTGTGGAAATTCAGTTTGGTATGTGTGTAGTCTTTGGAGAAATATTCCCTTTTATTGAGTATATGACACAGAAATTCCTTCAAAATTAATATTTTATGTTATGCTTTGAATCAGTTTACACTGAAATATTTATCAACATATACTGTGACTGCCTTGTGCTGGAATTTATTCAAATTTATTCATTTTCCTATTTGGTTTTCTGCTTATTTTTACTGACAAATTCCCTTTGAACATACAAGAAAAGAATTCATTCAAATTTATGTTATTACAATTCGCTTTTGCATTATCATTCATTCACCAAATTATTTTGCATGGATGTGCCGTATTTTTCTTTAAGGAAAAACTCTGCAGCTGGGTGCCACTGGCTCAAATCTACAATCCTGGCTACTCAGGAGGCTGAGCTGTGAGGGTTGAGGTTTGAAGCCAACCCAGGCAGGAAGATCCATGAGACTTTTATCTCCAATTTACCAACAACCACAAAACCTGAGAGTGTGGCTCAACATAGGTGGTAGAGTGCTAACCTTGAGCAGAAAGTTTAGGGACAGTGTCCAAGAGCCCTGACCCTGAATTGAAGCCCTGATACAGCATGGGCAGGAAAAAAACAAAACAAAACAAAAAACTGGATTTGATGGAAATGATTAAAAGCTGCTACTCACCCCTACATAATGTCATGTAATGTGAGAGTGGGGGTGAGGGCTATACACTATTACTGCTTTTTTTTGGGGGGGGGATTGGTCATGGGGCTTGAACTCTGGGCCTAGGTGCTGTCCCTGAGCTCTTCAGCTCAAATTTCTACCACTTGAGCCACAGCACCACTTCTGGTTTTGGGGGGGTTAATTGGAGATAAAGTCTCACAAGACTTTTTGTGCCTTGGCTGGCTTTGAACTACGAACCTCAGATCTCAGCCTTCTTAGTAGCTAGGATTACAGGCGTGAGACACCAGTATTTGGCTATTATTGCTTTTCTGTGTTATAATTTCCACAATTCTGAATTTGCGTAAGCAAAATGCTTCTCTCCCTTGCCTCCCCCCGAAACATTGTAAGTATTCTTAAAATTTCTATGTTTGAAGTAGTTAAATCTTTTTCATCCAATGATTATAGCAAAACCAGAATATAATTTACAAGAGTATATCACATACTTATTCCAAAATCAGCAAAAAGAGAAGGCTGAAGAGTCATGAGCGGCTCCTGAGACTCAGTCTCCATCTGGTCCTAAACTCTTTAGCCCATCTCAGTGGCAACAGGCCTCATCTTACTCAAAACACAGGTGGCTCATGCCTGTAACCCTAACTACTCAGGGGGGGTTGATGCCAACCAGAGCAGAGAAGTCTCAATTAACCAGCAAAAATTGGGAAGTAGTAGAGCTGTGACTCAAGTGGTAGAGTGTCAGCCTTGAGCTCCTTTTCCTTTTCTCTCTCTCTTTCCTTTTCTCTCTGTTTACTTCCATGGAAAACATTCTTGTTTACTTTATAAATCATACTGGCAAAGTCCAAAGCCAGTCCATGCTAGCACCTGGCAGGTAGTCCATACCTGGACAAGCTCTCTGTGCATCACTTTATCACCTGTGAGAAGGTAGATAATGGTTTCTTACCCATGTGTACAATTAGAACACAGAGGAAGTCTCATACAAGTGTCATGGCACCAACATTCCTGTTGAAGCCAGGTGAGCTGATTTTTTTTCAGGCCTTTCTACACCTATTGTACATGCTTTGCATGTATGTTATCCAAACATCACATGGAAGCCATTAAATAGGATTGTCCAGAAAAAAAATAGCTGTTTGTAGGGCTGAGGTTGGAGCTCTATGATAGAGTGCTTGCCTCCAGTGTGCAAGACTGTTGGGTGGATCCTCAGCAACACACACACACACACACACACACACACACACACACACACAAGTCTATAAAAGTTTCCATTAAAAGCTCCCACAAACACTGTTAGCTATTGAGTTAGGTATGGGAGAAACAACTATAAAAACCTGGAAAAATTCCAGAAAACACCAACTTAAAGAACTTTACAAATATCACTAAGTCCTTTAAAGATATATAAATGAATGCTGTGACTGGTAAATCATGGCTCAAGTGGATACAAGAAAGATAGTTCAGTCAGGAGATACTAGCTCAAGGAAAAAGCCATAAGCCTCCATCAAAACATTCTTAATACTCACAAACTTTCAACAAGTTCACTGGGACACAGCATATCAGGTTTCCATGTACACCGTAATGTGAGGGGTGAGGTGGGAGGGAGGGGTGTACTTTAAATCTATACTTCCTTTTAAAATGAGATAGTCTTATATTTTCATGTGTCTTTTATCCTCATGTTTGCATTGAGGAATTTCTGGTCCCAATTTAGTTTGACACGAGGCTTCAACTCTGTGTCTGTGTAAGATGAGCCTAGCAGGTCATAATGTACCTATTAAATAATACATATTTATCACATCTCACTAACTTGAAATTTCTTTATCTATGTAATATAGGTATAAACAAACATATAGACATGTACACTAAGAATTCTGAAACTGTAGAATTTTTGAGGTCTCTAGAAAGTTGTCTATTTTCCCTCAAGATAAACATACTTGAGTTGGGGGAGGGAAAGGGAGACAAAAACATGAAAAGGGGTATCAACGTTCGAGAAGTAATGTACCCACTACCTGACTAATGTAACTGTAACCCCTCTATATATTACCCCGTCAATAAAAAAAATACTTGGCTAATACTTTAATGCATCCATATTTATCTATGAACTTTACAACATTTGATTTATCCACTCTATACAGTTATTAAATCTTAGAGCTCAATAGGGGCTTAAAAATAAAGGAGTGATTACCTACTTCCTAATTTAATTACCAGGCTACAGATATCTTGCACATGGCAGATAAAAGGCTGTGGGGTGTGCCCTCAACTTTTCTGGCTCCAGACCCACAATCCTTTTAAAACTCCCTGGCAGAAACCCTTCACCATCTGGAGTGAATGGAAGGCCAAAGAATCCATTGTCCACTGTCCATCTGTGTCTGTGTGGGTGGGGGAAGGCGTGTGCACATGTGTGTCCAGGGAAAGCCATGAACCCACTAACAACCCAACCTCGTGTAGTCTGGTAAATCAGTGGTCCCCATTCACAACCAAGAGGATGAAAGGAGAGGTGCATAATACTGCTCTGACCCTGGGTTGACGATCACAGAATGAAAGGATTGTCCACCCCAGGGGGTGGGGTGGCACTGTCTGATTTTGTTATTCCTAATGACAGTAACCAGTAAGTGGAGGGTGGGGGAACTTGGGAAAGTAGATAAGAGAGGGAGGCTTAGCAGGAGATCAAAGGAAGCGGATCTCTAAGTTGCAATACAAAGGGATGGCTGGAGAAGAACCTTTTTTTTCCACAGAGATCAGAGAAGGGAGGGCCTGTCTTCCACCACCATGCCTGAAGGATAGACAGCAGGAAGGGCTGGAATGACAAGTTCTTAGGTTCCACACTGCTTTCATTTGGGTGGGTCAAAGCAAGCACCTTACACTGAAATCCAGTGTCAGGGAAGGTATAGACCCCCCCACCCCATGCCGGCTGACGGCGGTCTCTACTGCACAGCCCTCTGGGTAAGCAACAGCTACTTGCCTAGAACATCTAATGACTAGTGAGTGCCTCTTTTGGCAGAGGGTTAGCAGGGGTGATGAGAGGAGCTGGTGAGAGTCAGCAGATGCACAGCTAAGCTGAAACTACCACAGAGAAGAGGCTGTCTTTTTCTGCTAAGAGGACATAAAACCAAAGCAGCTGGTAGCTGTTTCTGCCACTGCTTGGGGCAAGCTTGCCTAAAGAGGAAGCCAACACAGAAAGGCAGAGCAAGAGATGGTGAGAAAGAGATTTCTAGTGTCCCTGGAGCAGCTGGATTTGGCCAAAGCCGAAAGCAACACCCACAGGCTTTTTCCAATACAATCTCCTGCTTGCCTAGGCCAGTTTGTTTGGGATTTCTGTTGATTGTAAAGAAAAATGTTTGGACTGTTCAAGGTGTAAATGTAATGCTGTAATTTTTTAAAAAAAATTTAATCATCCTCTAAGAGTCTATGTTCTGAGACAAAGGATTCATACTTATATACCTAAGGCACCTGCTCTCTGTTTGTGTGTGTGTGAGTGTGTGGGGGTGTGGGGGGAGGGTATGGGGAGGGGGGGAGGCATGAATGTGCAAGTACTGGAGCTTGAACTTAGGGCTGCATACTGTCCCTTAGCTTTTTTGCTCAACACCAGTGCTCTATCCCTTGAGCCATACCTCCACTTCTAACTTGTTGGAAGGATAACTGAAGTCTGAGACTTTCTTACCCAGGCTGGCTTCAGATCATGATCCTTAGATCTCAGCCTCCTGAGTAGTCAAGATTACAGGTACAATACCATCTTCTCTTAATGAGATCCAAATGCAAAGTGCTTGACACACCCTTAAAGACTAAGATCCAGTGTTAATAGTTTTAAGAGCAAACACTGGCTAACCTAGTGAAGGTTCCAGTATGTTTTGCAAACACCTGCCATTAGTATTATTAGTACTGTACTTTATTAATATATGCATTTATATGTTAATAATATATTACTGTCAGATTTATATGCATCTTCCCTCTATTTTAAATCAGGAGAAAGTGACTCAGATGATCTCAGACACGTCTCCAACGCCACAGCAGGTGGTGGGATTGGATTCTGGACTGACCTGTACCCTTTCTCCAGAACATTAGCTCTGGAGCGCGAAGCACCATTTCCTCTGGAGTACCCCAGCACTGTGGAAAGTGCACAAACTTTGGGGCCACATAAATAGCCCCAGCTGCAGTGAAGTGCCCCTGAAGAGGCCACGTTCCATAGAATGAGGGGAAGGGTCCCTCCTGCAGCGTATGAACAATGAGTGGATGAACTATCAGAGCCCTGGGTGAAGAATGGTGGGAAAGCTGCTCAGTTCCTTCTCTATGCATTTACATACCCCATAAAACATGTTAGATCATAGGTCACTGTCACACCCACCAAGGCAGAGCAGAAGGCTGGCTGGAAGGATGGCAGTAAAATCACCTCAACCAGAAGCCACAAGGGTCAGGTTAACAGCAGAGGCAGTTAAAGCCAAAAGGCCTCAGAGGTGAGAGAAATGGCATCTGGCTCATACTGCAATACACTCTCATTTCAGTGAATCCCTCTGGTTTCCTATCTTTGGGATTCTTTGATTTAAATATTACAGACCGAGAGTCCTTTTGGAGAATCCCCAGCACCGGATGCTCGGATGCTCGTGCAGCAGGCACAAGGGCACAGTGATGCCAGCCACGCTGACACAGGACGGCTGGACCTGGGCTAAGCACCATACACAGCAGACAGCACCCAGAGAGAGGGCTGGGGCTTGAGGGGCCCCTCGGCAGGGATGGAAGTGCAAGCTCAGGATAATTAGCATTTGGGGAGAAAGTTAGACTGGAAGTGAAAAATAGCAACCTGGAGGGAGGGAAGAGGAATAACAGGCTCCCTTCTCTCTTTCCTTGAGGAACCGGAGGAAGGTACCACCGGGGAAGCTGGGGTTTGGGGGGGGCGCTGACTTCTGACTCCACCTGGGCTTCCTGGCTCCTCTCTGAAGGAAAGGATGCTTCAAAACTTGTTATTAAATTGCTTCAGGGGACAAGGCATCATTTTTATCACTTTCTGCTTCCAAATGGCAAGAGGTGGGCCTGAGCCTGCTTCAAAGTGCAGAGCCAAAATCAGCTGGCAGCAAGTTTCTAGTCATTAACTGTGGGACTGGCAGGGCCAAGAAAGCCCATTTTATTACAGGCTCATACATAATATATTTTTTGTTTGAATCCCGTACGGGCTAACTTCATTCACATAAGCTAGCAATTCATCCTCCAGCTCAGATTCCTCTGTGGTTTTCCGCAATGACACCTCTCTTCTTCATCCACACTTCTCACTCCACCTCCGGAAATCCAGAGCCACTTCCAGTCAGCATACGCTGCATGCTTTCCTCTTGGTGGGTCTGAACCTTCCGTGGATTGGGGGCGTGAGTGTGGGGGTTGTCTCCTTTGACTATCAGAAGCTAAGAATCCTCTTTCAGGGGAAATGCATGCAGGTATCAAGTGTAAAATATACACATCATTTTAATTTTGCTAGGATTTGAAGGGGCACAGGTACGCAAAGATCTTTCCATGGCCCCTTAGAAAGCATAGGGACCCCAGTTAAGATCTAGTGCATATCACATCTCAATTTTGCTTCCAGTGCCAGGGCTTGAACTTGTGGCCTTGTGTATAATTGGTAAGCATTCCATTACTGAGCCCCACACTCAGGCCCAGTTCACATTTCATAGTGATAGACACTGTTACACTTATTTATGGACACAAGTGCTTTCTCTCAAATACTCTAAGAAACCAGATGGTAAAGACATTTACCATTGTCTCCTTACCTCTGTTGTCCCTCAGGGAAGACCCATCAGATACGTACTTAGCCTGTGGTTGTTATAAGGTTGAGAAATACAGGAGCAACATTTTGCCAGTTCAAATCTTGGGGTCTTCATTAAAAGGCCAGTGAGTGCATGGCCAACTCTCGTCTCAAAGTCCAACAGCTGGAAACCACACTCAATACAGTTTGGAAACAGGCCAGAGATGACAGAAACAACAGATACAATACCAACAGGCCAATTTAGCTTCAATGGAGAGCAGAAGTGAGATGCCACGGTAACTGGTCAACAGCCAGCACCCAGACCCAGGACCCAAACATGGAGACACATGGCATGGTATAATAGTGCCTAAGCAGGCTTAAATAGACTTAGGTCAGGGGGGTAGGGTCACAGGAAGCTCCCTGCTCCCAGTACTAGACTGACAGGTCTGGTAACCTATCAGCCAAGTGCCCACCCCTGTCTACAGGCACCACCCTGGGGGTAGGGAGTTAGTTTACCTTCTCCCACCATGAGCACAAGGTGCCAGACCTTAAATTTCTATGTGTATGGCTTTCCTGAGGCTGTATTTTTCTCATAAGCAGAACCCTCCCAGTTCATCTTGAGGCTAGGCATCTGCATTTAATGAAGAGCCTTTTCTCATCATTGGGGTTTCCAGTACTGGGTGGAGAATTCCTTTCCCCTCCCTCTCCCCCCTCAGCCAGGGGTGCCAGGATGGCTGAGAAGCCCAACATTCCCAGCACCCAGGCAGCCACTGATATGGCTGTGATTCAGTTACTTTATTTCATCTGCCTTACTTCATAGTTATTCAGGATCCTGCTTAGTGCTGGGAGATAGATAAAACTAGAAGATCTGGTCCTATGTTATAAAATAATGTGATGAAATAGTTATGGGGAAAAAAAAGCATGTACATAGTTTTATGTTAACTTACCTGGTGCCAGCTATTTGTGTGGGGGGAAAACAGCATATTTATGTTTATATACATACGTGTAGATTTTTATTTTTATTTTTTTGCCAGTCTTGGGGCTTGATCTCAGGGCCTAAACACTGTCGTTGGGCCTTTTCAAGGCTAGCACTCTGCCTCTTGAGCCACAATACCATTTCCAACTATTTCTGTGTGTGGTACGAGGAATCGAACCTGGATCTTTGTGCATGCTAGGTTAGCACTCTCCCACTAGGCCAAACCCCCAGCCTATGTGCAGTTTTTAACAGTAGACAGGACAATTTTTATGTGTGCTGACTCTGGATTAGGAATCAAGAGTTCATTCTCCACTGAACTTTTCACTGCACACCTGGCTTTCTTGGTGCTTCTTCCCTTCTTCTTATTCAAATACACAGATCTGCTTGGGGTCATATCTGATTTGCAAGCCCAGCAAGACACAAACATGAGATTCTCCAAAGAGAAACTCACTGGTAAAGATATCAAATTGGCAAAGCCAGGAAATCATATGGGTTCAATACTCAGTCGGAAAACAAAACCAAAGCCAGGGGAAAGCAAAGCTGAGCAGTACAGGGAGTCTTGGTAGCATGCCTGGATCACCGCCTGGGGTAGCCCAAGTTCATGAGCCACTAACCTCCACAGTACCATGTTTTAATCTTCCTATTCTTCTCCACCCTCCCTTCCAGCTCACTCAGCAACTCAGCAGCATCTGCACCCCACAAAGCTCTACACATGGAACAGATTTAAAACCAACAGCACACACTGGTCTTCATGTCTCTGCTATGCTAGCTAACAAATAATATTGTTTAATTAAAAGTACACATTTTCAACATGTATTGAATCGGTATTGAAGTTAAAAAGGCTTTTTTGTGAACTACCATCTTAAAATATAATAAAATAAAATCTATTAAAAATAAAATGGCCTAATTTGCTACCTAAAAGTACGAGATAGAGTAAATTAAATGGAAATAATAAAGACCATCTTAATACTAAACTAAATCTCTTAGAGGAAGAACATTGAAAATCAAAGGGCAAAACACTAAAATGCACCTTTACCAGAAGTGAATATAATACATTAAATACTAGACAGTTTTAAAGCTGTTATCTCTAGGTAATGATGTGATGGAAAATTAGAACAACAACAACAAAAAAAATCAAAGTCATTTCCTACACTGTCCTCTACCTATTATCTTGATAATGGGGAAAAAATGAATTTTGCTTTTAGAAATAAAAGACCAGGTAATGATACAGGTGGAAAATAATGACACGTTTCTCCTTTAAACCACTGCAAAAAATGGACTTACTCCATAGAAAAATTATTCATATGCTTTATGGGAAAAAACTATTTCAATGGTATAATAGTAGTGTGTATATTTTTAGACATTTCTCAAGCTCACAAGATCAGAAAATCACAACAAGAAACCGAAAAACCTTCTAAAAAGTAAATTATCAGAACAGAAAACCGCAGAGTGCATTTTCAAGTGGCTTCTGTAAAGCCAGAGAGAGAGGTTAGATCACTGAATGTTGTCATGGCACAGAACACAACTTTATAACTTGCTAAACGAGACACAGTGTGCCAAGCCAGCAGTCTGAAAACGGGGGTGACTTTGTTCTTCCTTGGGGAAATGTGGTATCTGGAGCCGTGTGCTCCTCAGATGGAGATACACTCTGCCACTCATGCCCTTCCTACACAGACACTTGCCACTGTGAGCTGTGACAAGGATGAGAAAACCTGTGTCAGATTCAAACTCCTTGAGGCTAGGCCTCATGGGATTTCATAACACACTGCAGACACACAAGAAGATGTTTAGCTAGACAAAATAAAATGGGAGAAAGGACATCACCCTCTATTGAAGAAATAGACTTCACCTTCTATTTCCCTTTCTGTCATAACAGCCTTTTTTTTAGTCTATATGCAAATAACACTAATGTAGTATAAGGCATCAGAAACCTAGCAGGTTATATAGTTCTTTTCTGAAAAGCAATTTCTGTTATTTCTATCAAGCTCTTGCATGCAATAAGATATCCCCTCTCTCCCTCTTCTCCTCCCCACCCCCTCCAGTCATGGGGCCTGGGCGATATGCTTGAGCTTTTGTGCTCAAGACTAGCACTCTATCACACTGAACAACAGCTCTACTTCTGGTATTGAGGTGGTTAACTGAAGATAAGAGTCTCACCAACTTTCCTGTCCCAGATCTAACTGTGATCCTTAGATCTCAGCCTCCTGAGTCTGCCACCAGCACATGGCTAATTACTCTTTTTTCTGATGGTATTGGGAGGGGGGGGTTGCTGTCACTATCACTTGAGTGACATACTCAGTCCTTTTTGCTTGTGCTATTTTTCAGGATCTGGCATTTGAGTTTGGAGATAGTCTTAAACTCTGATTCTGCCTCTAGCATAACTTGACTACACTTGACCCAAATAAAAATTGTTAAAAAAAAAAAAAGAATAAATATCTCCAGGTTAAATCCATTATTTTCTAGGAATTTTACATCAATCACAGCCACACAATGATTCTAATAAAATACCAACAGAACCACTTTGATCACTGACATCCAACAGATAAAAAAAAAAAACCTTCAACACCACTCATTAGTAGTCTCCATAGTTAAAATGAGGTCAAATGACTTCCACACATTTTCTAAACACAGCATCTGATTTAACATCAGCCATTTGCTTGAGTCCTCACACTAAAACCATTTTTCCTAATTTTTTACGGTTCTACTTGAGCTTCTATTGTCACTACACTAACACACAACTAAAGCTCTCTTGTAAAAACCTACACAATGTGTTCCCGCCCAAGGCATCACCTGGCAGCCCCTGAAGTCTCTTCTCATCCTCACTGGGAAGACAACGGGCCTCCAGTATCCCAGCTCTGGAAGTGCCACTGGGGCTGAATGGGTTTTTATGGGACATAAATCACTTTCTCTCTACCCGCCACTTGCAAGCCAGCTTCTCACGAATCTCCTAACTCTTGCTGTGTCTTTTGTGACAGCAATGAGCAGGGGACCATTGGCCTGGACAGATAAAAGAGCATTGTCTCTTGAGTACTGGCCTTTTCTCTCCTTGTACTTCGGTCAAACTACAGTCACATGCTCCCTATAACTGTATCATTTTGATTCTTTTTGACTTTTAAATGTTATTAGCTTCATTGAGTTAGAATTAACATAGAAAAAGCCCTATTTAAAACAGGCAACTTGATATGTTTTCTTTCTCTCCTTCCTTTCTCTCCTTCCTTCCTTCCTTCCTTCCTTCCTTCCTTCCTTCCTTCCTTCCTTCCTTCGTGTGCATATGTCTGCCCATCCATCTGTTTCAGTATTAGCACTTGAACTCATGGCCTCATGCTCCCATTTAGCTTTCTTGCTTATAACTGGCACTTTACCACTGGAGCCAGGCCTCCGGTGTGGCATTTTGCTGGTTAAATGGGAAATGGGATCTTGTGAATTTATCTCCCTGGGCTTGCTTTGAACCACAACCTTCTGGATCTCAGACTGCTGGATAGCTAGAATTGCAGACATGAGCTATCCATGCCTGGCTCCTAGGCAGATATCTTAAACCCAATTAGTATTATCAAAGAGTAGGGAGCAATGACTGCATTGTGGGCACAACACCATTCTGTTGCTCTTAGTGCTGTGTGTTTCCAAGGAGGAATTACATGCAAGTCTTGCAGGCACTGCTCAGTCACCTGGTGTTTCGTAGCTGTGACCATAAGCAGCTGAAAATCCCCTGGACTGGGTGAAAGGGACACAGGAGCAGTCCTGCAGTGGCAGTTATCCAGGAAAAGCTCTTCAGTTTAGCAAGAAGAAAAAGAGAACAGAGACAGCTGCTGCTGGCCAGATGTGTTTTGGGTACAGGAGCAAATGGTGTTGATTTGGGTGTAGTAGGCTTTGAAGTCAAGGCCTATGTGCCCTTTTAGCTTTAGGGTTCAAGGTTGGCACTCTACCACTTGAACCACACCTCTACTTCTGGCTTTTTGCTGGTTAATTGGAGATAAGATGCTCACAGACATTCCTACTCATGCTGTCTTGGAACCATAATCCTTAGACGTCAGCCTCCTGAGCAGCTGGGATTATACGCATGAGCCACGGGTGCCCAACTGGCAAAAGGTGTTTTTGCCTCACTCCATCTCCTGAGGTTGCAACTCTTTATAGCCCATGCTTAGAATTCAAAACACTATTTCTAGGGTGGACCAATTCGCAGAACCAAGGAAGAACAAGAGTTAGAGAGGCTGCTTGTGCTAAACACAAAGAGGACAGAGCCCTAGCATTTTCTAGTCAGTCTCTGAAAGGTCCTCTCAGAGACTGTGGGCAGTGGAGGGGGTCAGCCTCACCCAGTCTTACAGAAAACGATACCCAGTGGTCCTTTGCACAGTTCACATGCCACCCAGCCCTGAAGAGAATGACCACGCTTAAGGCCAGAACCTGCCATGCTATGTCAGGCTGTGCAGTAGGCATAGCCCTGGGAAAGAAAGCTGGCATAGAATGACACAGAGCCCAGAGACACAACAAATTACTGCTAAGAACCACAAGCAGCAGGCTTGATTTCTCCTGGGGGTCTGAAGATGCAAGTGGCTTTAACAGCTGGAGCCTGGATACTAGGAGACAGGCGGATGGCACCTCACTGAGATGCTGGGATGCTGTTACCAATAGCCTAGTGGGGGGATAACGCATGACTCAAAGAAGGGAACACCTCTGGCAAGTAGGTGCCAAGTCCTAGGAATGACAGGAGATCCAAATCAGACACAGCATTTTCCCAACTAATGTGCCTTGGCCTTTGAATCAAACACCACAGCCTATGGTGGTAGAAACAGCCCTGTGACAGCTTAGTCACGTGCAGGAGAGAGCATAGGACACAGCCTTCAGAGAGTGAGGTTCCTGAGCTGCCAGGAAAACAGCTGCCCGCCCGCCTCCACTTCCCTCCCCACCCCGGGACTCCCTGCCTGATGCTTGCAAAGGAGCCATCAATAAGTGATTTATAATTGGCACAAGTGTCTCCCCGCCATCAGCTAGGAAATGCCACAGGAAGAACTCAGTGAGCTTCCGAGGTCTCTGTGAGTGGGAAATGAAGGGAAGGCATTCTCCACCCTCAAGGGGCTTTTGAGCACCCAGGCCAGATGGTTTCTCTGAAGTGGGTGTAGTCCACATCATTTCAGTGGCTCAAAATTAGCTTTGTTTATAATATATGTACATGAGGAAAATGCTGTGCAAATTCCTATTCAAATGGCTGTGCTCACAACCATCAACTCACCTCATTCACAAGGAGTTGCCCAATATGCGACATTTTGTGATAACTCAACAGGTACAATGGTCTTTTAAGATTCCATTGCTCAAAAGCTGGTGCTCATGGCTCACGCCTGAATCCTAACTGCTCAGGAGACTGAGATCTGAGGATCACGGTTCAAAGCCAGTCTGGCAAGAAAGTCCATGAGACTCTTTAGTTCCAATTAACCACCAGAAAACTGGACTGGAAGTATGCTAGGGCTCAAAGTGGTAGAGCACTAACTTTGAGCAAAATAGCTCAGGGAACAGTTCCCAGACTGAGTTCAAGCCCAACAACAGACAGACAGACAGAAGAGAGAGAGAGAGAATGAGAGAGAGAGAAGAGAGAGAAGAGAGAGAGAAGAGAGAGAAGGGTGTGGGGGGAGAAGGAGAAAGAGATCCAGTTGCTCAGGGATAACATAACAATCTGAGCTTGGGCAAGTACGTTCTATGCTATCCACACGAAGACCACAAACGCATCAGCCCATCCTGTCATACTTCTCAACATAACCTGGCTGCTAAGTGGCATGTGACTCTTTTGTTGGGGTGGGAGAAATTAAAAGCAGCTCATTTATTGGCAAAGGTAAGAGCATTTTACCATTTACAAAAGACTTTCATGGGCTGTCTTACCAACTCTTCTAGAAACCTCACGAGGCCGTACCATTATTGCGCACAGGTTTTTAGTGACTTGGAGAGTGGTGCTGTTCTTTAAACAGAACCGGGATATAACCAAGAACAGAGGAGTTCAGATGATGGGGCACAGAGCAGGTGGGAGAGAGAGAAGGTAAGACCCAGAGGCTCAGAAAGGACTTGGCTAGGCAAGGTAGGGGTGGAGGGATGTACTAGATACAGGCACAAGATGGGCAGAGAATCGGCCAGCAGTCAGGGTGATATGCTGGGAGCACTGCAAGCTGTGGTTAGACTAAAAGGGTCAGGGCTGAAATTTAAGAGCCAGCTATGCAGTCACCCATAGAGACAGAGCTCCTCGTCCTATAAAGCAAAAAGTACTAAACCTGGAAGAAGGGTAGATCACAAGGAGCACCGTCAGACTTGAAACTGAAGGGCAGCGGACGAGCGCTAGGCCTGGCAGCTGGCAGCTTCAGGCCCTCCTGGCAAAGTTGGCTCCACAAGGGAGAAAGACACGGGTAGCTGAGCCAGCTACCCATGCACCCCACTGCAGCCCCCTGACTGTGAAAACAAATGCCCGGGACTTAACCCAATCACATCTTGACACTGAACCCCTCTTTGCTTTTCTTCCATCCAAGCCAGCTGAGCATCTGATTGTGATTTGGCGCCCCCGCCGCAGGCCTGCTACAGGAACAGAATGTAAACCGGCCGTTCCCACACCAACCATCTCAGGCTGTGACGTGGAAGTAAAAGCAGCTCTATTCTCACTGAAGTCAGTAAGCTGCGATCTGACTTTTCTCCACCTTCTTCCTGAGCTGGGTTAGCACAATAGGGAGATTAGTTCTTGGCACACCCTGGAAATCAGGTTTCTGGGGCTTGGAAGCTGAAGGTCATCAAGAGACCAGTGATGCCCATGAGAGCACACTGCCTAAAGGACTTCTGGGAAAAATCCACTCTGACCACCCACGAGGCACTCAAACAGGAGACTCCAGAAGCATCTGATGGGCCTACAGGTGACCACAGGTGATTGGGGAAGTGAATACCAACAAAGGAGCTGGAGACCAGAGATGTAAGGTGACCAGACATGTATGCACTACATTAAAGGACACAGGAATGGAGAAAGCAGACGAAAATACAAGAGAAACAGAGACACGCTACGCATTTCTACGTCAGAGACTCTGAAGGTGGTCCCTCCCTATAGCTGGCAACAAAAAGGAAGATGTGTTGCACCTGGTTTTAGTCTGAGATGACACTCTGAAAACCATATCCAACCCAATGACTGGGTTTCAGTGAAGTCAATAGTCAACTCCATTCATTCCTTCATTCCATTCATTCCATTTATTCCTCTGCGGTGTTATTTATAACTGCTCAATTGCTGGGGCTCCTACTTCACAAAGCCTGCAGTTTAGTAGGGCAGAGAGAGTGACTGGCCATCTTAGTAAATACAGAAGTGCTAAGTACAAACATAGCATCACAGAAATATCTGAACTAGTGAACACTGAGGGCGAGAACAAAAGTTGTGCAGGCTAAACATTTAGCTCATTTTCAGGAAAACAAATCATGTGTTATTTTTTCACCTTTTTTGGTAGGGAGGGCATTGTTGATACTGAGGCTGGAACGCAAGACCTGGGCACTGTCCCTTAGTTTTTCTGCTCAAGGTTAGCACTCTCTCAAGTGAATCACAGCTCTATTTCCACATTTTTTTGGTGTTTAATTGGTGTTTAATTGTGAGATCTGCATCTCACAAACTTTCCTGCCCATGCAGTAAGCCACTAGCACTCCGTTTTAATATTTTCAGAGTAGAATTTATTTGTTTTCAGTGTAAGAATTTATTGGTAGAAATGCCTTTAAGGCATAAAAAATAGAAAAAAAGTAGGCACTGTCAGCAGAATTTGAAATAGTTCAGACTTCTGTGCAATTAAATTTTTGCATCTATAGAAATATACATTACATCCTTTCATCCTACAGTTGGTGGGGGGATCGGGAGGACTTGAAAGTGTTACCTGAGATTGCAGCCACACGTACAGAAACACCCAGTGATAACACAGGTGACCATGTTGGAGAACATGAAGAGGCAAACATCTCACAGACAGACCAAACCCCAGGTCTGTGGAGCCCTGCCTAGGTAAACCCACACATGGCTCTGTTTACCATCTGCAGCTCACATGAACAGCTCAGTGCCCCATTCAGTGAAAATTTAAAAGCCACTAAGTCTTGGACATGATGAGAAAAACAAAATTACAAAGCAAGACAATACCAGGGTATGAAATGCTTGCAACCCACCTCATATTCTAAATGAATAAAGTTGGACAATCAAAGAAAATAAGAGAGGCCTAACAAAAATTGAGAATACTGGAATCACACAATCTTTCTCAATTACATGATGTGAGGGGAAAAAAACAGCTGCAAAATACAAAACTGGAAGCGCTGAATGGCAGGCCTTTTTAAAAAAGAAAAATGCAGAGATAATTACATGAAGTAGAAATAAAGACAGTCTGGATTGCGAGCTCACACCTTCAGCCTATGGTTTTCTCCCTCAATGTCATCTTTTCCGTTTCAGTATAATTTACCTGTTGTGTGTGCAGAAGACTTGAAGACCTGGTAACTATTTCCACTATGCACTCTGCAGCACTGACAGCCTCTGATACATTGTGCTTGCTGTCTGCCTGTCACATTGGCCAGCAATCAGAAATACTGTAGGATACTGGAGAATTTACATTTTATTCATTACAAAGATTGTGCTCATAGATGGTTGTGTAGAGGACTTCACAAGGTGACTGCTCTATGTAGGATCATACACTTTGTGATGTAAGGCTAATTGTGCTCTCATTTTTACATTAGCTGACAGGAAGCTCAGAAGACATTTGCAGCTTACTTTGAGCAAGTTCAAATGCCCACAAGCAAGTTCAAATGCATGCGCGCGCACGCACACACACACACACACACACACACACACACACACACACACTCCTTGACATACTGCATCTACATTCTATTACATAACTAGTAGCTGTACTGGATTGCTCAAGAAATCATAACAAGGAAAAGGCCTTGTATATATTAGGTATAGCTACAACCATTTTCCTATTTTTGAGCCATGGTTGTTTCAGTCTGCAGATATAGAACCCACTGGCATAGTGCGCTATATGTCTATGCTATATAAATTTGTTCAAAATATAGGGAGATGGATGGAAGGGATGATAGAGAGAAAGAAATAATTATCTTACATTACTGGGGTGGCTTTTCAAACAAATCATACAGGGAGGGCATGTACAGTGATAAATGGCTTGAAGACTTGCCCACACAGGGCAAGACTTGGCATCTTGGTACTATAAAGTCCTGCAGTTCTAAAAGTCATGATTTGTCAAAATAGTGTTTATCAAAATGAACTCCAGGAGACCGGGAGTTTGGCCTAGTGGTTGAGTGCTTGCCTAGCATGCACGAAGACTGGGGTTCGATTCCTCGGTACCACATACATAGAAAAAAAAAAGCCAAGAGTGGTACTGAGGCTCAAGTGGTAGAGCTCTAGCCTTGAGAAAGTCCAAGGACAGTGCTCAGGCCCTGAGCTCAAGCCCAGGACTGGCAAAAAAAAAAATGAACTCCAGGAAATGAGGTTTTTTTTTCTTTTCTGCTGTTTTTTTGGGGGGTCGTTATTACTCTCCATCTTCCTTTACTCTTTACCATTTAGATTAGGATGGAGATAAGAAGATGCTCCTTCTCCCCCTCCACCTGGAACAAATTTCCCTACAGTGATAATCACCAATCCAGAATGTCTAATTATGAGACAGAGCCACAGTACAATCAGGTGAGTTGTTTAAACATTCGTGCCCACTGTACAATTAGCCTATAAATCACCATCTGTCTCCATGCCCTCAGACAACTTACCATATGCTGGTTTTATCAATGGCTGAATGGGTTACACGCTCTTCTGCCCAAAGAAAATGTTACACTATGTCATATGGGGTCGAGAGTGACAGAGGACATATTCCTCAGTTACCACCCTCTTTCCTTTTGGCTTCAGAAATGTTTCTTTTGTTTTCCTCATGCTTGCCTATGCAAGCAACATTAGCAATTTCTAGAAAGTTCTGTAGAAAGGCTCCTACAGACAATGGGTACACAGGTGGCAGAGCCCTCAAACTTAATTTTTGTTTTGTGGTTTCAACTGATGAAATAATGACAGATATATACCAACATATACCTCATACACTAATGAGATCTATTTAGATATAAACACATGCAGCTCCACTTTTAGTCATGAAAGATCAACTTTTAAATCACCGATAAATACAAATGAGTATAAATCAGCTTATATGAAAACCATTATGTTATATTGCCCTTATTAATGAAAGCAAGTTAAACCCATGTAACTGCCACTGAGAACCAAATACAGCTAATAACAAGCAACAATATTAAAGTGGTCTGGATTTCAGTATGGTTTAGCTTATTCTGGAAGCATAATATAGATAAAAATTGTCCCTCAAATGTGACTGCATTTATAATGATAAAACAGGAACAAGAAGGCACTTAGGAACCTAGAAATATCTGGACTCTCGAGGTGCTGTTGCCATTAACAGAGCCACTGTGCTGTGGAGAAACCAATCCTTCATGCATAGCCACTCAGGACATTACTGAATTAATCTTACCTTCGGACTGCAGATTCCAGCAGTCCAAAATTATCTTTAGGGAGCTGGCTACAATGTCCTCATTTTTTTTAAAGGCCAAGAGGGGCTAATAAGATTAATGGTTCTATTTGGCCTGGAAGAGCATTTGCCAGACTGAATCAAATGGTACAAAGAGAGGGTTTAATTTGCCCAATTTCTTAAATCATGAGTCCTCAAGTTAACTCTGGTCACCAACATGCCAACCTCTCAAACCTCATCAGTTAACAAGGGACAGTTTTTGGTCTCATGGATCAGAGTTTAGTTAAAGGTTCATTTCCTCATCTGCACCAAGAACAATTACCTCTCTCACATTCATGTAATGAATTTAAGACTCATTCCTCGGAGATATTGGACAATTATACCTCAGAGATACTAAACATTCTTCCAGAGACCTCCTTAATGATGCATTTCTGGATCTGGTTTTATAAGGAACACTCCAGTCTAGCCAGGCCTTGATAAATTCAGCACAAACTCTAGGGTTCAAGCAAGTATTCCAGCCAGTATCTCCCCTCCCCCACACAGTGTCCAAGCACCTCAGTTAAAATCATCAGCCCAACCTGGCTCACTTCCCAATTCTAGTTTCATCTTTTCTTATTCTGGGTATCTGTGACTTGACCTTGACTGCTGCAAACTCACAGTAAATACTACTACTGGAGCAGTTAGGGGTTCTCAAGTGTCCAATCCAGGCAGAACAGCACACTTTCCAAAGCATTTAAGTTCACCTAAATTCATGAAATTTACTCTTTACAGGCCTCTGTAAAGAGTAAGTAACTGGCTAACCAGATGAACAGGGTGGAAGCTGCCATGTTCCTGACCAGACCTAGAGCCCAGAAGTGGAGGGCAGTTGCTGAGAGATATGAAAGGGACAGAGGCTGGGCCCAGAGCACAGTGGAGTTCAATAGTCCCCCGAATCAGTCAGTCAATCAATCAATCAATCAATCAATCATAAAAGTCATTTGAAAAAGCATTCCTCACACTTATCTTTGGGGGGGGGGGGTTGAGAGGGGAGAGTCGACCAAGGCTTGAACTTAGGGCATAGGTGCTGTCCCTTAGCTTCTTTGCTCAAGGCTGGATCTATACCACTTAAATCACAGCTCCACTTAACAGCTTAAGTTCAATTAATCAAAAATAATCAGTCAATAAGTGTCTCATGGACTTTCCTGCCCAGGATGGCTTTAAACCCTGATCCTCAGATGCCAGCCTCTTGAACAGGTGGGATTGCAGGTATGAGCCACCAGTGACCTTGCTACTTTTGAAGGCCTATTTCCCAGGCCTTCATTTTTAGAATGTTTTTCATGAGTCCTACTTCTTCAGGGAGCTAGCCACCTCACATGGGATCACAAGATTCAACACACATCATGGGTTTGTTTGGGGTTTTTTTTTGACACTTATTAATTCTGGAGAGTTACGTTAGAAAGTGAAATTTATTTTAGGAAAAGAAGGTAAACAAGTATGATGAGCTCATCAATTATGTAGAGCCTTGTAGTCAGAAAGCAGCTTGGGCCACGTCTTCCCCTCAGATCTGGGACCCTATCACCTCTATCTGTGGGAAAGTGGTCTTTTCTGTGCCTCAGGTATTAAAAAGAGAAAATAACCCTGGAGTGACACTCTGTTCATCATTCAAGGATGAATCCCCGTCTGGCTCTTCTCCAGAAATCCAGCCTCTGGACTATTTCCCTTCTTTTAACCAGTATTTAAGACGATTTGTTATTTGTCAGACTCTGGGCTGGGCTTTGGAGATAAGACGCAAAAAACACAGTCACATTCCCTTCCCATTTTTGAAAGCAGAGAATAACTCTCCTTTATTTAGAAACTCCACAGTGCACTTAACACTTGAGATTTTTACATTGCCCTGGAGACCAGCGTGGGCTGGAGGGGATTGGTGAGTCCCAGCGAGGACAGAGGTATTAACAGGAATCAATGCAAGGACCCCACTGCTGCTCACACCTGACCACGCTCCCCACGCCCTTCCTTAATCAGGAATGTTTCTAGGGAAAAAAATCCCACATTGTCTCCAGTCTTTGTCTCTGGAGTGGATATAACAAAACCTCTCAACTTTCAAGCAAGTACTTACCTCACACCCAGTGACCACGTCAACAACTCTTTTCTTTTGAAGCACCCACCATACACCAGCTGCAAGCTCTGGAAGTGTGAGTGCCTGCCTCTCATCCATGCACACCCCTATACACACGGACCTCATTCCCCTTTGCTCTTGACTGCCTCAGAAAATACTCTGGCTCGCTGAGACGTATGCAGAGGGAGCGGAAAGAGGCAGCTCAAAGAGCATCTGCTGGCCCCAGGGCCCAAGAAAGGACCTGTCAAGTGTGTCTGAAAACTCACAACCTCAACTCCCAAAGGAGCCCAAGATAACCATGTCCTCCTGCAGCATCCTCCCTCAGGGCCAGCTTCCTGTGCCAGAATCCCAGAAGCTCCTTCAACAAAGATAAGCATTTCCGAACCTCACACACCTGGGCCCAGATGCAGCACTTTTACAACATGTGAACTCAGAATGAATTGTACTTCTGGAGTCTGAGCCACCCAGTAAATTGGTGTGTGTGTGTTTGGGGGGGGGGGCGGATTCGTAAGTGTGACTATTTTAACCAATTGTTTGAAATAACATAGATACTAGCTTTCCCATGAAAAGTGTAAGATAACAAGAAAATTGCATTGTGAAAAGAATGTACTTCATCCCTCCCCTCCCCCCACCCCAGGTTTTTCTGGCTTGCTTTTCAAGAGTTTCTTCTAAGCCTAGCAATGGTATGCTGAGACTTGGAGATGACATTCAAGCTTATCTATGGATGGCAACGGCTCCTGGGATATATTTATTCAAGTCAGAGCTTCATAAACTATGTGAAGGGCAAACATTAAAAAAGAAAAAAAAAGCAAATGATTTAGTTCCAGTCATTAGCTGACATTTTATATTTTTTTAAATCTGAAAAATGTGTGCATTTCCTTGTATTAGATGCCAAGTAAAGCTTTTTATACACCACCCCTCACCCAAACCCAAAGGCATGTGCCACTGTGCACCTTTAAAAGAATTAACCACGTGAAAATATATCATGAATGGCTAGGGTAGTATCTGCTGCATGACATTTTAACAATACACAACAGAATTTCCTTCCATCAGCAATTCATGCAGGAAAAGCTTCCAGAGTTATTTGTCTAGAGAAATGATGTTAGCTGAAAGCAAAATTTCCATTACCCTCCTTAAGGAACATAAGCTCTTGCTCATCATCAGATAAACATACACGTGTTTCTATGAAGATTCCACAGGCTCACACCTCTGAGCAGCTACTTTAGCTCGTGATCATTACCAGGTCAGCGCAGCAGGGCTGAAGAGAGGGATGCCCAGCCAAGCCAGCCAGCCCAGCAGGCTGCCCAATCCCAGCAGGTCCAGCTGTCCATCTGACCTCGTTAGCTTTCCTGCAAGTGTGAAAGATTCAGAAGGTAAAACTACCCTGGGTTGGTGTAGCTGGGCTGGAGGCCCATCTCCACTTCTGTCAATCTTCCTTTTCTAGAGAGCAGGGACAGAGGAACAGCCCAACCCAGAGAAAGCTTCCCAAGTAAGGCAGGGACAGGTGAGCAGCTCCACAGAACCAGGCCAACACAAAAAGATCTGCAGCAAGCTGTGCATAGTTAGCTAGTAGGCAGTACTGTCTACTCATTCAGAAATAGGGCTGTGTGTGTGTGTGTGTGTGTGTGTGTGTGTGTGTATGTGTGTGTGTGTGTGTGTGAAGTCGCCTGTGCACACGTATGTAGTCTTCAGAGCCTCTGAGATTTTTTTTTCTTCTCAAGTCTGGCACTCTACCACTTGAACCACAGCTCTACTTTAGGCTTTGGGGGTGGGGATGGGGCATTAACTGGAGACAAGAGTCTCAAGGACTATATGCCCAGGCTGGCTTTGAGTCTCAATCCTCACAGCTCAGCCTCTTAAATAGACAGGATTTCAGGCATGAGCCACTGGTGCCCAGCCTCTCCCTAAATTCTGTGGAAAATAAAAAGCTTCTAGCTAGCTAGTCACCTTCTCTTCTGTCTCCACTTCTCAAATCCTTCGTGTTTGGGGTTAATGACTGTAATCTGGATACATACGCTGGCTATCAGAAATCCCAAAGCCAGTGAAAAGAAGAAAAATGAACCAGAACAATGTGTGGGTTCTGAGAGACCCACCATGCCAACCCACTTTGGGAGCAGGGAGAACTCCTGCTTGCCTGCCTTTTCTAGGATTTGTGTGGCACAAATGAGGACCAAAGGATCTTTAACAGATAACAAAAATATATAAACTATGGAAACAAGAAAGTCTTTTGGAGCAAGAGCAAACTGGCAATTAATGACTGGTGACCCAAGTTGGCGATTTGGTTGGTGTCTAAAGCACCACACAGCAAAGACTGATGTGTGTTAGAGAAGAGGAGCTTTCCTCTACATGTTCTTTGGAAAACCAAGGTGATTAGCCCCAGTGGATGTAAAAATGAGTTAGAGTCAGTAAAGCTAGAAATCGCTTTCTGGAAGCCCCAGACTTCAAAACTTTGCCAACTCCTCTTCTATCTTCTAAGCAACTCTATTCTTCTTCATACTTTTCTCTCACTCTGGAAAGCTAATTCCTCTGCAGACTTGGCCACCATTGCAATACTCCCCAAACAAGAACAGTATAATACAACAAAGTCCAAATATGATTAACTTTTTATTTACTAGAGCAACAACTTCATCTTTCACAACTACATCATTAGCACCTATTTTTCTGTACATTACAAAGAAAAAAAAGCAATTCTTTGTCTTTGGCTCAACATCCACCTTAAGAAACAAACAAACACAATCTTCATTCAGTAAGATACCATGTGGAAAGTGAACTGTGAAACTTGTGGACAGAGATGGAGAGGAAAACCAAGGAAAAGAAAAAAAGGGGGGGTGACATTATCCCCAAAAGAAATGTACTCATTACCTGATTTATAAAATGGTAACCCACCTATTAAACATCTTAATTGTGACAATATTATATCTTTTAAAAAGACCACAACTATTTCAAAATAATCTGTGCAGCCAGGAATTTGCTTCTGTGATTGTTTTTGTTTTATTTTTGTTTGAGGGCTTTTGTTGTTATGGTTTGTTAGAGGGATCCATTGCATGAAAACAAATGGCATGACTTTTCCCAAGATTCATGGTCAGTGAGGAATCAGGAGAAAACATTTCAGTGCTGACCAAGGCGTCTAGCCCTGGACTGTACTTAGCAATCTGGGTGAAATTGCTATGTTGTCTAGCACTAGATTCATACAAAACCACAAACAAAATAAATGCCCATGACCTGTGTAGCAGAGATCTGCTTTGTTAGTGGAAGAAAGTGAGACCAAAGCACATGCAGAGATGTGATTTCCACATCAACAGCCAGGATGGGAATGCGTCTCACCGACATCAGACTCACCATGTCTCAACCTCAATACTAAGCTTAACAGCATTGTGGCAAACAACTCTGCAGAACGTTTCTCATGTGTTTGTGTTTGTTTGTTTGTTTAAAAGAGTTCTTCCAACAACTCATCAAACCACGTGGGAGCTCTCTTGCTGTTCACTTATTGTGGGAGCTCTCTTGCTGCTCACTTATTTTCCACATCTCTGAAATTCTGAGAGGGGCTCACCTGGCATTCTTTACAATGTCTCCCAGCACTACTCATTCCAGTAAATTGCAACCCCTGGTGACACTGAAGGGTCCCAAAGGAAAGGAGCGTGTGGACTTCTTTGAATGAAAACACCAGTCACTTTCATGAAGAAAAGTGTGTGTGGTATTATGGTGCCCCCCACAAATGATGTGAAATGGCTACAATTAGTTGTGTGAATTGTAGAAAAGTGGGAGAGGAAGGCAAATGTGCTGACTTTGGAAAATGGGATGTAAGGATCTAGTAATGGAGTGTAACTCAGTGGTAAAACATGGTTCCCTATATGCAGTGCCCCGGATTGGATGCTCACTGCCACCACCATGAAAACAGTCAATTGCTGGGAGTTCACACCTGTAATTCCAGCTACTCAAGGAGCTGAGATCTAAGGATCATGGTTCAAAGCCAATGCTTCCAGAAAAGTGAGACTCTTATCTCCAATTAATCCCCCAAATAGCTGGATGTGGAAGCTGTGGCTCAAGTGGTAAAGCACCAGCCTACACTGAAAAAAATCTAGTGAAAGGACAAGGTCCTAAGTTCAAGTCCCAGTACTGGCACCCAAAAAGAGCTTGTGGACCAATCCCAACTTGTGTACCAAATCCAACTTTTCACCAATTCAAATTCAGCTAACGCACTGGGGGAAAAAATGAAGACACAGTAGGTGGGAAGTCAAGGCTATGGGCACAATTCAATTTTCTACTACAGTTTAGTCTTGGATTTTCACTTTCCTTCTTGACAACGTAGTGTCACTGTTCCTCATTTTCTTTCCCCTTCACCCCTACTTACCCAAAGCCTTCCTTAATGAATACTGTATATGTGGGAAAGCAGAAATTCGGCTTTGCTGACTGGAAGAAGAAAATCAACCTGGTAGTCCAGCCCAACTTTCCCCCCATGAGAGAGAATGGAGTGTGTGTGAAAGAGCTGGAGGATCACAGCAGAAAGACCTCGGACAGAATCTCAACTCCTGGCTTTGCTGTAGGACCAGCATCACTGACTTCTTCAGAGACAGAGAACCAGCACTGAGACCAGAACCACAAGATCCTGAGAGGGGAGGCAACAAGCACATATATGTTAAGCCAAGCCCCCACAAGGCTTTGCACTTGCCACATGTCATTGCTTTCCCCATTCTTCATCTCTCTCTCTTCTGTCCAGCTCCACTGTGCAGACTTTCTGACTCAGAAACATATACACAAAATCCAGAACTGTATCACACTTCTTCCCCATGCATGTCTAATCTCAAACACTCCCCAGTGCCTTCATCTACAGTCCATACTATGCTTTCTGGCCCAGAGTTTTTCTTTGCTATTGGTTTGGTCAATCCTGGAGTTTGAACTCAGGGTCTTAAGTTTTGTAGGTAAGCACTCTGCCATTTGAGCCAGGTCCCCAGTCCTTTTTAGTTATTGTCTTCACATAGAGTCTTGCTTTTCCCCAAACCAGCCTCCGAGCACAATCTTTTTACTTACACCAATGCAGAGCTTACAAGTGAATAGCAGTACATCTAATTTTATTTATTTGCTTATTTATTTTGGCCAGGGCTGACCTTGAACAGTAATCATCCCAATCTGCTTCCTGAATACTTGAGATTACAGGCATGAACTCTGGTGCCCAGCCTCTGAGCTTGTTTTAATATTTTATGGAGAACTATTCTTATTATAGGACACTTAAACAGATGGTATCTTAGAAAAGATCCCTCACTCTTTCATTCATCCAAGCAGTCAAAATGTTCAGCTTTTTCTGTGTAAAGGATCCAGCTCCTGGATAAACATACATTTCAAAGTATTACTGCGATCAGAGGTCATGTACAATAATCAGTTCTGCCTCTCAAGTATTCTTACAGTATACAACACCAAGGAGAGCTCAGCCACTATTGAATCAATGAACAGATAAATCCGATTGTCAGTGCTTGAGCCGCAAGGTAAGAAAACATATTTACAAAGGAAGAATGAATATACAAAAGTACTTGCAAAGACATCATACACCATTCCTGCTATTCCACGAAGACTTTCTAGTTCAAAATCACAACCAGCATCCTGTACTGCATTTTTAAAAACTCATTTCTTTACTAAAAGTCTCTTTGCAAAGGTTCTGTAATTGCCTCAGGCTCGCTTGTCCCTATCCAAGTTTTTAGAAAGAATCTAAGAGACATTGTATTTCCTTCTACAGGACTGCTGCCACTGCTGCTAGCATGGTAAAGGGACTTCAGGGAGATGAAGTGTAGCAAGAGAAGTGAATGTGCCCTGAATAGAAAGGTACATTTCTGACTATTTACTCTCAGAGCACCTGAGGCTCCAGGTTCAGTCTAATTCCTCCTACCAACAAGTGCCAGTAAGAGGTGATTTCACATCTAAGGCTATGCAGCCTCTTCCTCAGTAGTTCCCAATGCAACTGCTGTTTAGCTTCACAAGGAAGAATATTTTTCACCCAACTTTACCTCCAGCCGAACTCAGAGCAAATGAATTGGGAGGGATACCCCAAGAGCACTAGACTTGGAGTCAGGAAAGCTGAATGTAGCCCAGAGTCTGTGCCAGCCAGCTCCATGCCTTGGGTAGCGAGCTCACCTCTCTGGGGGTCCGGTATCTCCTGTCCTGTGACATGGGGCATCCCAGAAGGTTCTTCTTGCCACTGGTCATTCATTCAGGTTGGAAGATGTGTCTGTGTTGCTCTCTCTAACTACTATGTTGGAAGTTGGCTTCTTTTACATTTTTCTTTGTTCTGGTGCCAGGACTTGAAGTAGGGCCTGTGCACTCTCCCTGAGCTTTTTATAAAAACTGTATTTTATTGCAGGGTGACATACAGAGGGTTTACAGTTACATACATCATGTAGTAAGTACATTTCTTGTCCAACACTGCTACCCCTCCCTTGTTTTTCTCCCACATTCTAGCCCCCATCCCAGGCTCACCCCCCACCAAGTTGTAAAGTTCACTTCTAACATATTGTCTTGTGAATATCATTATTGCATTGATTCACCATTTGTCCTTTGTCTCAAGCCCTTAGCTTTTTTGCTCAGCGCTAGCACTGTACCACTTGAGCCACCGCTTCACCTCAAGCTTGTGGGTGCTTTGTTAATTCGAGTCTCAAGGTAGCTTTGAACCATGTCCCTTAAATCTCAACCTCCTGAGGATAACAGGCATAAGCCACTGGCACCTGGATAAATCTGGCTTCTTAAATCTGTAAAATTGACCAGAGACAATACAAGCCAGCAAACAACAGTGAAGGAGGCAGAGTCCTCTAAGGCTGAAATTGCAACGAACTATCAACTCATGGAGAATTTACCACATGCATCTGCAAAGAGATCTACTTTTAAACCAATCTAAAGTTACAAGAGACCAACCCATTATCTTCTTTGGAAATCTAGTTACCACAACTTTCACCAAATTAATAAAACACTGCTGTGAAAATGTTCCCAGAAGAATGCATCTCTCACTTTTTCCTTCCCCTCTTCTCATCTACTCACTCCCAAAGACATTTTGGAAAAAGTCAACCCTTTACATTCCTGGCCTTGTCAATGAGAAGTAACCAGACTGCAGATTTGCTCCAAGCTTCATGCAAATTCTGAGAGGGGGCTCTGTTGCCAAGGGAACAATTTACTTTTTAAGGTACAGATAGGTCTAGGACATTTAATATGTAGATGAACTGGGTCACCCACTAGTCATTTCATTAATAGGGAGGAAGGCAGGTGAAGCCCTCTATTCTTTACCCTCCATTTATACTAGGAGAAATTTATTTGGGGCATTTACAACAGACATAGTGATTCTCCTTTGGCAATGTCGTTTCCAAAATACCAATCTCCAGAGAGTTTGTGACAGTTAATCTAGTGAAAAGCAGCTTCTGTCCCAGAAAGTCTAAATGGAGAAATGAAAGGGGGTCCTGGAGCACTAAATCTAATTCCAGACACTTGCTTGGGCAGCTCCCTTGCAGACTCACACAATGGCACAGCTCGGGCCTCCCTTTGCCAAGCCACCACACAACAAGCAGCTACCATTCTCATTCTGATCTGTCCTCTAAAGCCAGTCTGCTGCAAGCACAAGAAATCCACAGTTCCCGTGTTGGAGAAGCCACTTGGCTTCCCAGTAGAAGAGGAGAGCCAAGAAGCTGGTGCCCAGTGCCGCCCCCCTGAACAATAGCAAGTGAACTGAATCCTGGCGGGTCTTTCCGGTATCTTCAGACAGCCACCATGCAGCTAAGCAATCAGGTGTGCTAATGGCTGCTCCTGCAAGGAAAGTGGAGAGGCTTTCTTCCCAACAAGTGAGAGGCTCATCCACTCAAAACACAGCAGTAAGAAAGACAGATAAATACACACAACAGCCATCCAACCAGAGGACCCCCAAAGGACGAAAGCCTGGAGCACCTGGACACCATCTTTTCTAGTGTTCCGAGATACACACAAACTTCCACTGCTTGGACAGCCATGTTGCCTGTCTAAAGAAGTCTAATTGCTAGTGTCTTTCTATGATGGCTGCCTGTTCCTCTGTTCCAGCCTGGCTACCTGTTTCTCAGACACAAGCAAGGCTGAACAGGAACACTATAGACCACACAGCATCATTGTTTATTATTATTATTATTATTATTATTATTATCATCATCATCCTCATCCTCACTATTATTATTAATCTTTTATAGTACTAGGGTTTGAACTCGGGGTCTCACACTTACCCACATCCTCAGTGTTTTTGTTTTGTTTTTTTTTGTTTTGTTTTGCATTAATTATGTTACAGGTTAAGGTGTCACACACTTTCCTGTACCACACTTGGATAGCAATTCTCCTGTCACTACCTCCTGTATAGATAGGCTTGCACGCATGAACCACCACACTCGTCCTCAGTTTCAATTCCTTTTTACAAGCAATCTATCACTGAGCTACATCCTGGCTCTCACTCTGGAATCCCATCCCAGGCCGTCCTCCGACCCAGCACAGGAGATGGTCACGACTCATTCTGTGAACCACATATGCTGCATCACACTTGCAACTGTCCTTTCATTTCCCTGTTTTGTAGAACTGAGATGTCTCAGAAAGTTAAAAAGGAATTAGCTCCCTCATAGCCTCCAAGATGGAAAAAAAGTCAAATGCCATCAAGTTTCTAAGACATCGCTGAGGGTTTTTTGTTTTTTTGTTGTTGTTGTTTTAAGATGAGCTAACTAGCAAACTATTTCCAACACATATCTCAGTAAGTAAAGGGCAATGTTAGCGTGTTAACTAGTGCACACACACACACACACACACACACACATACACACACAACTCCATTTTTTTTCCTGAGCCTGTCCTTTCTGAAGAAAAAAAAGGAATTACCATTTGTCCATTTTTTTAAGAATTTTTTCTCTTGCCTCTAGCTTTGAGTACACTGAGTATAATTCCTTCTCTTTTCTAGAAGTCTCTGAATTTATTTCTACTCGCTCCAAAAAAAAAAAAAAAGTGTCTTCTTGTTATTTATCTTTTCCAATGTTTTAAAATAGAGGGCAAAGATAATCAGATTAAACACTGGAAAAGGGAGCTTAAGGAAATCCACTTAGATATGCAAAGACATAAACTCACCCTGGGGCACATTTATCTGTCTTAGAAGGGCGATACCAAAGGGAAATTTAAGCCTCACAAAAACTTGGGTGTTCCTAAAAGACTTCAGATGTTTCTTCTCTAAAGTGGACCTTAAAATTCTGTGACTGCTGACTTTGCATTTAATACCATCTTATACTTGTAGAGTGCTTTGTTGTTGTTGTTTTGTTGTTGTTGTTTCAGGTGTCTTCATTTATAATGCAATGCTTAATCCTTTCGATGAAAGGATAAAAATCTTTCTAGGGATAAAATTCTAAGGATTAAAACTCCCAGACTGATGCCTAGAAACTAAGCTACTACCACTGACATTCTGTGGCTGAGAATTGAAGCCTCGGTCAGGTAAGCAGTAGAGAAAGTGCTGTGCAGCTACCAGGGTAGTGTTGAAAAGCAGACCACACTGATCCCTGTGACCTTGATCCTCACTGCTCTCTATGGGAGACCAGGTTGGCCTAGACTAGCATATACTATAACCCACACCATGGTCACCTTTGATGCCAAATACACCACAACACTGCAAAAACTGGCATGGGGGGCCGGGAGTTTGGCCTAGTGGTAGAGTGCCTGCCTAGCAAGCACGAAGACCCGGGTTCAATTCCTTGGTACCACATACATAGAAAAAGGCTAGAAGTGGTGCTGTGGCTCAAGTGGTAGAGCACTAGCCTTGAGAAAAGCCCAAGAACAGTGCTCAGGCCCTGAGCTCAAGCCCAGGACTGGCAAAAAAAAAAAAAAAAAAAAAAAAACTGGCATGGCCCACACTGCAAATTAAGGAGAGAAAGAGCATGATTTTGCATTACAATGTTTCCCCAAAGCCATCAGATGCTAGACAGCTAGCCCCTGCTCTGACTTACAGAAGAGACCAGAAACATTATTAAATTTTCACTTCCAGCTCTGAGAATACTGGGACAAGGAAGAGATAGGGAAATTCCCTCTAAACACCAATTTGGAGTAATTGAGGAGGGGGTGAGAGTGTCTTGCTTTCTTCCTTTGCAAGATTTCTGTAAATTGGGCTAGTCCCTCAACTGGGTACCCATAAGCCAGCAGTCTGCAGAATATCAGAAATTGGCTAGAAACACCAACAATACAATTAAGCTTTTTACAAATACTATTGCCTCATGTGAAGTAAGTGTGTTTTCTCTGATCAAAGGGTAAAATGTTCAAGCAAAATAAACAGAATCTTCCATCTGGTGTCATGGTGTTCTTAGATGCACATTAGGAAATGTCTCCACAGATGAGTTTTCTCCCTATACCCCTTTTCTTTGAAGAGTCTCTGCGTTATTTCTATAGCACATCAAATTCCATTTATACAACTGCATCTTCTTCCAGGTTTGCAATCCCAAGAAAGGAGCCGCCAGTGAGCAAGATACTATGTATTTGATTTTAAACCATATATTTGATTTTAGTGACATCGCTGTGTTGTAAAGTAAAACCAGGGAATGCAGATGGACCATCTCCATCTCAAAAGGACCATGTGTAACAAGTCAGAATTTGCGCTCTTATCATTCTCAACATGTACACAATTGACACAATGAGTATGATGCTATTAGACAGTCAACTGGATCACAGGCAGGATGGATGCTCGGCCATGGAAGAGAACAAACTTGGGTTTATCAAACAGCCTGTGATGTGCTGGACACACCTCCTATCACTGTCACTTATCTACTTCCACAGAAAACTCTCTGGAATGAATATTCTCACCTCAAGTTCAAGAGACAGGCAGCCAAGGTCTTGGTGCTGATCAATACCATAGATCTTAACACAGATCAATGCAACTCCAAATCCAGCATCACTGCTCATCATTACATGAACTAGCCACATCCGGAGATAAATGGCTCCTATTTAGTCTTCTTACCAGCATCAAGAGAAACTGGAGTAGAGCTTGAACATTGCCAATAATCTAACCTGCATCTCTCTAAATCAGGCACCGCTAGTTCATCTACTCTGGCAATGCTGTTGAACACAGTTCTGGTTCTGATCTACCAGGTCCACCAACAGAGTCCTCAAAAACCCATCTCAGTTCACATTCTATAACCCACTGTCACTCCAATTCTATGCAGGCAATGCTACCATGCATACAAGATATGGATCCCTTCAGGGTTAGTTCCCTTTCATTTGACTATATCAAATTTAGGTTTACCTTGACAAGGAAATTCGTGTGAAAGTTTGAGGTCTTAGACTAGGAGCTCCTCAAATAGTAGAACAGTCAGCTAACCATCTATCCATGCAGGACTCTGAAGGGAAGCAGGTACCTGCACACACATGATGAGCTTGAGAAACCCCAGATCTCAGTCTGAACAACCGGCTCTACCACTTTGCCCTCAGTCAGAGCCCAGAACTAGGACCTTTGTCCTGCTAGGCTCCTCAACCTGAGGTGTTTTCTCTTCATTTCAGGTAGAAAAGAGATAGCCTATTTGTCAAAGTTCAAAGACAGGGAAACAGGAACTGCTGGGTGATTTAACATAAAAGTGAGGCAAGAGGAAAACATGTCAGAAAAGAACTCTGTTCTGTCATTATTTATACTTCTTAAACAACAAAAGCACAGAGTTTGCCAAAGAGCCACAGGAAAATCCTGTTAAAACACACACTTTAAAGAGATTCCAGCAGCTTTCTGAAAATAACACATAATCAGGAAGGCTGCTTAGAAAGAATAAAAGTGAGCTAATACTATAAAGTACAAATAATTCCCAATTCAGATAACTATCATCTAAAAAGTCATTTTTAATTGATTTGTTGAAACTTGGATTACTTTTTTACCTATAGAAACAAGATCCTAATTACAAGTAAAATTTATGAGTGCCTCAAATTGTTTTTTTAATGGAAACTTTTTGAAAAAAAAAACTTTGATATGCAATTTACTTAAGACACAAAAGACATATTTTGCATGCAGAGCTAAATTTCTGGGTTTTGTTTACTTGTTTGTTTTTTTTTTACTTTGTTTTGTTTTTGAGACAGAGTGCCAGGCAGGTCCTGACCTCTCAATCCTCCTGTGTCTGCTTACCAAGTGCTGAGATTTACAGGCATGAGTCACCATGTCCAACCACAGATAATCTCTTTCAACTGATCTGTTTCGTGAACTGAAGTGATCAAGGGAATCCATGGCTCAGAATCCCTGGACAACATTTTTTGCTTTGATGGCAAAATTGCTTCCTTGCTTTACCTTCTGAAATCTGATCATTATAACAGGTCTAAGGTAGGTGCCCTTTAGGGACATCAGAGGAGTATTACTTGGCTGTAGCTGAAGCTTTTCGGTATTGTATGTAAGTATTTGTCCCTAGGACTGAGAGTGTGGCACGTGATACTAAACTAAGGCTCAGAAATGTTAAGTAGTCTGCTCATGGACAACCAGCTAAGATCCTGACTCTTAGCCTTCCCACTTGCAGTGCCCAACCAGGTCCTTTAAACTTTGTCCTTTAGTCAGTATTCCAGAAGTGAATTCATTGCTTAAATAAATATTTCCATTAAAGAAAGTTCATGAAGGAGCAGCAGTCGATGACAGTGGGTTATTGTTTATTCTGGTTTCCTCTCGCTCCCACTCCCTCCTTTCTTCCTTCCCTTCCCAACAATTAAGAGCTGGTGGTCTACTGACATTGTCATAAGCTCCTAGTTTGGAAGAGTCAAACAAGTGTTTCAATGTAAACTTGAAGTACAAACTGAATTACCAATGGGGGGGGGGGAGAAATACCAGGTAACACCAACAATGCAGCTACAGTTCAATTGTGGGGATGCTAAAGAATTCCCTTCAGGAGAAGCCCCGATATGTGACAAAGGAGACTGGCAGTAAAATCTTAGATGTTAATCCCAGGACAGAGTTTCACCTAATGACTAACTCTTGTTTTGTTCTGTATGGAGTGGCATTAATCCCGGCTTTGAACTCAGGGCTCACACCTCCAACACTTCTTACTTCAGTTAGTTCCTCTCTCTCTCTCTCTCTCTCCTCCCCCCTCCTTCTCCCTCTCTCCCTCCCCCTCCCCCTCTCCCCCCCCCCTCATAGGATTCCTCTGTTTTTTGCCCTAGCAGACCTCCTTAATCTCTGACTCCCAAGTGGCTGGAATTATAGGTACCACCAGGCTCGGCCCATAATTTACTTTCTCTAAGAGAGAATTTTAATAGCCCTCATGGTTTTCTTTTGAGAACCATGCTTACTTGAAACATCTTCATTAGGCTAACGTAGTTCGGAATAACTACTGCTCCTTTCCTGTACGTGGCTTTTATCATTTGTTTGGATTTAAGCAGTTCTATTGTCTATAAATACATTTCATTCCAATCTTCCTTTAAAAAAAAAAGGTAATGAGAGGAAAACTATTTCTCATGCCTTAGATGGAATTTATGTATACTGTATGCAGTCATAAAGTCACACTTTTTCCCCCCCCTCTGAGGATTTCACGAGAAATCACGTTAACTTTGGAAGCCTGTTCATTACAGCACAATGTGCTAGACAAGCTGCCGCAGTGTGAATGAACAACCTGTTTGGATTCCCAGGCTTCTCGCTGACACCATGTGCCTCTCCTTCCCGGTCACAAAGATTCCTGTGACAGGAACCTTCGCTTCCTCCTCCAGTCACGTGGAACTTGTGGTCCCAGCCATGTGCCAGGCTGAGGCAAGAGGATCATATAAGCCTGAAAGTTCAAAGCCAGTCTAGGCAATGCGGTGAGGCCTAGTTTTGAAACCGTTAATCCATCCTTAAAAGTTCCCTAGGAATAGCCAGGCATGTGACTCTCCCAGGCCACATTTCTCAAGATCCCTTGCTGCTAGCTTTCCCCTGAGAGTTATGATATCATGTGACCTGATATGTCTGTCTATAAGGCCATCTTCTTAAAGAAACAGCTGCTTGCTAGCTAAGACCCGGTGAGAAATGGCAGCCCTGTTGGATATCTCTGTGTGGAATACAGCAAGGCTACCCTCCAGCTTCGATTACTTTCCTCTGGACTATGAGCTGAGGTCACTCATGCCAGGAAGATTCTTGTCACAGTGGGCTAATCCATATGCTAACCCGTTCCTAAAGGAAGCAGAGAATCCATACCCAGTTCTGCCTGACTCTGCCTCTAGTTTGGACATGCCAGAGTGTCTCCTTTTCTGCAGCTTCCTCCTTTATAAACTGAAAATAACAGTTCCTACTAGATCTTACAAATACCAAGAATCAAACAAAACGTGAAAGTACAAAGACTTTGAAGCTATAGGCAGTCTCTGAGCATGAAGACTGCAAAAACCCCAGACATCCCATGCTAATGGAAAGTACTGCTCCCCAAGAAAGCTCGGCTCATCTGCCAAGCCACAACACTACTATCTGACAAAAAGCTAAAGTATGAGTCGGACTAGTAACAAAAACACGGAAAAAGCTGGGTACTGGTGGCTCATGCCTATAATCCTAGCTACTCAGGAGGCTGTGAAGCCAACCAGGGCAGACAGTGAGTAAGACTCTTCATCTCCAATGAACTACTAAGAAAAGGCTGGAAGTGCATTTGTGGCTCAAGTGATACAGCACTAACTTTGAACAAAAAGAGGCTCAGAGACAGCATCCAGGCCCTGAGTTGAAGCCCTGGGACTGGCAAAAAATAAAGGAAAACAAAAAACTGAAAAAGATGTCAGATGTTTATAAATAAGATTTTATATGACTGTTTACCAAAAAAAATATGTTCATTAAAACTAGTTACAAAGTTGGGAGCTTGTGGCTTATACTTGTAATCCTAGCTACTCAGAAGACTGACATTTGAGAACCCACCCTGGGAAGACAAATCTGAAAGATTTTCATCTCCAATTAATCAGCAAAAAAAGAGAAAGAAAGAAAAAACTGGAAGTAAAGGTGTAGATCAAGTGGTAGTGTCACTCAAAAGTGAAAAAACTAATGGAGAGCATAAAACTCTGAATTCAAGCCCTAATATTGTCAGAAGGAAGGAAGAGAGGAAGGGAGGGAGGGAGAGGGGGAAAGAAGGAAGGAAGCCAGAGGTGGTGATGCTACTTATAAATCCCAGCATTCAGGAAGCTGAGTCCAGAGGATCCGGTGTGTGAAGCCAGCCTGGGCTCCACAGCAAGACTGTGTCTCAAAATAAAAGCAAACAAACAGACAATAATACTGATAAAAACACAAGAGAAAAAAGAGTGAGGTGACCTCCTGGGGCATCAAGAGGGTGAACCAGATAAGAATAGGGTCATTCTGGGTCCAGAGATCACTGAATGGGCGGCCAGGCAGGATAATTACTAACTATATGGTAACTCTAGAGGGTCTGGAAGAGATATATGCTAGCTGGACTTGGTTAATTATTTTCATGAGAACTAGAAGGCTGGGCTGTCCCAGCTTCGTCTCCTGGACTATCCCTTGAAGGAAAGGATGTGACCTGCATTTCGATGCACTCTGCTCATCCTTGCCCTTGGCCAAGATGCTGGGGCAGAGAATCGCCTCATGACTGCACACAGGGTCCTTGTCCAAGACTTGAAATGCAAGGGGAATCATTATCAATAATGCAGCTGGAGCTAAGCCTGGGAGCCCTGATTCTAGAAGAGAAACAACCAAAATCCCTTCAGTAGAAACAGATATGTTTCATTCTGAAGAATTAACTCAGCCAATGTTCTTTCCAATCCCAGCAGGAGTAGGAGGAGGAAGCCAACACTAAGCCTTACAAAGACAGCTGGAGCTTAAGGCTTCCAGCCCAGACCTCCAAGCAGGTGACACAACAGGAATGAAAAGGCTAGGAAAGAATGACCAAACATCAAGGGATTTGCAAGAACAATGGTGCAGCCTTCAATTAAATTCTTTTGCTTAAACTTATCTTTTGGTTCTTGTAATGCTTTCAGGGGAAATCCATTTACAACACCCAAAACAAAGCCAACCATCACCCTAGAAAGTAAGGAGATGACCTAGTGACAGGGCTGTAACTGGAAGGCCATTCTTCCTTTCACAGGACATGGTGGCAAGTCTTTCTGTAACCACAGGACTAAATAAAGGGATACAGAAGAGAGCAATCCAGAATGACTGCAGGTTATGTCCCTTTTCCCTCACAAGCCCAGCCCAGCTCCTCAAGCCCACTTTAAGTCCGCCTCCTCTACAGGAAATACTGGACATACTCTGGCTGGCTCTCCTCCAGCCCTACTCTTCTTCCTCCCTCGCCTCTGAGCTACACCTGAATAACACCTGAGATATCTCCCCCTCTCCCACCTCAACAGGTCTTCTAGTTATTAGCTTCCATATCTGTCCTATTTGCTCCTTCAAAGCACTTATTGCAGTGTATAATTATGGGTCTTTTTCCTGAAGTATTTATGTGCCCATCACCTGGCTCTTCCTTATAAATATTAAGAAATCCAAGATAATTTTTCATTTCCTTCATTATTCTAGAGTAGCACAGTATGTATTTTCAGAATGAAAGAAGGAGGGTAGACTAGAACAAGTATCAGAATGTGAGATGGGGGCCCAACCCTTGGAGATAAAGTTACTACTCCATCTGGAGTGTGTCCAAAATCTGTTTGGTTTTGTTTCTTCAGTTCCAAAGGTGATTCAGAAGCACAATGCCCTTTCAAGAGGAGTTACTAACTTGACATTTTCCTGGCAAAGTAATGAACTGAAATATCAAGTAAATCACTCCATATGAGAAAATGGAAGAAAACTTTACAATAATGCTACAATTTCTGATAAGTACTAACTATCCATAAAGCAGCAGACTTACAAATGGTACCTGTGCTGCAGGCTCAGCATGGATGATGTTTCCAGATGTTTACCATACCATAAATGATGGCAATAAAACCTACCCAGGATATTATGATTTCAACAAGCACACAGAAAAGATCTTCCAAGAGTGAACAAGAATTCCACTTTAGAAGTGGCAGATATTTTCTTCATAATCCCAGGCTCTCTAATCATGCAAATGCGTCCTTTGCCAGACTCAAAGGTCCAAAATCCCTTCCTTCATAATGCATACTTGGTCCCAGACTGCTGCTTCCTTGCCTGCTAAAGTGACAACCTCCCCCTATAAAATTGCCCTATCCTTATTGTAGATAGTCAATGCTTTGACCAAACAACACCAAAAAAAAAAAATGGTGATGGAATAATCCAGTCTTGATGGTGATTACAGCATGAATGATTACAGGTTGAAAAAGAGAAATTGCAGAAACGGAAAGACAAAGGAGGCTAGATTCAGAAATGCATGATCCCTGTTACCACCAAATACCAGGACTACTTTTCATTTCAACCCCACCCATCAGCATCCATATTAGGCTACATTTTCTACATTTTCAACACTGCTTTCCAGTTTTAACCCTTTCTGAACAATGATCACTTGCAGCTCTCATCTGGCTGGCTATAGAGCCCTCTCTGTATTTCTGGAGCTGTTTTTCCCATAAAGTTCACCCTGAAAACTTTTCCAGAACTACCAACACCAGATGCTTTGCAATTACTTCATTTAAAAAAAAAAAAAGTTGTATAGCCCTGGCTTGACATCTCCAAACAGAAATGGGTTTTACAGGCTTTCTCAGTTTTAAAAGTCATTTAGTGTCATTCCACTGTAGTTTCTAAGAACTTTAACGCAGAAAATGAGCTGAGCTGCCTGGAACTTTAGGAATCTTCAGTAGTGAGAAAGAATTCTGCTTTGGGTCTCTTTCCCCAGTCCACATCATCAACCACAGCCTTTCCCAAGGCAAGAGGCTGGTCCAGCCAGAACTGAAGGTATCTACCACTGGGATGCTCCCACTCTCCACTGATCAGACCTGAAATGAGCATGTGACCCAGGGCAGAACCTCCCGGAGGTCACAAGAGACCTGAACCACTCTCATCTACTAAGGCTCCCACTGAGGTGACAAATAAAGAAATGACAAAACATTTGCATGCCTACATTGAACAAATTAACATTTCTTAACACCCAAACACTTATGACTAATTATGCTCTTCATAAGACAGTTACAAGATTTATAAAACATATTAACTCATAGTGTACTACAGGCAGAATGACTGTTGATGAGAAGAAAATTTAAATTTGTATTTAAACGTGGATGATGAATGCCATGTTCTTTCACTCCTGCCCTTCTGTTTCTGTGACTAAACGTGCAAGTTCGGGTGGAGATAATGCAGAAGAAATCAATTGTGAATGTGAGGCGTAGGATTAGCCATCTTGCAATCAACCACCACCATCACCACCCTTTCCGACTACACACACACACACACACACATACGCACGCACGCGCGCACACACACACGCACACACACACACTGCCTTAGTAACAACATGAGGCAATGTCTAATTAATGTTCTCCTTACACAGCAATGATGATAATTAGCTAGGTCCATCAGACATTCTAGTAGAAATGTCAAGGAAATAACAGTCACAAACCCCTGCTAGTGACACCCTCCATGTGCCTTAGACTAGATCCACTTGCCTGTGAAGTATCTGTTAGCCCATACTTTGTATTGTTAGATCAACTTCAACCTTATCTGGTGGTTGCCACACTGCAATAACCTCTGCTACAGAAGGTTTGTGTCTCTGAACCAGAGATGTCACAACTTTGCTGAGAAGCCCTGAGGGGCAGCCCCTGTGAAATTTACGTATACGTGGAAACTGTAGGGACAAATGAGAATACCAACCTACTATGACAGATAGGCACAAGAGACTGGTCCCTGCACCCTGTCACAGTTGCCTAAAAATTAATGGACAATCCAGTCCTTCATATAAAATGGCACCAGATTTACATATAGCCTGTGTATAACCTCCTTACTCTTTTTTTTTTTTTTTAATAGGGTCATATGGCTTAAACTCAGCCTGGGTGTTGTCCCTGAGCTCTTCAGCTCAAGGCTACCACCCTACCCTTGAGCCAAGCCCTACTTCCCATTTTCTAGAGGTTAACTGGAGATTAGAGTCTCAGGTCCTTTTGTGCAGGCTGGAGTAGCTAGAAATACAGGCGTGAGCCACCGCCTCCTTACTCTTAAGTTGCTTTCAGGTTACTTAAAATCCTTAACACAACACAAACAGCTCCCTAGATTGTCAGTACACTGTTGAGCTCAGGAGATCTCGACAAAAAAGATCAGGCTCAGCCCAGACCCAGAGTGCTAGCTAAACTCAGCCCGCCCAGCCCTCCAGGCTCTCATTCCACGCAGTACAAGTCACTCCCCACTGTGCACCCCTGCTTTGCTCTACAAACTCAAACCTCAGACAGCAAGAATGGTGGAGTACAAGGGGAGAAGGGACCCCTTACATGGAAAACTTCCAGAATCCAAGTCCTGCTCCTGGAAAGCTGCCTGTGCTAAAGAGAAAAATTCCAGGATCCTAACTTTCACACTTCAACACATGGCTAACGTGGCACAGCAGCGCCTATCAGGTTAGCAGAGAGTTAATGTGAGAAAGCTCTTCACTCTGCTAAGTGTTGTTAAATCAATACACACACACACACACACACACACACACACACACACACACACACACAGGCACACACGTAACTAATTTTGAGACAGTGCCAAGATGAACAGAACCCACCTTCCTCCCTTTGTGAGTTCATGCTGCAACCTCCATGAAACATTTGGGGGCTTAATCTCCTCCCAGCATGATGGGTTGACCAGATGGCCAATGCTTCTTCTGTGAAAATACATCTCTATAATTCTGTGCCATAATTTCTGGGTTTTATCTTTCCAGGATAATTATCTGTCCCAACAACCAAAGGGAAGGAGCATTTATATAATGCCAAGAGAAAAAATGTGGGTCCTCTCCACAAAATAATGACACAACCTCTAATTTGCAAGATTTTGATTGCTAGACATAGAGGAGTGCCACCTAAATCCTTGGTGGGGGTGGGGGAAGGAAAGGGTGCATGTCTAATTTTGTGAAGAAGTAAAATTTGTGAAACAAACACTTTAAAATATAATGCTGAAATACAGATAAGAATAAAAATTTAATCAGAGTTGGGCGTTCCATAGCATCTATACTGGGCCTTCTCTTCATTAATAAAGCCAAGAGCTGGGTGCTTGTGGCTTATGTCTGCAATCCAGCTACTGAAGAGGCTGAGATTTAAGGGTTCTGGTTCAAAGTCAACCTGGGCAGAAAAGTTCATGAGACTCCTAGTGCCAATTAACCACCTAAAGGTTGGAAGTGGAACTGTGTTTCAAGTGGTACAGTGTTAGAGTTGAGAAAAAAAAAAAAAAGCTAAAGCCCAGTAGTGACACACAGAATGAAAGAAAGAGAATGAGAGAAAGAGAGAGAGAGGAAGAAAGAAAGAAAGAAAGAAAGAAAGAAAGAAAGAAAGAAAGAAAGAAAGAAAGAAAGAAAGAGTGAGGGAGAGACGGAGAGAGAGAAGGAGGGAGGGAGGGAGGGAGGGAGGGAGGGAGGGAGGGAAGGTAGGCAGACAAGCAGAAAGAAATAAGTAATTTGCCCAAAAAAATATATAGCTAATGAGGCTAAATACTAGAGCACAGCCAAGAATCATTTAACTATTTCAAAAAGGTATCTGAGGATGTTAGCAATGTCTGAGCTAAACTCCTAGTCTCTAAGGCTAGTGTCTGAGAGGCCAGCCACGCCTCCCACAAAGCATCTCTACTGCTCTTCCCCAAGCCAAAAGGCCACCCTGTGCATGCACCTTTGGCTCTCCTGTTTCCATGCCAAAGCCAGGGCAAGTCCTGTTTAGTAGCTGACACCCCTTCTAAAATATGCCAGCAGCTCCAATGTGGCTATGGCTTCAGATTCTGGGCCTAGTTTCCCACGCCATTGTTGTTATTTTACCACAGTCACCTCATCAAACCCCAGGCAAGTCAATGCTAATGGTGCCAGCCCACCAGCAGAGCAGTGGCAGCTGCCCTCAAGACATGGCCCTCAAACCTCACTTCCTGTGCTGGCAACTACGCCTGTATCCACGCCAGTTCAGGGTCTGGCCCATAGTTTTCTGGCCAGGCCCCAGATATCCAAGAAACCATCTGTTATCAAGCCCTGCCTCCTCCAACTTCACTTCAGCCCAGGCTACAGCATCTGCCACCACCCTAGGTTTTTAGTGCAGCAGATAGGGGCTGCAATCCATGACCTTGACAAGAACCAGGCCAAAAATAGCCAGGAGAAGCCAACAGTTCTAAATGAAACACCCAGGAATGATGCCACGCCATCTTTGTAAAAGCAGGAGACTACCACAGATATTAGAAAAAGGATATTCGATTTCCAAAGCCCCAGACTCGTGAAGCATTTCTTCATTTCAGTTTGCATTTAATCTATCCTTTAATGGATGTTTTCTTAAGCAACACTCACAAATACTACACAAAGACAAGCTAGAGATAAACATACTATTATATTTCACATCTAAAGCAGCATAAACTTACTTTCCAATGAGAAGTAAAACCGGAATTAGATGGAAGGAACATTCTTTAAAAGCCATTCAAGTATTGCTATATATAAATTCCAAGTAGACCCCAAGCAATTACAGCCATATAACTGTCTAATAATTAATATTGATTAGTGAACATTCACGTGGTAGACTACCCTAGAATCTATATAGGCTTGCTCTCACTAAATTCTTTTTAATAACTTTCCTATTCCTCCCCTCCCCCTCCTTCTTTAAGCAAGAGAGACATTTAGAGGGTGACTAACTTGCCTAAGGTAATATCAATAAAAGGTGACTGGGTTGGAGTTCAAACCCAGGTCAGGCAAGTCCAAAGCCAGTGTTTCAATAATACACCAGAATGCCTGGAGGTCTTTCACCTGTAGAAGGGAAAGCTAAGATTTCATTTTCATTTATTGACCGGCATTACCTTGCATTTTAAATGGCTGCCTTGAAACTTTACAAGCAAAAGGAAAGCTGCCCTCTTCCTGCTGTGGTCCACAGCACAGCTGTAAAAGAGTTGGGCAAAAGCCAGGAGAACCACGTGAATCATGTGCCTGGAAAGGTGAGATATGCCCCTGTCTCTTAAAGAAATGAAGATCTGGGGAGACTGGAGGGAGAATCGCATTTTAAATTCTTCAGTGAGTGTTAAATATACCTAATCAACTTCACCAAGCTCTGAGGGAGTCTAAGTTGGATGGACACACACACACACACACACACACACACACACACACACACACACACAAACTATATCCTGTCCTCTACACATACCCTTGCAAGTGTTTACCTATGAGTGTTTATCTATTTAAATCTTACATTTCTAATTCTGTTGTACACTGAGGAATCCATTTGGTCTCATGGATACTTAGGTTGCTGGGTTTTATTGCAGGTATTGATGTGACTGTTTCAGCGTTGGCTCTCAGCCTCACAGCAGCTGCAAGCTTGATGCCATTCTAGTGTCATGAGGAAGAAACCAGAAAGCCACTAGCCACTGGACACAGTTACTCTCAATCACACTTGGATCTGGGATCCCCTCTGGAGATGTCTATGGTGAACTGTTTACCTCACTTATTTTTTTTCCTAATTCTTCACAGTCAACTTGCATCATCTCACCCAGCTTCTTGCCTAGCTAGAGAGACAGAAATCATCACACTGTGACTCAAAGGAGTGGTTTACAAAAGAGGACCATGAAGCAACACTGATGGATGAATTTCTACCCATACAGGCTGATCTAAAAGGAAAGACCATGAGCTGCTACCATGGACTTAGAGACAACAGACCTTTATGTCACTACTGAGATGTGGTAAGGGGCCATTCTCTGCATTCTCACAGAATGGAAGGCTCCCCAGGGTACTTTCCTAGGAGCAGCCAGCCCATCTCACCTGCCTACTAAGGCCCCAATAGAAGATTATGAAGGTTAAGCCAGATGCCACTTATGCACGCCCTATTATCCTAGCTATGCAGAAGGCTGAGATCTGAAGGTCCAAGTTCGAAGGCGTGTCAGACAGGACTCTGTATTTCCAATGAAGCAGCAAAAATCAGAAGTGGAGCTGTGGCTCAAGTGGTATAGCCACTAGACCTGAGCAAAGCAAATGGGGTGAAAGCACTGAGCTCTGAAAGAGTGATGAGAACAAATGAGCTTTCATGTGAGAGTGTAACTTTGGGTTGAGATCTATGCACTTGTGCTTTTTGAAACATTCAGATGGGTATGCCAGGTGGAATGAGTATGGATCTTAGAAAACAGCTTGGTGGGCTCTGGAGTTAAAGTCTCAAGCAAAAATGGAGGGATGGAGGGTGAACAAATGGGATCATGCTATTCAGTATATATTATGTTGAAAATGAACTGTGCAACTCGTGGGGGAAAGTGAAGGAAGGTTAACATTGTCCACAAAAGAAATATACTCATTACTCAGCTCATGAAAAGGCTAACCACTCTGTACAACATCTTAATTATAAAAATAAAATTATATATATATACATATATATATACATACACACACACACATGAGCACTGTCCTCGGATTTTTCTCAAGGCTACAACTCTACCACTTGAACCTCAGCACCACTTCTGGCATTTTTCTATGTATGTGGTACTGAAGAATCGAACCCAGGTCTTCGTGCATGCTAGGCAAGCACTCTACCACTAGGCCAAACTCCCGGCCCATAAAATTATATTTTTAAAAATATTTGACTCTCAACAGGCGTTGACCACCTGAAAAAGTCCTCCAAAAAAGCAAGTATAGAAAAGGAGGGGCTTAGCTTGAACTTTTGAAAGCTCCAGAAATGAAGACTAGGATAGAAGGAAAGGAAATGAGTCTATTTTAAAAATGAGTATAATAAGTAGAATTTAATCAAATCATAAAACCAGAGGATTAAGAAAGATGGAAAAGACTGGGCAGATAAGAGGTTCACTGAATGCTAATAAGAAACAGGAAAAGGCCCTAAAGTCTGACACCCGAAAAAAAAAAAAAAAAGATAAGTACTATTTACTTACTTTCTTACATGCAGAAGGGAGAGCTCAGCAGTAATGGGGAGAGAAGGTTTTAGTTCTCTCTGTTGGGTGTAAAGAGGTTAAACCACTTAACCTATTATCAGTGGCTGTGAAAAAATGCTTTCCAGTCTAGATGTCAAATTTGTCCTCTTTTAGGGGCACTGCAGGGGGAAAAAAATCTAGTCACGTTCTGTTGTTCGCTGAAAGCATCTAAAAACTGGAGAAGGCAGTTGGACACCACTTCAAAGCATCACCAAGACATCAACAGCAATTAAAGCAGGAGAATATTATCATTCCTCTATATACCCTCCCTGCAGGTATTTAATTACAGAGTCAAAACCCCAAATGAGAAGTCTAAGAATATATCTACAACAATATCCTCTGTCCTATTGTTAAAAAAAAAGTTTTTTTTCCATCAAAAGCCATAGCTCCAAAGATGATAAAAACTCTTCTTACATAGCAATTAAGAGGGTAAACTAATCCTTTCAAAACTACAAAGCAAAGAATTGAAATGATAACTGTGTAATTATGTAAACAAAGGGCCCTAGGGATTAAGGTGGGCTCGTAAGAATCCATTCCCCTTCCCTCAGTGGAATCGACTCATCTCCCAACAGCATGCAAAACACTCAAGTACAAAGTAGTATTGCACTAAACGGCTTTACTTGAACACAATACATATCTATACTCCCATACTCCTGGCCACATCCTCTGAAAGGTTTAATTTTTCCAAGTGACAGAGAAAGAATGGAAAAAGCGAAGCAACTGATTAAATTTAAGGTTAAGTCTATGTGAGGCAAATTCCAATTAATATTAGGACCCTAAAATTATCTTTTGCTATCTATGGAAAAGTATGAAATTGGTTCCAGTTATACTATGAAATGGTCATACTAAAAACAGGCATGGTTGAGGCTGGCAATAATTCCAGCAATTAGTAGTTGAGTCAGGAGTTTAAGACCGGCCTAGGCTAATAGCTAAGCCCTAGCTCAAAAGCAAGAGCAACAATTATTTTTAAAGCAAAAAAAAGGAAGTCACTGTGTTCGCTATAATTAGTCATATTGGATATTTAACACACACAATATACCTGTAGTCTTGAAATCCTTACAGCTCAATAATAGCTACAAAAAGCATTAGGAATAGATGTAAATCTTGCTTCTAGTGGCAGAGATTAAGAGGAAAACTTAAAAGCAATGATTTTTTTTTTAAGGCTACAATATTAGGAATGTCTCTTCCTCACTGGATCTTCATGACTAACAATTTTTACCTTATAGCTAGGCACAGATTTAAATTCTGCATAAAGGTGGTAACATGTCAGATTGAAAGATGCTAGTTTCCCATATCTTATTAGTTACTTACTAAGTCACGTTGTATGACTGAGAGCTCTACAAAATTTATTGGATTTAATTTCCTTTTCTTAAAACAAATAAAGTTTTCCATATGGAGAGTGCTCTTCACATAAAGCAATAGTGAATGTTTTGTAATACAGTTTCTTCCCAACCTAAGAAAAGCTCTTTTTCATCTTTTTCATCCATGCCCTTGCTTCGAAGGCCAGTTTGATGAGGGTACTTACAGAAACTATAAGAATAGTAACTAATGCTAATTAGCACTTAATGGAGTAGAGCCACAACACTAACTTAAAAGTCATTAATTTTCAACCAATGTTCCAGAAGCAAGTAGGAGCATTCCTTTTTCATAGAGGGAAAGAATAACTGTATTAGGGCAACCTACTCCCCAAGTGTTAATCATACATACAAAGGATTAACACCACACGCAAGCCCTGAAATTCCTCCAGTACAGAGAGGCGTTTACAAGCATACTTCCAGACATGACCAACAACAACTCTCATCCTTAGAAAAAGCAATCATTGAGAATGTGTTGAATTCCAGAGGCAAACTAAAACGGGACCACACTGAACTACAATAACATGAACAAAAACAGTGCGGGGGGGAGGGGAGCTAATAATAACTGCCTAGTATTTGCAGAATCCCAGACAAGATTGTAAGCACTCTTAAGGGTATTACCTCCATACGTCCATACTGAGCTAGAAAAGTCTGTGTTACTAACCTCCCGTGTGACCTGCCAGAACCAGAGTATGAGAGGAGCCAGTTTGGTTCCAAGACTCAAGCTCCTAGCCTTCACATTAACCAATCAATCAAGGCATGGCTTATTTTCCAGGTCCACCCAAAGATCACTAAGGCAAGATAGAAGGGTCTTCACCATGGTGAAAAGCCAGAAGTTCCTTAAGGCTTTGCTAATAACCATATTTCTAAGGCCAAAGAGCCAAAACTTCTTTTCCAGCCCTGCACCTGTGGAACAATGCAAGTCCAAGTCCAATCTCATCTACTGCTCTCTAAATTACTCACTTGCTATTATCTATCTTTAATGACTTCATCTAACCTCTTCCCTGAATTCAATTTCCTCTTAAAACAATTTAATAGCTTCTTTGTGAATGAACCCTATTAGTAGCATTTATTCATTTCTTCTGAAAATCATGTGTTTGGAAGCGAGAAAAGATGTCAGAGTTTTATACATACTTCACAAACTATACATCTTCTCTCGAAACAAATGCCTTGGGATAGTTATATCTTTCTCCATCAGCTAAGCTTTGGGAGAAAATCTATCACATATTTTTGAGCTGAATACTACATTTGTAAAACATAAAGCCATAAAAGTGAAAACACTTCAGATCTAAGTATCTCTAAAAGATTTTCCATAACCCAATCATTCACTCATTCCAAAATTACTTGCTACTATATTTACCAACCTGGGCTTCAAGAACTATTCACATAAGGATTACCTGGCAGTAGTTACCAAATAAACACTAGATATAGATATAGATATATCATACCTGAGGAATTCTTGTTTCCTATGAAGAAGCTGAGTCAATCACAAACATTCCAGGTAGTCTTGCATGTCCTAAAATTAGAGAGCTGAGTGCAGCTGAATGATAGAGTGCTTACCTGGTATGTGTGAGGCCTTGGGTCTGGTCCTCAGCACTAAAGTATTTTTTATAGAAAAAATAAAGTTTGAATGGGGTACCAGGGCTTACACCTGTAATCCTAGCTACTCAGGAGGCTGAGATCTGAAGATGGCTTTTCAAAGCCCTTTTTTGCAGGAAATTCTGTGAGATTCTTATTTCCAGTTAATCACCAAAAAATGGGAAGTGGAGCTGTGGCTCAAAGGGAGAGAACCAGCCTTAAACAACAACAACAACCAAAAAACACAAAATAGCAAGAGACAATGCCTTGGCCCTGAATTCAAGCCTGAGTACCTGTGTATGGTTATGTATGCACATGAGTGTTCATGCACATGCACACACACACAGTGTGAATTAATTGAGTTTGATTAAGTTTGAGTCCCTGTGATGCTAGGCAAAGGGCTCATCCCAGTCTTTCTGAGTTATTCTCTCAGCTTCCATCCTTAACCCTGCCCCCACAACCAACCCTACTATTCTCTATACAACCAAGGGATCCTTTCAAAGGGACAAATTGATCATGCAGCCATTCTGTTCAAAACTCTCCAACTATCTTCAGTCAGTGTCCATAGTCTAGATGATCTCCTGCAAGAACTTCCAGATCCTTCTCACTTTCAGCTACACATTCCAGGCCACCTCTTCCCCACACATGGCAGACCTGCTTCTTGATGCACCGTCACATCAGGCACACCCCCACTGCCTGTACAGTAGCTGTCTGCATCACCTGCTACTCCTTTTCCTCAATGTACACAGAACAGAAGTCCAAAAATAGAGTTATCCTTCAGTATGGATGAAGGATCAGTTCCAAAATCCCCAGAATACTTTTGTCCAAGTTCCTTATAGGAAATGATATATTATTTGCACATCACCTGTGTGTATTTGGTTAGGTAGCATTTGAATATCACTCATGTGCATCCCTCCACAGACTTTACATTTAAATCATCTCCTTATAATACTGACAATGTCAATGCTATGTCAATATTGCTCTACTGATTGTTAAGAGAATAATAACAAGATTACAAAGTCTATACATGTTAATGCCTATGCATTTTTTTCCATCCTGTTATCTTTGATCTTTGTTAATTGAATTGCAGAACTCATAAATTTAGTGGGGAATCTTTATTCACAGGTTCAATGGATCACTAAATGATCAGAAAAAGATATTTGATGAGTGGAGAGTTGCAGCATTGTAGAAGATAGAGGGAAAAAATCAGAGGGTAGTACAAACTGGTTTGTACTGGTTTGTAGTGCTTTAGTTACAACTGGGGCCTTGTGCTTGCTAGGCAGACACTCTACCATGTGCCATACTTCCTTCACTGCCATGAAAGACAGAGGAGAATGAGGATCGGAGTGAGGGTCCTGGGTAGAAGACATCACTGAACCGGATCCCTTTGCTTATTGAGACCACTGTTGAGAATGTCTGAACAGATATGAAAGGAGTCTACACAGGAGAACTATACAGAGCTTCCTCTTTTTTAGTATTCTTGCAACATTCTCCTAAGTCCGAAATCATTCCAAAAGGTAAAAGAAGTGCTAGAAACAACGTACAAAAGGAACTAGAATCACATGACTTTTGTCATGCATCAAATGCATTAAAAACATATGAGTGAAGTACCCAGTGAAAAAAAAGTATAAGTACTTTTATCCTGCTTACTCTCCCAGTTCTCTGAAAAATAACTTGGGGCTATTTCTTCTGGACTTGAAGAGAGCCCAAATGTGATTGATCCTTTTGGTCTCAGTACACAAGTAAGGCCCTTGGGTTACAATGGAAACAGAGTATGCTGTAGAACGTTGGTCCATAAAAACTGTTGTAAACGGTATCCTTCTACTCCCTTCAGAGTAGAAGTTTGATCTCCATAGGTTGCTATACCTCAAAGCATACTTTTTACATAAAAATAATGATTGAGTTGGAAATAGAAAAAAATAACTCTTTGGATTGGACTACTGGTGTGAACCAGCAAGATTAAATATAAAACAAGGGGAGAAAGAAACAGCAGTAGGTTATAAAGGAACAGATTGGCATAGATCTGTGGAAACTGGAAGTTGCAGACAACATGCCTGGAATTTAGATACCAGTATTAGGGACCAAACAGTCATTCAAGTATCTATAACTCCCCTGACAGGGGAAAGAGTCCAACAAACACCACACCCCCCTCCCCCGCAAATCTCTAAGAAATGTAGAGAAAGCCCATATGATGATCTCCAAGCGAGGATGGAACAACTCGCTTCATTCCCTACCGCGAATGCAAAAGCACAAACACACTGAGTCATAGCTCTCTGCACAACAGGACTTAGTGGAAGTCCCCCAATCTCCCATCATGAGGTTTAGACTAGTTTTAAAAGAGGAAAAGGTAAAATTAAATGACAAACAACTACCTTATAGTCCAACTAACCAGTCAACAAGTAACTGAAAGTAGACACGTGTTCAATGTGACAATAGGAGTTGACACATGATGAAACACACCTCCCAAGGGCCCAAACTGCCCTGTGCACTCTGTGCCTACCACAGTCTGATGAAGGTGGGCTTGTTGATTTGTTTGGGGCAGTTACTGTAGACTGAACTCAGGGCCTTTGAGCTGCATCTCCCAGCTCTCTGGTTTGTTTCCTTTGAATTTTCTTCCAAATTAAAGTTGAGACATTTTACATCTTTAAAATGTAGCATTCCAGCATCTCTTGAGGGAAAAAAATGGCAATATAAGCACCTATTTCCTGGTCAACCAGGAGAAGGAGGAAAGCAGGTAAAGAAGACACACACACACTGGGGCCAAGAGTTTGGCCTAGTGATAGAGTGCTTGCCTAGCATGCACGAAGACCTGGGTTGGATTCTTTGGTACCACCTACATAGAAAAAAGCTGGAAGTGGTGCTGAGGCTCAAGTGGTAGAGCTCTAGCCTTGAGGAAGTCCAAGATCAGTGCTCAGGCCCTGAGCTCAAGCCCAGGACTGGCCAAAAAAAAAAAAAAAAAGACACACACACTACCCTTTACTTCCTAATGTCCACCTCAACAACCTGCCATAGCTGATAACATGGGTCACAAACAGACCCTCCGACCTCTCTGTGCTAAATTAATTAACCCCTATGGGGAGTATGTGTAAGAAATAAAAAGATTACATGTTGTGCTATAAGAAAAGAGAGGCAAAATAAAAACACATTATTGTAAAGGTGATCCTATTTCTTTCTGAAAACATGATAGCTAAAACCCAAACTACTACACTTAACCATACACCTGATCATTTTTCATTCTTTTTTCTTTACTTCTATGCACTAAGGACTGAACTCAGGATCTGATGCTTGCTAGGCAAGCACTCTACCTCTTAAGCCATGCCTCAGCCCTTTTTGCCTTGGTTACTTTTCAAATAAGGTTTTCTGTGTAAGCCTGGGCTGGCACAGACCCCAATCTACCTAGTTACATGTAGGCAGGAAGACAGATGTACACTGCTGTGTCTAGCAACTCACTGAGGAGATGGGGTCTCACATTTAGGCCTAAACTGCCCTCAGGCCTCAAGTCTTGATCCTTCCAGTCCCCACTTCCCAAGTACACAGGATTACAGGCATAAGACATAGTGCCAAGCCACACAAATAATTAGCAAAACCATTTGTCACAGCACTACTATAAATAGCTCGGCACTCACAAGAACTTAGCAGTGCTTTCTTTCTCTCTCTCTAGAGAAGCCTTTTCTATAATCAATAAATCCTCCATCTCACTACTTCTCATCAACGCAGCTTAAACACTGCCATCTTTGGTAAACCCTAAAAAGGAAGGGCAGTAAGCATAAATGTAACAATCAAAATGTTAAGTCAGTCATGCCCGTAATCCTAGCTGAGATCTGAGGATCAGGTTTGAAGTCAGCCAGAGAAGGGAAATCCGTGAGATTCCTACCTCCAACAAACTACCCCCCCAAAAAGCCAGACTTGGAGCTATAGCTCAAGTGAGAGAGCACTAAAGCTCAGGCACAGTACCTAGGCTCTGATTTCAAGCCCCAGGACTGACATACAAAAACAAACAACAATTTGTGAAGTCAAGGTATAACCATGAGATGAGAAGAGTTGGGCTATGTTTTCTGAGCAAAGATAATGCACATACCATGGCAATTCAGGAAGCTTATATACTCATCTGCACAATATGAAAAGTAAATTCAGACACCTTGTAGGGTCACTGGGAAGAATTTAGTTACAAATAGTTACAAGTGGCCCCTCTACCAGTGACTACTCTCCATCTCCAGTGCCCATAGGAAAAAGGAATTATTTGCATACCTTGGCCTAGATTTATGATAAATTGTATTGGCCTAATAGTCTCTAGCCTTGTTTTCAGACTGAAAACACTGTCATAGGATCCTCTACCCACAGCATATTCCATTATTATCAGTTTAAGCCCCAGCTAAATCTCAGAAGTCATTAATAAAATGTGATTTCTCAAATGGTTTATGGTTAGCACTCTAAAAGGTATTTAATAGAAAAGAATTAGCTATAAGCCATTAGCCAAGTGGTAAAGATTTATCAAAATAATTATCAGGTTTAAAGAAAATCCCTAGAGCAAGGGGGACAAAATGTAAGATCCAAAAAAAAAATTATGAATGAGAGAAAAAGTCTGGTCCCCTGGCCAAAGGTGAAATGATGAGCTACTACCACGGATTTGCAATTTCCTATAAATAAATACTAAACAGCAATACATTTAAATCTAATTTTAAGGTATGTCTTGTTAGACTTTGATAAACAAGCTGATAGTGAGCCACCAAAATACTCAAGTAGCCAATCTCAAAGCCTCCTTGACTGCTTTCATTCTGTATTAACCACCTGCCATGCTTTCCACCTGGCTGGTTGTGGTGCCTGGCTTCAGGGAGTGTAGAGTCTGACGTAAGAAGGCTAATGAGGAAGCAGTGGCCTCTGTAAACCACATAGCAGTTGAGTTTCCAGAGGGGTTTGCCCACAGTAGGCTACAAGGGTTCTCAGATGGAGTGAGAGAGAACAGGATTAAAATCAGGCCCATGGTAGAACACCTAGGGTCCTTGTTCTATTCATCACATTCCTAAACTCTCTGTGATCAGGCACAGCATTGCCAACCACCCATCCTCAGGCTTACCCACCTCTTCCATGTCTCACTTCTATGTCTTCCCTCCAAAGCACTGAGCACTCTCAAAGCACAATGTGCTGCATTCTTGTACTATAGTCCCAGGCAGGCATGTTCTACAAACATCCCAAGACGCAATGAAGACTAGGACATACCTCCCATCCGGGGAAAGGAGCCACCCCAGACACTGAGACTGAGCCTACAACTGGAGCAAGTGACATCCACTCAGGTCTTATGGGAACACCTGTGTCCACTCAGATCTCAGACCTCTCTCAGGACACATCTAAAGGACTCTATGCAGCTGGTCCTTTATTTATGTCAGAACACAATCAATGCCCTCCTCTATTTGAAAGGAAGCCTGGAGACGTTTTTTTTAAAGAATCATTGTGCATTACTTATACAAGAGGGAGCTTCCTTGTGACATTTTCACACATGTATACATGTATCCCAATCAGGGCCCCTCCATGACGCCTCCTCACCCCTCTCCCCTCTTCCCAACACAATCTCAAGCACAGTCCTGGTGACTTTTAAAAGCCCTGCAAAATGCTGGGCTTGGTGAGTCATGCCTGTAATCTCAGCACTCAGGAGGTGGAAAAGAAGGATCTTAAAATCAAGATCAGCCAAAGCTATCTAGTGCGATTCTCTCTCAAACCTCCTCACCATCCAAACCAAAACAAGGTTTCAGGATTAAGAACACGAGGAGGAAGTGGTCAGTACCCATTTTTAAAAAATAATCATAATAGTAGGTGGTAGCTGGAAGGCACCGAAGAAAGGACGGATGTCCTCACAGATCTCTGTGGTTCTCTTCTGCTCACTGGCTGTGACATGCCATCTGGAGTCCTCTGCCGATGACAGGCATTATCACAGCTCTGCTGGATTTGTTCTGGTTGGCCGAGAACATAAGAGATGCCAGAACTCAGAAAAGAAAAAAACAATCATCAGAGAATGATTACCTCAGCTCACCTCTCTCTTCAGCCAATCCAGACGCAAGCTGCTGTCGATATTTAACACTCGGAAACCTTTGAAAATACTGTGCTGAATCATCGAGCCAACTCTCCCACATCCGGAGGCGAGCACCAGGCTCTCCCGCCCACCAACCCTCAACAAGAAGATGGAGGAAGCCAGGGCATCACCTGGGCCTGGCTTACCTCCCCCCACCACTCACATCACGTGATCTTCCCCGTGGCCCCATCCAGCCCTGGCCATCACTCACCCATCACCCCCTCCTCACTGTGGCCATTCCACCCTGGCGAGCACTCCTGAGAGTGTCTGTTCCTGTTGCTTGCTGGTACCTCTTTCTCACTGTGAAGAGATCCCTGTAGGCATTCCTGGAATGCCGGGGCCTGCAGGGCCCATTGGAAGGAATCTACTGCTTCAAATCTGGCCCAAATGATGCCACAGAAGCTGGCACTGATAGGGGCTTTGTGCTGTTCTATTTAGAGACCTCAGGACACAGAATCTGATTTTTTTTTTTCATTATCTGCAGATCAGTCTGTCTGTCTCTCTTTCTGTCTCTCTCTCTCTTACAAACACACACACACACACACACACATACACAAAGAAACACCTCCTCAACTCCCCACCCCTGCAGCCACTGGAAAGTACCCTGCAAAGTGTGTTCTTCTGAGTGAGTCAGTATCAAGTCAAAGAGGAGAAACGTGAGTCTCCAGGGGCCTGGGCCAGAGCAGAGCTCAGAATCCTGGGCCTGAAGCTGCCTTTTGGGTCTTTACTATTATTGATGTTTATCAGCAAGATTGCTAGGAACCTCTAGATTCTTCAAGAACTTGGATGAGAAGGGGAAGAGAAGTCCAGGTATGTGAGTGAACCCCATTATGCCCCAGTGCACATGTGGCCTGCTCTGGAATGAGATCAGCTTCTCAAGTAATCCCAGTGGCATGGCCCACCCCTTCCCATCAAGCCTGTCTGCCTCTGCCTTGCAGATGCACCTTCTCTCTGGCGCCTGCGCTTATTTCCCATCTCTCTAGCTGCTGTGGTACCTCCCTCCACCACATTCCAGCCTCCCAGGTGTACAGACAATGTCCCTGTTCCTTCGAAGTGATTTTTGTAAGTGCCTCTCTGTGCATGCCACCCACTTCTAGGACAAAAACTGTTTCCAGCTCAGATTGGAATTATACAAGAGCACCCAAACTTAGCTTTCCTGTTTAAGGAGCCTGCCATTTACCTGACAGACTTTTTTGGATTTAAAAACAATCACATGCACGTGTACTCACACCACACACACACACACGCACACTCACACTCACACACACCCACACACACACACACACACCACAGATTTGGTGGCTCATACTTTATCATCCTAGCTACTAAGGAACTTAGAAATTGGGAGAATTATAGTTCAATATCAGCATAGGCAGAAAAGTTTCCAAGATTGCTCAACTGATAGGTGTGCTTGTCATTCATCCTAGATGTAACAGAAAGCCTAAAATATGCTGAACACAGTCCAGGCACATAACTAGACAGGAAGCATGATCCTATCCTTAAAAAATACCCATCACATGGCAAAACTAGGCAGCCACATGCAGAAAACTAAAATTGACCCTAGCCTTTTGCCATGCACAAGCATTAACTCAAAGTGGATCAAAGACCTCAATGTCAGTATGGAAAACGTGAAACTGCTACATGATAGAGTAGGAGAGACACTGGAACTCACAGGCACAGGCAAAAGATTCCTGAACAGAATCCCAGGGTCTCAACAGATTGGAGAGAGACTCAATAAATGGGACTACCTTAAAATAAAAGGTTTCTGCAAAGATAAAAGCATAGCCACAAAAGTAGAGAGACAGCCAACCAACTGGGAAAAGATATTTACCAATAATACATCTGACAAATGCTTAATATCCAGTATCTACAGGAAACTCAAGAAACTAATCCCCTCCAAACCCAACAAACCATTCACTAAATGGGCAAGGGAACTAAAGAGAGACTTATCAAAAGAAGAGATTAAAATGGCAGAAAAGCATATAAGAAAATGTTCATCATCCATGGTCATAAAGGAAATACAAATAAAAACAACCCTAAGATACCACCTTATCCCAACAAGAATGGCCAAGATTTTGAACTCAGACAATGATAGAGGCTGGCAGGACTGTGGAGAAAAAGGAACCTACTGCACTGCTGGTGGGATTGTAAATTAGTTCAGCCACTCTGGAAAGCAGTGTGGCGGTTTCTTAAAGAACTGAAAATTGTCCCTCCCTACGATCCCGCCATACCACTTCTGGGCATCTACCCTGAACATCATAACCCAAGATGTGATAAGGCCACCTGCTCAGCTATGTTTATCTCTGCACTATTCACAATAGCCAGGCAATGGAAACAATCCAGATGTCCTACTGCAGATGAATGGTTACAGAAAATGTGATATACATATATATATATATATAATGGAATTCTACATAGCCAAGAGACAAGATAAAATAATGGCATTTGCAGGGAAGTGGATGAATCTAGAGTGAATCATGTTGAGTGAGACAAGTCAAGAACAAAGGAACAAAAGGTGCATGGTATCCTTAATATGTGGCTATTAAATCCAAAGAGTACAAGAGCAAGGACTCAAAAGTTACATACCCAATGCTATGGACATGGTACTAGAAATATAAACACAGCTACATAGACATAAAAACTTATGACTCTATAGACATAATATTTTATTGCATAGATTATTATGTATCTATGACATACAAACCCTCAGCCTAATTTTAATTATGTTCTAAAATCTAAGTGCCAGTGATTGTATATCGAGATTCCCTTCTTGAATACTTGTTTGTTAAACACGTCATTTGAAATATGATGTAAAAATCAATGTTAATAAATTCTTTAATAAAAAAAAAACTAAAAAAAATATCCAGCACAAAAAAGGGGGGGCTGGTTTAGTAGGAAAGGATCTGCCTGGCAAGTTTAAGGCTCCAAATTCAAAACCCAAGTTCTAAAACAATAACCAAAACAACAAATAACAATGAATGCACAACAAAAAATACATAATGTTACCCAAAATAAATGAACAATTCTGAAAGCCTGAAAGGGAACACACTTAATAATTACACAAGGACAACATAAAGAAAGGAAAGCTATCATGCAAGACCAAGTCCTAGCGAATGCTTGGCTGTTCTTGCCCTGGATACCCAGCTCTGTTGATGATGCATGCAGCAGAGGCCCTTCCTCCTAAAAACTTAGGCCTAATGAATGAGAATGACCTCACCTAATTACGACAGGTGTTCTGGGTGGCATGGTGGACTATTCCCAAGGATAATCTATAGTGGTGGAGGAGGGGAGAGGCTGGTTCAGAGTAAAGAGTAGGAGGGGAAGGGGAGACGAGCCCTAAAGTGGCCCCAAAGAGAGCTAGAGGGAGGATCAGTCCACACCACCACCAGCAGGAAGGACAGAGGTCACTTGTAGGACGGAAATGTTACATTCAGACAGAAATGGAACAGGTCTATGTGGCACAGAGAAAAGCACGGACCTGGGAGGGGAGGGGGCAGGAAGCTGGTGCCTCGAGGAGGATGGACACTGGACTAAGAAGATGTCTGCAGAGGGACCAGTGACTGCAAAGTGAAATTTCCACACGCTGGTGATGATGAGAATGGTACCTACAATCAGGTCAGCCAGGGGAAAAAAAAAAAAGGCTTGAAGAAAAAACAGCAAAGCCAGTTTCTTATGTAACACTAAATTGCCTTAGGGTGGCCTTGTAATGTTGTTCACACAGCTTAGAAAAATCCCTGGCTACGATGTTCTAAAATGAAATGCAAACGCTACCAGTTTTCACACATCCACAAATCAATGAATCTCTCAGTAATCTAAATAAGACTGTGTCACCTAAACAACTCAATAATCCTTCAGGGGTAGCAGCCTGTCACCCAGTAACATCACTGCAGATGACTCTAGGAGACTTTCAGTGACATAGGCCACTGGCCTTGATCTCAGAGCTGGCATTTAACATTTAACATTCTAGAATGTTCCATTTCACTTATTCACATACTGTGAAATGATCTCCCCTTTTCTGGATAGTTATATTGTCTGCAATCAAACCTGTCCTTTAAATATGGTCAGTTTGCACATACTAAAATGAAATGTTTGCTAGAGCCAGGGACTGGTGGCTCACGCCTGTAATCCTAGCTACTCAGGAGGCTGAGATCTAAGGACTGTGGTTCAAAGCCAGCCCAGAAAAGTCAGTGAGATTCTTATCACCAATGAACCACAAAAAGCCAGATGTGACTAATGTGGAGCCTTATGCAAAAGACCTCCAGAGCAGTGCCTAGGATATAAGTTCAAGGCCCCGCATTGTCACCAAAAGAAAAAACCAAAAAACAAAAAACAACACAGTACTACAATGGAGAGCCTAGACAGAACACAGCCCCTCAGAAGTAGCAGCTTGTAAAACTCACAGTTTACCAGCCAGCTTGTACAGTTAAATTCACCTTTGATTTTTTTTCCTTTAGAAAACAATTTGCTGTGTATCGAAGACCAACCCATAGAAAATAAGGTGTCCAAAAGACAGATGACAAAACAAAAAAACAGAACTGATTGCCCAGAGCCAAACAGAGAAAAGGTACTGGGTGGCAGATTGGTGCTGCTAGCTGAGCGATCCCAGCCCTCTCCAGCTCTCCGGGCCATCCAACTAGCCAGAAAGGAAATGTACAGTCTACATCCTCTTCTTCTACAATAGATTTTGGTGTGGTGGGGTGTGTGTGTGTGTGTGTGTGTGTGTGTGTGTGTGTGTGTGTGTGTGTTCTTTTTTGGTTGGTTTGCATCTTTATTGTTGTTGATTTTTCTGGTTACTGGGATTGGATCCAGAAATCTCCATATGCTAAGCACAGGCTCTACCACTGAGCTACATTCCTAGCCCTATTTTTTATTCTGATTTTTTTTTCCTGTTTCTAGACTTGAACTTAGTGCCTGGGCACTGTCTCCGAGCTTTTTCAGCTCAAGGCTAGCACTCTACTACTCGAATCACAACTCTACTTCTTGCTTTGTGGGTAGATCATTGGAGGTAAAAGTCTCATGGACTTGCTTGCCTGGGCTGTCTTTGAACCCTGATCCCCTGATCTCAGCCACCCTTAAGTAGCTAGGATTACAGGCCTGAGTCACCAGTACCCAGTTATTTTTTCTAAATATTCATGGTTAAGAGTTCCAAAGAAAATATGCTGGAAGACTGAACAGCTAAATAGGTTCTCCCATCAAGCATCAGGTAGGTTAGAGGAAGTTTAGGAAAAGACCAGGGTCATAATCCTGAAACCAATACTTGTGTGAATAACAATAACAGCTCGGTGTGCAGGCTTATTTCTGTCAGCTACTTGAATATAGGAAAAGTGTGATTCAAGACCATCCTAGGCAAAAAAAAGTTTGCAAGATTACAGCTCTAAGAACAATGCAGGTGTAGTAGTATGTACTTGTAATGCCAGTTACAACAGAGGCAGAGATACAAAGATGGTGGTCTACAGCTGGCCAGAGCAAAAGTACAAAACCCTAATCAAAAAGTAACTAAAGCAAAAATAGATTGGGGATGTGGCTCAAGGCCCTAAGTACAAAACCACAAAACTGCCAAAATAAAATCACAAATGACATTAACGGCAGTGGTAGCAAAGTTAAGTGCTTTAAACTTGTGACATCTTTATTCTTCACATACACACACAAATTTTTTTCTGGTGGTCATGGTGCTTGAACTCATAGCCTGGGTACTGTCCCTGAGGTCTTCTGCCCGAGGTTGGTATGCTACCACTTTGAGCCATAGCTCCACTTCCACTTTTCTGGAAATTGACTGGAAATAAAGGTCCCATAGACTTCCCTATCTGGTCTGGCTTCCAACTGAGATTCTCAGATCTCAGGCTCCTGAGTATCAGGCTATGAGCCACGGGTGCCTGGCTTAACTTCACAAATTTTGGTGGTAGATCCCCATATTTCACAGAAGATAGAAATGGCAGACACATCACAATGTGACAAAAGCTAATGAGCTAGCTTACAGGGAAATGAATGGTGGCCCAAGAGGACAGTCGCTCAAGTCAGAGACAGGAGTCAGTGCACAACTCACAGCACAGCTTTGGGCTTAGTGCCCCAGCTCCAGTGCTCATGGGACAGGACCACACACGGTGGCTGGAGTACATATGACAAAGGACTCCTAAGAGACAGGGCTCCTGAACCCAAAGGACCCAAGTGTGTTGTGGCACCCATCTCTCTTGTAGAGCCTTTTACTATACAATAATGAGCATCGCTAGACTCACACCTCCAATCCTAGCTAATCAGGAGGCTGAGCCATTAGGATGCAAGTTCAAAGCTAGCCTCTGAGACTCTTAATCTCCATTTAACCAGCACAAAGCTGAAAGCAAAGGAATGGCTCAAGTAGTACAGCTCTTGGCTAGCTTAGCATAGGCCTTGAGTTCTATCACCAGAGAGGAGACAGACAAAGACAGAAGGAGAGAAAGCACTTCAAATATTAAACAAAAGTTCATGTTAACACATCTTTATTCCCTAAAATTATTGATAACAAAGGTAATTTTACAGAGATAAAATGATCTCTATTAACCTGTATAGCTAAAACTAATTAACATCTCACTGGTATAATTAAAAGTAAATGAAAAAAGACTAAAAGAAATCTGGTTCCCAGACTCTTCATTTTAACAAGAAATATTGAGGACTCAAGGCTCAGGCCACTGGTCAATAGACTATTCATTCTCAACCCCATAAATACATAGAATTTTTATGTGTGAGTGGAAAAAAATAACACTTGGAGGAAAGAATTAAGATTATGACCTTGAACACACACATGTAAGCTTACATGGCCTAGTGAAAGAAGTGTCTCTTTCCATTCCACTTCGAGCATAGTGCCAGAGTTTCCAGGCTCTCCTCTGCCTTTTTCCAAAACCCTCAGATCCTCAGGTCCTCAAGCCCAGGTGACAGGCGAGAGTGGAACCTTCCTCACCATCAGAATGTCTAAAGCCATTACAGAACCCTAGAATGCCACATTACCCCTCTCCAGGGGAAGGTGGTGCTGTTCACAACTTTGGGTAGCTATATGTGGTGGTCCTCAGGGATGGGGGGGGGCTTGCTCTCACACAGATATTTTCCCATTCAAATTCCATCCTTGGGCTGGGGCTAGTAGTGCATACCTGTAACCCCAATACTCAAGAGGCAAAGGAAGGAAAATTGCCAGCCTGGGTTACACAGCCAAGAACTTGTTTCAAAGCAAAATAATACACAACAAATCCATACTCTCATCCATGAATTATATCTTTGTTTGGTGTTGTTGTTGTTGTTGTTTTTTACTCGATCCCTGAAGCCTATATTCTAGCACTGTTCTCCTGGATCTCAACTGACAGCCACAGGTAGTAAATACTTTTTACCTATCTTGAAATGAATGAAAAATATTATTTCAAGTTAACTTCTGACTAAATACCAGTTGGGAGTCACCTTGGAAACAAGAGGAATGTGGTTTCAACATCTTAGTCCCCTTATCTGAGCTCCAGAGTTGTCTTGCCACGCACAATCTTCATTTCAGCCTAATTGCTGTGAGACACATTTTTCTGGTTAGAAAAATGAGCAAAAAATCTAGTGCAGATAAGAAGTAAATAGACTTCTGTAGATAAATCACAAAGAAAAAGCATGTGGGGGGCGGGGCGACCAAAACATTGTGCTGGACAAATGTTCCTACTTGGCTCTTATCAGTCGCACAACTGTTAATTATAAAAGCTTCTCTGAAGCCTCTGCCAATGTGAAGGTGAGCTTAGTGTCACAGTCCAAGGCTTGGTTCAACTGATGGCTTAAAAGCCATGCATTCCATAAATACCCAACAGTTCTGACTTTCTTTTTCTTTTGCCAGTCCTGGGGCTTGAACTCAGGGCCTGAGCACTGTCCTTGGACACTTTTTGCTCAATGCTTGCGCTCTGCTACTTGAGCCACAGAGCCACTTCTGGGTTTTGTTTTGTTTTTTTAATGTGGTACTGAGGAATAAAACCCAGGGCTTTGTGCATGCTAAACATGCACTCTACCTCTAGGCCACACTGCTGGTCCCAATGTCTGTGTTTCTCTCTCATACAAACACATCAGTGCTTTCTTTCAGACCTAGATTTTTACCTCTCAGACAATGGAAAACACTTGAGTATGCCAGATGCCTTCAAGTTCAGCAGCTCACAAACACCATTTGTGTAAAATTAATTGTGAGCATGCAAATACAAATTCAATTATGAGGATCCATAATTATCATCAGAAAAAAATTATATATTAATGACTTAAGCAACTTCATGCACACACCAATTTATACAAAACCAAAAACAAAATTTTTTGCAGTGGGGCACAGATGGATGCTAATTTTGTTCCTCAGCTAAGAAAATTACTTTCTGTTTTGTTTTTTTTTAAAGAGAATTACTTTCGAGTCAGCCAAGAAACTTATTTTGATTAATAGTTACTGAGTACTTATTATATTTTAGGAAGTTTTGTGGGCATATTTATATGTTATTTTATTGATGAAATCATGGACTGTATACCATACTATTACAAAAAGAACAGGGTTGCTGGGTGTTTTCTCCCTCCTGTGGCCTCCACATGATCCTGTAGGAAAGAGGTAAGAAATGCAGGCATTGGACAGAGCACAAAGAGGGCCAGACCCAGCTACAGTAAGCAGCTACTGCCTATTCTGAGAGGAAGGAACTTGAGAAGAAGGGATGGGGCCACTGGCCTCTTCAGAAAACCTGCAGCGCCAGTTGTTAAAACACCATCAGGTCTGGACCCATGGAATAACTATGGCCAATCCCACTTGAAAAGCAATCAGTTCTGTCCCACAGAGCAAGTTTCTAGCAAAGGACACTGAGCCTAGGCCCTTCTTCAGGGATAACAAACCCAAAGCCTTCACCTCACTGGCAGAATGCTCAGCTTCCTCCGGACTGTGTGGGGCAATCACCTTACTGACCTTTGGAATGGTGCCACAATATCCCTTCCTCCCTTCCTAGTTTTTTTTGTTTTTTTTTTTTTTGCCAGTCCTGGGCTTCAGCTTAGGGCCTGAGCACTGTCCTTGGGCTTTCTCAAAGCCAAAGCTCTACCACTTGAGCCACAACACCACTTCTGGCTTTTTTCTGTGTATGTGGGACTGAGGAATCGAACCTGGGTCTTCGTGCAAGCTAGACAAGCACTCTACCACTAGGTCAAACTCCCGGCTGCCTTTCCTATTTTTTTAAATCAGTTCTGGGACTTGAACTCAAGTCCTTGTGACTGCTGGGTAGGCACTCAACTACTGAAATCAACCCCTCTAACCTTTTTGGCTTTATTATAATTTCTCAAATAGGGTCTGGTGCTTTTGCCCAGTGACCCTCCTGTTCTATGCATGATCCTTCCCTCTCCATCTTCCATACAGCTGGGATTACACCTGGACAGAATAATAAAATAAACTGTCCCAGGTTACAGAGCTTGGAGATATCAAGACCCATGTATATCCAAACCCAAAAACAGAAATAGAATACATGTCCCCTTAATGTGTAATATATAGCCAAATGGCAGTCCTCAGGCAACTTCTCCATGGATCTCAGGTAAAACAAGGATTCCCACGGGCCCCACCAGTCTGTCCATACCAAGTGAGGCCCAGAACACCTCAGGCCCCAAGCTACAGGAACAGCTTCTGCTTCCTATTTTGTAAATTGATAGTTTGCTTGAAATCTTGGATGGAGGGATGTAAAAAGAGATTCCACTGTTAAAAGAGAAGAATAGGGGAGAAAGACGAGTGAAAAAGAAGTCTAAATTATTATTAAGGTTCTTTGCAATACATGCATGCTAAGATTATATAATCAGGCCTACATAAGACTAATTAAAGCTTAGCTGCAAAACTCAGGCCCTATTGAGGGGGGGTGAGAAACAGTCAAAGGACAATGAATTAAATATTTGCACAGACATTCTTGTTCAAAGGAATTTCATCCTTTCTTCCCACAGGTTAAACTTTTTAAACACAGAAAAGTCCAGTTTCCTGACAGCAAAATTCCTTGTCTTTTTAAAATTGCAAAGAGGGCAATTCCATAGGAAGGGCCCTTAAAATTAAAAACTGAATTCTGAAAGGCTCTCAGCAATAATTAATGAGCCACTAGTTACTTCCAACTACGATGCAATAACTGTGAGGTTCAGAGTCTATTCTCTAATTTCCACGGAAGAATCAAAAATATGGCCAGGAGTTTGGTCTAGTGGTAGAGTGTCTAGCATGCACCAAGGCCCGGGTTCGATTCCTTGGTACCACATACATAGAAAAAAGCCAGAAGTGGTGCTGTGGCTCAAGTGGTAGAGTTCTAGCCTTGAGAAAGCTCAAGGTGCAGGACTGCCCCCCACCCAAAATATATATATATATATATATATAATAGGTTTCTTTTTTGGTTGTATGGTAGGTACCAAAATTGACGTAGATTTATTTTAACATCTCAAAAGTTTAATTATTGCTCCCCCACAAAAAAAGCCAGGTGCTGGAGGTTCATGCCTGTAATCCTAGCTACTCAAGAGGCTGAGATCTGATCATAATTTGAAGCAGGCTCTGGAAAAGTTCTAGAGACTGTTATCTCCAATTAATCACAAAAAGCCAAAAGTACAGCTGTGGCTCAAGTGGTAGTGAGCTAGCCTTCAGCATGAGGGCTCTGGGACAGAGTCCTTGTACCAGCACAAAAATAATAATAATAAAATATATAGTTTACATATGTATAAGCATACCATGATAAGGAAATTTTACTCTTATGCATAAAATTATATAGCAGTCATAAGGTAATTTAAATAATTCCTTTTCATTTTTGCCAAAGAGAGTATATATATGTGCTTTTAAAAAAGAGTCTAGAGGGGCCAGGAGTTTGGCCTAGTGGTAGAATGCTTGCCTAGCATGTACAAAGACCTGGGTTTGATTCCTTGGTACTGCATACATAAAAAAAAGGGTGGAAGTGGTGATGTGGCTCAAATGGTAGAGCTCTAGCCTTGAGAAACGTCCAAGGACAGTGCTCAGGCCCTGAGTTCAAGCCCCACAACTGCCAAAAAGCAAGAGTCTAGAGCTATAGATCAGTATTTAATAGCTATTAAGGGACATATAGAGATAGATAATATTTTTTAACTCCAAGGATAGATATCTGACTATTTAAGTGGAATAAATACGTATTTCACAAAATCTAAGAGTTGATCCAATGGTTTCTCCCCTTACTTCTAAAATATTGATACTCTTTTATTGTATTTCATTGCCGGGGTAATGTATAGAGGTTACATAGGGGTTACGGTTACATTCGTCAGATAGTGGGTGCATTAGTTCTCAAACGCTGTGAAGTATTAATGGCTCACCCCTATTATACTAGCTACATTTCAGGTGGAGCTGGGAGGATTGTGGTTTGAGACACTCATTATGTGATTATCATCTCAGATATTTGGGAGGGAGGCATGTGGTCCAAACTAGTCTAAGCAGAGTCTGTGAGACCTCTGTCAGCAGAAAAGGCTGGGGTGGTAGTGTTTATCTGTCATCTCAGCTATGGCAGGAAGTATGAATACCTGTCCAGGCCAAACTGGACAAAAAGCAAGACCCTATGTAAAACGTAACTACAGCAGAAAAGGCTGGAAGTGGAGGTCAAGTGAGTATCTACCTAGAAGATGCTCTGAGCTCAACAGCCAGTATCATCCAAAATAATTAATTAGTTAACCACTGGACTTGTATTTAAGAAAGGTATACAAAACTCTGTTTACCAACTTTTCTGAAATTGTTGTAAGTCCTCACAGGACTAGAAAATTTTAAGTCTCTCAACGTCCATGCTGAGAATATTCAGAATTAAATGCCACATATGGCTCTATCACCCAAGCATCTCTTTCTCAACTTCATCTTTCAAACATCAATAGAGAAAGCTAAGAGAAATGGTACCAAAGACACACAATGTTCTAAGCCTTGCAATCCTGCTAGGAATCATCACTTGTGTGGGCCATCATCTTCTGCCGCTGGCCACGGTGGGCACAGCAAGTAGCCTGAAATGCACATTCTGTATAGACACATTCCTGTGTCTACAGTCGGTGACAGGAAGGAAAACATTTAAAACTAAGAGCCTCATGCTTTGAGGTTTTGTTTCCCAGTTATTTAACACTGGTAATTCCCTCCTTTAAAAGTGCAGGTTTTTTCAAATGCCTATAGGAGATGTATTGATTAGACTTCTTTTTATATTTCTAGTTGGGTGAAATTTATGTTGTATGGTACACAAAGTATTCCACTGAATGCTGAAAACACTTAATCTAAATATTTTCCGGGGGTAGGGGCTGAGGCAGGGAGAAGATAGAGGGATAACAGTAATGTCAAAATATTGCTAATGAGGTAACATCTGATTTCTCCTTTAAGGAACTGAGCCACTGGTGGTGGCTCATGCCTATAATCCATGCTATCGTGAGGCTGAGATCTGAAGATTGTAGTTTGAAGCTAGCCAGGGAAGACAAACCTGAGAGACTATTATCTCCAATTAATCAGCAAAAAGCTAGACATAAAGGCTAGTTCAAGTGATGATGAACCAGCCTTGAACAAAAAAAGTTAAGCAGGAGTGTGGAGCCCCAGTGCTAGCACAAGAATAGATAGATAGACGGACAGACAGACAGACAGACAGACAAATACATTTAGGGAACTGTGATAAGCAAACTTCAGTCTGCTAAATTCCAGTCACCACTACTGATGATTACCACAAGAACTTGAAAAACATAGTGTTGTGTGTTTTGGATGTGGGTGTTTGTGTTCTTGAGTGCATACGAGTAGGAGTTGCCAATTTTGATGTACCTGAGCCAGAACAAAGTATTGTTAGGATTGTAATGTTTTTCTTTTCCTTACAAAAGCTACATCAGTATTGCCATATTGTCTTTATAAGAGAAAAACAGGAAGAAAGTGCCCCTGCTAAAAATGTATCAAAGGGAAACACTCATTTCAAAGTGCAACATAAGCAACAGTCAGCAGTGAGGAAGAGAATAAGAAGCCAACTGAGAGATTTCCTAAGCATTTAAGGGTTAACTTCCTGAGATTCAATTTTCCAGCCTTTGTTTATTTCTAGGATCTAACCACTCTTAGGAGTGAGTTGGTGGGGGGACGGTTGTGGCCCAACTTTTCAAAAGTGAGAGAGATGCCTACCCCTACCCAACAGAAAACGAAATAGGCCAATAGTTTAAGTCCACTCCCCACTCATGCAGCTCCTCAGATCCAGGCAGATCACAGGTTTCCATTCACAAACCAGGTCTTCTTAAACCCAGTGTTTCCCACAAGTAAAAGTCCTAGTGATCTGGACTACCAGAAGACAATTTTACACTCTAGGATGAAATCGCCATGAACTAGAATATCTTTTCCTTTCAGCTGTCTTTTCATCTCTTGCGCTAGTCAGGAAGAAAGTCTCCATTTCCCACCATGGTATCAAACTTGTTCATCTCTTTAGCAAAGCGAACAGGACTGATTCAGCCTCTTCCCCAGTAGCCCCAATAGCTACCTGCAAGTTAAATAAGGCAAATGATGGTCATTGTCTTTAAGTTTCCTTTCTTAAATAGTATATTTAGGGCTTTGGCAAGTAAACCATTTTTTATTAAAAAATGAGTACAGCTGGGAATTTGGCCTAGTGGTAGAGTGCTTGCCTAGCATGCATGAAGACCTGGGTTCGATTCCTCAGTACCATATACATAGAAAAAAGCCAGAAATGGTGCTGAGGCTCAAGTGGTGGAGCTCTAGCCTTGAGAAAAGTCCAAGGACAGTGCTCAGGCCCTGAGCTCAAGCCCAGGACTGGCAAAAAAAAAAAAAAATGAGTACATTTGAAACTAACTGAATCCTTGACTCAAAGAACCATCAGTGAGCAGGTGATTTGTGCCTATAAGCCTAGCTACTTAGGTGGTTAAGATCAGAGACACAGTTCCAAGCCAGCCTCAGTAGGAAAGTCCAGAGAGTGAGACTCTAACTTCACCATCAAAAAGCCAAAAGTGGGGCTAATATGGTTCCAATTGTAGAGTGCTCGCCTTCAGCTAATAGTTTGGGATGGTGCCCAGGCCTCGAGTTCAAGCCCTAGTACCAGCATATTTTGTTTGTTTGTTTGCCAGTCCTGGGCTTGAGCTCGATGCCTAAGCACTGTCCTTGGGCTTTGCCAAGGCTAGAGCTCTACCACTTGAGCCTCAGCACCACTTCTGGCTTTTTACTATGTATGTGGTACCGAGGAATCGAACCCGGGTCTTTGTGCATGCTAGGCAAAGCACTCTACCACTAGGCCAAACTCCCGGCCCAACCAGCATATTTTTTTAAAAAGGTGTAATCAGTGAAGAAGTATGGCATCAGTTGGGAGTTTGTTAAAGGTATAGTTTACATCTAAATACTGAGATGCCCACTAAAATCTGAGAAACTCTGCACAAGAGTCTTCCAAAACAATGTGCATGGTTACACATTGAGGCCCACTGCTTTAGACCATCTGTTGACCCTTGGTCCTTCCAACACTGGTGAAGATTGGTTAGAGGGCAGAAGATAAGGAGATGGGGCCTGGAGTTTGGCCTAGTGGTAGAGTGCTTGCCTAGCATGCACGAAGACCTGGGTACAATTCCTCAGTACCACATACATAGAAAAAAGCCAGAAGTGGTGCTGAGACTCAGGTGGTAGAGCTCTGGCCTTGAGAAAGCCCAAGACAGTGCTCAGGCCTTGAGCTCAAGCCCAAGGCTAGCAAAAAAAAAAAAAAAAAAAAGAAGATAGGGAGATGACTTGGTTTCTGTTTCCCCATTGGAAAGTTGCAATCCATTCTTAGATGATGACATGGATAAACTAATCTAATGTAGCAATTTAGGGAGGGGCAGGTGTCTAGTAAGCTAGAAATGACTGTCAGCTGGACACTTCTAATCAGCAGTCAGAAGTCTGAGGCAGAAGGATCTGCAGTACCAGGCAAATCTGGACTACCTAAAGTGATCTTATCTCATAAAACAAAGCAAGAGCTGGAGGAGTGGCTCAGATGATAGAATACCTGATTACTATGCTCAAGGTTCTACACGGGAACCTCCATCCTGCCAAAAACAAAGAAACAAGATGATTACTAACCTCTTATGGTGTTCTAGAATGCAGTACACATCACTCCTTTTTACAAATGAATACTACAGCAATTTTTTAAGTTGACTTAATGGTCCCCTTCCTCCATCTTCTCACCCTGAAGATTGGAGTTCCCAGCATGCCTGCTAATTGGGAATGAGTGACAAGCACCTCACACCTTTATTTTGCATGCTCTGCCCTCTCCTCCCACAACTGAGTGAGCTGTGAGAAAGAAGGTTATGCTTGAAGATATGACAGCTTATGTCTTCTGCATCATGTAACAATCCTGGGGCAAAGGGGCACGAAACAAACTCTCAGCCCATCCCATTTATGTCCCAGAGAGAGGCTGGTCAGTCACTCATTCACTAAGATGGGCGGCCCAGTCAGTCAATGATCCAGGTGGTTAAGGCCAAAATTCTGACTCCTGTGACCTCCTGAAGAACATAAAAGGGAAGAGCCAGCTATCTGCATCACTGACTCTTTACAGCCTGAAAATGAGGCTGGATTAGAATTGACACCACAGGCAGTGTTTATGATACACACACACACACACACACACACACACACACACACACACACAAAACCAGAAGAGATATAGTTACAGCCATGTGGAACATTCCAGAATGCTTCTTTTTCCCCTCCTCCCACCCTGTACCCTCCCCAATACCTGCCAACTCAGGTATTAGACCTATAACATAAAAACTGATCACCTGAAACTCCTAAAATACTAATGTGGGACGGTACACTTGTGGCTTTGCAAAGAAAATGAAGAATGACTCTAGGTAAAGAAAAGGGGGGAAAATTAACAAGCAACAATAGCTGGGAGTTCATGGTCTGGTCTCTATGATAAGAATTATATGCCATTCGCAGACAATGAAAAGAACATTGTGAACACTGGCTACTCTTTTTCTCCTTTAGTTATTTTGAGAATGCAGTTATGTAGGCAGAACATTACAGAGAATGAAAAAAAAACACATGTAACAAAGTGAGATTATCTTAATGGTGCTGAAAGGAAGGCAGGAAAAACAACCATAAGCTAGAATACGTGTAGGGGATTCCAGCCAATTTATAAGTTTTTACTTCGTTATCCTCAGACTCTTGAGATGGATCCTTGGTCTTAATATTAATTAGGACAGGAATGTAGCTTGCTTATAAAGTCCTTACTTAGCATGTGGGAGGCCCTGAGTTCAATCACCCGTACCCAAAACATTACTAAGCACGCACTTCATGTATAAGGAAAAGACTTAAGTAGAGAGTATAGAAACAACTTACCTAATGCCATAAGCCTGGAAATAGGGCTGAGTAAAAACCCAGATATGCTTAAAGCCCAAATTCAGTAACAGACACCTTTGTCTGCCAATCACCAGAGTTCTAGTAAAGGACATAAATGTCACTCTCTAATATTGGGCCAGATAAAGAATTATCCAGGACCAGGGGCATTACTAGAGCAGTAGAGCACTTGCCTGGCAATGTGAGAATCTGAGTTCAGTCCTCAGTACTGATACTCCCATTAAAAAAACAACTTTCCTGAGAGGGGATTGCCCATCATTGAAAGTACTGAGCCTCACCGACTGTATCACAGCTCAAAACAGAACTATTTGGGGACAAGAACTACATCATAAGCAAATACAACCACCTACTTGGAAGAATGAAGTTTGAAGGCTGCTTCAGGGGAAATATTAACACTGGGGGAAATTTTTGTTGGAAGCAAAACATTATACTTTGGAAAATGCTTAAGTCAAGTGTTCCACTTTTATTCGGACTACTTAATTGAGTACAAAGCATTAAAATAGCTGGCCTGAATATTTATTAGAGCACCAGCTGTTCCCTCCAGATTTTTTAGAAATTCAAGTCTTAGTGCCAACTACAATTTAGGGAGAAAAAAAAAAACATTTTTTTTCACAAGTAAAAGAGTCCTATGTCTTGTAATACATACCCAAATAGTAACTAGTAGCTGGAAGAGATGTAGAATATCACTGTCTCCTCATTGAGGAGAGCCAAATGTTTTGCCATCCATTTCCAAATCTATTTTTGTGACTGAGCTTTGTGATTATATACTTAAAAATTAAACCTTGCCATTTGTAATTAACCATATTTTATATACATATGGATAAAATCACAAGGCTAACCACAAGGTTTGCACTTCATTATGCTTTGGGTTGTTTGTTTGTGCTTTGTTTCTTTCTAGGAGGCATGCTTAATCTCAATAAACTGTCAGAAAAAAATATAATATAGATTTTTATTCAGATATTTCTTCTTTCAACAGACTTGTATTTCTATTTATTTTCTATTTCTGTTTTTATTTCTATTTCAGCCTTAATATTAAAAAAAATATAGTTTTTAGAGAAATGGGAAAAGGAAGGAAAGAGGGAGGGAGGAAACAAAGGAGGGAGGGGGAAGGAAAAGAGAGAAGGAAGAAGGAAGGGGGAAGGGAGGAAGAGAGAAAGAAAAGGAGGGAAGGCGGGGAAAAGGAGGAATTGAGGAAGAGGGAGGAAAAGAAAAGAGGAAGGGAGGAAGCGAGGAAGGGAGGGATGCAGAAAAGGAGAAAAGGGGAAGTATTAAGAAGAAAACAATGAGAAAACTCGTGCATAACCTCAACAGTGTACACAACTTTCTTTTTAAAGAAGACTAGCCGATACCATGACTGTCTTCTGTGTTTGCCTTGCTGTCACCTTTCTTTGTACAGTGCTGCAAATCTGGGTCGGGAGGGGGTGAGGAGGAACAACCCTTGGCCTGGCATTGCAGATTGTGTGAACTCTTAAGAGGCCACCCCATAACAAGCCACGCCCGTCTGTGCAGCAAGCCACGCCTCTCCCTGCAGAGCCACAGACTTAGGGAGGTTGATTTTGGAAGAAAAGCATGACAGCTTGCTATGGGTCAATGGAGTCCACAGAGCTGACACATGCAGAACAGTCAGGACAAGAAAGGGGCAGAGGGTCAGAAAGTCCCTTCTTCTTCTTCACTGTGCCTGTCAGCTGAATAACTAGCTCCACCCCTGGCTCAGGATGATGGCGCCTTAGTAGAATGCAGCACAACAAGTTCTCATTAGAGATTTTTCTCATTCTCTTTGCAGGGTTTTCGAGTTTAAAAATAAACTGGCATTTTTGGATTAAGAAAAATTCCATGAGGGATTAAGTAGGCCACTTTTGTTTGGGGATGGTGGTGGGGGAAAACAAAGCAAAAAAGCAACAGTTGATGTGTTGGTAAAGTCTAGTCTTCCTTTGGTTTTCCGTCTTGCCTTATCCAGCACCCCTCCTGACCTACAATGGGAGAGAGGAGCTGCATCCCCCACCTCTCCTAGTCCCCCCAAACAAGCCACTGCCCCTCAATTTTGGCTGAGCACAACTATGACCTGTAGGTGGGTTTCTATTCAAATACTAATTCCATGACTCTTGTCCTAGATAGAGCTACTGAGTCAGCTTCCCAGCAGAAAGACTAGTTTTCCAGTTTGCTGATGTATCTCACAGACGTAACTACAGAAACCACCACCAGTGGGCAAAAAGTTGGACCACGTTGGATGAAAGCTGAGAGACAAAAGCCTCCAGAAATGGTAACTTTTTCTAAACATACCTTAGCCATCAAGATTTTTTTAAAAAAGAAAGAAAAAAGCACTAAAGACTAGAATGGCCTTTGTTTTTCTCCTTTTCATTCAAGCAAGATCCTTTTGCTACGGCTTGGAAATGTTTCCCCAAAGACTAGGGAGCCCACTTGTGGCACTATTGGAAGGTGGTGGCCTTGAGAGGTCAGGACTCTCCTGGAGGAAGTTAGATCATCGAGACCTTGACCTCTTCTTTCTCTCTTTACTTCTGAGCCACCATGAGGTCAGCAGCTCCCTCTGACACACTTTCCCACCATAATGTACTATGTGCTGCCACAGGCCCCAACAACTATGGAACTGTGACCCAGAATAAACTAGTTACTCAAGGATGTTGTCACTGTGACAATAAGTTGACATGGCATCCAGAAATACCAAAATGAATAGCTAAACTCTTCTACAGAAAAAAAAAAAAAAATGAGTGGCCCAGCCTGGTCTCTATACATATCTCTCTCCAACCCCTGAACTATCTCTCTCCAACCCCTGGCATCTCTCAGAGAAGCCTGAAGTTGCTGGAAATACATTTTGAAAAACCACTGAGCCAGAATAAAACATTTCAGGGGGAGACAAATATAGTACGGAATCTACATTCAAACTGTTCACTGGAAAGTTAAGGCTTCTAATGAACATTTAATCTAGTGAGATGGGCTTCACAGAAGTTTGCTTGAAAATGAGGTGAAGGTTTTAATTCACTAGAAATTCAGCTGCAGTCAACATTGCCTAGCTGCCAGGGAAAGTATGTGCAGTTTAGCCTGGGCTAATACAAATACTTGCATTGAAGGATCTACTTTTCACAAGAAGGTTGCATGTGCATAATCTCTGAATCATACGTACAATTGGTGGATAATGACTCTTCGGAAAATTATTTTCTCCATTTTTCAGATGATGAACTAAAAATTGCAACCTAATCTGTGAGACTTACTCAGAGTCAAATCTCAGTGGATGCAGAGGCTCCAGCCTCTAGACTTAGATCTACCTGAGTGATAGATTCCATTCCAGTTACTATATAACAGAGGTGTAGCCAAAGGAGAGGAGCGACAGGCCACCGTGACCAGGACAAGATAAAACCTGGTACAGGAAACACATGGATGAGCCAAGAGCTTTTCAAGATGGAAGACAGAAGGTACTGAAATGGTAAAATGGCTATCTTTAAAGTTATGAAGGCCAATGGGAAAGCAGACAGCTGTGTATGTAACAGGGATTGAATACAGAGCCTAGGCACTGCCCCTTAGCTTTTTTCCATTCAAGGCTGGCACTCCAGCACTTGAACCACAGCTCCACCTCTAGCTTTTTGTTGGTTAGTTGAAAGTAAGAGTCTCACAGACTTTCCTACCTGGACTGGCTTTGAATCTTATGATCCTCTTATCTCAGCCTCCTAAGTAGCTAGGATTACAAGTGTGAGCCACCAGTGACCTTTGAGAGGTCATTCTTTGTTTGGGACTAAGCAAGACAGGCCTCTGTGTGAAGCTACAGCAGAGTGCCAGAGTGGGAATGGAGTGTAGGTTGTGACAGGATATTGGAGCAATAGCAGGTAATGGAGCAGACACACAAGGAAGGGCAGAGGCAATAACTGAAGCCTGCTTATATATAATCAAGTAAGAACATTATGAATAATGAGAGAGAGAAATCTGTCAAAGGTAGCAACTATAAACACAGATTAGACTCTGTGATATCAGATATCAGGAATTGGAGGTATCTCTACAAACTCGTGTATTTGTGTGTGTGTGTGCGTGTGTGTGTTTTAATATATACACACAGAAAAAAATTAAATATGTGTATACATTCCACAGTCCTGTCTATGAGGAGAACCCAAAAGTAGTTACACCCTAACAGCAATGGGTACACCAATCAGTCAAATTTAGCTCCTAACCACCATTATCCCTTCAAAGGAACCAACACTCTTTGGAGCAATGACTGATCACAAAAGATGACAGAGTGAAGTTCCAAAAGGTGATCAAAACATCCTATCAGAAAGCAAAGAATTACCAAAGACACATGGGAGTTAAAAAAAAAAGGTGAGAATTAGCATGAAAGGACTGCCCATGGCCAAATATCAAAGTGAGAAATGAGAGTAAAGATGAAATCACACAAGGGAGAAAAAAAAAAGATGGCCATAAGTGCTTATTGATATGTTAATTAACTTGATTAATTGAAAATTCTGGTGAGAAATGGGCTATTCACATCGTTTCAATGGAGCAAAAGTAACGATAGGGTAGAGATGCTTGGCAGGCAACACCTTAATCAAGTGACCATTGTCAGCAAAGAGGACAGACTTCAGTAGTAACTGACAGGATGTAAGAATACAGCATCTGTGTGCATGGGTCCTGCCAAAGATGCAGAGCTGAATCCAAGCCTGAGGAAATGGCAGGCAAACCCAAACTGAAGGGTATTCTTTACAACTAGTTGACTGTATTCAGAAGGGTCAAGATGATGACAGAGAAGGAATGAAAAAAAAAGATGACACGATGCCTAATTCTCACCTGGACTGTCCCTCTGCTTTAAAAGACATCAATGGCCCAACTGAGCAACTAAATGAGATCAAAGCACTCGGCAGGGTAGTCAATGTATCCGTGTAATTTCCTGGCTTCCCTAATACACTGTGGTCATTGAGGAAAATACCATAGTTATCCATGTGTCAGCCACTGTGCTCACAGGTTGCCCTCAAAAATCTGGGGATTAGGGGCTGGGAGTTTGGCCTAGTGGTAGAGTGCTTGCCTAGCATGCACGAAAACCCGGGTTCGATTCCTCGGCACCAAATACATAGAAAAAAAAAGGCCAGAAGTGGTGCTGAGGCTCAAGTGGTAGAACTCTAGCCTTGAGAAGGTCCAAGGACAGTGCTCAGGCCCTGAGCTCAAGCCCAGGACTGGCAAAAAAAAAAAAAAAAAAAATCTGGGGATTAAAAACAAATTCCCTGGATCACTTGTGATTTTCCTACAGGTTTGGGGGTCTGTGTCCAAAGGTAAAATACAACAAAATTTATGAGGATAGAAGTTTCTGAGAGACAGATTATTCCAAGTAGTCAAAACCCAGGTTCATCCTTAGAAGGCTGGCAAAATATTATAAAGAAAAATGTTTTTCTGGTGAGGAAGTCTTAAGTATAAATTCCTGTATACTTGACAATGATTCTCTAACTCACTCATCCATCATACACTTATTAAATATCTACTGTATTTCAGACATGACACACTGTGTTTATGAAAATGACTAAAGGAAAATAACCACATGGAAGGATTACAATCCAATAAAGATGATGACTTAGAAGTCTGAAGACAGGAAATTTTGAGACAATTGGTGTATGTAGATACATGTACACACATGTGACTCATGAACACCATTCTTAACCTTTCAGTTTTTATTTATACATGTTCAATGGACTATATAATCATTTATTATTGCATCCTATTTTTAAGAACAGGAACATTTCATCCTAACTTTTTTGCACGTGTGGGTGGTGTTAATTGTGGCATATGCAGAAACTTTATCACTTTTCAATTATGAACAGATGTAAATGACTTACTTGATGTTTTCTTTTGGAATAACAAGCATCTTCTAAAATGTTTCCAACTGAGAAGCTAAGCTATAGTTATAGAAAAGAATTGTACTCTAAACATGAACCCTAACAAGTCCTTCACCACCACCACCAAAAGTGACTCCACTCCACTACTCTATGTTCTGGATACCTCACCCATCACAAAGCTAGCATAAATAAGCCTGTGAGATGATTTGAGATGCTGGAGAGGAGAGAAGAGAGGGAAGGAGGGAAGGAGGAACGGGGTGGGGGGAGGGGAGAATATGAGTAAAAGACTAGGTTTATTGTCCTGGCCATGGTAGCACATATCTATAATCCCAGATATTTAGGAGGCTGAGCCTAGGAGTTTAAGACTAACATGAAAAATAAGTGAGACTCTCATTAAAAATAAGGAGGAGGGGAAAGAAAAGGAGAAGGAGGGGGAAGGAGGAGAAGGGGGGAGATGAAGAGAAAGGAAGAAAAGGAGGAGGAAGGAAGGAAGGAAGGAAGGAAGGAAGGAAGGAAGGAAGGAAGGAGAGAGGGAGGGAGGGAGGGAGGGAGGGAGGGAAGGAGAACAAGAAGGAGGAAGAGAAGGATGAGGAGGAAGCTAGGAGGAAGACAAGGAGGAAAAAAGGAGGGGAAGGAGGAAGACTAGGAGAAAAAAAGAAGGAAGAGGAGCTGCATGGCCACATTTTGCCAGCGACTAATTAGAGTGGACATTAAGACAGTAATCCAGTGAAATGAGCTTGCCATGGTAATTTTTTCCTTTTCTTTTGGCAGTCCTAGGGTTTGAACTCAGGGCCTGAGTGCTGTCCTTGGGCTTTCTCAAGGCTACAGCTCTACCACTTGAGCCATAGCACCACTCTTGGCTTTTATTTTTTTTTAATATGGTACCAAGGAATCAAACCTGGGTCTTCATGCTTGCTAGGCAAGCACTCTACCACTAGGTCACACTCCTGGCCCCTCACCATGGAAATTTTTTTTTTTTTTTTTTTGCCAGTCCTGGGCTTAAGCTCAGGGCCTGAGCACTGTCCTTGGATTTTTCCTCAAGGCAAGAGCTCTACCACTTGAGACACAGCACCACTTCCGGCTTTTTCTAAGGAATCAAACCCGGATCTTTGTGCATGCTAGGCAAGCACACTACCTCTAGGCCAAACTCCTGGCCCCTCACCATGGAAATTTTATGGTGGCAAAATATTATTTGGTTTTCCAACTTTTCCCTCAGGTTTCATTTCAACCTTTTGAGTGTTTTATCAAGCCACAATACAACAGCACTGTGCCAGAGTGAGCAAATTAGGGCTCCAGTTATTACTCCCTGCCCCAACCCAAGGTCTGTCCACTTTCCCTACACCTTTCCCACTGAAACCTCCACAGCCATATTTAGCTTTCTTCCTACCAGCGCCCTGCAATTCAAAAGGCAATTTAAATTCCCATATGGTTGCCATTGAAGCTAACAGATGTCTAGCAAATTAAAACAAAAATTATGACTTATAAACTGCTGATGTATCATCATCCCAGAACATCTTGCGATTTATAGTGAATCATAAGATAAGGCTTCCTACTTGTCTTTCCCCAAGAGTCCCTCAACCTCCCTCCTTTAGGAATTTAAGCCCTGTGGAAGCAAATGAGATGCAGCGCTCTACCTTCCACAGTGGCTAAACCTTCCTTTGTAACAGAGCAGAATATTCAAAAGCTCAGTGACAGAGAACTGCAGCCTCAGGTATACAGGAAAAAGAAGAGAAACAGACTTGGTTCTCAGAAGTCACCCCAGGCGCCAACGATCTAGAAGGGGTTTTTCTACTAAGTAACAACAAAATCTGTCGATTCCATGTGCCTTGTCTTCTTGGCAGATTCCAAAGCATGTGCATCAACTGGCAAGACACAAGTGCGGGCCTAAACCATTCTAAAAGTTCTATAGCCTACAGTGGCATGCCTGTGGTATTTGTCAACAATCATGATATATCCACAATCCGCATCATGGGTGATGGTTCCTTATTTTACCAAATCCTTGGAGCAATAACAATTGCTTATATTATCTTTTCCTTCATGAACAAGAAATGAAGGCTCAGTAACACAGACTGTCCCAAAGGAGGCTGCAACCTACAAGGATCTCAGTATGGTCTCGACCCTTCCCAGTTTCCCCATGAGAGGGAGGGAGTTCTGGAGTACTTTTCCAGGGAAAAGATACCAAGTGACACTGTGGTGGCACCACATAGCATGGCTGGCTACAAGCAGCTTCTTCCAGAGTCAGAGGCAGCAGGAAGCCATGTGTACACACTCAGCTCCTGGACTGACTCCTCAGAGGCATCAACAACCACAGCACCATCTGGGTCCAAGTGAGAATCACCCAGAAAAGGAGTCATGTCCCAGAACTGAGAGCTTTAATAATCAATTGTTGTTTAAATTGATTAAGCATAACAGTAGCAAAAAAAAGAAATTAATTAATTTACAGCCAAGTGCTAATGGTACACAGGAAGGTGGGATCTGAGGATCACAGTTCGAAGCCAGCCCAGACAGGAAAGCCCATGAGACCCTTAACTCCAGTTAATCACAGAAAAGCTGGAAGTGACACTGTAGCTCAAGTTGCAGAGTGCTAGCCTTGAGTAAAAGGAGCTCAGGGACAGTGCCAAGACCCAGAGTTTAAGCCCAGGACCAGCAAAGACACTATACTGGAAATTAACTTTACAACTGGGGGGCGGGAGGGTGAACACAAACAAGGCAGGGAGAAACAGTGTTCAACAAGAATTGTCTTCATTTCCTTATTATATAACTGTAACTTCTCTGTACATCACTTTACAATAAAAAAAAATATATCTAGAATATTGAGACGGAGGCCCTGAATTCAAATTAATTTCCTTGCCTGGTAACAGTGTTGAAAAGCAAATGTACACAATACCTTACTCATGTAACTGTAACCCCTGCTCATCGCATTTTCAATAAAAATTTAAAAAATAGGGGCCGGGAGTTTGGCCTAGTGGTTAAAGTGCTTGCCTAGCATGCATGAAGACCCGGGTTCGATTCCTCGGTACCACATACATAGATAAAAGCCAGAAGTGGTGCTGAGGCTCAAGTGGTAGAGCTCTAGCCTTGAGAAAGTCCAAGGACAGTGCTCAGGCCCTGAGCTCAAGCCCAGGACTGGCAAAAAAAAAAAAAAAATTTAAAAAATAAATAAAAATCATTATCAGAACCAAGAAGCAAAGCAAACTATTAGTGGGGGGGGATGGGCTGCGGGAATTGAACACCCACAAGAACTGACTTTAAAAGAAAACCTCATTCTCTCTCTTCCACCGCAAGGAAGTCTCAAGTCTTCTGAGAAAAGTCATTGTATGATGACACCCTTAATAAAATCAGTTTCTCTCAGTCGTTCCAACATGTTACAAAGACATCAAGGCTTTCCCCATCATCCTGTGATCACTAATGAGAAAGGAATCTGGACAAGATGTTGACTTGGTTACTCAGAATATCATTACGACTGTTACATAAAAGGATTCGGATTTTACACATGAAACTGTAATTCTAATAATAAAAATATACTTAATGACTCAGAGGACTACATTTGAGATTCACAGCAAAGAAGGGGAAGCATGCATGCCATGCCAACAACTGAACAAGCCACAAGAAAGGAGTGAAAGGCATTTTTTTAAAATAAAAGGATCTTTGAGGAAGACATGAAAGTAATAAAACTGATGACCAGCCAAGTCTCAGAGCGGATCAAGTCTGTAGCTCAACCAGTGGCCCAGTGCACGCTACTGTCTTTATACATTTGTGCCTGTCTCTTACTGTTTTATCTTGTTGTTGTTGTTGTTGCTTAGGTTTTGTTCTGTGGGGCATTTTTCTTGGTGCCAGTACTGGGACCTCAATACAGGGCCTCAGCCTTGCTTAGCTTTTTCACTCCAAGCTGGTGGTGTTCAACCACTTGAGGTACAGCTCCACTTCTTTTTGGTGGTAAATTAAAGTTAAGAGTCTCATAGAGTTTCCTGTCAGGGAAAATCAGCCTCCTGAGTAGCAAGGATTACAAGTATGAGCCACAAGTGGCCAGATCTTATAGTATTCTCACACAGAAAAATAACCCAAAAGACCTGTTCCTTGTCAGAACCAGAAAGAATATTGCAATTCAACCACCTCCTTTCTTCAACAGATGAGAAACTGAGATCCAGAACAGTTATTTAACTAATAATCAAACTACAGATTAGCAGAGACTCAGTCTGCCAGTGCAGTGCCATTGCACATTCAGTTTTCTCCTACCAGAACTACTCCTTCAAGTGTCTTCAATGCATTTCCAATTTAGCCAGTTACTAGCCCTAGTTCTTCAACCACTAACATCTTAGTCTGAATTGTTCCATCAAATAGAACTCAAGGAACCTCCTAGAGAGGTTGGTCCTGATGAGCTGGGAAATTTAAAACTGGATCATTAGTTCCCAGAGAACAGAAGAAGATGTCATAAGGTAAGTATGAGAGGAAAGCTTTGAGGGAGTAGGTTCTGAGTGGGTGAGAGAAGAACCCTCAAAAATGACCACCTACTTAGTCTGGCATTGATGACTCATGCCTAAAATCCTAGCTAATCGGAAGGCTGAGATCTGAGGATCACAGTTTGAAGCCAGTCCAGGCAAGAAAGCTACATTACTCTTATCTCTAATTAATCCCAAAAAGCCAGAAAACAAGGTGTGGCTCCACTGGTAGAGCACTACCCAAGAGAGAGAGCGGGGAGGGAGGGGAGAAAGAAAGAAGGAAGGAAGGAAGGAAGGAAGGAAGGAAGGAAGGAAGGAAGGAAGGAAGGAGAGAAAGGAAGGAAGGAGAGAAAGAAAGAAAGAAAGAAAGAAAGAAAGAAAGAAAGAAAGAAAGAAAGAGAGAAAGAAAGAGAGAGAGAGAAAAGAGAAGCTCAAGATCAGCTCTCAGGCACTGATTTCAAGCCCCAGCATTGGCACAAACAAAAACAAAACAACAACAAAAACCCTACATACTGGGCCAGGAGTTTGGCCTAGTGGTTGAGTGCTTGCCTAGCATGCACAAAGACCCAGGTTCGATTTCTCGGTACCACATCATAGAATAAAGCCAGAAGTGGTGCTGAGGCTCAAGTGGTAGAGCTCTAGCCTTGAGAAAGTCCAAGGACAAGGCTCAGACACTGAGCTCAAGCCCAGGATTGGAAAAAAGAAAACAAAAAACAAAAAACAAACAAACAAACAAAAAAAACCTACATACTTGGCAATTCTGCTTAGTTCTACAGCCTCAGTGGTATATAGGCTTTCCACAAAATTACCTCCTACCTACAGGAAGATCTTCTAAATCAGAAAAGATATGGCCATATTCTGGAACCCTCCATGCAAAGAACCTACATGACCTCCAAGCTCTCTCCACAATTTCAGAGATTTTGCTGCAACATAATCCTGAGACAAGCCTAAATTTGCCTCTGCACTCTACACAATAAAACCAAACTGTCAAGGGGAGAGGGGGAGAAGGCCCAAATCTTTTATTTTCTTTTCACTCCCTGCTAGGAAACTGCCAGAGAAAGCCCCTGGGTGCTGTTTGTTGCCTGGTAGCTGAAATAGGCAACTTTTGGAAGTATTCAGGCAGAACCAAGAGGCCTGGACTCAATGCCCCAGCAGCCCAATTCCACAGCCCTTGCCTTCCCAAGTCACCAGGTTTCAAGTTCCAAGAAAATCAGAATGCCTCACTCAGAAATGGGGCAGCCCACTACTTTTAAACATTTCCAGAGAGGCTGAGGGAGAGAAGCAAAGAAAGAAAATAACTTCTTCTTGTATTGGTGGCAGGCTTTAAATGGCAGGGAAGGGAAAAGAGGGTACTCCTGAGAACCATGAACACCCACCCACAAAAACTGTCTGTGAGTGATTGCCTTGATACCTATTCCCATATCCACCTCATTAAAATTTTTATGCCAGTTTTGGGACTTTAATTCCAGGCTTACACCTTGTCCCTGAGCTTTTCTGCTCAGGGGTTGGCCCCTAACACTTGAGCCACAGTTCCACACACTCTAGCTTTTTGCTGGTTAATTGGGGATAAGAGTCTCATGTACTTTTTCTTCCCTGGCTGTCTTTGAACCATGAACCTCTCAGATCTCAGCTTCCTCTGAAGCAAGCATCATGAGCATGAGCCACCAGCACCCAGTTCCTCTCATTATCTCAGCATGAGATAAAGTCTCTTTCCTTCCACCAAACATGCATGGCCCATCCAGTATACTCCTGTAGGAAGTAGAAAATAACCTGGTATGTGCAGGTAGAAAAAGAATGTATTATACAGTATGGGCAACTATTGCCACCCTATGTATATATGTATAGCAAGCAGCCCAAAATAAAGGAGATCTGAATCAATACATCCAGATTTCAGACTGCCCTGGATTATTTATGATTGATCCTGCAGTTGGATCACTGTTTACCTTGCACTGAAAAATAACTTACAAACCACCACCAGCAACCACAGCCACCATCTTTACTTTCCAAGGGGGTTGGGGAGGCAGTGAGGAAAGAGGGTGGACTGAGATAAGAAGAGAAGAAAAGGGAAATATATATATATGTATATGTATATATATATATATATATCTCAAGGTACCCAGCCAGTATTTTTTTTCTCCTGTCCTAGACAAGTCTTTGTCTGGTGGCTGCTGAACACGTTTGCGAGATGCCTTAAAAGAATCAAAACAAAGCAGAAGAGTCAGATCCCCCAGCTTAATTACAATAGGCGCCCAGCACAGACTGGAGTGCCAAGCCAAGCATGATTTGGGGTTCGAACATCTGTTCTCTTCGCCTCCACCGCCCCCCCACACCCGCATACACACAACACCCCAGTAAAAACATGTCTCACGCACCTTCTTGGCATTTATTTCTCCCAGGGTTTCCCCCAGATGGGTCCCCTCTGTGTCACTTCCCCATAAAAGAAGGACAAGAGAGAGAGCGAGCACGTTGGAACATCTGTGCAGGGTGGAGGGGAAGGGGGGGGTTGGCTTAGTACCCCGACGATGACATGTGTGGGGGGGGAGAAAGGGGAGAGAAATAAAGCCCTCCACGACACACGCCCACTTGGCCAGTGCATGATGCAAAAAAAAGAAAAAGAAAATAAAAGAAGGAGGAGGAGGAGGAGGAGAAGGAGCGCTTGGCAGCGGAACGGAAAGCGCGTGCAGGAAGCGTTCTTTACGTGCCCATTACAGAACCCTACACCCGGCATCTGCATCCTACACAAAGCCGGGGATGGTGCAAGCGAGCTCCACGCCGAGCATGGCACAGACTAGCCGCCGCGGCCACCCGGAGCCCGGCCCTCGTCCAATCAGATCCCGGGCAGAAGGTAGACCTCGGGTCGGCTCTGCCCGCTCAGCCTGCCCAACATCCATATTCCACCACCACCGCCGCCACCGCCGCCGCCACCGCCGCCGCCGCCGCCGCGTCCTCAACCCCAGCGACTCGGATGGGGCTGCCCGGCGCCTCCAAACTGCCGAGCGCCCCCCCTTTTTTTCTTCTGAGATCTTGCCTCCCGGCTTTACTCGCCCTCTACGAAGCCACCCCCAATTCCTGGGTCCCCACCTCCACCACCTCCTCCCGAGCGCACCCACGTTCCGCCTGGGTTTCTTTTCTTCCCACCCACCCCCCCTCCTTCTCTCATTCCTAGAAAGGATTCAGTATTTCTCGCCCCAAGTGCAGAAGGCAAATAAATGCCTCGCCTCCCCACCCCGCACCCCGACTCCCAGCGCACCTCCATAGTGCGGGGATCCCACCCCCCCCCGCCACTTCCCCGAGGTGGGGAGCGCGCGAGGGGCTGCGGAAAGTAAAAGCGGGCGAGCCGCGGGGGGAACCTGGCGTCCGGAGGCTCGAGCCCCGGAGGCTGACACACGGCCCGGAGTGTGCTCCCACTTACCCAGAATATGACATTGAAGCCAAAGATGAAGTATTTGATGCAACAACTGACTTCAGGACCCTTGTAGTGCTTCCCGGACATCCTCCGGGTTCATGAAGACGCGCTGGCTCCGGACGCCCGACTAAGGAAGCTCCCCGGGGCTCCGCCGCTCCCAGCCGCACGGAGAGGGTTTGGGGGGTTTTTTTTGAAAAAGCGGAGAGAGGTGGAAGTCGGGGGAGGGAAATCCGGAGCCCGGCGCGAGCGGCCCGGGCTCAGCGCGCGGGGACGGAGCGGGGACCGAGCGGTGGAGAGCGGCTCCCGCACCCCCAGCCCCTCCGCGCGCCCAGGCCGCCGGAGCGCGGTGGACACCCGCCCGAGCCTCGCCGGAGCCCGCGGCCGTGAGCCAGACGGTGGGTCCAGGGCGATCGGGGCTGGAGCTCCCGGCGAGCACCGCCGCTCGGATGCGCGAGGAGACGCGGCCCGCCGCCCGCGCGCCTGCAGCCCTCGCTCCGCCCGCCGCTCGCTCCGCCCGCGGCTCCGCCCGCCGCCCGGCCTCCGCCAGGGCGCGCGCGCGCACGGGCTCGGGCGCTCCCGGGTGGCGGTGGCACCACGTCGCCGCCCTCGGGTTCTTCCTCCCCGCCTTGTCCCCCCCTCCTCCTCGCCAGCCCTGACCCCTGGGCGCTGGAGCGGGGTACGGGAGGTGGGAGGTGGCAGACCCCCGCAGCGCGCCCTTGCGACGGTAGAGCCCTGCACGGAGTCAAGCTGCAAACCGTCGCCCTGTCACCCGCAGTTTTGGAGGGACGCGGGAGAGAGAGGGGCGGGGTGCGCCGTCCTCCAACTTCCGAGCCTAACCGCAGCCCCTTTCTCCACCACCCGGGATGCGGCCGGAGACAACGGTGCCCCCATGATGAGCAGGACAGGAAAATAGTCGTGGACTTCCAGGAGAGGCAGACAAGAGGCGATGGCATTACAAAAGAAGGTCCCCAGAACCCCTCCCCGCCTGCCACTGAAACGAGCTCCCTTCCCCAAGATGGGCACAGGGCGACAGACAATGGCTCGGAAGAATCTGGACTCTGGACTAGTCTGTTTCAACCACACAACCCACACCCCCATCCCGGGTCCCCCGGCCCCCTCGCCCGCCAGTAGTGCGGGTGATGCTGGACTACTTTCCAACAGTCCAGAAGGGGGTTGCAGGGCACAGGGGGGGCGGTAGCGGTGAAGGTTCCGCCGTCCCCTGGGAAATCCGATTGGGCTGGGTGAGCACCAATCAGTAAGCACCTGACCTCTGGGGAAGGGCTGGACGCAGAACCCTACCCGAGCAGATGTGCCCAGCTGTTGCATGCCCGCTTTCCTGGGGCAGTTTTCTCAGGTGCCAGCAAAGCAGGTACCAGTGTTCCTTTAGAATCCTTTAGAAATATGTAGCAGCTTCTATAGGGATTTTTTTTTTCAGGCTTCAAAGAGCGGTCAGGAAAGTTTCTACAGACCACCCAGTGAGACCTCCCATTGGCCCAGAAATCTGCATGTTTGATAAGCGTGGCGGGTGGCACTTCAGTGGGTTTGAGTTTGAAAGTCTCTAGCTGGCAGTTCTCAGCTAGCTAACTCACACTCACCTAGCTCAGACACGGAATGGCTGGTTGACAGCCCACGGTCAAGCTTTAGTAAAGCCAGGAGGTATTGTTTTACAAAAAACCCCATTTCCTAATGGACCTGGCTTCCAAAGGGATTGAAATGTGTTGATGTCACAGACTTGAGCCAGGGTACCCACAAAGGTAGGGGATTCTATTTACCCTCAACCCCAGCGCTAGGAACTGGTTAACCGTGGGCTCAGCTCTTTGGATGAAATAATTTTATCTCTCTTCTTCAAAAGTGCCCTCCATCCAGCCCAAAGAGGCCACTTTATCATCAAACTGGTAGGCTTGCAAAGTAAGGTCTTGGAGCAGCGGATTTCCCTATTAACAGAACCCTGACAAGCTTTACCTAAGCCTCTTGGTGCTCTATTATAATTCTTTCTATATATAAATAGAAATGCTGCTGCAGGAATACTGGATATTTCAGAGGAAATGTCTCTCTTAAGCTGATGTGACAAGTTTCCACCCCCCCAAAGAAAACCAAAAGAGCTAGAAATTCAATCCAGTTGATGACCTAGATGATCCCTAAATGGTTGAACCTTTGAAATAAAAATGGAGAGAGACATATAGCTCACACCCTCCTGTTTCCCCTCAGACACTGTTTCCCAATTCCCTGTACCACAGAGGTACATCTGCTTCAACTGATGAATCTTCATTGGCACAGCATTTGTACCCAAAGTCCTTAGATTAGGATTCATTCCAGATAGTGCACATCCTCTGGAGTTTGACAAATGTATAATGACACATGTCATCACCATCATGTCATATAGCATATTTTCAGTGCCCTAAAAGTCCTCTGTGTTATGCCCATTCACTCCTTCCTCCCCCCCTTCCTTTTTCCTCTCCCCATAGGTTTGACTTTCCAACATGTCATCCACAAGTATACAGTATGTCAACTTCCTCTCCATTTCATCAGGAACACAAAACTGATTTTGGAAGGAAGGAAGGAAGGAAGGAAGGAAGGAAGGAAGGAAGGAAGGAAGGAAGGAAGGAAGGAAAGAAAGTGCCAGGCACCAGTGGCTCACACCTGTAATCGTACCTGCTCAGGAGGCTGAGATCTGAGATTGCAGAACAAAAGTTCATGAGACTCTTATCTCCAATTAACCACCAGAAAATCGAAAGTGGCACTGTGGCTCAAGTGGTAGAGCTATAGTCTTGAGCTGAGGAGCTTAGGTTAAGTACCCAGACCCAGAATTCAAGCCCCACAACCCACCAAGAAGGAAGGAAGGAAGGAAGGAAGGAAGGAAGGAAGGAAGGAAGGAAGGAAGGAAGGAAGGGAGGGAGGGAGGGAGGGAGGGAGGGAGGGAGGGAGGGAGGGAGGGAGGGAGGGAGGGAGGGAAAGACAGGAAGGAAGAGATAGAGAGAGAGAGAGAGAGAGAGAGAGAGAGAGAGAGAGAGAGAGAGAGAGATCAATAGAGAAGGTAAAGTCCAAATAACTCATTGGTGATTGGGCAAAGGAGGAAAGCTAGTTGAATTCTCAGATCATTTCATATAGCCAAAATAAATCCTGATGATTAGAGTTAAATGCATTTTAATGCAAACCAAGAGAAAGATTATTTATTAAACCTCTAGATAGAAATGTTACTCAACTTATAAAAAGTAGACAGAAATGTATATGAGTGTGTATATTAGTGGACCTATCTTAAAAACTTACATGTTGAAGTTTTTCAAACGTAACCTCACCAGGAAAAGATATTGGCACCTTTCATGAGAAATGAAAATCGGAATAACTGCAATGTAAGAAAGGCTCATCACAACTAAAGTCGAATATAGATTCTCAAGGGTTGTATGTAAATGAAAACCCACATAAGAGGAAGTTGTAACAAATCCATGGGGATCTTTAGCTTTCTAGTAATCAAAGAAACATATGTTCAAATAAAGAAATGGTAAGTGTAGGGAGATGTGGAGGCCTGCTGGGCATCTTCATGAAACAAAATGGTCCCTTTGGAAAGCATTCTAGCTGTATGTAGAGGTCAGAGTTGTCCTATAGTTTGACTCAGCAATCCCACTTCTGGGATTGTAGCCAAAGAAATGCTCCAAAATATAGGAAAAGTTATCTACTGCAAGTTGTATACAATAGCGTTTTTTATATTGATCCCTTAGCCACACATTCAGAATCAAAGAACAGGAACTTTACCCTAATGGACTACAGTCAGATGGTCATGTCATTTGCACCTCTCATTCTTGGTGTCATCCCAGGGTCTGAAACAAAGCCTTTTGATTTCATCATTGTGTTGAGCTTCTCCCCTTACCCTTCATTGACTTGCTCTTTTGGAATCACCTCCAAGATTCCATATCTCTCTCATCATCTTCCACCCTCCTGCTTCCTCTCTTTATCTTCTGTCTCTCCTAAACTTACAGGAGCATCCTTGTAGGGGAGTCTGGTTGATCCCCAAGCTCCTTTCTCTCAGCCTTTTTCAATGGCAAGGTGGTTCCTGACCTCCAGCCTTCAAGGCTGCCAGGCCAACATGGAGGCAGGCAGGGTGTATGAGTCCATCTCTCTGCAGCTAGAACCCCAATCCCCAGGAAGAAATCCCTGCTTTCAGATCATCCAGAAGGAAACTAAGTCCCTGTCTCTCTCTCCCACTCTCTCTCTGCAGACAAAGGAAGAAAACCTAAATTTGGAGACAGAAAAAGAGGCTACAACTTTGACAACCGGGCAGCCACAAATGGTTATTCATTTTGTGCTCTGAAAGACTTCCGGCTGTGCTAGCACTTTCTACTTCTGATTTCTCCAAGATCTCCCTGTTCTGAGATGAGTGGAATCTTCCCATCCCATCGCATTTTGGCTGTAGCTACTTTGAAGTGATTATTTCAAATGCGCTAAGCAAAGGATCTTGAGGAAAATAGAGGTCATCCTACTTCAAAATCTTTCATGAAACATTGTTTTTAGCCATCCATTATACATGATCAAATTATATTTTTGTTGGATTTGATGAATTAAATATTATGCCCTTTGTTCTTTAGTTGGAAAGGAAGTAAATAAAGGGCTGGAGATGGGTTCAGTTGGTAGCCAATGAGCAAAGTGTCAGATACTGAGTTTGCGTCCCAGTCTCACAACAAAAATTAAATAAATAAAAATATCATGTTGAGTGAGACCAAAGGAACAAAAGGTGCATGGTATCCTTAATATGTTGCTATTAGATCCAAACAGTAGAAGAGAAAGGACTCAATATTTGCATACCCAATGCTATGGACATGGTATTGGAAATATAAACAAAACTACATAGACATAAAAACCTATGACTCTACAGACATAATGTTTTATTTCATAAATTAATATGTATCTATGGTATACAAACCCTTAGCCTAATTTTGATTATGTTCTAAAAACTAAGTGCCAGTGGTTGTATATAGAGATTCCCTTTTTGAACATTTGTTTGTTAAACATGTCATTTGAAATATGATGTAAAAATCAATGTTAATAAATTCTTTAATAAAAAATAAATAACTTAAAAATAGAAGAAAGAAAAAGAAATTAAATGGCTTCTTGCTCTAAAATGTGACCCTCTTGCCCCATGTCTGTCAATCCATATCTGAAAGACTCATTTTCAGAGCTTTAAAAAGAATAGACCCAGGGAAATGGATAGACCTAGAACAAATCATATTGTGAAGTAAGTGAAGCTCAGAGAGACAAATGGCGCTTGTTTTCTCTCATATGCCAAAGCTAAATCTAAAATATAACTGGACATGATAAATAATACAGTAGTCTAGGCATTCACACACAGTGAGACCAAAGGAGGACACTTCTTAGGAGAGGAACACAAAGGCACAATGTTTATGTGCCTCTGATCATATAAAATAATATTTATCTTTTTTTTTGCCAGTCCTGGACTTGGGCTCAGGGCCTGAGCACTGTCCTTGGGTTTTCTCAAGGATAGAGCTCTACTACTTGAGCCACAGCACATCTGGCTTTTTCTATGTATGTGGTATTGAGGAATCGAACTCAGGTCTTCATGCATAGTAGGCAAGCACTCTACCACTAGGCCAAAACTCCCAGCTTAAGATAATATTTATCAAAGTGAAAAAAGAATACAGAGGACAATGCAATTGAACAAGCATATGGAGAATCCGATTGTTTATAAATTTCTGAGTATGACTGTGCACTTCTATAATCCCAGGCCTCAAGACGTTTGAGACAGGAGGAACCTGAGTTCCAAACCAGCCTAGGCTAGAAATCAAGTTTGGGGGCAGTTTGGGATGCATAGCGAGACTCTTTCTCTAAGTAAGTAAATAAGAATATCATAATTGTACAATAAGACAAAAAACAAAATTATTTTTACAAAATATGCCAAAGATGTCATTGATTTAAAAACAAACAAACAAACTTCTGCCAGTCCACCTCTATTTGTTAATCATCTCAGCTTCATTTTGCTTTGTAAATGCCTGCATCTGTGGGAATCATTCAACTCAATGAGTCACACTGTGGTGAATCACCCCCCACGATGGGGGGGGGTGGTAAAGCCACTAGTACTGGGTAGAAATGGGCAAATCATTTGAAGCTCACTTCCTGCTACTAAGTAAGCAGAGAGAGAAAAAGACAGCACCATCCACAATTTCCTTCAGGCTTCTAGACAAGCCTAATCTGTCCTCCAGACCTTCAGCACGCTCCTTCTTGCTGCTTCTGTCCATCCTCCACTACCATGAACTAGCCCATTTCTTTCTAGATAATTTCTTTTCTGATTGATTTAGTTAAAGCTGTGTCTTGGCTCAAAATGTCCTAATCAATACGATGTGAATTTTTAAAAAAAATCCTCACCTTTCAGGAAAAAATTCACCTTCCTTTCTGATTTCAAAACTAAGATACTCACATTATATAATAGAGATAAAACCCTGGCTGGCAGCATGACAAATAAAAATCTATTGTCAATATTTTGGTATATTCTGTTCAGGAATAAATATTTGTATATGCTCGATCTTGTTCTGCAGAGAAAAACCATAATTTTGTTTCACCTTCCATTTGCCAATTCCCAAAGCTAGTGCACAGAAACATGTGGTCAGAATGGCAGCCACTTTCATCTCAATTTCTTGGCTCTGACATTTAGTCAGGAGTGCACCCTCATGGGCCCATGGATGCTGGAGCAGCTTCATTCCAGCACGTGTCAGTGTTTGTTTCATTCTCATAATGCGAAATGCTTGCAAGCTCTCAAGCTCTCACCTCGAAATACCTTCCCTGCCATCTGTCACTAAGTCAAATGATTTGGCCAAGTAAAGCGTAACTCAATTTTTTTCTGTAATCTGCCCCATTTAATTCTGGAAATGCTAATTATCTTCAGTAATTTCCTCTATTACCACTTGATTTCTTTAAAAAAAAAAACTGGTGGTTCACACATTTAATCCTTGCTAGTCAGGAGGCTGAGATCTGTGGATCTCAATTCAAAGCCAGCCCCAGCAGGAAGGACTACAAGATTTTTTTAATCACCAATTAACCACCAGAAAAGCCAGGAGTGGAGCTGTGGCTCAAGTAGTAGAGCCCTAGCCTTGGGGTGGAGGGAGCAAGGAACATGATTCCGGACTTGAGTTCAAGCCTCAATACTGATACAAAAGACAAAAACAAGCTTATTTATTTATTCCCTTATTTTGTGGAACATTTCTTTCTCTCATGGATCTATAATTGCTCAAACATAGAACCTAGTATCCAGAAACAGAAAGAAATATTAGAAGATTTATCAGCTACCTGTTACATTTTATTCTACACAATCCACTGATTGATTCAACCATAAATATCTGTAGTATCGGCACAATACATCTCTCACTAACGCACCTGCATCCTGGGTAGTCCATAACTAGATAAAAAAAAAAGAAGCAAAAGTAAGAGTGTGAGTCAGGTGGGATAGTGCTACAATTCAGTTTGCACATGCACTTCTTTTGCCCTTATCTTTCCTTTTCTCCCTTCTCTACCAACATAAAAATTAAAATTTTGAAGGCCATCTTATATTGGAATCATTTATCTGAATAACACCATGACTCTGGAGAAATAAGTTTTAATTTTAACAAAAATGGGCAGCCTATATGGAGAAGTTTGGTGTTTTCTCCAAATACGTACTAAAGGAAGGCCATACAATGCAGCCATTTCATTCCTAGGCCTGTGCCCCAAAGGACTGAGATTACAGACCCAAAACAAGGCTTGTACATCAAGGTTTACACTAGTGTATTTTCATAGAATGGAAACAAGCCAAGCAACCATCAACAGTTAAATAAGCAAAATGTAAATATATACATATGACATGCATGTGCATGTGCACACCCCCCCACACACACAGCAATGGAATTCGAATAGTACCTACAATATAAATGAGCATTGAAAACATGATGCTAAGTGAAATAAGCCAGATACAAAAGGCCAAGAATTGTGAGATTCCACTTAGAAGCAAACCCTGAGCAATCAGATCCACAGAGACAGAAGTACAATAAATGTTAGCAGAGGTTGAGGCGAGGGGACAGAGAGAAGTGGGGGAACGCTATTGTTCAATAAATACAGTTTTCTGTTTGGGATGAAGAGAAAGTTTTGGAAATAGATGGTGGTGGTGATTGAACACAAGGGCATTGAACTACACTCTTCCAAGTCTGGAAAATGGTCATATTTATTTATTTATTTATTTTTGCCAGTCCTGGGGCTTGAACTCAGGGCCTGAGCACTGTCCTTGGGCTTTCTCAAGGCCAGAGCTCTACCACTTGAGCCACAGCACCACTTCTGGTTGGTTTTTTTTTTTTTTTCTATGAGTGGTACTGAGGAACCAAACCCGGGTCTTCATGCATGCTAGGCATGCACTCCTAGGTAAAACTCCTGCCCAAAAATGGTCACTTTAATGTTATGTATATTATGTTACCATGATAAAAAGGCTACTGTTAACAATGAATGTCAAACTAAGCAATAATTCAAAGTAGAACAATAAGTTACTGCCAGAAGCCTCAAATGTAATGAGCACTGACTTTCCCCTGTAGGAATTCCGGGGCAGTGAGTTTCATATGTCCATCCTCCATTTAGGAAACAGCAGAGGTGTAAAGATAAATTAAGAAGTAAATGCATATAAAGTATTCATATTCACCAGGGATTTTTTTCAAGCCTTCTTTTTAGCAGGGAACTGCTTCCCCAGTAAACTTAATCACTAGCTAATGAGTCTTTGACAGCCCAGTGAAGGCTAGGGAGCAGAAATGGCTTTGGGAAGGAGATTAACCAGAGGCTCGGACAATTGCTCAAGCAGGTATGGAAGCTGTGGTCCTCGGTAGCCCTCAGCTGTCCATCTCTGCCCACTCTGTTCTGCAGCTGGCCCAACTCAAGAGCCCAACAGACAGGAGGAGAGCTGGGAAGCCAGGCACCGCTACCTCCACACAAACCACCTGAGCTTCCACCTTAATAGTCCAGCTTCTTGTAAAGTAGATCTGAAAATTCTTCCAGACTTTTCCTAGTTAGGTTTTCTTTATGGTGTGCGGCCATGTGTATAGGCCCTGTGTATAGGTAGGTTGCATAATATTATCTAGTGAGTATATAAATGAGTGAATGAATGAATGACTTCAATTAAAAGAGTAATAAGCTAGGTGCCAATGATTCATACTTTTAATCCTAGGTACTGAGGAGGCTAATATATGAGGATCATAGGTAGAAGCCAGCCTGGCTGGAAAAGTCCATGAGATTTATTTCCAGTTAATCAGCCAGAAGTGGAGCTGTGGCACAAGTAGTAGAACACTAACCTTGAGTGAAAAAGCCTGAGTAAAAGTTTGAGGCTCTGAGTTACCACACACACATACACAAACACACACAGGAAGAAAAAGTTCAATCAAAAAATAGTTTTATGGCTACTTTGAAATCCGAGGCACTGGAAGTCTACTTAAATCCTGAGTTCAAATTGCTCACACAATGAAAGCATAAATTAAGAAAAAAAAATTTGTGTTTAGGTTTCCCCTCCCTTCTCCATAGGAATGTATTTTGTATTAGATCTGTAAGTCTGCCTTGTACCCAAATGCCACCACATTTACTGGCTTCACAATAAGTACTGTTGACAGAATGAATGACAAGGCAGAAAATAGCTTGCAGTACTTTTTATATTTTACAAGTGTGAAAAGCATATTAAACCATCTGCTGATTAAAAATATGCATGTTTTGACTTGCATATGAATCAAATTAGCATACATAAATCCAACATCTTCACATCACTGGGTTCACAGCTATAGCCAATGTAATTTTGCATTTTTTTCATATTCATCAATTCCAGAGTGATATAATTAAGTTATTAGGCATAAAATAGGCAGTAATGATTTATAACTGAAAACTAACTTTCACTTTATTTTGATTCAACAATCGTTTATCCTCTATAACAATATAAAAGGCTTGAGATCACTGAAAATCTAAAATTTTACATTCAAAATGTGCTCTAGAGGGACTTAATATCATCCAAGGAAACTAATATTTGAGGTCCATAATAAGAATTATCATATCTAAATATGATAAATTTGTATTAAAACAAACAAGAAAAACCCCAACTACTATACATCGAACCCTTGTTTCTTGCTTTCCTATATCAGTTTCCACTTTGTGACATCTAGAATTTCACTTCCTGCCTGTGTGTGTCTGCTTAGCTGGTGCATCATCACCAGCTACCCAGGCAGGGAAGACATTTTTTTTAACAATGTATAGATGTTACACTCATAGACCAGACCACTGGTCTAGAAGAAAGAATACATCCAAGCTGAAGGCCAAAGCACATTCCAGCCGGTCTGGTCTGAGATCATTAGAGGAAAGCTCAATGGCTGTTACTGCAAGACACCCTGTCCTTTCTTGAAACTCCTCCATCCCTGAGGACTCTGCACTTCTGCAGCATGCCCATGGGGCCAAGTATGGACTCTTAAGTGGAAACTTCAGCACCTAATCTTTCACTTCTGTCACCATAAGTCTGACACAGGACTTGGGTGCCTGGGTCCACTTAGCAGAGAACAAGAATCTGTCTAGAGCAGTGTTCTTTCCTTGAATTGTGTAGTGATAAGAATTCTCTAGCCCCACTTATCTCAGTGCACCTTTCCAGGCCCTTTCTCTACATGTGCATATTTCTGTGAATCTACTGGGGATTCAGGAATGTGAATTTTTAACAAGTGGCCAGGTATTGGAAAATGCCATGTTCAAGCCCTCTTCAAAGCATATCCCTATCCCTTCATGCATGAAAACAGGGCAATCACAGAGATAATGAAAATGATGGGAGTGCCTCGTCCAGTGGAGAGTCTGTAGTGATCCAAGCAGTGTGTTCATTATCATAGTCCTATATGCTTCATCACAGCCAGCAGGATGTACATGGAGCTAAGAAATCAGCCACACAGGACCTGAGACCTTTGAAGGTGGAGGCAGGCAAGGAGCAGCCTAAGGCAAAGGAGACAGGGAGGAGGAGCAAAAGCTGGAGCCTGGGAAGGAATACATATGTATTTCAAACCACAGCTGCTTTTGCCTCCTGATATAAATCAAAGAAAGGAGGGAGATTGCAGGGAGAAAATGTAAACAGCTGAGTAAACTCAATCCTCTGTTAAATATGAGTTTTCAGATATTCAAGACTGAATATGTTTGCTGAATTATTCATTTACTGAATTCCCAAGTTTATTTTTAGTGCTACTATGTGAGTGAACTGGGATGCAGATTCTGAGACACCAGTAGGCATGAAGATGAGTTCTAGGGTGGGGTGTCTGCCACACAAATTGAGGGTACTGGGGAGCTCGGTTTCTCTGCATTAGGATACAGCTGGGGAAGACTTGTGTCCTGGAAGGTCTGTGGCTAACTTGCCATAAATGAAAGATGGGCCTACTCAAAACACTGCCCCCTCCACTCCACCCCAGACATAAAGAACAGACCCTGCCCCACCGCACTGAGGAAGACAATTTGTGATGATCTCAGAAGTAATTCCTGCATACTGCTGGGAGGTAATGAAAAGCGAGCAACCACTGCCTTTCTGCAGCTAGAGTGGGAAGTTGTAGGTCAAATAGAAATCTGCAGAATCACCTGGCCTTAAGAAAAGGAAAATCATGTTACCAGTCTCCCTAAAAAGAAAGACAGACTCAGTCTTGTGTAGTTGAATACAAGAGAGAGAGATCCTGCATTCAATAGAGAGGTCCTATGTGCTAATAGAAAGATAGTCTGGCTTTTAAACCATCCTGTGTAGATCTGTGATTATGCAAGGAAATATTGCCAACTCAACTCGGCAAAGACACATTGTACAAGAAAATAGCATGAATGAGAAAAGTGGTAACAAAAAAAATCTTCTCAGTGTAATTATTTGGCAAGAATCTTTCAAATTTCTGAATAAACTTAAGGAGATAGGAATTCAAGGTTAACTTTACTCTTGTTAGAAATGTATCTCTTGGAGTTGTGGTTCTATCCATGATGATTAAACATGTCCAAGGAATTGTGTTGAAGCCAGGAAATGACCTGGGAATAAACTACCAAGTATAGATGTAGTGTCAAATATCTATTAGGAGGAACTGGAGGCATGGCTTAGTGGTAGAGTGCCTGCCTAGCAAGTAAGAGGTCCTGGGGTCAAGTCCCAGGATAACTAAAAGGAAAAATAATAAACCCCAAACAAAAGAAGAATCTATTAGGGAGCATGTGTGTCTTGAAGTGTCCTCCTTGAGCCAATCATGGAAAATATTCAAATGTTATTTAACAATCTTCATTTTCAATAAGTCTTTAGGTCTTCTTTCTTCAGATAGAGATATTTATCAAAAAAAAAAAGTTTCCCACATCTACCCTGATGATAAAATTTCAATCACTGAAACTTTCCCTTTAAAGCTAGCCAGCTTTTTTATCTCACGGTGTTGAGCAGATAACCATTGTGTACGCTGATCCCCATTATGAGAGAGGCTGAAACTAGAGCAGTCCAGATAAATGAGATCCCTGTAGAGGAACTGTGGAATTCAGGACAGGCAGGAATCACAGCTCTTCCCTTAGTTAACCTTGTAGCAGAGCTGCTAAGGGTAATTAGATTCCTATGCTTCTTTATTGGAACAGAGAGTGAATTTGGGGGAGACAGGTCAGGAAAGAGGAAGCAGGCCTCTCGCCTGGTGAAGGAGAATGAAAGTGGAGAAGGATCTGACCATGGTGTCAACTTCGATGGATTACTTCTGCCTTCAAAGACCTTCCTCTTCTTCCATGAAAGGGGGAAGGATGGGCTGAACCTGTTGGGTAGAGATAGGACAAGCAGGAAACAAATCCGGCTCTAGGCTGTGGTAATTGCAGACTGATTCTGCTTTGGTCTGTTTCCATAATGAATTTTGTTGTTGTTGTTGTTGCTGGAAGGCTATCTGTGGTTAAGCTATGTTTGCATGCCTCTGGACTAAAACTTTCTTCTTTCCAACAAATGATTCCCTGTAAAGGTGAGTGAGTGAGTGAGTGCGTGTGTGTGTGTGTGTGTGTGTGTGTGTGTGTGTGTGTGTGTGTGTATGTATTATAATTAGAGTTTCAGCTTAAATCCTGGACCCTGTCATTTAGCGCCCCTACCCCGCCACACCTGCTCATGACTAGTGCTCTACTTCTTAATCCAAAACTCCACTCTTGGCTTTTTTTGGGTAGTTAATTAGAGATAAAAACCTCATGGACTTTGCTATCCCAGCTGGCTTTGACCCTTAGTCTTTACAACCTGAGTAGCTGGGATGACAAACATAAGCCATCAGCACCCAGCTTTTATGGATGATTCTAATGCGCAACTATAATTAAGACTCTCTGTTTGACTTCAACACTCTGAGCCTTATAAAAATCACATACTCTCAAACACACACACACACACACACACACACACACACACACACACAGCTTCCTACAATTCAATTACCATTTTTAGGGAAATGATTCCAAATCTAACTCTAGAAATAATCAGCTTCCATGTGGATGTCTTGCCAACTTCTACCCACTGACAAGACTTGCTTCTAGTGCTGCCCATCCATAGAGACACAGCCTTCCTTCCAGTGACTCCAACCTCCCAGTCCTTAGAAGCCATCTTGCCTTTGCTCTTCCTTTTATCCCAAAGATTACTCCGAGTCATTGCCTTGTTACCTGCTCCTCAGTCAGGTTCTAGATGTCTGTTCTTAGTGCATCTCCCTTTATTCCTTGGCTATTTATGAGAGCATCATTCTCTCATCTCTACTCACTTTGATCCATTCTGATCTGATTATGAGCTCTTTGCCCAAAAAATTGCAATGGTTCCTTGCTGCCTGCTTTAAATAATAAAAAAGCCAGCTTCATCTATCTTTTAGATTTCTCAGAGAAATAAGCTCTAAGTTTCCAGCCTCCTCTATATCACAGAGCAGCCATGAACACAAGCCACCATGTCAAGAGCTTTACTCTTTTGTTTTCTAAGCACAATGTAGGCTTTCCTGTTGTTCTTTTGGCTTAAAGCACCCTTCTCCCCATTCTATTCTGATTGTTCCCTAAGAGCTCTCAACATCTCTCCACATGAGTGGGAATCTCTATAACATCCCTCTTCCATGGCACACCTTACACTCTGTCTGCACGCAGGAGCATCCTTATCTTTGCCATATCCCACTCTATCCCTCCTGGGAAATTCAGCGGGGCTTTGGAGCCAGGCAGTTCTGTAGGTAAATTCCAGTTCTGTCATCAAACAACTCTTTGAATTAGGTTGTATAAGTGACCCTTCCCTGCCTTAGCTATCTCCATTTGCAAAAGAGAAATATGAATAACTCATTCCTAGAATTGGGGAAAAGTCTCAATGAGATAATGCATGTACACTTTTTTTTTCTTCACAAGAAGATGCTCTTCGCAAATGGTGGCTTCCATTAACAAATGTCAACTGAAAGCTTGGCAGGCTTTCATCTATAACCCAGAATGAGATCCTGCTAATCCAGTTTGATGGAACTGTGCGCTCTAGATACACACACCTGGCCCTCCTCACTCATTAAGAGGATTATAGGGCAGGTTTTTTTTTTTTATTTTGGAGACAATACCCTTAAAACAGATAAATAATAACTCCCTTTTATGATCTGTTTGTTAGTCATACGAGCAGGTAATAATGGTTATTACTGAGTTAAGTAAAAAAGAATAAGATGAAGGGACAGCAGGAAAGCTGAATCCGAACACCCAGTGGTGCACTGGAAAAATGTACAATGCTCATAAGTTTACAAAATAAATGTTACTAAGTTTCAGTATATATAGGAAATCCACTGTAGTCAACTAATTTACTTCAGGAAGGTAGGTAAAATGAAACAATCCAAAAACTTATTAACACACATTAAATATAAAAAATAGATTTGTTTCTTCTGGATTTCAGGTATATTTGGGGGTTGGAGATGTAACTCAGTGTCAGACTGATTGCCTAGCAATGACCAGGCCCTGTATCCCATCCCCAGAATCACCCAAAAACTAATAAAACAAGTAAATACATAGATAAAATGAATTTGATAAGATTCAATACCAATGGCCAACACTATTTTAAGAGTAGAGATAGAAAAAAAAGTAGAAATAGGAAAATTTATCAGATCAAAAGCAATAATCAGAGCTATACCAAATAGCAAAACACAGGTGATATCTCCATTAAAATACATATAAAAAAGGAACATTAGGTGAGAGGAGGGTAAAGGGGACAAAAATATGGAAAGTGGTATCAATGTTAGAGAAATAATGCACCCGCTACCTGACGAATGTAACTGTAACCCCTCTATACATTATTCAGACAATAAAATAAAATTTAAGAAAGGTACATTGTTCAATACTTTTCTGAAAGTTGTGGTCAATATGATAAGACATGGCATAAAGTTAAAGGTATATTATTAATAAAGAAGAGATATATTATTACTTGGAGATGAAAAAAAGGGAGCCAGACATAGTGACACACCTCTAATCTTAGCACTGGGGAAAGGCAGAGAGAGGGTCACAAGTTCTTCTCCAAAGAGAGGTACAGTACAGTGGTGGGTCCTTGTGTTAACAAGCAGCAAGAGTGGTATGTATGAAGTAATGCACCTTCTATCTGGTGAATCTAATGTAACCCTTCTGTTCATTACAATAAAAATATATGAAAAAAAGAGCTGCATGTAGCTCAATGGTAGACCATTTGCCTAACATGTACAAGACCCTAGACTCAATCCCCAGTAACACAGAAAGAAACAAGGTGAAGGGCACCCTGTTTAGATCTCCAATAAAGTAGCATTTGAACAGACACTTGAACAATCAATTGACTGTCTTGGGGAACAGTGTTTCTTCCAAGGGAACAGCAAATGCAAAGACTCAGACATATAACCACACTTGATTCAGTCTGGAAGGAGTACAAGGAGTACATGGCTGACTCAGAGTGATGAAGGTGGAGACTGGTTACACACACACACACACACACACACACACACGAGCCTTGGAGGCCATAGAAAGACTTTGAATTTTGCCTTAGCTTTCATGGCAGTCTTTCATGGCAGTCATCTAACCTGTGTTCTGATTTCATTTTTCAAAAGATCTCTCAGGCTGGGAGTTTGGCCTAGTGGTAGAGTGCTTGCCTAGCATGTAGGAAGATCCAGATTCGATTCCTCAGTATCACATACATAGAAAAAATCAGAAATGGTACAATGGCTCAAGTGGCAGAGTGCTAGCCTTGAGGAAAAAGCCCCAGGACAGTGCTCAGGCCCTGAGTTCAAGCCCCAGGACGGGCAAAAAAATCTGCCTGTCCTGTCACTGGTAGCTCACACCTATAAATCCTAACTGCCTAGGAGAGTGAGATCTGAGGATCACAGTTCAAAGCCAGCCAAGATAAGCAAGTCCTGGAGACTCTTATCTCCAATTAATCACCAGAAACCCCCAAACTTGAAGTGATGCTATGGTTCACAGTGGTAGAATAGTAGTTTTGACTGACAGAGCTCAGGGACATCACCTTGGCCCTGAGTTCAAGCCCAACCACCAACTAAAAAGAGAAAGAAAAAGAAAGATCCGTCTGGTCTCAAGGTGGAGACTACACGGACTAGAGATGGTGAGAAGATAGAGCTATTAGATGGCAGTTTGAACAACTGAACTGGAGAAGGCATGCTCACAGAAAAGTGGCAGGAGTGGACGGAACAAGAAGTAGAGTCCAGACAGACATTGAGAATAGACAAAGGCCTTGCTGATTGCTGGATAGGAGGGGTAAAAGAGCGGAAACCAGGGGATTTTGTCCTGAAGCCACTGGTTGAATTCTACTTAGTACCAATTACTATGTAAAGACTGGGAGAGTGCAGGACAGAGATTTGCAACTTGTTGAAGTGAAGATGTCTCTTGGACTCCACGTGGAAACCTTGAGGAGGCAGTGGCTCTAAGAGCACAGAACTAAGAAGAAGCATCTTGAGTTGTGAAAAGGAGATGGAGTGTAAAGCCAGAGGATGGAATGAGGTCATCTGTGGAGAGATGGCTTGTCAGCAGCAAGCATTTGGGACAGGAAAGATGATGCAGAGAAAACTGAGGGAGGCAGCTCCAGAAACCAGAGAGCACCACAGGGGTGTTTGTAGTCTTAGAAGATGAGGAAATGGTTTGGTACAACTCCCAGTGAACTACTCATAGCTTATCTTTATTAACTGATTAAACAAGTCTAAAAGGCACCAGAAAAATGTAATGTACACCTGGGATAATAGGCCATGAGACCACGTCCTTCCTTTGTAGCCATTGATATGGAAATGATACTTTCATAATCTTGAGAAAGGAAAATGGTATATGAAAGCCGAATGGATTCCTCCTTTTATTATAGATAGGTTAAAATTTCAAATATTTAAAAATGCAGCAATTAAAATATTTAAAGAAAATATGGACACCTCTTTATCAAACTTCTACAAGAGGGAAGGTTTCCTAAGTTCCAAAACAGCAAAAGAAATTAAAGGGCCAAAGACCAGCAAATTTTATTCTATAAAAATGAAAAGGTCTACACATAAAGAACTATGGGACTAAATATTAAAATGGGGAAATATAGCCAATGAGATTTGAAAGTTTATATATTTTCTACATAAAAATCTCATGCAGCCAGGCACAGTGGCTCACACCTGTAATCCTATCTACTCAGGAGGCTGAGATCTGAGGATTGCAGTTCAAGCCAGCCCAGGCACTAAACTCCATGAGACTTTTATCTCCAATTAACCACTAAAAAACCAAAAGTGGCACTGTGGTTAAAGGGATAGGGCGGTAGCCTTGAGCTGAAGAGCTCAGGGACAGTGCCCAGGCCCAGAGTTCAAGTCCCACAACCAACAATAACAACAAAAAAAGATTAATTTCTAAAATCATAGTATGTAATCTTGTGGAAGGCCCAGTAAAGAAGCCCTTTTTTCCCTAATGATTTAGAGAAGCAAAAAGGATCTGCACTCAATTGACAAACCTAGCCTCTGTACTAGCAGGCTGCTTTAAAGAAATCTAAAGCTCTTTGAGAAAATGAACAAACAAAACCTAAACACACGAAAATAAATTAATACATTGTTATTTACAATACTCTCCAAATGGAAGTAATATAAAAATTTCGCAGACTAGGGCCGGGAGGTTGGCCTAGTGGTAGAGTGCTTGCCTAGCATGCATGAAGACCCGAGTTCGATTCCTCGGTACCACATACATAGCAAAAAGCCAGAAGTGATGCTGTGGCTCAAATGGTAGAGCCTTAGCCTTGAGGAAATCCAAGGACAGTGCTCAGGCCCTGAGCCCAAGCCCAGGACTGGGAAAAAAAATTTCACAGACTCAGTGGACTTGAAATAGTTAAATTAGAAAAATGGTTTCCCTGTTGCAGCCAGGAGGAATTCATGCTAATATTACAAAGGAAGTTGTCTGTGTTCATTTATCTGTCCAGCAGGGATCTCCTTGTAGTTCTGACCCCAATCAGCATGGTTCTTTGTCCACTAAAAGAGAAGAATTTAGCTTCGGTCCACACAATGTGGTCAAACCTTAGCCTGCTGACCAGGGAACAGAGAGAGAATCCAGATTAAAGAGCTAGAAAGCTACTGGGTCATACAAACAGAAAAAGAAGTTTCCCCTGATATCAGATAAGCACCAGTGGGTATTTTTGCAGAACTTATGGAAGGAGACAAAATTTCCTTTTTGAAGAAATTGATAATGGCTCTTATTTTGGACAAACTCAACCCAAAGCAAAGAATTTAAGAGCTGGGGAAGACATTTCTGCAACTAGGGCCCAAGGACAAAGCTACTGATGAGAAAGATCATTAGAAGCCAAAGTTCAAAGATGAAGGATGTAGACCAGATTATCATGGAGAAAATGTTTTGAGCCCAGTAGAGACTCAAGTTATTGGAAAAATCATTTAGGCTGAATAGGCCCTTCCCCTCTCTCTAATTAAGACTATGGTATCCGGGCAGGGAGTTTGGCCTAGTGGTAGAGTGCTTGCCTAGCATGCACGAAGACCGGGTTTCGATTCCTCGGTACCACATACATAGAAAAAAGCCGGAAATGGTGCTGAGGCTCAAGTGGTAGAGCTCTAGCCTTGAGAAAGTCCAAGGACAGTGCTCAGGCCCTGAGCTCAAGCCCAGGACTGGCAAAAAAAAAAAAAAAAGACTATGGTATCCACATCTGAACCTCTGTGTATCCTAATCATTACCAAAGCATTATCATTAGTACAGGCATTTTAGGATGACAGTTCCATTCCAAATAAGATGATACATTTATTCAAAACAGGCAGATGTGCTAGTCTGCTTTGCAGTTGAGATTACAGTAGAGAGGAAGATGTAGTCCCTGACTGTGAAGTTTATCTCCTAGTATGAACTTAAATTAAATTCTATGTTTCTAATGTTCAAACCGACATTCTCAAGAGCTGTCTGTAGTTTTACTATATTCTTACAAACATTTGGCATTTACAAATATTGGCCTGTTTGCTTTAGTTTTTGTCTTGGATGATAATGGGGTTCGAACTTGAGGCCCTTTGTTCCCTTGGCTTAACTGCTCAGTTGGCACTGTTCCACTTGAGCTACACCTCCAGCCTTGCTTTTTTTTTTTTTTGCCAGTCCTGGGGTTTGAACTCAGGGCCTGGGCATTGTCTTTGGAAACCTTTTTGCTCAAGGCTAGCACTCTGACACTTGAACCACAGCACTACTTTTGGATTTTTCTTAGTGTGTGATACTGAGGAATCAAACCCAGGGCTTCATGCATGCTAGCCGAGCCTCTTACCACTAGGTTATGTGCCCAGGCCCCAGTCCTGCTTTTTTGTTATTACTTTGAAGACAGACTTTCACAAACTTTGCTGCCCAGGCCAAGTTTGAACTATAATCCTCTGGTCGAGTTCTTCACTAGCATGCACAAAGTCTTGGGTCCCATCATAGGCCTTGGCATCACACACACACACACACACACACACACACACACAGTATAAAATCAGACATATAACAAAATATTTACTTAGAATAAAGCAAAACAAAAATACATTGCCAATATTAGAATAATGGCTAATATTACAAAATCCCATTAGCTAATCAGGAGGCTGAGATCTGAGGATCAAGGTTCAAAGCCATCCAGGGCACAAAAGGACTTGAGACTCTTATCTCCAATTCACCTCTAGAAAATGGGAAGTGGGGCTTGGCTTGAGGGTTGGGCAGTAGCCTTGAGCTGAAGAGCTCAGGGACAGTGCCCAGGCAGGGCTCAAGCCCCATGACTCACAAAACAAACAAACAAATAAATTTAAAAAAAAAAAAAAAAACTTCAAAATTAGGGGTTAGGGCCATGGCCTTGTGGTAGAGCGCTAGCCTATCATACATGAAGCCCTGGAATCCATTCCTCAATACCACATACACAGAAAAAGTCAGATGTGATACTATGGCTCAAGTGGTAGAGTGCTGGCCTTGAGAAAGCTCAAGGACAGTGCCCTTTTCCTGAATTCAAGCCCCAGGACTGACAAAAACAAAAACAAACAAATAAACAAAACCTTCAAACTTAAATAATCAAATTTCCTAGACTCCGGTGTTCTTTTGTAATAGGACAGATTAAACTAAAACTATTTTAATCTAGAAAGATACACATATTTGTTTTTATTCCCAGATGCACCTTTTCTAATATATTTTCTACATATTTCGGCATATGTTCTTTGATCATACCTTTCTATGACACTATTTTTAAAACCTTGTTTATACAAGAAGAAAAGAAAATGAAGCATTTTCCTGCAGCACGGTTGATCAAAATTTGTGTTTTATAAAATATGTAAACCTCTCTCACTGCTACAGAATCATGTACCAGAAACACAGGAGTGTAACCAAACCTATTTTAGCTGCTATCCATAGAAATGTATATATAGTTCATAATTATATGCTATGAATTATCAAGTGTATTTCTACAAGAGAGAATTTTCATCTTGCTGATGAGAAGCAAATCCTTTGAAGACAATTTTATGTGTCTCGTTTTTGCAAAGATTCTCCACAGAGCTGCTTCTAGCTCTTGGTACTAGGTCACATTGTGACCCATTTTTGTGCTCTTTACCCCCTTGTATTACATACTGTTCATGCTAGGGTTTGCAGGACATACCCTGTCCCCATAGAGCCCCTGATCTTTGTCCTTGACCCCAGACGCAGGAAATGTCCAAAAGCCCTTTCAAGCCCACGTCAGTCAACTGAGTTAGGAAGTAGCTCTCACTTTTATGAATGCATTCCACTACACCAAAACCTGATGTGCCTCCAAATCTTTCCATTAACCAGGTCCCCCAAATGCACAGGTTTCCAGTAATTCCACTATACTGCAATCAAATAGACAGGAAATGGAAGACACCAATGGAAATGCACAAAAAATAATCTCAAAGAAAACAAAATCTCAAATACAAACAGACAACCTGATAGGTCAATATATGAAGCATGGCCTTTGACTTTGGTCTAAGAATATAACAATGACTTGGATGTTCTTTCAAGCCACAGAGGACCCTACGAGTTACCCAGGGAGGAGTAAAGTAGAAAGAAACTGGCAGAAGGGACCAAGATCTTAACCTTTATTTGTTCTCCTTAGTAGTTTTCTCTTGCTATTGCAATAAATTACCACAAACTTAGTACTTTAAAACAAACAAACAAATCTTCCAGTTCCATAGGTCAGAAGTGTGGCATAGGTATATACTGAACTGCCAACAGGGCTGGAGTCTTCTCTGATGGCTCTAGCAGAGAACCCATCTGCCTTCTCTAGCATCTGCAATATGCCCACCTTGCTTGGTTTGTGGTTCCTTTTCTCCATTTTCAAGTTCTGTCATGTAGCATCTCTTGCTCCTTCCTCCTGCTTGCATATCGTTTAATATCAGCTGGGGAGGGTCTTCACTTTCCAGAGCTCCTATGATTGGCTTAGACCTACCTAGATAATCCAGACTAATCTCCCATCCCATAGTTTTTTAACTTAATCATTCCAGCAAAGTCCCTTTTGGCTATGTAAATGTCACAATGTACAGGTTCTGAGAATTAAAACAAGAAGTTTCCTACCACATTTCTCCCACGTATAATACAGTGTTGTGAGGCCAACAGCATTCCCAGCTCCATCTCATTTTTACTGCAAAGAACATTTAGTGGAAGGTCTCTTTCTTAGAATTTCACAGGAAGAACTTTCTCCAAAAGAAGTTGAATAAAATGCAAGTATGCAGAGGATGAAAAGGGTTTCTTCTCTTCAAATAATAAGTAAGCTCTCCTCCTAAAGCAATCTCCAAGTGTTATATTATTTTTTAATTGTTGGGATAATGTATAGAGGAATACAGCTACATTCACTAGGTAGTAGGTGCATTACTTCTCACACATTGATACCCCTTCTCATGTTTTTTCCCCATTCCCTTCTCCCACCCCCTCCCAATCACCTTGTTTCCCCCTTTCCCACTCTTATTTCAAATAAACAAATAAACATATATACAATACACCAGGTAACAAAGTCAGATACAGTAACAACATGAGGGCCAAAAAAAGGGAAATAACATAATACATTAAAGTGTTGTATTTTGTTTGTGCTGGAGTGTCTATCTTGCCTGCACACTCAACCAAGAGATAAAAAAAATACTACTTTCATCATTATTTGCTTTGGCCTGACTTAAATGCTGATTATACAATAAAACCAAAGGCCATCCAAGTCCATTTCCAGACTCCTAGGCGATCCATTTCCCTTCATTGCTACTTTGCCGTTTTGTGCTTTCCTGATTTTATACAAATATTTGGAATTTGGGTGGAGGCTATCACTTACCAGTCAACCCAGAATTCTTTTCACATGCATGCTATTATTGGAGTCTAACAAAGAAAGTGGCTTTGAACTTTACATATCAAAGAAAAGGCACCTTTTTTAGACTACCACCAAAAGCAGCCCGGCCTACATGGAGGGAGATTTCAGGGTTGGAACTACATTGAAGCCCAGCTCTTCTGACACATTGCTCCTGTTGAGTGGAAAGCCTTGATTTTACAAAATCATTGTCATACAGATGTTGGCCTCTGCTAAGTATCCTTTCCTTTCATGCTTTTCCATGAAAATTATTTATAATCAAGGTAAGAACCTGAAGCCTAATCTTTGAATTGTTTCTGTTCCACAATCAGGGAGCCCTTAATTACCGTAATGATCAAAAAAGGAATCAATGGACCAAGGAGTCAATACTGTCTATTGAATATGCCAAGTTTCTCAGGACAGGGGGCCATGCTAATACTCTGATAGCCTTGGGTCCACTGCTTGGCTCCATTCAGCCTCAGTTTCCTCATCTAAAAAAAGTTAAGGAATGATATGTACTTTGTAAGACCTGTGTAAACACTTGAGATAATATATTCAAAAATATCCCAAACAAAGAAGCAGGTAGAAATCCCTCTCTCAGTTGGAATCATTAACTAGTGTTTTACTCTTTGGGGATTCCATAGCTAACCTTAATAAAATCTACATGTGAATTATTCTTTCTGCAAATTAACTCCAGCACAGTTTTGAAGTAAGTAAAATTTTCCCATGAACTCCTTCCTTGTTCTTGGCTGACTTCCCACACCAATCTCCTGTGTGTCTATAAAATGTAAACAATTTAACATAAGCTACATATTAAATTAGTGGAAAGGTAAATCTTAGGCCACAAATGGCATACACTTTTAAAAAAAGGCAAACATTTATGAATTTAGATTCTCTAACGTTCAGATACTTGCCACATTGTTAAATTAGTCAGATGCAAGCATTTTAATTTTATTGCATTAAGCGAGGGAAGAAGAAAGGTTGGATAATTATGCAGTTTTGTTCATTTTAATTTTTTAACTTACGACTCTTAGATCATGTGTGCAGACAAACACTAATATTAATTTTCACCCAGCAGCTTTCCTGACATATAAAATATTTGCTGTCACTGGCTTAGTTGGAATCATCAGATCAGTCATATCTACCCTCAGCTCCTTTCCTGGGTCCCAGGAGAGGAGCATTAATGGAATTGTGGCTGGCTGATGACTTATCTGCCACTCCATGAAGCTGAATTCTGTAGATTAGTGGAGACATGTGAAGGTTAAAGCCATGGGGGATGACTGAAATGTAAATGCACAGAGGTAGTTAAAAAGTAATGATAGATATTTGAAAATGAGGAGCTTGGGTTCTAGCACAGAAAGCTAAAGCATCACAAATCCAACCCAAAATAAGCATACTGCACTTCCAAATGCAATACACTGCACAGTACAGATAGAGATTTTTTTTAAAAGAAGAATAAAAATTATTTATTTCTGGCATTTATTGGTGAAAAGAAAACTAAATGTGAGGGAAAAAAGGTAAAGGCAAAGGGCCTATAATGAAAGGAATAGGTTGAAATTCAGCACTGTAAGCTAAACTCATATCCATCTATACTGACTGACTCCACTACGCAAGAGGGAAGAATGACATGATTGTTACGTTTCCTACTCCTCTTCCTCGTCCTCCACTTCCTCCTTACCCCTTCCTCCCTTCATTGAGATAAAGTTCACTTAAGATGATTATTACCTACTTAAATGATAGGATTCGATGGTTCAGTTTTAGTTTAGTTTAGTTTAGTTTGCACCCATTCTGGGGCTTGAACTCGGGGCCTAAGAGCTGTCCTTGAGTTTTTTTGCTCAAGGTTAGTGTTCTACCACTTGAGCCACAGCTCCACTTCTGGCTTTTGGTGGTTAATTGGAAATGAGAGTCTCACAGATTTTCCTGCCGGGTCTGGCTTTGAACCACAATACTCAGATCTCAGCCTCCTGAGAAGCTAGGATTCTATGAGTGTGCCACTGGCACCTGGCACAATGGTTTTGTTTAGTATATTCAAACCAAGGCTCGATTTCCATCACTCTAATGAAATAACCTGAGGCGATTACATGATTCTATCGCTTCGTTTAAGAGAGAGTGCCCTTATTCTTTGGGCTGGTGGGGACTGCACATAGCAGTGGACTACTTCGTCCACCCTAACTGAATCGAAAAACAAAGATGAAGACTGGATGGGTCGAGACCCCACAATCCCCTTCAGGGATAGACCAGCAGTGCAGACAGGCCCCCTACAGGCCTTATTTCCAGCCATCCACCCGGGGAACAAAGCCTTTCACACCTGGGCCACAGCACAACCATAGCACATAGAGATAGGCTGTCACCATTGCAATGTCAAAATGTCCTCATTACCTTAAAAAAAAAAAACCCTGTACCCTTCATCATGACCCTTCTCTCATCCTCCAATTTTTCCCAAAGCCCTATGTAACCACTAACCTACTCTACAGATATTCCTATTGCAGACATTTCATAAAAATGCAATCATACTATATGTCAATCTTTTGTGACTGGTTTGTCTCACTTGGTATAATGAATTCAGTGAACAGCCAGACTGTAGCAAATATCAGTATTTTAATCCTTCATATGTAAGTAAAATTCCATTAGATTGCCATATCACATAGTTTATGGGGAGGGGCATTGAGCTTTTTTCCAAGTTTTACTATTGTAAATATACATGTACACATTTTGGTATGGACGTGTTTCTATTTCTCTTATGCATATACCTAAGTGGAATTGTGAACTGATCAATTTCCAGGTTCTTTTCCAAATGATTTCATTGTGTCATTTTCCACCAGAAGTGTTTGAGTTTCTCTACCACTCACCTGTCATGTTCTGTCATCTTTTGGCTTTACTTTGCTTCTTCTATGTGACAAAAGAGGTGATTTAAAAATATACAGGATTTGCTTTCAGAGGCAGAGGATTCATTAATATTAGTATTTAAGACATGTTCATCATCTCCTTTATGATTCCTCTTGCTATAAATATGAAAAGATGTTCATTTCCAGAATGCACTGGAATAATTTGGGTGTTAAAGGACTCTACTACTTTGAGCCACAGCTTCACTTCTGGTTTTTGAGTGGTTAATTAGAGAAGAGTCTCATAGGGACTTTCCTGCCCCAGATGGCTTTGAGCCACGGTCCTCAGATCTCACCCTTCTCAGAGGATTACAGCCATGAACCACCAAGGCCCAGCTTTAAATGAAAAAAAATGTAGGCTGGGAGTTTGGCCTACTGGTAAGAGTGCTTGCCTAGCATGCACAAAGACCAGGGTTTGATTCTTCGGTACCACAGACATAGAAAAAAGTCAGAAGTAGTACTGTGGCTCAAGTGGTAGAGCTCTAGCCTTGAGAAAGCCCAAAAGACAGTGCTCGGGCCCTGAGTTCAAGACCCAGGACTGGCAAAAAAAAAAAAGTTGTTGTTTTTTTTTTATCCTATATGATGACTACCTAAATTGTGAAAAATCCCAAATCTTCTCACACACCCCACCACCTTGACCTGACCAACTCTTTCTTGTTCATCTGTTTGTTGGTTCTCTGGGTACCTTCCCCAGGTCATAAATTTGAGATACTTTATGGTAAAACTCATACAGCACTATCTTTTCTCACCAAATATGCATCTGAGTTTTCTCTATAATTGTTAGTGGCCTAGTACCTGTCTTACCCTCTAGTCTGTTAGGCAATGGGGCAAACTGACCTTGACTGTTTTCTACAATAGCACAGCATCTGGCTTAGGTGTGTACTCTGTAGGTATTTGTTAAATGAAAGAGCAGGGAAGGTTTTCCCAGCAAGTTGTCTTGCTTACTAAGCCTGTCAGTGAATGCATAGAAATCAGGCTTTGTTCAGGCAGGTATGCACTTTATGAAAAAGCTAGGCCACATTTTAGCTCTTCCCACATTCCAAAACCAGCGCCTTCCTCCCTGAGCCAGCTAGGGCACTAGTCCCTTCCCTCCTTGTCTGAAAACAACCGTAATCTTCTCTAATAGGGGCCAGAGTGAAGCTGAGACAACTCCTTTGACATTTGGGAAGCTCTAATTCTGCCAGTCACTTTCTGTTCTTTATCATGGTGTTTCAGAGGAGAAGAAGCTGTTTTCCTGCATGTGAGAACATTCACTCCTATCTAATAATGTTCAATTGTCTTTCTGTTCCATTAGTGTGCAGCAAGCCACCTGTCCAATTGAGATCAGAGCTGGGAATGTCAAAATGTCTCATTTTCTACAGATGTGCAGCTGTCAGATCAGATCAAAGGCTCGTCTTTAATGAAAACAAGTCATTTTTGTCAATATGACTGTACAATTTACATGACTAGAGAAATCTCAATCAGATGATTGTCATTTATAGTTTTCAAGCTCTCTCCACTTAAAACTGACTGGTTCCTACTCCCTTCCCCAAACCTGCCACTCCTCTTTCTCAAATATCCTGCTCCTGATTCTTTTTCAATCCCGTTCCTTCTGCTATGGTTTCTAGACCAGAAATTTTATAACAGGTCCCATGGATTATGTTAGAGAAATAAGGTATTTTTTTTAATTGTTGGGGAGATGTATAGAGGGGTTAGAGGGGTTACAGTTACATTCGTCAGGTAGTGGATACATTACTTCTTGAACATTGATACCCTTTCCCATGGCTTTCTCCCACTTTCCCTTCCCACCCACTCCCAATCATCTTGTTTGTCACATTCCCTTCTCTATTTCAAATAAACAAATAAATGTATATATAATATACCAGATACCAAAACCAGATATAGTAACAACAGGGGATAAACCATAAAGGGGAAAAAGAGAGAAGAAATAACTTCACATAGTACATTAAAAACAATAACCACAAGGATAAGTCTCTTGTTTACATATCCTGGAGTTCATTTTGCTTAGCCTCATCCTATATGACCAGATGCATATAGTTTTGAAGCAATTGTGATCTACGAAAGTCTTAGATATATATTATTAGAGATGAGTAAACCCTGGAGCCTATGTTTCTTTGGGTCTGGCTTGCTTAATATGATTTTTCCAAGTCTTTCCATTTCCTTACAAATGGGGTAATGTTTTTCTGATTACGCCATAGAATTCCATTGTGTGTAAATACCATATTTTCTTGATCCATTCATCTACTAAGGGGCATCTGGGTTGATTCCATATCTTAGCTATGGTAAATAATGTTGCAATGAACATGGTTGTGCTGATAGCCTTAGTATGTCCTTGTTTCTTTTTTTTTCTTTTTTTTTATTGTAATTAGTAAAAGGGTTACATGATATTTGCCAGGTAGAAGGTGCATTAATTCACATACATTGATACCCTTTCACATGTCTTGGTACTCATTACCCTCCCCCCCACCTCCCCATTAGTATGTCCTTGTTTCTGAACAACTGGGTAAATGCCCAGGAGTGGGATTGCTGGGCTATAGGGGAGCTCTACGTTTAGCCTTTTTTTTCATATATTTTTATTGTAATTAATAGAAGGGTTTAGCCTTTTTTTTTTTGCCTGGACTTGACCTCAGGGCCTGAGCACTTTCCTTGGACTTTCTCAAGACTAGAGCTCTACCACTTGGGCCTCAACACCATTTCCGGCTTTTTTCTGTGTATGTGGTACCAAGGAACGAACCTGGGTCTTTGTGCATGCTAGGCAAGCCCTCTACCACTAGGCCAAACTCCGGGCCTACGTTTAGCCTTTTGAGGAACCACCACACTGTTAAGAAATAAGGTTTTATTCAACTAACAACATATAGCAAGTATTTCATTACTTAGGTACATTATGTTAAAGTTGGAAGATTTTGCATAAGATGTTCAAATGATTCATAAATTTTCTTGAAAGATCAGGTGCTAGCCATATGGAGAAATGCCCAGCCTGTGGCCCAGCCATTCCCACGGTACCCAGCTCCTTTCTTTAGACATGGCCTGAGTGTCCTAGCTCACTTCTAATTAGCATAACACAACAATAGGATGTCACTTCTGAGATTAGGTCACAAGAAACACTGCCATCCATCTTCTCTCTCCCTTCTGTTTTTTTTTCTTTTGACAATGATTACTTAGCTTTTTTCATAAGTTTAAATTTAACTCTGCAATCTAGCTAATTTAGAAGGGAATAAGAAAATATGGAAGTCAAAGAACCACTCAAAGCAGGGACAAAATAAAGATGATGGGAAACTATGGGGTCAGGGGAGGGATGCTCTCCTGAGTGATTGAAATGATCTAGTGACTAAGATCAACAGAAGGTACTCCAGTGGTCAAGGGTTCATAATAATCCTCTCACTTGTCCTGCTATCCTTGGACCAAGCCCTTCCCCACTCCACCCCCACAGCTTCCAGAATGTTCTTGCCCAATTTCATCTTCCCAAGGAACAAAGATCAGACACTTGCCTCCTAACGCTCCCTCTTGGAAGTGCAGGTGAAAAATCTGAGCCAGCATCTGCCTTGGACAGGATGCTAAGGCCTTCATCACATTTCCTGACATTGATGGGTTTGCCACCATCAGAGAACCCCAAGGACGCTTAAGTCCTAAAACATATTGCTGTTAGAGAAGTATGGAGACCAAGGTCTAAGGGGGTGTTGACTCCCCTAATTCCCCAGGATTCCCTCGGCCTTCCCCACCCCCATTGTCACTGCAAAAGTGAACAATGATGTCACAAGGGCTGTCCCTGCATTGTCTCTTTCCCCTGACATGCCTGTCAGCAGACTCCCTTCTTTTCCTGAACATTCGAGAGTCCCTGATATACCCTGTTAAATACATTGCGTTCTGGGTTGTCTTTTCAGGCCAGGTTAAAAGATAGACAGTTCCCAGGCAAGCATTGATTTGTGGCCATGAGTTGAATTTTTAAATGCAGACCCAGAGAGCTGCTGGAGTATGAAATGACATATATTTCCAGATGACTGACCTCATTTCAGTCTATAAAAATGCTGGCTTCATTATTTATGTGGATTACCTGTCTCATTATAAGCCTTGGAGAGAAATTTCCACCTTTACCATGGAATGGTACATATTTGTTGTGGTTCTATTTCTGTTACTTGCAAAAGAGAATTAGTTCTTAAAGTATTATGGTTACCCTGGGGGGGGGAAAAAAGATGAGCCACTGCAAATAACTTAGCAAAGAGGTGATATGAGGTAGAGCTTGGAAGTCCCTTCCTGCTGCGTCCTTGGGTGGTTGTGTCAGCAGGAATCCAGCCTGATGATACACTGGTGCCTCACTATGTATGTAGACACTAAACAGCTAACTTGGAGAACCATGACTCTCAATTTAGCAGTTTAGAAATTGTAAGTTTAGTTGGCAGGAATGTAAACTTGCACTACTTTGGACAACAGTCTGGAGGTTCCTCAAAAATCTAAACATAGTTATTCCCTATGACCTAGCCATTCCACACCAGGGCTTCTACTCACAACACCACAAGCCAGAGTGCTATAAAGATACTTGCGCATCCATGTTCATTGCTACTCTATTCACAAAAGCCAAGTTGTGCCCTACGATAAATAGCCCAGATGGTCCACAATAAATGAGTGGATACAAAAAAATGTGGTACCATACACAATGAAATTTTACACAGCCATTAGAAAGAATAATATCATGTCATTTGCAGAAAAATGGATGGAACTAGGGATAATCATGTTGAGGGAGGTGAGCCACGATGACAGAGACAAATGGCGCATGTTTTCTCCCATATGTGGAAACCAGATCTAAAATACGCCAGGACACGATAAATTACACAAGTCTCAAGGCATTCACATGCAGTGAGACCAAAGGAGGCCACTCTTAGGGGAGGAACACAAAAGTACAATGACTCTGTGCCTCTGATCATATAAAATAATATTTATTGAAATGAACCCCAGGAAAAAAAAGATGATTTTTCTTTGTTGTTATTTTTGTTTTCTTTTCCTTGTCTCCTATTTGTCAGTTTATCTGTATTTGGGAGGGTAAAAGGGACACAGAAGTGGAGGGGAAAAGGATAAACAAATGCAGCAATGGTACTATGTTGACACTATGTTGGAACTGTACAGACTGTGGGTGGAGACAGGAGGGAAAAACTGGGAAGAGGGTACAGGAAGGGGTAACATATTCCAAGAAGAAATATATTCATTACCTGACTTGTGAAATGGTAACCTCTCTGTATATCATCATTATAAAACAATAAAAATAAAAAAATTGTAGGTCTAGGAAATGGGTGCTTGTGAAAGACAGATAAGACTAGGGCTGTATGTTAGTGAGAGAGGCAGCTGGTCACTGGATGACATCATCTGAGACTCACACTAATAGCAGCCTCAATCTCAGTACAGCTGGAATCACATCTGTTGCTATAGCTGACACTGCTGTTCCTAGAAAGATTTAGAAGTAGAGGAAAAAAATCAAATGTACATTAGACCGAAATGGAAACTCCATGAGTAAGAGTCTCAACACTGCCACTGTTTGCTTATGTCTTTTGGCCAACCATATAACTTCCCTGAGCCTTCTTTCTTCCAACTCTAAAATAAACTTAAGTTGTTGTGACGGTGGACGCCTGTAATCCAGTTACTCAGGAGATGGGTGTCGGGAGGATCACAATTCTAAGCCAGCATTGGAGTGTGGTTAGTGAGGCTCTATCTCAAGAAACAAGCTGGATGAGGCATTACACCCTATAATCTTAGTTATGTAGAAGACTATAGGTAGGAAGATCTCAATCCAAGGCCAAGTCTGGGCAAAAGCAGAAGACCTTATCTGAAAAATGACTAACGTGAGAAAGGGTTGGGAGGAGTGGTATGGCTCAAATGGTACAGTATCTGCCTAATAAGAGTGAGGCCTACTGAGTTGTCAGTACTTGAGCTAACTAAAAACAAATATATATATATATATTGCTATATATATATAATTGCTAATATTTGTGGGCTTGTGTTAAGGGTTAAGTAGAAGCATGTTGGTGGCAGTGGTGTCTCTCTTTAGGCAGGGCTGACCTTACCATGGTCCATTGGAATCTAGTGGTACACCCCTAGCCTCTCCTTACCTTCCTCTCAGCCTGGAGTATTTCACTATTTGTGGAGTCCGCTCAGTATTTGTGAGTTGTGTGAGCTATGCTAGCCAGAAGATAGAGAAAGTGAGTAAACATTGCTGGAAACACAAGCATTGGAGGAAGAGAGAATTGGGGTGTGCCTGTAGAGCTCCTGAGACTGCGCTGCCTCTGTATGAGATGGGGAACTACTCTGCTTGTAAGAGGATGTCTGAGGGAACCCCGCTCCTGCTGTTGGGCTGTGGGAAATGAATGGTCTATATGTGTATTTGGCTATTTGAAATAGGATAGGGAAGGGGAGAAACAAGATGAGGGGTGGGGGCGGGGGAGGGAAATGAGGACCAAGACATGAGAAAGGGTATCAATGTTGGTGAAGTAATGCACCTTCTATCTGGTGAATATAATGTAACCCTTCTATTAATTACAATAAAAATATATGGAAAAAATATATGGAAAAAAATTCAGTTGGCTACATAGAGGAGAGACCTGTCAAACATGGGATGAAGGGATTCAAGATCCATGGAAACATAGTAGTCTTCATACATGTGCTGCACACACACACACACACACACACACACACACACACACACACACGCTCACATGCACATCTCTGTGCATTGGCCCCATTTCTCCTTCATTCTCTTCTTGTGATATCTGTTGTCCACACACCTTCATCTTTCATGTGCTAGCCACCATGAGCCAGCACTAGACCTTATTCTACTGGGCCTTAACTAAGTGACTTTCATAGACCTGTGACTACCAGTACTACACTTAAATTCCACAAACACAGAAACTGAGTGTCTTGGCCAAAGGGTGGAAATAGTGCCCACTAGTCCAGCTGTAGCGATTGGTCAGTGTGGGTCATGTGACACCAAAATCACTCTATCCAAGGGTCACAAGTAGGGCTTAGCAAGCTAGAAGCAGAAATTCTACCCCAAATAAAATTCCAGAACACAAATTTTATTTTAATTATGAGAACTGTTACAGGATAATTTTCATAGAAAAATCTTTATAAAATACATGATTTATTCCCCTAGGTTTTATAGAAGTTTCTCATTGATAAAAACAATAGATGTTTTATAACTTTTGAGAAAAATTAACAAATATATTAAAAATCAACCTCTAGGGCCGGGAGTTTGGCCTAGTGGTTAAAGTGCTTGCCTAGCATGCACGAAGACCCCGGTTTGATTCCTTGGTACCACATACATAGAAAAAAGCCGGAAGTGGTGCTGAGGCTCAAGTGGTAGAGCTCTAGCCTTGAGAAAGTCCAAGGACATTGCTCAGGCTCTGAGCTCAAGCCCAGGACTGGCAAAAAATAAATAAATAAATAAAAAATAAAAGTCAACCTCAATCACTCCACTTAGGGAATAGATTGATATTTTTAGTTTGGTAGTTCATCTTTTTATTCCCCTCAGGATGTTTTCCTTGGTTGAGGTTTTATTATATTTATTGATTTGTCACAATTTTTTTTCTTCGTTTGAACTCTCTAAGTTCTAAAGTAATGATTCAGAGGCACACTAATTAGATTTTGTTCATAATTACCACGCAATAATTGTACTTATTTATGGGGCACAAAAGGTTGTTTTGTACCTTGTGTCATTATCAAAGCAAAGTAATTAGAATATCTATTCCTTCAAACCTATCCTTGGTGAACACAAATATCCTGTCACTGGCTAAAACATGGACGAACTTTGAGTGCATAGGCCAGACACTGACAGAAAAATTCTGCATAATCTCTCACACATCTAAATTGTGTAAAAAAAAAAAAGTTGAATTCATAGAAGTTAGGAGAAAAACAGTGACTGCCACGGGTTGGGGAAGCTCGGGGTAAGTGAGAGGTTGATAAAGGGATATGGCATCACTGTTATGTTTTGGTTAGGAAATTTCCTTCTTTTAAAAGATTTATGTGTTGAAGGCTGGGTTCCCAGCTAGGGTGCTGTCATTAGGTGATTGCATCAAGATGGTGTCCAATTTGTTAATGGATAAATCCACTATGACTTCATAGATGTCTCCATGAGCTGTTCATTAGAAGGTGGAACAGTTGGATAGAGCTGACCACTGAGAGTGTGGCTTGAATATGCTGTGTCTGTTCCTAGGCCTTTCTTCTCTTTTATTCTGCTTCCTGGCTGCCATGAGGTATGCAGTGCTTCTCTGCCTTGCCTTTTAATCATGGCATTTCCGCCTTGCCACAGGCCTAAAATCAATGGAGCCAGCTGACAGTAGACCTCTGGACCCCTGAATCACAAATAAATCTTCCCTTAAGTTGCTTTCTCGATTTTTTTTAACAGTGATGAAGACTAACACTATCTATCTATCTATCTATCTATCTATCTATCTATCTAACTATTTATCTATCTGTCTGTCTGCCTATCTATCATCTATCTGCAACGCTGTGCTGGAGACTGACTCCAGGATCTTCTGTATGTAGGTACTCTACCACTGAGCTAGCTTCAGAGTCCCTATATAATTTATTTTTAAAGTGATAGCAGGAAACACAGATATGAAAGTAGGAAGGGAAATAGGCAAATGTCTCAGTCACTTTCACTATATCACAATTTATTTCTTAGTGCTATGAAACAACCACCAGGTTATTTTGCATGTCATTTTATGCATCAGGAGTTTAGGAGGGCTAAGTTCTGAGAAGCCTGTTGGAGTGCATCTGAGTGCTCTGCTGGGCTTCTCTTAAGACCGGCAGGGTATTCTGAAGTTGACAAGATGTCTGGAGATGAGCTCTCCTAAACAGTAATTTCTATATTATTAATTTTACTTCATACCTGATTTCCCCAAAAAATGAGAATCACATGACCTTTTATCATCTAGCCTTGAAAATTACACAGTCACTTGTACCTTCCTTTTTTTGGTTTTCTGATGGCCCTGGGGCTTGAATCCAGAGTCATATTTGCAAAGTAGGCTTGAGCCACACATACACCCTATCTCTTGTCAGAGCAGTCATTTGCCCAAAGGGAAGAGGATGCTAAAAGTCTTTAAAAAAAATCACCCTAGAAAGGAAGCCAATAGACTGCCTATAATTACTTCAACTAGCACTGCGTTCAAATAAAACTGAGCTCATCTGATGAAGTCTTGGAGACTGTGAATGTAGAACACACCAAAATTGTTTCTTGGAAGGCTGAGAAAACTAAAGTTACTAACCATCAGTTTCATATCAGCTCTTTGGCTCATCCAAAATGCAGCTATTCTCTGTCTATTGCCTACAAACTTTAGTTGTTGTTGTTGGTTGTGGGGTTTGAACTCAGAATCTGGGCACTGGCTCTGAGCTTTTTCACTCAAGCGTAGCACTCTATCACTCTGAGCCACAGCACCACTTCCAGTTTTCTTGTAGTTAATTGGAGATAAGTGTTTCAGGGACTTTCTGCATGGGATGGCTTTGAACCATGGTCCTCAAATCTCAGAGTCCTGAGTTAGCGAACCTTACAGACATAAGCCAATAGTGATTGGGTGTTTATAGACTTTTGTCTATGCCTTTTCTTGTTTGGGCCTATCAATTATAGGTATCTAACCTCTTAGTAGAAATACTTGGGAGTAGAGGACTTCAGAATTCATGATTTTTCAGATTTTAGAGCATACACTAAAAACCATATCTGACAGAACCTGAAATAGCACCTAAAATAAAACATGGTATTTCTGTAGCAAAACATAGCAATATTTACTCCAAATAGGATTTTTAAAATAGGATATACATAGTCATATTATATGGTCCTATTAAGTTTTGATATCAAAAAGATTCATTTCCAGTTTTGTGACCAAATGAAATTTTTTAAGCATTTAAAACTTTTTTCAAAACTGCAGGTAATAGATTATGGATCTGGGGGCCGGTAGTTTGGCCTAGTGGTTAAAGTGCTTGCCTAGCATGCATGGAGACCCGGGTTCGATTCCTCGGTACCACATACATAGAAAAAAGCCGGAAGTGGTGCTGAGGCTCAAGTGGTAGAGCTCTAGCCTTGAGAAAGTCCAAGGACAGTGCTCAGGCCCTGAGCTCAAGCCCAGGACTGGCAAAAAAAATAGATTATGGATCAGTGCTACCGATAACTCTTTAATCTTTTATTTTCTGGCCATCACTCTCTGTGAAGCTTTTGATGTAGATATCTTAAAAGCCTGCTGGATACCCCTACCTGGAAATCTTACAGACAACTAAAAATCAACTCATCTAGAGCTATTTTCCCCTCTGTTCAAGATCTGGTTCCCTGAGAAACTAACCCTACAGACAATCTCTGTACACAGGTTACTCCTGGGGAACTCATAAATGGCCAACAAGACGCCAAACAAGAAAGCCCAGCTTCTCCACAGCCTCTCCCTCACACTGCACTTCCCTGTTCACTCCACACTCTGAACACACCAGGATCTTCCTAGCTTCAAGGCTTTTGCATATTCTTCACTCTTAGATGGCTTGCTCTTTTCTATACTCTCCATTTAAAAGTTCCTTCTTCATAAGGGAGTTATTGGTTTGTGTGTGTGTGTGTGTGCGTGTGCGTGTGTGTGTGTGTGTGTGTGTGTGTGTGTGTGTGTGTGGTATTGGTAGAGAGCCTCAAGGCTTGTTAGACCAGTGTTTAACGCTGAGTCATTTCGCATTGATTATCTTTCAGATAGAATTATCACCTTCTCCACTGAGTCAAATCTCCAGCCATTTTGCACTGATTATCTTTCAGATAAGATTATCCCCTTCTACCCAGTCCAGTATCTGGATCACAATCCACTTTTGCTTTCCCACCATACTTGGGATGACAGACGCGTACTGCCATGACCACTTTCTTCTACCAGGATTAAGCATCAAAGACTTTGCAGGCTTGGGAGGCTGGTCTAGAACCATGATCTTGACTTCAAATACCCACACAGCTAGAATGACAGGAACACACCACTGTGCCCAGCTGTTGGTTGAGAAAGGGTGGCTTGTAGGCCTGGGCTAGTCTTGAAGCATGATTCTCTTAATATCAGCTTCCCAAACAGCTAGAATTACAGGTGTGTGCCACTGGCACATGGCTTCGTAAAAGGGCTTGGAAGTGGGCCTCCTGGTCCTTTGTTTCCTTCATAGTTTTTTCATGATTTGGAAGGATTTTATTTTATTTTATTTTATTTTCCATTCTTCCAACTACATGTACTCCCTCAGGACAAAGAATAGTGAGTATAAAGGACGGTGTTGGGAATAGGTCCAAAGTGCCTTACTTATACCACACTTCATGTTAGAAAAGAAGGCTTAGACCTAAAAACGTCCTCGGCTTGCTTAAGGTCTTCCAGTGATAGATATGGATTACACAGTGTTTATAATACAATATGAAGCTTTATTGTGATGTTATAAATCTTCTACTCACACGACAATAAGGAGCAAGAATACAGACCTAAACTTGAAAATGTTGCTACCAATAGCATTTAAAGAAAGTGTATTTCCAAAAGATACATGATCTTCCACAGAATTAGCATTCATGGGGACAATTTGCGCTATGAACTTGACAAGTTTGATTCATCATTATCTGTTTTCAAGAAAATGATCATGTGTTTTTTTCCTGCTAGTGCCCTGATTATCACATTTTATGGGGAATTTAGAGGAAGCTGAAGCAGTGTATTAAATTATAGATGTTTAGTTAAATAAAACAAGACAACCAAGTCAAAGAAACTGGCTGAAGAGATTCGCAGTAACCTATCCTAAAACAAGAATTTTTGTTTTATAATTAAAAGAGGCAACTTCTCAGATTCCTAGGAGTTCACAAATGGTACTGTAAAAATTTGATGCAACAATATTTTGAGCACAAAACAGTGAAACACTAGGAGAATAAAGCCAGAATGTGCTTTCTTTTTTTTTTAAGGAAGTAATGTTGTAATTAAGAGTCTAAGCTCAAGAATCAAAATTCTTGGGTTTAATTGCACTAGCTGTACAATTTGGGGCAAATGGCTTCATCCACCTTCCTATGCCATAGTTTTCTCACTTAAGTGGGAATAGTTGTCTTAGCAGCTATATGGTTTGGTTCTGGCACCACCTGGATATACCAACATGTGTCCTTTGGACACAGTGTTATATTTGCAATTACATATATGTACATTCTTCTTAGATGTTCCATCACCTCTGGATTATTTGTAATACCCAACACAATGTCAATACTATGTAAGTTTGGGTTCTTACATTTACTCTTGGATCTATTGTGTGTGTGTGTGTGTGTGTGTGTGTGTGTGTGTGTGTGTGTGTGTGTGTGATTTAATCTTGGTGGGTTTGGATTTTCTAGGGTAAAATGAACTTTGTCCTCCAAACTTCAGGGACTAGGAGTGGTTTCTGCTTCATTTCCCTTTGTTGTTACGGGCTCCTTCAGTTTATTCTGAGGTATCTTCCATAGGATTTTAAGGTCTGGAACACTTTCTTTATCGCTTTCATTTTTTTTACTTCTCCTTTTCTTTGAAGACAGACATTATAGACTAGGACACCTGAAAGCAACTCCACATACAGGGAAAATTAGAAAATGACAGTGTGCACCCAGCTAAAAATTCAGGGTCAGAAAAGATCAAAGACCTCAAACTTTATGCCTAAAGTTGTAATCTCAGGCTGGCACAAAGAGCTTTAACACTCATGAAACTAAAAACAGGAACAGAAAAGCAAATGCCATAAAAGGAGAGAAATTTGATTTGCAAAATATTATCATACTATTGGATTCAGATGTCCAGAATAGAGAAACATTACTGTGTGGTTTACATTTGCTGTTTCATTTCTATTATCAGAATGTGATGAGATGGCCATTACTATGATTTGTTTATAAAAGAGGAAATGGAGGAGTTAGCTAATCTGCCAAAAGCCATGTGGCTGGGAAATTATGAGCCCTTAATATTAAGATTCCTAAGTGTATCTTTTTCCACAAAAGCATTGATGTTTATACTTTGGTTTTTCTTGTATTAAAATGCTTTGTATTACATAATAGAGAGCCCAGTGTCAACTTGGATTGGTTTTATGCTCTTGACAGAGAGCAGAACTCATTTTGGAGTCCACTAAAGCACACATAAAGAAAAGAGAAAACATGTAAGGGTATTTGGCAGAGGAGAAACCCTAGTCCATGATTTCCATCCACATAATGGATTGGTCATGAATGAATGAAATCTCAATGGATTGATTCGTGAGCTCCAGGAAAATTGATTAAGAGAGTTCTATAGTAATGGTAGTCTTGGTGTTTGTGAAAAAGCATTGTTCAAATAGGTTATGAAAATCTTATTGTAACGTATATTGATCCTTTTTTTTCCAAAACAGAGCCACACTCAAGAGGCTTTGGGAGATGCTTTATGCTTTCAAAGAAGGCCTGATGAGACTTGGTGCTTAATTGCCAGCCACTGAATTGTCACTATGAGGTGGACACCATACCATGAATGATGCCGAGAGATTCCATGTATTGAGCCCTTCAAGGCGTCAGAAGATAGTATCCTTCCATTTAATGCTCCAGTAAGAGAGGTATCGCCAGCCTTACTTTACACATAAGTGAAACGAGTCCTGCTGAGGGGTAGATTTGCTGCACAAAATCCCACACCCTTAAGTGGGATTTGGCTCTGAGTTTTTCCAAATCCCCAGCCTCTTACCTACCTTACTTGACACGGACATTTTCAAGATGTAAATGGAAGCATTGCAGAACAGTCCTCCTTGGTGACAGCCTATCCAAGGATGTAGAGAGAAGGATGGTGAAGAGGTGAGGACAGTCAGATACCTGAATTGCTATGCCTGGAGCTCAACCTGATTCTTTGCTTTCTTCTGATATGCCCAGTTTGGTATGAGTTATATTTCTGTCATTTGCAAATGAAAATATTTAGGCTAACCCAGTTACTGACTATCAAGGGTCTACTCTGCACACCCTTTTAAGCTATTAGAGGAGAAGTCTTGTGTTGGTGGGGACCTGCTTTGCTGTTACCGGTAGCTCTTACTATCTGCTATTACACTACGTCTTTCTTGTGCTGGATACTATATATTTCTAGACCTAAGGAAAGTAAGTAAGCTCTATCAGATCCTGATACAAAGCCTCAAGGATTTGCTCTTGGAAAGTCAAGGAACAGCTGCAGAACTGTTGGTTTCGTTTGTTTGGTTTGGTTTGGTTTTTTGCCAGTCCTGGGGCTTGAACTCAGGGCCTGGGTGCTGTCCCTGAGCCTCTTTGTGCTCAAAGCTAGCACTTCACCATTTGAGCCACAGCACCACTTCTGGCTTTTTTGAGGAGTTTATTGGAGAGAAGAGTCTCATGGGGACTTTTCTGCCTGGGCTGGCTTCAAACCACAATCCTGAGTGAGTAGCTAGGATTACAGAACATGAGCCACCTGCTCCTAGCTTGCTAGAGAATTTTGAGCGACATGATTTAATTTATTGTCCTGACAAATGTTGAGAAAAGAGTGGAACAAACTGGGTGAAGGCTGGAAGAATTGCCACCAGTTTGCTGTAGTAGGAAGAGGTCTGCTTCTAGATGTATTTTGATGACAGAGCAGATGGGAAATATAAGACACAGGGCAGAGTCAAAGGTAACATCAAGGATTTTGATAAAGCTGTGCAGGTATCTCTTTCTCCTCCATAAATTGGCCTATTTAAGGGTAATAATTCCTCCTTACCTGATATTGATTTAGAAATGGGCATACAAGCCATGAATAGCCACTTAGCGAAAATAGAACAAAATCACAGCAAGGAAAAGGCAGTCTTTTTCTCATGTGGGTATGTGTAGTTGTACCCAGATGGAAAAGCTGCGCATCTGAGGATGATTGCACATAGAGGTTGGCCTAGCCTAGAAATAGCAAGAATGGGTGTCCTGGGTGATCACAGTGGGCCACAAATGTACCACACCTAGGCCTTAACCTCCTTGTTGTTCAGAGTATATGCATGTGTATTACTTAAGAGAACTAGCTATGGGATTTTTATTCTTTGCAATTTAGAGTGTCCTAAACCAGAACCTCATTGGTAAGTTTTTACAGTTTATCCTTTTAAAAATGAAATAGTAAGGCTAGGAGTGTTGCCTAGTGGTAGAGTGCTTGTTTCATATATAAGAAGCCTGGGGTTCAATTCCTTGGTGCCACTTACAAAAAAAGCCAAAAGTGGTGTTGTGGCTGAAGTGGTAGAGCATTAGCCTTGAGAAAGATCAAGGACAGTGCCCAGGCCCTGAGTTCAAACACCATAACTGGCAAAAAAAAAATATTAACGGATTTATAAATGTCTCCAGTGTCTCTCAGACAAGATTTTATGATGTTGCAATGCTACTCTTGACTAAAGGGAAACGTTAGGTTGGAGGAAAAGAGATAGATAGGAAAACAATTCCATTGTGATAGCAGGTAACAAATTATATGCACACTGATTTATAACATGAAAGAAAACAAATCAGTTGAGGAGTTGTAAGAACAAAGCTACAATGCCCTAAAGTAGTGTTTCCTAACTGGAGTTTCTGACTTGCCCATAGGTCAAATAAACAATTTAGTGGTTCTTCACAAGCACTTGAAAAGCAAAATGGAGGGAATAGAATAGGATAGGTAACTCAGAAATGTCCTACGATGACCATCTCTGGGCGCTGATGGATACATGGTTTGACCCAGACCCATCTGGAAACAACCCTGGAAGGAACTGCAAACAACTCTCAGAGCTCCTAGTGAAATTGAATCCTCACTGCCTGCAGGTAGAACTTAATAATGAAGGATGCAGAATTTCTCATTCTTCCTTCATCCTTCCTCTTGCTCATTTCACTAACCTCCCAAAGCGAGAGCCTACATCCATCCCTCATGCAGGACTTCTAAGGCAATCATTAAGAATCCAAACTCAAAAGAACCTAATTGTCTTCAGGGGAAAAATTATAACTAAACAAATTATTTCGCGGCTGGGAGTTTGGCCTAGTAGTAAGAGTGCTTGCCTAGCATACACGAAGACCTGGTACCACATACATAGAAAAAGCTAGAAGTGGTGCTGTAGCTCAACTGGTAGAGCGCTAGCCTTGAGAAAGCCCAAGAACAGTGCTCAGGCCCTGAGTTCAAGCCCAGGACTGGCAAAAAAAAAAAGAAATTATTTCATAAACAATGCCTTTGTCATATAACAAATGTAGCTTATGCCTATAATCCTAGCTATTCCGGAGGCTGAGATCTGAGGATCTAAGTTCAAAGCCAGACACGCAGGAAAGTCTTATAACACTTCTCTCAAATTAACTAGAAAAAAAAAAGAAAAAGAAAACGCGGGGGCCTAGTGGTAGAGTGCTCGCCTAGCATACATGAAGCCCTGGTTTGATTCCTCAGTACCACATACTCAGAAAAAGACAGAAGTGGAACTGTAGTTCAAGTGGTAGAGCGCTAGCCTTGAGAAAGGCCAAGAACAGTACCCAAGCTCTGAGTTCAAAACCCAGGACCAGTACAAAAATATGAGGAGGGAGGGGAGCAGAAGAGATGATAAAAAAAAAAACTGAAGTTGGATCCTTCTTTGTCACCCTGCACTAGAATTAACTCTAAATGAATCAAAGACCTCAAGGTAAAAGCCGACACACTGAAAACTTTACAAGAAGGAATAGGAGATACACTAGGCCTCCTTGGCACAGGTCGACACTTTCTCAATAAGGACCAAGAAACACAACAAATCAGAGAAAGGCTAGATAAATGGGACTGCATTAAACTGCAGAGCTTCTGTAAGGCAAAGGACATAGCTAGTAAATTAATTAGGAAGCCTACAGAATGGAAGAAGAGCTTCACCAACCATACAATGGACAAAGGCCTCTTATCTAAAATATATCAACAGCTCCAAAAATTGAACCACTCCAAAACTAATCTCCAAAGTAACAACCATCCCATTAAAAGATGGGCCAAAGACTTAAAGAGAGTCTTCTCTGAAAAAGAAACAAAAATGGCCTATATACACATGAAGAAATGCTCGACATCTCTGGTCATAAAAGAAATACAAATCAAAACAACTCTAAGATTCCACCTCACTCCAGTTAGAATGGCCAGGATCAGGAAAATGAATAATAACAGATGCTGGAGGGGATGTGGCCAGGAGGGATCACTACTACACTGTTGGTGGGAGTGCAAACTCGTTCAACCACTATAGAAAGCAGTATGGCAGTTCCTCAAAAGACTAAACATAGAGCTCCCCTATGACCCAGCAATTCCACTACTTGGCATTTACCCAAGCATCCACAAACAAGGACATACTAAATCCACTGGCACAGTGATATTCATTGCAGCACTGTTTACCGTAGCAAAGATATGGAACCAACCCAGATGTCCCTCAGTTGATGAGTGGATCAACAAGATGTGGTATTTATACACAATGGAATTCTTTGCTGCTGTCAGAAAGAACGACATTGCCCCATTTGTAAGGAAATGGAAAGACAGAAAAAATCATATTAAGTGAAGTAAGCCAGACTCAAAGAAACATAGGCCCAATAGTCTCCCTCATTTGTCATAATCAGTAGAAACTTTGGGCTCTCCTAGAGAGTTTTACAATAGAACAAAATCTAGAGACATTAGGCCAAATAGTATGACACTAAATGTAAGGACCTCCAGGATAAGGAAACAAAAGCCATATAATGAGTGACTGTTGTTCTTAATGTACTATATTATCTCTCATCTCTTTTGCCATCCCTTGGTTATCTCATATTGTTACAATATTTCACCTTGTTATCTGATATATTTTATATGTGCTTAATTGGTTATTTGAAATTGGATAGGGAAGGGGGAAATCAAGATAAGTGGGGGCGGGGGGAGGGACGGGGGAGGCGGGAGGGAAATGGGACCATGTCATAAGAAAGGGTATCAATGTTTATGAAGTTATGCACCTTTTATCTGGTGAATATAATGTAACCCTTCTATTAATCACAATAAAAAATAAATTTAAAAACTACATTAGGGAACAAATCTAAATTTTAAAGAAATTGAGGTCAAAACCAAAATCAGCAGTGAAATTTGGCACTCTTGCTTGTAGAACAGAGGTTAATGAACTCATTGCTTATCAAGTTGGGAGTTTAAAAAGTGTCAAAAGTGGATGACAGCAGAGGAGAGCCTGGGGAAGGACGTCAAAGTTGCCCTTCTACATCAGCCTTCTCTTCTAGAAGATGCTAGGAAATACCAGCTGCTCCTTCACACTGGAGCAGATTTCTAGAACAAATGGGGAGCTAAGAATGCAAAACCCCATGGTGAGAACCCAGGCATTTGTAAACACCCAAAAGAACCGAGAAAAACAAAATATACAAGGAAACTACAGGGCACTGAGTGACACAATACTCTTTAAAATAATAACATCTGGGCCGGGAGTTTGGCCTAGTGGTTAAAGTGCTTGCCTAGCATGCGCGAAGACCCGGGTTCGATTCCTTGGTACCACATACATACAAAAATGCTGGAAAGTGGTGCTGAGGCTCAAGTGGTAGAGCTCTAGCCTTGAGAAAGTCCAAGGACAGTGCTCAGGCCCTGAGCTCAAGCCCAGGACTGGCAAAAAAATAAATAAATAAATAAAATAATATCTTCACTAATCTTCAGAAATGTTGAAGGAAGGCAACTGCATGAATAAAAGCACTAACGAACAAAATGCATTTCTGTAACAAAATGCAATGTCACATTTTTAGCTATTCATAGGAATAAAATCTGGCTTACTAAGCCAATGCTTATAAGAGTTCCTTGGATAAATCAGTCTTAGAATATTAAAAAAAAACAGTTTCTAATGTGTGGAGTTTGGTTATGCATGAACTCGCACATTGTTGTAAGATTTAAAATGTCTTTCTATGCTTCTCTTTAAGCTATTTATGCAGAAGGTATTTTCAAAGTGGTGAATCCTCATTCTGCCTTTTTTTAGGGTGTCACAAATGGGGCTTTTCACGACATCTAAATTAATGACCTTCTTCTGCCCTGACTTATACTGACACAATATGACACACAAATGCCGAGAACCTATCATTTTTTTCTATATTTAACCTTGGTCAGGTCCTAATTAGTGTTGAGTCAAACTTTGGTTTCTAAAGTCTAGAGAGCTGCAGAGCTGTTGGAAAACAGAACGATTAAGAGGATGAGACAGACCCACAAAGAAAGGTTGAGAAGTTGAATTGGCTTCACCTTGGAAATTATAGGCCAGTGACTGATTTAATAACTTTCTTCAAGAATAGAATAGTCTGTTTCGATGAGGATGCTAGCTGGTTTTTCTCTATTTCTATAGAGATGAAAACCAGACAAAATTGGATTAGTATGCAAGAAGAGAGGTCTCAGAACTCAGCTGCAAAGTGGAAAACCCTAGCACTGCCATATCTACACAACTTTGAAAATATGTTCAACAGTCATTAGCTATAGAATAAAATCCCTTCAGTTCTATGTCTCCTTGAGTTCTTTTAAAAACATTTTTATTACCTCTAAGTAATTGTACAAAGCGGGTGTCACACAACAAAGTCACTAAACCTTCAAATGCCATATTTAAAGGTTTAGTCAGTTCCTAGGAGAGTTGTCTGCCAAAAGTGGAAATGAAAGATTTAACAGAAAATAAATACTAGTCATATGCTGACGATACACATCTCTGTGAAATAGTTTGCAAGCATTACTGCTAAAACTAGTATTTCTTGTTGGGGGCTAATGGCTCATGCCTGTAATACATGCTACACAGAAGGCTGAAATTTGACAATTGGGATTCAAAGCCAGCCTATACAGCAAATTCTTCTAGTCTCTTCTCTCTAATTAATCACTAAAAGGCCTGAAGTGGAGGTAGAGGACCCACCTTGAACAAAAACTGCCGAGGCCCTGACTTCAAACCTCAATGCCAGCACATACATGTCCTTGCATGCACACATACACACATACAACACACGTGCACACATACACACATACACACAAACTATTATTTCTCACATTTTATAACAAGAGTAGTGGAAACCACATGGAAACATATCTAGAGAAACAATGATTCCATTCGAGCCCATTGAATGCTTGCTGAAGGGCAGGTGCAAATTGGCACAGGAAGGATTTCTGGTAGAGCAGGTGGGTTTAAGGAATCATGAAGCTCAGAATGACTGACTCCAGTGACGCCCATTCCCACCATCCTGCCAGAACAGCTTTCATTTGCTTTTTCTTCTTGATGGGAGTTTCATTTTGGTTTTTATTTTAGTGTGCATGTCTCAGTTTTGGGGCTTGAACTCAGGGACTGGGCGCCATCCCTGAGCATTTTTACTCAATGCTGGTGTGTTACCACTTGAGTCATAGTTCCACTTACGACTCTTTGGTGGTTAACTGGAGATAGGAGTCTCATGGACTTTCCTGCCTTTGCTGCCCTGTAATTCTCAAATCCTGGTCTCCTGAGTAGCTAGGATTACAGGCATGAGGCACTGGTGCCTGGGTTTCTCATTTACTTTTTTGTTAACTCTGTGAGCATCTGGTATATTTCAGAAATTGTATACCATGGGGAGTCAAATGGATTCTATTTTACTAGAGCTTAATGCAATGTGTATGTGTGTGTGTGCACGCGTGTGCACGTGAGTGTTTGTGAACAATAACAGGAATCAGAAGAAAGGCTTCATTTTAAAAAAATATTCAATATACTGCTGAAAATATGCACTATGTTTATATGAAACAACCCTCAAACCATATATTTCAAATACATAGACAAATGTAAATGTCTAGCTTTTGGTTAATGGACAGCCCCAACTTTGTCTTATTGGAAATCTGAAAATGTATGATTATAGTTCTTTTCAAATAACAATGAAAGGAGAAAATACAGCTTTTCTTGATGGGTCATAATTAGGAGCTGTTGATTATGTCTCAGTCTTTTTGAATAAATTAAGTTGACCTTGAAAATCAATTATTTGACCTGTCTCCAGGCCATAGCCCCCAAACCTACTCTCTAAAGAATTGTAATGTCTGAAGGCTATTTAAAATAGGAGCCAGTAGCTCACAACTCTAATCCTAGCTACTCAGGAGGCTGAAATTTGAGGATCAAGGTTCAAAGCCAGACTAGGCAGAAAAGTCTAACTCTCATCTACAATTAACCAGCAAAAAACATGCAAGTGAAGCTGGGTCAAGTGGCAGAGCTCCAACCTTCAGCAAAAATGCTAAGGGGCTGTACTTGGGCCTTGAGTTAAACACTGATACTGACGGCCAAAAGTAAATAATTAGTCAGCTTTAAACATTATTAATATGCAAAAGTGGTGATCTGGCTAAATCTTTGTGATAAGGAACAACATACAGGAAATGTCAGATTTTGACCCTTTTTGTGATATGTGATGCAATCTGGTCCAGGTGTGCCTCCACGTCTCTGTCCTTTGTTCTTGCTTTCAGAACTATCACCATTTAGCCTAACCCTGCTGTTATTGTTTAGTTAAAGAATTGCTTTTTCTTCATCTTACCCAAATCCTTTTATTATTGGAGCTTGATGTGGTCCAGGAAACAACTGGGTGGCTGCAAGAGAAACCAGTCACACCTGACTGGAATCAGTGTGTTTTCCATTCTGACAGGGTAATTTCAAACTGTCACTTCAAAATAGGCTGCTTCGATGGTATTACAGGTGAGACGAAAATTTAATTTCACATTTACAACCAGATTCCAGCATTTCCATTTGTCACATCTGGTTAGAAACAGAAAGCCATTCTGAGAGAGAAACAATTCTACTGTTCAATGGTCTCTCACTTGTTTATAGACTGTAATCTCACAGGGACAACCACAGCCGTCATATGCCCAGGGGAAAGAGGAGTGAGCACTTTGCAAAACAAACAAAACTCCAAACACACCTGTGTATGATTTTATTAAGACGCACAGTTAAGAAATGTATATTTAGGTATCTGTTATAGGTATCACGTATATTTAAATATATATGCACATGTGTATTTAAAATAATGTCTCTATAATTTGATAATAGACTTAACTGGTTTAGCTTTGAAACTGTTTAGAAATACCTGTGTGGCTGCAGAGAATGGAACTTGTCTCTACAAACATGTGCATGTGATTACATGTACATATGCATGCACACATTTGCACACTAAACTTCAATGAAAGTACTGAAAGTGAACTTACAATCTTTTTTATTTTTTATTTTTTCACCAGTCCAGGGCTCGAACCCAGAGCCTGAGCACTGTCCTTGGATTTTTCTCAAGGCTAGAGCTCTACCACTTGAGCCACAGAACCATTTCCAGCTTTTTCTATGTATATGGTACCAAACAATTGAACCAGGGTCTTCGTGCATGCTAGGCAAACACTGTACCAGTAGGCCAAACTCCCAGTCCCTGAATTTATAATCTTTTGGCTCAGTCAACAGTTTATTTCCCACAATAGTAGAGGCAAGATGTCTCAGGTCAAGAGGTAGCCAGAGCTAATTTCTTCTGAAGGTTCTCTCCTGGACTTGTAAATAGCTGCTTTCTCTTTCTTCTTCCCAGAATTGTTCCTGCATGTTCTAGTGATATAATTAATCTCTTTGTATGAAAACAACGCTCGTACTGGATCGAGGTACATTCATATGATTTCAGCTGGCTTTTCCTTGCCCTGTTGCTTAGCTTTCATGCAATGCTGGCACCCTAAGTGAGGCCATAACTCCACTTCCAGACTTTCTCTGGTTGATTGGAGCTCATTTAAGATTTTTGGAATCACCATGAATTTTCTGCCCAGGCTGGCATCAAACCATAATCCTAAAATCTCAGTCTCCTGAGTAGCTAGAATTGCAGGCATGAGCCAGCAGTGCCTGGCATGGTACTTTTGAGCAACTCACAGCCTAGGATGAGAGCAAGTAACTCCACAGTGAGTGTGAAATCAAAAGATTCCCCTCCAAACACTGTGGGATCCCAAGTAGGAAATACTTAACAGGCTCCTTCTTGGCCTTGGGGATTCTTCCAGAATAAAGGGGTCAAGATGGGGTTTTATTGGGCAAGATGGCAGACGGGACTTCTGAGGAGAGGAAGGGGTTGAATCAGCATGCAGGCATGACTCATGGGCTGCAGGGGATCTGAGCTAGCTTGCTCTCATCCAAGCTGAGGTGCCACGTGGGGAAGAGATGAGAGGAAGGAAACCTGGAGCCAGAAGGACTTTAAACAAGGTCATGATTAGATCAGGCCTGCTTCTCCCAGTATCCTACAGAAATCCCTCAGGAGGCCAGATGGAGATGGAAAGGGGTAAGACCAGCAGAAAGAGGAAACAGATACACGTCTCTCACACTTGGAAGCTGCTATTTTGATGCAGGTGTTTGGACTCTGGAGTATTCTGACGTGGCCTAAAGATCTTTCAATTTTCGGCTCTTACAAATTACCAACTCAAGAGCAGAACACCTCATCCCAGGGCATCACCCCATCTAGCTCAGGGGAGAGATGGGGGCTGAAACTGAGAATGGGGTCAAGAGTAAGGTGAGAATTAGACATCTCACATCTAAGCCACACATACCTCAGAAGACCATCGGCTGAAGACTCCAACCTCATTAATATGCAACAGCCTGCTGCCCATTCTCTGAAGGTCCTTGTATTTTGCATGAGCTACATTTAAAAATCTTTGATTACTCTTTGCCCTTATTGATTTAATTAATTTGTTTTTAGAGTCTAGAGGCTATCTTTGCACCTCACTGGACTTGAACCATAATCCTTCTATCTCCATCTCCCAAGTAGGAGAGGTATTAGAGATGTCATAAAATATCACACCCAGCCTGGGTTTTTTTTTCTTTTTTTCTATCTTACAATTGTAATTATGATTTGTTTAGGGAAAGTTTCTCTTCTCTGTTAAAATTATCTCAAGAGAAATTGGATAGGGAGCGGGGGAAAACAAGATGAGGGGTGGGGAAGGTGGGGAGGGAAATGGGGACCATGACATGTGAAAGGGTATCAATGTATGGGAATTAAGGCACCATTTATCTGGCAAATATCATGTAACCCTTCTATTAATTACAATAAAAATATATTAAAAAAATTATCTCAAGAACAAATGCCTTCTCATTATGGCTTCCATATAGTGTTGAATTTATTTGGGGATGTATATTATACACTGGGAGAAGAGCCAAAGACAGGATACATCATGTAAGAAGAGGTTAGTGGTAAGTGAAACAGTAATTGTCTTGAAGGAGTTCAAGAAGTGTAACCCCAAAGCTGTCACCATGTTACGCTGATGACCTTGAACTAAGGACATTTGGGGAAGAATGCAGAGGTTCTCACTGAATTCCCTTTACCTGCTTAGAGGTGGATCTGCCAAAGGTGACATGGTTGTTAAGGATTCCCTCCCAAGGAAGCTCTTCAGCTATAATCAGAAAAGAGGAGACAATGGTTGACACAGTGCCCAGACAGCCATTGTGGCAGGTAACCTGTTATCTACTCTTCTGGGAGCCCATTTATTTTCCTTAACATTATTTATTTGCTCCTAAACTACATACATCCTCTACTTTTACCTCTAAGGAAGAAAATAACTTCTAAAACTCACCAAGATTTGGAATATTCACTTTTCTTTTTGTTTGTTTGTTTGTCAGTCCTAGGGCTCAAACTCTGGGATTGGGCACTGTCCCTGGGCTCCTTTTGCTCAAAACTAGTGCCCAATCACTTGAGCCACAGCACTACTTCTGGTCTTTTCTGGGAGTAGTTGGAGATAAGAGTCTCACAGGTTTTCTTGTCTTGTCTGGCTTGGAACCTCAGTCCTCAGATCTCAGCCTCCTAAGTAGCTAGGATGATAGGCATGAGCCACCATTTCCCCATGTATCAAATAAATGTGTTAGTTAGCTTTGCGTTGTTGTCCTAAAATACCTAAGGCAACCAATTTAGGAAGAGAAAAGTTTTATTTTGGCTCAAGGATTTAGAGGTTTCAGTCTGTGGACATTTAGATGCATTGTTTGGGGGCACATCTTGATAGGAGCGTGAAGTCGAGGGAGACATTCACTTAGAGGTGAGTGACTTGCAAAGACAGGAAGCAACTGGTGTCTCACAACCTCCTTCAAGGGTACAACCCCAATGACCTAACTTCCTCCCATTTGTAGCTCAGGCTATCTTTTTTTTAAAAAAAATTGTAGTTGTTATTATAAACATGATTTACAAAGAAAGGGGTTACAGTTACACAAGTCAGGTAAAGAGTGTGGGGTTTTTGTTTGTTTTGGTTTTGTTTGTTTTTGGACAAAAATCACCCTTTCCCTTGCTCTGTCTCTCTCAGTTTTGCCTCTTTCCCTCACATCCCCATCTATAAGTTTATAACTCATTTTGCAACAGTGCCCAAAGAGGACCACTGCTGCATTTGGACCAAACTTACAATCCTCCTATCTCACTCTCTTATGTGCTAGGATTACAGGCATGCATCACTATGCCCTTGACCAAGCTGCTTTGATTCAACAGCTTAGAAAATTATTAGGAAGTTTCCCCAAGAGCCCAAGTGTCAGATAACGGCCCAGTATGTCCACTAAAATAATGTTCTCTCTATTAAAAAAGAGGTGGCTAATTATCAAGAAATCTAATAACAACAGATGCTGGCGGGGATGTGCGCCAGGAGGGATCACTACTCCACTGTTGGTGGGAGGGCAAACTTGTTCAACCACTATGGAAAGCAGTATGGCAGTTCCTCAAAAGACTAAACATAGAGCTCCCCTATGACCCAGCAATTCCACTCCTTGGCATTTACCCAACCATCCAGAAACAAAGACATACTAAATCCACTAGCACAATGATGTTCATTGCAGCACTATTTACCATAGCAAAGATATGGAACCAACCCAGATGCCCCTCAGTAGATGAATGGATCAAGAAAATATGGTATTTATACACAAGGGAATTCCATGCTGCCATCAGAAAGAATGACATGGCCCCATTTGTAAGGAAACAGAAAGGCTTGGAAAAAATCATATTAAGTGAAGTAAGCCAGACCCAAAAGAACATAGACTCAATGGTTTCCCTCATTTGTGATAGTTAGTACACATCTAGGACTTTCCTAGCAGAGGATTACAATAGCTCAAAACCTATGTACATAGGTCATATAGAATGAGACTAAATGAAAGGAACTCTAGGATATGGAAACAAGAGATTTATCTTGTGTGACTATTGTTCTTAATGTACTATGTTATTTCTCTTCTCTTTTTTGCCCTCATGGTTAATCTCATATTGCATCTGACTTTGTCACCTGGTATATTGTATATACATTTATTTGTTTATTTGAAATAGGAAAGGAAAGGGGGGGAAACAAGATGATTGGGAGGGGATGGAGAAAGGAAATGGGGACACAAACATGAGAAGGGGTGTCAATGTGTGAGAAGTAATGTACCTACTACCTGATGAATGTAACTCTAACCCCTCTATACATTATCCAAACAATTAAAAGAAACCGCTAAACTGAGATGTTTATTTAAGAGATTAAAGGCAGGACTTGTGATTGAACTTGAAAATGAAGAGGACAGGGATTTCTGTGTTTCTGGATCAGTGAGTCCCTGGAAATCAAGACTTCTCAAAGAACCAAGAGAGAAAAGGGAAACTGGAAAACATGATAGAAAAATTGTCCCCAATCTCTCCTGGAGATAATTTAATTTACTATCTCATTCTGGGAATAAATGAATACACTCCTTGATAAAAATGCATTAGCAATTTTCTGATAAACTTTAATGGAATTAAGACGTTCTGGGAACTGGTCATCACCTACCATGCATCCAGCTGTCATTCAAGTCTTGTGAAGGTCAACCAGCCTTCTTTTCTCCCTCTTCTCTGTTTCACAAAGAGGATTTAATGTTTTTCTTATCGGTAGACATCCCCTTTCAAGTAGTGAGGTTTTGAAATAACTCAGATAGGTCTTTTCTTTAACTTCAAGATTAGGACAAACTTTCACATTTACACTCTTACAACTGGAGGACTGAAAAGTAAAGGATTAGAACTGCATCTGACTTATTCATGAATATTTTAAGTCTTACTTAGATGGAAATAATAATTTAAAAGTGTAATCGTTAAAGCATACATGTTCACAGAAAGTGAGCTTGTTTGACAGTCCTGGGGCTTGAACTCAGGGCCTGAGCACTGCCCTTGGGCTTTCTCAAGGCTAGATCTCTACCACTTGAGCCACAGCACCACTTCCAGCTTTTTCTATAGATAAGGAATCAAACCTGGATCTTCCTACATGCTAGGCAAGCACTCTACCACTCAGCCAAACTCCTGGTCCTTGTATTTTTTAATTGAATAGTTGAAACTTAAAATCAAAGACAGTGCTCCAAATTAATGGACTTTTCTAGTTAAGAAGATGGTTTTGTGGCAAGATTATCTGACTTGTGGATCTGCTCATTGGCTTATTTAAATGCTACCAAAGCTGCATCCATCTCTTGACCTCCAGTAGGGGGCAGCTTGGGCACGTAGTAGGGAATACATAAATATTGGATGGACAAACATATAGGAACATATCTCAGTAATTGTTTACCAAGGGCTACTAAACATATTGTATCTATTATTTCATTTCAATCTTCATAATAATTCTGTGTGTGCATGCACACTTGTGTGTACTGATACTGGGGCTTGAACTCAGAGCCTTGGCACTATCCCTTAGCTTTTTTTGCTCGAAGTTAGTGCCCTATCATTTGAAACACAGCTCTACTTCTAGCTTTTTGCTGATTAAATGGAGACACAAGTCTCAAAGATTTTATAGCCCAAGCTGTTTCAAACCTCAGCTCTCCTCAGAGCTCAGCCTCGTAAGTAGTTAGGAGAATTCAAGTGTGAGCCACTGGCACCTCTCTTTCTCACTTTTTTTTTGTTAATTCAATGAGGAGCCTGAGCAGTGAAGAAGCAAAGCAGCTTATCTAAGATCCTACAGTTTGAATGCAGATTAAAACCTAGTTCTTGCTGCTAAGCTCAGTTTCTAATCACAATGCTACCTGGAACCCACAGCTAGAAGGGGTATGTTAGCTTTGAGACATAGCCACTTCACTTTTTAAAAAATTGTTTTTAATCTGGTGTCACATGTCACAAAATTTAGCTCCCCAAATTTACTCTTTTAATGGAAATGAGAGTACTGCGTAATACAACTTAAGAAAAATCCCAAGGCATAAATCTCCGATTTCTCAAAAGCTCCTGAATTGTGATACCAGACAGATTTGGGGCAAGGAAGGGACCAATTGTGAATGAACCACAAGTGAAGAAGTGAGCTAACGATGGGGACTCACTTCAACAAATAGGAGCACACAAAGGCAAGGACCTTTCCAGAAAGCTTGCTCCTTCCTTGGGTAGGCAGTTCCCAGCAGCTCTGACTGACATCTTAGTTCTTGGTATACTCCTATATTTTATGCTGATATGTAAAATCCTCTTCCAGTAGTAGAATAAGAGGTTCCTAGCAGACTTGAGGTTGAGTTTCATTCAGGTCTGCAAACTCAGGGCCTCCTTCATGGGTGTAGAGAAAAGCTGTCCTGTGCAATCAGCCTCAGCTCAGCCCTGGATTGCTGCAGCCCGAAGACACAGGAAAGCCTTAGGCACAGCGGCTGGTCCTTCCTTTAGTCCAGGATGTTTACAGAGATCTGCACAACTCATAGAACTACATACATAGTCCCAGGGTAGATAAGGAAGAGGCCACATCAGCTCTACAATTCCAGTCTAAAGCAGAAGCTTGGTTGACTGCCTTTCATCCATCTTTCTTTTAGCCATTTTTCCCCCTAATGCTAGATGGGGTTTTTTGGGGGCGGGGGAGAGGGAGAGAGTATATGCTTTTGTGGAAGAAACACTAATCCATGGCTCATAAGATACATGTTTTTGTTGGGTGCTGGTGGCTGGTGTCTGTAATCCTAATGGTTCCAGGAGGTTGAGATTTGAGGATCATGGTTTGAAGGCAGTCGATGCAACAATATCTGTGAGACTCTTATCTCCAACTAACCAGCAAAAGGCAGGAAGTAGAGCTGTGGCTCAAGGGGTAGAGTGCTAGCCTTGAGAGAAAAAAAAAAAGCTGAAGGACAGCGCCTAGGCCTTGAGTTCAAACTGCATTTAGAGGGAAAAAAAAGTCTACATCCTATGTGATACAGGCCCAGGCATTTCAATTACTGAGCCTCAATTTTCTGACTTGCAAATTAGAGGTGATAATATCTTCCCTCTGGCATAATTACAAGGAACAAATGAGATAATGTATTTGAAAATACATCATGAAACTATGTACCTCATGAATATTTAGTTGTACATTTTATTTCAGCCTTACAGCTCAGGACCTTCAAACTCATCAAGAGGAAAGCAATATATCCAAATAAGATACAGAGGAAGGATTTGAACCAGTTCGATCTAATTCTAGAAACGTCTTTTCACACATCCCTCCCCACCCCAAGCAAATTCAGCAGCCTTGCTATGAATATAATTTTTTTTCCTGACAGAGTATGCCAGAGTTTTTGTTTTGTTTTGTTTTGATTTTTTGTCAGTCCTGGGGCTTGAGCACAGTCCATGGGTTTTCTCAAGACTAGAACTCTACCACTTTTTTCTGTATATGTGGTACCAAGGAATTGAATTCAGGGCTTCATGCATGCTAGGCAAGCATCCTACCACTAGGCCACACTCCTGGCCCTGCCAGTGGAATTTATGAGTCTGTGTAGATCAGAGAAAAAAAAAAAAGACCCTCCCAAAATATTGCAACTCTTTTGCCATGCATTTTAAGCTGGACATTTGAGAAACACAGAAACAGAAAAATCTCTTACCTGGAGGTCTTCAAGTGACAGGTGCTCTGTTCTGTATTAGAAAAGGAATGTTGGCAGAGAGATGAATAAGAATCTCAAGGTAGAGAACTTTCCTCTGGCTTCTGACCATCACACTGTGGCAGACTGGGGCCCAATTGTGCTATAAACAAAGACAAGTTGGCGCTGGCTCTTTGGGGCTGCATTTCTGAAGGATCTTGAGTCATGTAAAACTTGTCTTACTTTTCTGTCCTGAGTAGTTAGTTAGATCGTTTTGTTAGATAAACAGTGCACTACAGGGACAACAAGGAAAAGCTGTGACCCTGGAGGAAGATGAAGGAAGAAGTTAAGTCTTCTCTCCTGTGGTGTCACTTGTCCTTCTTCCCAGTGTCAGTTGTCCTTGTTCTTGCCACTGCCACATACATCCTTTTACTACAAGTCACTATGTGAGATTTGAAGATTGGAACTCATCGAATTTTTTTTAATTCATCTGAAATGCTCTCAGTAATTCAGTTTGGATCATGAATGGATATTCCAGTACTCATCCTGTCCTCGAACCATCAAATCTCAGCAACCATCCCCTTCTTGCCATTTCTATTCAACATGATATTAGAAGTCCTAGCAAGTAAATGAGACAACAAATCCATACATTTAGTCAGTTTGATTTTTTTATCAAGACTCCAGAGAACACATAAAGGGGAAGAAACACTACCACCAATAAATAGTATTGAAAATGCTGTATATCCGCATGAGAAAGAATAAAACTAGACCCGTACCTCATACCATGTACAGAAAATCAGCTCAAAATACACTGAGGATTTAAATGCAAGACCTGAGAGTATGGAATGACTAGAAGAATACATAGGAAAATATTTTACTTACATTCATTTATCAAAGATTTTTTCATATGATCCTAAGAGTAGAGAAACAATAGCAAACATAGATAGATGGTATTTCATCAAATCAACAAGCTTTTGCACAACCAAGGAAGCAATCCAGACAGTAAAACAGCCTACTAAATTTGAAAAATAATGTGAAATATACATATAGATTTTACCCACTTGGTTAAGGAGGGGGAGGAAAAAAGTGGTATAGATCTTCCTGGCCTAGTCAACTCTAGGAAGCCTTACCTATTAATACTATGGCATCCGTGATGAAGTTTTAATGAATGGATGAGGGTTGAGTGTTCAGATGACAGCTATTGGGTATAAAGGTATTGGTTGTATTCCAGCTTTTTCTTTCTTTCTTTCTTTCTTTCTTTCTTTCTTTTTTTTTTTTTTTTTTTTTTTTGGTAGGATGTGGGGCTTGAACTCAGGGACTGGGCACTATCCCTGAGCTCTTTTTGTTCAAGACTAGTGCTCTACCACTTTAAGCCGCAGCTCCACTTCCAGTTTTCTGAGGGTTAATTTGAGATAAGAATCTCACAGTCTTTCCTACCCAGGATGGCTCTGAACTACGATCCTCAGACCTGCTCCTGAGTAGCTAGGATTTACAGGTATGAGCCATGCACCCGTCTATTCCAGCTTTCTATAGAGAGCCTCACTCATGGCCCTGATGCCTCCCACCAATATCTCTGAAAACTGGCTCCTCTCCCCATGTCTTGCGCTTCCACCCATCCACTCACAGCTACCAACTTTCCACCAACTTCCTAACTCCTCCAGGTAAGATTTTCAGGCCTGGGAACCAGTGAGGACGCATGGAGCCACCTCATCTCAGATGGGTCCTGGTCAGGATGGGTGGAAGTTAAGGGGTGGAGAATAGAAGACAAAGAAGGTGAATAGTTTGAGGGCTCTGAGAAATCTGGCTGAGCACCTGTTTGGGTGCCCTTCATCTTCTCTCATCCCTCACAGACACATTTGCTTTGAGATCTCCACCTACTACCCCCTCCCCAGCAAGCGATAGCTCCCTATCAGGACACTCAATTCACCTTGACTCAAAAACTCCCCACCAGTTAAATCTCCAAGATAGCAAACTCCCTCACATCGTGGCACCAGCCAGGCAGGTGAGCCTAGGGAAGATAATATTTAGATACTCCTTCAAACTAATGCTTAAACAGTGCTCTTGAGTTTTCATTTGGGGGTTTGAGGAAGACACCAAACATGGTGACAGATGGGCAAGTGGGAGGACAGGAATGGCAGAACTCGGCGTCTCCTCTGTTGACTCAGCAGTTCCCGGTGACTACAGAAAATGTCTTAGTGAGTAACTGCCCTCATCTTCCTTTGGCAAATGAGTTCACCAGCTATTTTTATTCCAGGGTATGTCTTAGGGGTTCTAATTCCCAGCACTAGTGGCTGTACTTAAACCTTATACCTTTGAAACACACAGAGCAATTTCCTGGAGAAAGGTTAGGTGAGTATAATAAAAATACATTCTCATTAGGTTTCCAATGAGCTTCTTTTTGCTTAAGGTTAATGCTCTACCACTTGAGCCACATCCCCACTTCCAGCTCATTATTTTTTTTTTGTAATTTTTTTGCAGATAAGAGTCTCACAGACATTCCTGCTCACCTGGCTTCAAACCATGAGCCTCAAATCTCAGCCTCTTGAATAGCTAGGATTACAGGCGTGAACCACTGGCACCACCTGTCTAATGACACCTTTCAAGTGTGCACAAACACACGTATCCATGAATGCATATATCTATACACAAACACCTATACTTAGATATTCCAGACTGGAACTCTAGGAAATTGCCCAATTATTCCTATCTTGACCTACATCTTGTAAATTAGGAGAACCTATTGCTCTGTCATCTCTTCAGTTAGCTCTGTCCAAACAAGGCAAAAGTAGGACAACTTATCTTTTAAGCAATTCAGAGCCATTTACAGAACACACCAAACCTGGTTTTGTTCTCTGGTTCTGTCACTAGGACAGGAAGTGAGGGGTTTTTTTTTGTTGTTTGGTTTGGTTTTGTGTTCTCTTTTTTTTGTAGGTGGCAGCAGCTCTGTGGGATTGCTTTGTTTTAGAAAACAATCCTTCAATCCACAAGCCTCAGGCCCCAGAAAAGGTCTTTGTTGTTTTAACTTGGGCACTGGGTGTTTGTCCAGCTGCTGTGACATTTCACGGTGTGGGAGAGTGACTCAGTGGGAAGGAAAAAGCAGCATCCCTGAGGTGAGCCCAGAGATTCTTCTGGAAGGGAATGGATCTTTCTTCTGGAAATAACCAGAAAGATCAGAAGATGTCTGATTTTTTATCTCCCTATCCATAGAATCCACTTGTGAGTAGTAGGAGCAAAAGAGCACCCTGAGACTGATGGGAAAGTAGGTGCACCTATGGCTCCCTATTTCATTGATAAGATTCGATCTCAACTCATCCACACCTCCAGGATCAACTGAAGGCTGAACATGCAGGTGATGTCTAGCAGGCTGCTTGGATTGGTTTTCTAGGCTTTATGCTCCCTTATTTATTAAAATGTGTGTCCAATAAACAAATGGTACGTGAGACCAAAATTAAAAGAAGATTTAAAAAACTTTGTTTTCACCTCAGGCAAGTCAGCCAGAGTCCTAAACTGGAGCTTCATAAGGTTAAATTCCACCAGTGACTTGGCTAGGGCTCTTGAGGGTTGTCTGAACATCATGGTTGATGCTCTCTGATAGGCTGGTCATTCAGTCACTCATTCCTACCGTGTCCAATAACTTGTCAATAATAAGTAGCAAAGAGTCCCACCTCCTGAGCAACTGAGCCTCTCCCTTCCTGGGTGCAGACACCATGGTGCAAAGCAAGATTAGGAGAATCCTGTGTTGGCAACAGATAAAGGAATCAAGTGGAAGCCAAGCAGCTGAAGCCCGAGGTAATTTCCCTAAGCTTGCTAGACATAGGGGCTTGAAAATCTTTGAAGGGACAGGAAAGAAACCAGACCAGAAGAAAACATCTTTAATAAGCAGTGAGTGCCAAAAAGGTGCAAAGTTTTGGAGCAATCACCTCCTACCTCTAGAAGAATCAAACAGCTGCCAAAGCAAATCCTTTTCCAGTTGGGATTTCTTTCATTGTCATTCCTCCCATCCAGGGCTGCTGAGCTTTTGAAGTAATCTGTGTGAAAAACCAGGCAGATGTGCTAGAAAGAGATCTTTGAGAAGGCCTTAGGAAAATAGAGCCAAGCTCTGGAAGCAATTGCGAGGTGGCTAAGGAGGAAGACTGACCAGAGACCAGGCAGAATGGCTTAAAACCTCCACTATCACAAGCCTGGCCAAGTAGGCTGCATCTGATGCTAGACCGGTGGGTCTGTGGTGGGCTATCATAGGAGTGCAAGTAGAGGAATGATCCTGGAAAGGCAGAGAGAGAGACAGAAACAGAGACAATAACAAAGAGTGTGAGTAAAAGAGAGAGAGATGAGAGGAGAGGAGTAGGGCCTGACTTTACTACTTAACTTCCTCCAATAGTGCCACAATCAAGTACAACCAAGGTTTTTATACATGGCCCTGGGCAGGACATTTTAGATCAAAATCATAGCATATCCGTTCATAAACTCTTTATCAAGTCAGGAGAATTGTTAGGCTCTAAGAAACTCATTGGGACAAGTGGTCGTTAGAAATGATTGTTGAGGGAGGGGGAGGAAAATGGGGACAAAAACATGAGAAGGGATAGCAATGATTGTTACGAAATGTTCCTTTTATCTGGTGAATATTACATAACCCTTCTATTAATTGCAATAAGAAATTCTTAGAAGAAAGACATGATTGTATGAAAATTAGTTTTTCGCCCTCTAAAAACTAGACTTTTGCTCAGCACCGGTGGCTCCCGCCTGTCACCCTAACTGCACACGAGGCTGAGATCGGAGGATCTCAGTTCAAAAAAAGCCTGGGAAGGAACGTTTGTGACTTCTTATCTCCAATAAATTACCAGAAAAACCAGAAGTAAGCTATGGCTCAAGTGGTGAAGTACTTGAGCAAAAGAGTTCAGGGACCGGCCAGGCACTGGCAGCTCACATGGGAACATCATCCCCCCAGGTCCTGAGTTCAAGTCCCAGGAACAGTGTACATACACTGCACACATGTGCACATACATACACCCACACACCCACACACATACATGCACAAACGGGATGTCACTAGAAAGTATGCTAACTTTCTGTCACAGTCCAGCAAGAAAAAGTCATACTTTAAAAAATTAATAAATATTTTTATTAAGCAATGGGAACCATACAATTTAGATTCCCATTGGCCTTGATCTTCAGAGAGCTAGAGGAAAGGACTGATCCATCACACTTAGTGTCTAATTCTATGCCCACATCCTGTTCTAGATAATCACTTTTCTATTTCCCTTATGCGGCTTTTGATGTTCATATATTATTTATGTGTCTGCTGCATTCATGTGTGCTTACAAGTCTGCTTAGGCCCATCTAGAACAAAGTGCATGTTAATGAAAGAAGCATCCATTGACGGATCAATGGATGGATGGGTGAACTAACTTACAAACCACAAGATAATATTATTAATTTACCATGAGAAACATGACTGCCAAATAGACCAGAATATTTTGTCAGCTGCTTAGCACATTTGCTTGCCAGTATGAATGCCAGCTCGGAAGAAAAGGTGCCATCATGTCAGAAAGAATGACATTGCTCCATTTGTAAGGAAATGGAAAGACTTAGAAAAAATCATATTAAATGAAGTAAGCCAGACTCAAAGGAACATAGCCTCAATGATTTCCCTCATTTGTCATAATCAGTAGAAACCTTGGGCTCTCCTAGCAGAGATTTACAATAGAATAAAACCTTGATACATAAGGCCATATAGTATGAAGCTAAATGAAAGGACCTCCAAGATATAGAAACAAAAGCCATATAATGAGTGATTTTTGTCCTTAAAGTACTATGTTATCTCTCATTTCTTTTGCTGTCCTTTGGCTATCTCATATTGTTACAGTATTTCACCTTTATCTGATATATTGTATATATGCATATTTGGTTATTTGAAATTGGATAGGGAAGGGGGGAAAACAAGATGAGGGGCGGGGGTGGGGGAAGGAAATGGGGACCAAGACAAGAGAAAGGGTATCAATGTATGTAAGTAATGCACCTTCTATCTGGTAAATATAATGTAACCCTTCTAATAATTACAATAAAAATATATGGAAAAAAAGAAAAGATGCTATCATGAGGTCACTTAGTGATAGAGAGCCTATCTTTCTCACTATAACTCACACTAGCTGGCTGCAAGATCACTTTTCTCTCAAAATATAATTCTAGTGTTATTCTGTCCCTGCCCGAATGCCTTCACAGTCACACATTTTCTCTGGAATAGAAGAGACATTCCTTAGCAAAGTGTGCTATACGTTTGCTCCACTCTGATTTGATTTCTGTCTTTTATTCCCTCTTCCAAACTGAAAAGTCAGTAGTTGCATGAGCACTGTTCATTTTCCTATATTATTTTTTATGTGTGTATGTTCGTGTGTGTGTGTGTGTGTGTGTGTGTGTGTGTGTGTGTGTGTGTGTGTGCACATGCCAGGATTAGGACTTGAACTCAGGGACTGGGAGCTGTCTTTTAGTTCCAATTCTGAATATTTGTTGGTTGGCTTTTTTTTTGGGGGGGGGGCAGACCTGGGGCTTGAACTCAGGGCCTGAGCACTGCCCTTGGGTTTTCTCAATACTAGAGCTCTACCACTTTGATCCACAGCATCACTTCTGTCTTTTTTCTATGTATGCGATACCAAGGAATCAAATATGAGTCTTCATGCATGCTAGGCAAGCACTCTAACCACTAAGCTTAACTTCCAGCCCTTGATTGGCTTTTAAACTTGGTCCTTATATCTCAGTTTCCTGAGTAGCTAAGATTAAGTAGCTAAGAAAAGTACCTGGCGACCATCACCAAGTGACATCCTTTCTATGTGCCAGACTTCCACTTATGTAAAAAAGCAGACTTTGTCCTGAAGAAATGTCAGAGAATTTGTGAAAAGCTTAGAGGTTTAGTGTCAGGTTATAGAAAACTTAAGGAGCTCCAAAAATACCTTGAGGAGAGAGAGCATCAAATAAGTCTTAAGGGAATCAAATCAGGCAGCTAAGCCCTAAAGGCTGAGGAGTGCTGAGGAGAGCCCTCCAGAAAAGGAAAACACAATTTACACAAACGTGGTAGGTGAGAAAGAGCAAACCACATTCACAAGTTGTTGATCGCTTCCTGTGACAGTCTGCTGAGAAGGGAACAGATATGGAACCAATACAAGTTTTTACAAGACAAGCTAAAAGCTGGAGCCGTGCGTGCTGATGCAGAGCCCTATTCTGAACACTGAGTGGGCAACAAAGGGCATTAGCAGGATAGGGGTGACACCAATGAAGGCTTCAGAAATGCCCAGTAGTGTGGACGATGGACTGTGGAAAGGCAGGAAGAGGCAGGGAGACTGACAGACAGGCAATCATAGCAGTGGAATGATTTCAGAGGGACGATGGCAATCATGGCAAGACATATAAATAAATCAAGAAAATCAGAGGATGGGATGGACATTTCTCTGTATGCCAGTACTGGGGCCTAAACTCAGGGCTGGGGCACTGTCCCTTAGTTTTTTGCTCAAGGCTAATACTCTAATACTTGTGCCACACCACGATTTCCAGCTTTTTTGGTGGTTATTTGGAGATAAAAGTCTCACTCACTTTCCTGTTGGCCTGGCTTTGAACCGTGATCCTCAAATCTCAGCTTTCTCAGTAGCTAAGGTTAGAAGTGTGAGCCACAAACCTGGTCAGATGGATTTTGATGTTTGACATAGGTCTTGAAGAAAGAGTAGAATTGTAGCAGAGAGATAATTTGGGAAGAATGCTCAAACTACAGCAAAGATAATGGGACTGGAAAGACAAAATATACATTGTTCATTCACACACAAAAAAGAAATGGGAAACAAAGAGAAAAATAGTTTGGGAACAAGTGCAGTGCACTTAGGTTTTTGAGCTGAGGAATGACCTGCTCAGGTCTATACTTTAGAAAATGCAATATATGGTGACGGACAGATTTAGGAAGAGAAGATATACAACATTCCCAACCCCGTTTAATGCAACATCTGTTCATCCACGCCCTTTGGACTTTCATGGTTATTCCTTCAATCCCAGGAGATTGGACCAGACTTCCTGCCAGGCAGGCCAAGACATTCAGAACTACTTTCAACAAGTCTTTTCAGGAACTTGGCCAGTTTCTACATCTCAGAGTATCGCATTGGCTCTAGTTCCTTGTAGCAGACATTGTGGGTTATGTGCAAATAGCCTTTTTCTCTGGCCTCTGTTGGACTGGATAAATCTTGACTGATCTAAATCAGTCACCCTGGGTGTCATTTCTCCTCAAAGCAGTTGCTTTACTGAGACACGTATGACCCAATTCTGGCAAGTAAGATGAGACAGAATCTTCGAGAAGGGTGATTTTCTGGGGAAATTTCCTTAGCTCATTTAAAGAGGCACAAATAAAAAGATAGTTTTGTATCCTTGAACATGTGATGGTTCTTATTCTACAGCTTTCTTGGGATTAAGAAGGATACTTGTCTGGCCTTGGAGAAGTTTTCTGTGTCAGGACTTTTGAAATGCTGAGGGTAGTGACAGACAAAGAGGAAAAGAATGTTGTGCCTGCTGTTCTCTGAAAAAGCTGGAATTTGACAGGTCTACACCCGCCTACCTTAAAAGTTTGTATCACATCAGCTGGGTTTTGTTTTCATGGTTTTAGCCAGTCGAAGTTACATCTTCTATTACCTATACCAGATAAAATCCTCTGACCATTCCATCAATTTAGGATTAGGGAAGGAAATACTTGCCAACATTAACTACATCTCTTCAGGTTCTTCATTCCCTCCCCCCATTCCCCCACTTACTAAATGGACTAACAGTCTGCCTTATAAACCTAAAGAGAGTGATAAGGAGAGGGTGTACAACAGTAACTGGCCATCTTCCTCTTTGTGTATTTGATTGACTGAATAAAGGATTGGCGATATCAGCCCAGATTAGTCAAAGGAGCCAGTGGAGCAAGTGTTCTTTGTGAGAGAGGTGGCAAAAGAGGCATTACGTTTATGCAGACCCCATTTCCTCACAGCACTGGGATGAAATGTCACAAATGACCACTGACTGTACTCATCAGATGACTACTTTATTAAGTAAATTCAATAATGGTAGTAAAATGCCTTTTAGTTTTCACAATTACATGTAATGTTTTTATTGAGGTTTGCTAGAAAGTCCTTATCCAAGTGAGAAATTTTCTACTTAGCCGAGTGCTGGTGGCTCACACCTGTAATCCTAGCTACTCAGGAGGCTGAGATCGGAGGTCAGAATTCAAAGTCAGCCCAGGCACCAAAGTCCGTGAGACTCTCATTTCCCAGTTAACCACCGGAAAACCCGAAAGTAGCGCTGTGGCTCAGTGGTAAAGCGCTAACCTTCAGCTGAGAGCTCAGGGACAGCATCCAGGTTCAAAATTCAAGCCACAATTGACAAAAAAAAAAAAAAAAAAAAAAAAAAAGGAAAGAAGGAAGTTTCTACTACGTTTTCTAAATGATTTCTAGAATAAAAGAATATTTAATTTTATCTAATGCTTTTTTTTAAATTAGATAGTGAGATGATCATCTGGCTTTCCTTACAAAATATTAAATTGAAGCCATAGATTTTCATCAGAATTATACATGCTTCAGAGAATAACAGAGCTATAGAATTCTATTACATAGGACTTTGTATTCCCAGCAGGAGTCTATAAGAATCCCAGCTCAATGGCCGGGAGTTTGGCCTAGTGGTTAAAGTGCTTGCCTAGTATGCATGAAGACCCGGGTTCGATTCCTCGGTACCACATACATAGAAAAAAAAGCCAGAAGTGGTGCTGAGGCTCCAGTGGTAGAGCTCTAGCCTTGAGAAAGTCCAAGGACAGTGCTTAGGCCCTGAGCTCAAGCCCAGGACTGGCAAAAAAAAAAAAAAAAAAAGAGTCTCAAAAAAAAAAAAAAAAAAGAATCCCAGCTCAGATCCCTCCTCATCTACCCTTGTTTTGTTTCAGTAGATTTAACTTAGCTCTTTCTGTTGGGTGTGATTTTATAATAATTTGAGCTTTGTAAATTCCTACCAGATGTAAACTAAAAAAAATTAACGAGTGTAGGGTGAATTATGCCAAAATAGTGTGACCTGGCAGGTCAATCAATAATCTTGTGTATCAATAGTTCCGTTCAAAGTTAAGATTGACACAGTGATCTCAAACCTACTGTGATTATTCCAAGCACTTTGTGCATCCATCATCTACCCCTGGTGCCAGTAATAGTTACAATCTATTAAAGTAATTTCATGGGAGTTCTGATATTGCTTTTGAGCTGTACAAAGCCTTTTTTTACTTTGATAAATATCATCTTGTATGATCAGAGGCACGTAAGTATTGTGCTTTTGTGTTCCTCCCCTAAGAATATCCACCTTTGGTCTCACTCTATGTGAATGCCTGGAGGATTTATCATGTCTCAGTGTAATTTATTTATTTGGAGCTTGAACTCTGGTCTTAGGAGCTACTTTTGATTAAGGTTAGTACTCTACCACTTGAATCACAGCTCTACATTCTGCTTTTTTGGTAGTTTAGTGGAGACAAGAGTCTCAAAGACTTGGTTGGGTATGGTGGCTCATGCCTGTAGTTCTAGCTTCTCAGGAGGCTGAGATCAGAGGATCAAGGTTCAAAGCCAGCCCAGGCACAAAACGACCTGAGACTCTTACCGCCAATTAACCTCTAGAAAACAGGAAGTGGGGCTGTGGCTCAAGGTGTAGGGTAGTAGCCTTGAGCTAAAGAGCTCAGGGACAGCGCCCAGGCCGAGTTCAAGCCCCATGCGCCCCCCGAAAAAAAAACTCTCAAAGACTTTCCTGTCTAGGCTACCTTCGAACCATGATCCTCAGATCTCAGACTCCTAAGTCACTAGGATTACAAGCATTGGCTAATGTCTTGGTGTATTTTTTTGCCAGTCCTGGGCTTGGGCTCAGCTCCTGAGCACTGTCCTTGGGTTTTCTCAAGGCTAGAACTCTATTACGTAAGCCACAGCACCACTTCTGCCTTTTTTTCTATGTATGTGGTACCGAGGAATCAAACCCAGGTCTTCGTGCATGCAAGGCAAGCACTCTACCACTAGGCCAAACTCCCAGCCCTGTCCTGGTGTATTTCAGATCTATTAAAACATGCATCATTTGTCTCTCAGAGCATGGCTTAGCTCACTTAACATGATTTGTTTTAAATCCATCCATTTCTCTGCAAATGACAAATATTATTCTTTCAAATGGCCGTGTAAAATTCCATTGTGCATAGGTACCACATTTTTTGATGCACTTATCTATTAAAGTGATCTGAGCAGTTTCCATAACTTGGCTATTGTGAATAGTGCAGCAATGCACATGGGTGCACAAATGTCTTTACTCAAAGACTTTTTTTCCCCTTTGTAGTGTGTAGGGATACAGGAAAACATCAGGTTTGAGTTCTGACCTGGACATCTGTTACATGTGGGATTTGGAGTAACTGTAAAATCTGAACTGAAGCTCTAGGGTTTGTCAATGAGAATAATAATATAGTGATCAGAGTTACGTATGAGCACCATTCTGAGAATGACATATGGAGTCTGATCTAATAACTGGCTCAAAGTCTATGCTTATTAAAAGACTAGCTGCTGTGGTTTGTCAAAAAGTTTAGACATAAATTGCTTCAACTAGCAGAAGAGAAACAAAGCATTCAAGCAAATCTGAGGAGCAGCTATGTACAAAAATTGCCTAAGATTCAAAATAAAAATTTTAAAGCCAGAATATATCCTCTAAGAGAAAGAAATCAGATAAAAGTTTAGTTTCAAGAATTTGAAAGTAGAAGGAATAAAAAGTACAGACTCCTGCTTCACTCAAGAATGTCACCCAGCTCCCACAACAATGGATGCGAAAAAAGTTCTGAAATGAAAGAAAGCTGTTGTGTAAGTAAAGACTTGTAAATTGTTTAAGTAGTCGTGTTGTAAGCAATGGTCTTATGTTACAGAAAGGATCATTAGTGTTGGTCCAGAATCCCTCTAGAAGATGTCCAAGGCTAGACCACTCATTTGAGGAGAATGGCATAGTGGGATAGTGGCCTCGAATGCTAATTCACTCATTCATTCACTCAACTTCTCATTCACTTACCCAAACAATTGTGTGTGTGTGTGTGTGTGTGTGTGTGTGTGTGTGTGTGTGTGTGTGTGTTGATACTGGGACATGAACTCAGGATTTTAGGTGCTGTTCACCAAAAAGCTGGAAATGGAGCCATGGGTCAACTGGTAGAGTGCTAACCTTAAGCAAAAAGTTCCAAGGAGAACAATCAGACCCTGAGGTCAAGGACCAGCACCCCTCCAAAAAAAATGGAGAAAGTAGGATGCTGGGAAAAGCATATTAGACTGAACACAATCACCAACACCATCACCATCTGAGTGCAAGTCTCTGCCCAATGTAGGGAACTGGAGTAAAGACACCAAGCCCTGGTCTAGAATGAGAGTTCCAGGAATGGGTACAAAGCAAGACAGGGGCTGTGACAGTTCACAGCAGGTCACCATGGTAAGCATCACAGAAGAGAAGGGCTTTAGGTGGTAGGGTTTGACTGAGGTCACCAGCACAGGGCAGCAGGCTGAGAATCTCAGGACTGCCCATGACATTGTGTGGTGGTAGCTGGGGAGGAGGTGGGCAGACACTGGTGAATAATCACAGCTGTGAGAACTGAGCCTGGATTGCCATGGGAACACAGAGAAAGAAATAAGGAAACAGGGATTGGGAAGGAGAGGAGACAGGTGTGTGTGTGTGTGTGTGTGTGTGTGTGTGTGTGTGTGTGTGTGTGTGTGTGTGTGTAACGGCCCATCCTGGGGTTGAACTAAGGGCCTGGGCACTATCCCTTAGCTTCTTCGCTCAAGGCTGGTGCTCTTCCACTTGAACACAGCTCCACTTCTGGCTTTTTGGTGGCTAGTTGGAGATAAATGTCTCATGTCCTTTCCTTCCCTGGCTGGCTTCTAACCAATCTCCTCAGATCTCAGCTTTCCTGAGTCACTTTGCATTACAGGCATGAGCCACAAATCTAGCATGAGAAGAAAGATTTGAACAGGGTTTCCAAGAAAAACCTGCCCCAGACATGAATTCAAAGGAACCTTCTAGAAAAGGAAGCCCACAGCAATGTCAGCATGTCCCCTAGGCCCAGCTCTGGGCACAGCCTGCTGGGGCAGATGCATGCCATTTATGAGATGGACTGAGAACTCCGGCTGGCCAGTGTGCCTAGAAGCGAATGATCTTCATCCTGACCTCCTGAAGCATTTCCATCAGGAGACAGATGTGCACACAGCTGGCCAGCAGGCATCCATCTACTTAGTTCACTCAGGGCAGTGAAGCAGATGAGATGGCACTGGAAATAGCACACTAGCACCTAGCTACCCACCCCCTCCCCTCTCTTTCTCTAGAGCTGGGACTTTCCCTTGGCTGTAGCCATTCCTGCAGCTCCTTTTCCCATGCAGGTCCCTGGACAACCAAAGCGGGTGTGGCTGCAGGCCCCCTTCTGGAACACAGAGACATAGACCACCCACCGTGAGTCACTCTAATGCCTCTAAGACACAACAGCTGCAGCCTGGCTTCTGGCCCTGTCAGCATGTCCACAGAGGGAGGCTCATGTGTCCCAAGCCAAACCCCACATCTCCACCCACACGCTATGCACTTAACCTTGGCCTGTGAGCCTGTGTGGGGTGAGGGCTCCATCACCCAGCCTGTGGATGGAGGCCTCGGACTCTTCTCTCTCTGGAGGAGGCGATGGATGGGGCTTCTCTCAGAATTTTCAGTGTGTAGGGAAAACTCCTTCAGGGTTATCTCTGGTCAAGTATCCAACAGCTGTTCCCCACAGTCTCAGCAGAATAAAAGGCTTTCACTGGAGCATTAAGGACACAGGCAGCAAAACAGATAAGCGTGAGATGGGGCAGTGGGAGGCCTGGTTATCTGGAATGCTTTTCCCTACCCGAGAGAGGACCACTTATCTGAGGAGCACTGTGACCATGTATGCTCAGATAATATAATTTCCTGGGGAATCACGCATATCAGGAGCAACACGCCATCCTCTGGACTTGAAAAAAAGAAATCAGTATTTGTGTCTCTGCCTTGTCAGGCGAACAGGATGTGTGAGTGTGAGGGAGGGGAAGATGCGAGGGGTGCTTGTTCAGTGTGGGTCCCAGTCCCCAAGCTTAGTGGGGAAACGGAGAAGTCAGGGAGTTGGGATGGAAATAATCTTGAGGGAAGTGGGCCTAGACTAGGAGGCTCTCGAAGGCCGGGGGTCTCTGGGAGCCACCCTGGCGACATTGCCTGTGGTGACACTGTTTCTTTGAGTAAAAGTAGTAGTTTTCAGTCTGGACTGCGTGAAGCCCTAGGGGCACCAGAAAAAGTAAGAGTAAGGGTTGAGTAAAAGAGTTCTATTCCTTCTCTCCCTCGACTCCCGTGTCACATTAGGCTCTGCTTTTGCAGAACTGAGTCAACTCAACTAGACAAAATATCTAGATACTTATTCCCACAGCAGTCTAGAAGCCCATGTGAAGGCAATTTGTAGATGAAATCAACACGGAAATCACTTGGTTCAAACAAAATGGATTGTGCACACACACACACACACACACACACACACACACCTACAATGTGAGTGGGTCTTGGTCCTAAAGAGGGGAAAGGCTGCATTCCTCAGAGAAAGAGGGAATTCTGTCTTCTGCCTGTTTCAGACGCAAGTTGTAGTTTTTTCCTCTTTCCCCAGGAATTCAACCTACTCTGTTTCTCTAGCAAACTCTTAACACAGTAGGCCTTTCCATTTTAGAGGGATAGGTGAAGCAATATGCAAATTATTGTAGATATGATATAGAAATCAGTGAAAGAACAAACGTATCAATGTCACTGGTCCTCGCTGTAGAAGACAGATCAATCATAAAAATACAGAATAGGCAGTAAGAAAGATGTGAGGAGGGGAGGTCAAAGGGAGGGAAGGAAGACAATTGGAAAGAGAAAGAGAGGGTGAAAACAGTTCCACTATTCAATGTGTACATGTGAAAATGGCACCCGGCAACTTGAGATTCAAATGGGGAGGATAATAAAAGGGGTGGCATTGATCAAGATGCATTGTACTTGTAAACTGATATAGTAAATTGAAGCCCTTTTGTATAACTACTTAAAGATCATTTTTAAATGATAAAAAAGTCTGTGACTGATGTCATCGAACACAATGCAAAACTGAGGAAATGTTTCAGATTACAGAAGACTAAAAGAGAATGACAGCCGGATGCCATCTCCAACCCTGGGCTGAATCCCGCACCCAAGGAGAAAGAAATAATGCAGAGAACATTATTAGATCAGTGGACAAAACTGGGATGTGACACTAGGTTAGATAAAAGTATTATGTCACTGTGGATTTATGGAGTTGGTAACTGTATGGAGATTATGTAAGAGAGCATCTCTATTTTAGGAGACATACGCTGAAGTATTTAAAGACAAAGTGCAGAGAAGTAATTTATACTCAGTTGGTTCAGAAAAAAAGAAGTCTGTATACACACACACATGTACATACACAGACATGCATACAGAAAGAGAGAGAAGGACGGAGAGAGAGAGGGAGAAGAAAGGAGGGAGGGAAGAAAGAGACAGAGATAGGAGAGAAAGAAGGAGAAGGAGGAAGAAAGGATGGAAGGGAGGGAAAGAGGGAAACATAAAGGGAAGGAGGGAGAATAGAAAGTGGTGGAGATAGGGAGCGAGGGAGGAAGAAAGAGAGAGAGGAAATAGACAGGGAGGGAGAGTTGGAGGAAGGGAGGGACCCAAGCAAGGAAGGAGGGAGACCTTGAGAGAAAGAGGAGGGTCGAGAGAGAGAAAGAAGAGTGGGGTACATGGTGGAGTTGACAGCATCCATGTTAGGGCCAGGTCCTGAAGGATGGCAATGGTTGGGCACTGGCTAGTCTGCAAGCTCTAGGTGTCCCTGGGCTGAGGTGCACGTTGTGCAGGCCCTGCCCACTCCTTGCAACCATGTGGAGTGTGAAGCAGAGCCCACACACTGAACCTAGCCACCGTGAGGAGAGCTGACAATGGACTGAGATGGGAGACCAAGAGGGAAGGGACAGATCCCAGGCACAAGCAGTGCAGGGAGTCAGGGCTGTCAGAAAAGGGGTGCTGGGGGAGCAATTATGAGAACCCCAGTTCTGTATATGGAATTCTTTTTTTTTTTTCGGAACCAATTGAATATATGGCACCTTGGTTCCCCAGAGAGATGCATTCAATTTTTATGTGCTGTAACAGATGCAAAAAAGAGAAGACTTGAATTTTAATTCCTTTCTCTCTCCTCAAGCAGACTAAAGGTGGGGGGGAGATACAGCACTGGCAGAATCATGTGGCTCCACCTTTACTGGAGGCTTAGGTTCCTAATATCCTCTTCCTTCATATCTGATGGCCTGTAGCCATCAGCCACGCCTTCCTGGGGCTCCTTTCTGTGTCACAGACAGTCCAAGACAAGGGGCTTTGTGTCTGTGGGAAGACAGAATTCCATACCTGGCTACTGGTCACTCCCCAGGTGTGAACCTCGTCCCAGCGCTGTAAGGTAAGGAGGACTGATGCTACCTGGCCCCTCCAACCACAAGATCTCTATGGAAGAAGGACCATTGCAAATTTATGCCACACATGTTGATTTTCTCCACCTGGAAGGGCTTTTACTGATCCAGACGGCGTCCCTGAATTCTCTCCCTGTCCTTTGTGACTTAATAAAAAGAAAAAAATTAAAAACAAAGCAACAACAGCAAAACTATAGCTTTTCTATGCCTCAAGCGGGTGTTGGCTTAGATCCTCTTCATTATAATTATCTTTGTACAACTTGCACTGTGAACTGAGACAGAAGCCAGCAATAAATTACTGAAATCACTCCTGCAGTTTAATAAACTTTATAGTGTCTATAAAACATTCCCGCTAGTCCAGGCTTCCCTTGGTCACTCTGCAGAACGATATTGCTGTGAGAGGAAAACTATTGCAGATTGGTTGTGTGTGTGTGTGTGTGTGTGTGTGTGTGTTTTATGAGCACCAAAGACAGAGACCTTCTGGGACCAGAAACTGGACCCTATCCATCACCTGCTGACCTATCCTCATTGCAGCAATTTCTCAGCATCCAGGTCCTGCAGTGGGTTACAGGACAAGAGATTATGGCCATTACAAGTGATTTCTCATCTGCATGGAAACAGAATCAGTACCTCAACTAGAACATGGCAAGCCATTAATGAAGCTTTCAGGGCAGAAGGCTTGAGTTCTTTTGATCAAAGATCAGTGAGGGAGACTACCTGTGTGTGTGTGTGTGTGTGTGTGTGTGGAGTGCTTCATTGTCAGCAAATGAATGAATAAATGAAGGGACAGGTAGATATCATTGGCCAACATGCCAGTTATAGAGCGTGGCTACTTCCGTTGTCTTAATCCTTCAGTGCCATTTGAGAGGAAACATCTAGCTTCCTTCCCACAGCCAAAGCTAATTGTCAAAGTGCATAGAACCTGACTCTGCTGATGGGCATGACAAATAAATACAAATACCTGAAATCAAATAAAACTTTGCTGCTGCCACTTTGTCCTTGAGTTTGAGATCATAAATTAGTGTGGACTCTTGAACGTGAACTCAGAAGCCCAGTGCCACCATTTTTGAAAACTTTTTACTCTTAATTAGTGAACTCCAAGCTAACCTATATGTTGTGTTTATTCACAGTAACCAGCACAACCTCCCCCTAGAGAGAACAGCGCAACCGAGCTTGAAATGTTTCCAGAGGAAATTCAAGAGAGTTCTCCTAGCATTCTTCTATTCACTCACCCATGAAGCTATTAACATATCACATCTTGAAATCTCCAGAAACTCTTATTTTCTATCATGGTTTCATAATGCTTTACAATTCATTTGATTTCAAATGAGTATATGGAATATCAGATTGAGTGAATCAGAGAAAGTAAGTTATGACGAAATGTGGTGAACTAAGAAAAGAATTGAGAATGGTGGTTCTCTAGAGCTCTCTAGGATAACAAATGAATGTGAATGGAAGAGTGGGTGGTCAACATTTTTTTTTGTTTCTTGAAAAGTAGATGATATTTGTAATTTTTTGGGCATTTGGCTTTAAAAAAAAAAAAAAAAACAGGGCCAGGATTTTGGCCTAGTGCTAGAGTCCTTGCTTAGCATGCACAAAGACCCGGGTTCGATTCCTCGGTACCACATACATTGAAAAAAGCTGTAAGTGGTGCTGAGGCTCAAGTGGTAGAGTGCTAAGCCTTGAGAAAGTCCAAGGACAGCGCTCAGGGCCTGAGCCCAAGCCCAGGACTGGCAAAAAACAAACAAACAAACAAACAAACAAACCTGAATTTCAAAAGCATGTATCTCAGCTTAATTTGGCCATGCATAGTAGAAGGGCATACATCAACCCAGAGAGGTGTCCAGGCCATACTAGTTTTACTGCCTTATGAGCAAAAAGAATCAATGGATTATCCTTTCAGCCAACATTCTGCCCTGTGCAAAGCCCTGATAAGAGGCAAACAACATCAAGCTGTAAATGACTCTTTAAAACCATGTCACATATTGACTTTGTAATGAAGAATGTGATCTGAGCACAGCAGATTTACTTCCCTAATTATGTTTTGCTATGGTAATATTAAAATTAGCCTGTGCTCCCTGACTACAGCCCCAAGTGGCTGTTAGGAGAATACTGGACAACAGGACATAAAGGGATTAAAGTTCCACAAGTATGAAGAAATGTTCTAATAAAAAGTTAATGTCCACGAACATTTATAGATAAAACATACCTTCTCTTCTAACTTTCTAATGTTTTCTTCTTTTGATTTCTTAAAAATATGACAGTATTTGTTGTGATCTTTATAAAATCATGACTCATAGGATGCGAGAGAAGATACCTTTTATCTATTGGGCTTCTAATAAAGTCTAGAAATTGTTACATAAGTTATCTATTTTAATCTTCCCTAGAGCTCTGACAAGAAGGCATTTTATCATCAATTTAAACATGAGAACACAGATGCTTGCAAGTATTTAAATAACCAATAAAAAGGTTGAAGCAAAGATTGGAGCCAGGCCTTTCTACTGTATAATAAGCTCTAACCTTCACTATCTTAACAACAGCCTGGAGAGAAATGGGCTACAGAGAGGAAATCTTAACTCTGAGGAAACGAAGTTCAATTAGATGCTAAATTATTCTCATTATAAGAGAAATGGCAGTGCTCCTTGCAAGTGCTCTACAGATCAAACCAAACCAGAATGCAGTCGCTTGAGCTAAATGCTGTGTAATCAGGCCAAAACTTTAAGGAAGCAAGTCATTCTCTGAATGAACTGAAAACAGGAAATTCCAGTCTACCTGAGTCAGCTCCCTTAGCCCGTAATCTGGGAGAAGCCAGTGGATAATCTATCAGTTTTTTTCACTGTTTTCTTTCCTGGTTCCCCTCTTAGAAGCCCCACTGCTCAGCCATAGCTCATGGAAGCTGCCCTCATTCATGCACTGCAAGTAGAAACCAATTTGATCTGTAACCAAATATGTTGTAATTTAGACAAGAAAGACAATGAACCTGAATGCTGTACGCATCAATGAACTCACTAGTAGTAAATAACCCTTTCTTTGGCTGGTCATTTCTCTGGAATTACTTCTTCCTTCGATTGCTGTTATGGTGGAGGATTTAGCCGTTCACTTTCTCCCTTATAACAGTGCATTTGTGCAATACTGAGAACAATTTATGGGACGTCTGCCATCTATCAAGCTCTGAGCTTATAGCTATGGTAATATTATCTCAGTCAACCTTACAATAGCCTTACTTAGAGAGAATAACCACTCCAATTTAAGGATGGGGATGTTGGGACTTACAAATGAGTTTGCCTATTTTAACTGGCTTCCACATATTACAAAGTAGCCATTTTCTAATGTGAATTGATTTGAGAAGTGTAATATCCCCGTCATTTGGGGGGGCCCCAAACCCCAGCAACAGTCACTCTGTTCACAGCAACAGGTTCATTCAGTGAACTGATCTAGTAGTCAGTTTAATAGCAGTGCAGCAGCTACTCTCCCCCTTCAGGTTCATAGAAAGCAGCCCTGATCTTCAGAGGAAAAAACTTAGAAGAAAAGAAATGAGAGAGAGAGAGAGAGAGAGAGAGAGAGAGAGAGAGAGAGAGAGAGAGAGGAAGAAGGAGGAGGAAGAGGAGGAGGAGAAAGGAAGGGAGGGAGGAAGGGAAGGAGGAAAGAAGGAAGAAAAGGACAGAGGAAGGGAGGAAGGGATGAAGGGAGGGAGGGAGGAAAAAGAAAGGAAAAAAAGCAAAAAAGAAGGAAGGAAAGTAAACAAATTCAGGTCTTTGACCTCTTGATGGTCACAGTAAGGACCTCGGACACTGGGAGTTCATGGAGAGGTTCTCTGTAGAAGAGCGACATAATCTGATTTTCACTTTAACATAGCATCTTTAGACTACAATTTCTCAATAACAAAAAGCTGAAAAAAAATTGGCTTCTGGATGAGGAGTGGATGATAAGAGCCATAATCCTCGCTTTCTGCTGTGCCTGTCTTTTGGAATTCCTGTTCAAAAGTACAGGCAGCAGGCAGGCACACTGACTCCAATGTAATGAGGAGAAGATGACAGAAGAAATGGATGGCACTTCTGAGATTAGGCTAAAAAAGCCTGGCTTCCAGGTGGAACATTTTCTTTCTCATACTGCCCCCCACCACTGCAACCCTTATCCTTCCCCCCCACCCCGTTCCCAGTATCATCTCAAAGGAGAAGACAGCTGTCACACGGGAGACACAGGCAAGGAGCTTAGGTAGCCCAAAGGCCAGGGCAAGTGAAATCCTTGACAAGCTGTCTCACTCACTTCTGCTCAGTCAAACCTTGAGATCACTGTATCCTAATCCACAGATGGGCAATTCCATAAAAGATAGTGGAGCCCTTAATAAAGCACCTCAAAGCTTCCTAACCTACAGACACTCTACAATAATATCTGTGTGTTGTTTTTTTTAAGCCATTATGTTATGGAATGATTCATTTCACAGAAAAAGATAGTGAACACAAAGCCAGGCGTGGTCAGCCACAACCATCAGAGAAGCTACTTTCAAGCTGAGGCAAGAGATCTCAAATTGAGAGTAATCTGGGCTTTCTAAAAAGAAAAAAGAAAGGTAATACCGAGGAATAAAAGTAAAAACATAAAGGAAGACTTATAGGAAGGCGGTCATGATTGAAGTAGCAAGAATGGCTGCAGTGGCACGGACACGAGGCTAGAGAGAGGCTGTGAGTGGTTTGAGGAAGAAAAAGAACACTTGGATTCTGATTCCCCTTCTGAGGATGGAAGTACAGCCTGGTGGAAGCAGAGAGACAGTGCTGAGAGGATGAGAGGATCGGGGCTCTTATAGAAAGGTATAGGGCCAAGGCTGAGGAAGAGGCCTGGCCTCTGTGTTAGAGTAGAAGACCAGGGCAGTGGAAGTGACAGGCTCTTCCTAAGCTGTGCTTACTCCACTTGGGAATAGTGATTTTGCTGGGTCCAGCTATTCGGAGCAGCTCCTTTGAGTAATGATGTCATTGTGGACAATGCACAAGCCATTCTATTCTGTTAGATGCCCCTCTATGCAGAACACACCACTGGATGACACTGAGCATAGAAACTCATCTGTGCTAAGCACCCTGGGACATATCAGGCTCTCAGAGAGAGTTAAGCCAAATAGTTAAAATAGGAGAAATCGGCACAGGAATTCTGTGACCCAGCACTAGTCAGAAGGATTCACTAACATATCTATTCTTTGAGCACAGTGCTAGGCACATGGTAAGCACCCAGTAGAGTACCCTTGAGCTGCCTCCCTGTAAACCACTACCTGAACTGCTATTAGGGACACACCCCCCCCACACACACACACCTTTTTGGAAGCTGAGTCATAAACCAAGCCAATAACGCCATTAAACAATGAGCAGTGTTATCAGCAAGTCAAACAAAGATTGCACAGCTATATAAAGCCACCCGAGGTTATCAGACACTAGATACCAATGATTACAGCATGCAAACACAAATGGAGAAACCAAAATATTTCTTTTATGAATATATCTAATCTCCAAGTTCATTGTTTAGTTAACCTTCTCTGTCTGAGCTGAGCATTGTAATAACCTGGCAAGTTTAGCTGCCAAATTGTTTTTTGTAGAAAGGCATAATCTGCTTGACCATCTATGTGTGGTTTCATCCTCGTGATTATTGACTATGGGCATCATAAAGTGACATCATACAGTGACGACCTGGTGTTTACCTTTAACAGCTCAGCCCCACTGAAGATTGGGGCTACTCTATGAGCCTGTTGCACTGCTATTAAATTGACTTCTACCTCGGTTTACTGAGTGCTGGTGACTTTATTATTGGGGGGTCATGTCCCCTCAAAATGGCTAGGATATTACATGCATGACAATATGCACCTATAATCCCAGCAACTAGGGAGGCTGAGGCAGGAGGTCTACAGTTCAAAGAGGGCCTGAGCTACATAGTGAGAATCTGTTTCAAAAAAAATTCCAGGCTGGGAGTCAGGCCTACTGTAGAGTGCTTGCCTTGCATGCACAAAGACCCAGGTTCGTTTCCTTGGTACCATATACATAGAAAAAACTAGAAGTGGTGCTGTGACTCAAGTGGTAGAGATATAGCCTTGAGAAAGCCCCAAGGACTGGTTAAAGCCTCAGGACTGGTTAAAAAAATTTCCACCTGACTCCAATAAGATGTCATCCCCTTGGGTTCCTGTTTTAATAACAACTTCAAAACTCAAATGTACTTATAAATACAAGTCTGTTTCAGTTCTATAATTAAGCCAAAATCTCTGCTAACACCCCCAAACAATTATATTTAGAAATAGAAATATAAAGTTATACAATTTGCAATTTTTAAAATATTTCTCCCTACTTTGGCTCTTTGCCAGTGTTCTGTCATTTCTAATCTACACAGCCAGCTTGACAGCTACAGCAAACAAGAGAGAATGTTTGCAGCAGAAGAGAAGCAGCACATCCTTCCCCAGCATCCTGCTCACACATTCGCTGTCAATTATAAATATTTGCTTGGGCTCAACTTCGTACCACCGTTGAAGCCATTACTGCCTGTGACTAAGTAATATATTTGAAGAGTCAAGCTTTTGATATTTTGCAGCTGGGACTCCAGAATAATAATAATAAAAAAATGCTCATCAACTAACACTTGAGTCCCTGTAGATTGTCTTTCTCAAGATAGCAAATAGTTATCTCAGACAATGAAAGTGCAAGTTAAACTCTAAATCTATCTTTAAATTTATTTTATTTTTTTTACAATACTGGGCTTTGAACTCGGGGCATTAAGCTAGCTCGACTGACACAATACTATCGATCCATACCTCTAAGTCCAGCTTTACAACACTTAGGTGATCAGTATTTGTATGACTCTAGCCCATGGAGCTAAGAGATTCTTGTTTTCAGAGACACAACCATGGCATAAGCATCTTTCTAGAAGCTGTCTTAAAGTGATCATATAAGGCACCCTTTTAAAATGGATTGATTTCTTTTGGGCCGGGAGTTTGGCCCAGTGGTAGAGTGCTTGCCTAGCATTGCACGAAGACCAGGGTTCGATTCCTCGGTACCCCACATACATAGCAAAATCCGGAAGTGGTGCTAAGGCTCAAGTGGTAGAGTGCTAGCCTTGAGAAAGTCCAAGGGCAGTGCTCAAGCCCCGAGCTCAAGCCCAGGACTGGCAAAAAAAAAAATCAAAAATAAAATGGATTGATTTTTATAGATGCCAAGAATCTGTGGCCATTTTGCATTCCTGGAGAACTCACAGAGCATTTACTGGAAGCAGAGTCAACAAGGAAAGACTCAGGAGTGGAGTGGTGTTTCCTGTCCTCCTGGGGCTATGTCTCTAGGACTTTCTCAGAGATGATAGACTTGGCAGGCAGGAATTTTATCCCCCCCCTCCTGCTGGTAACTCTGTGTCAACCTAGGGCTGCTCAGTTTACATCTCTGGCCAATGTTATACCATGTCATTATGCTCGGGAGAGAGTTCATGGTTCCTGTATGCCTTCTATCTTCCTTCTGTGGTAAATGGATAATCTGGAGCACAACAAAATCTGGACGGCTCTGGCTGAATCACCAGACTGGCCTGTCACAAGTCAGAGACAGGACAAGGTAAATGCATGGTGTTAATGATACTACTGCCAAACTTTACCAATCAAGACAGTGGTGTACCTCTTTAAGGACAGACATATACATTCATAGAATAGAATTGAGAACCCAGAAATAAAACCTTACATTTTTGGCAAGGATGTAAAAGCCAATTCAATGTGAAGAGAATGATCTTCCATTAGTGATAGAGGGCATTTAGATACCCATATGCAAAAGAATGAAGTTGGAACATTATCTCACACTCAGAAATTAACATGATAAGGAACAAAGACCTACATGTGAAACTAAAGCTATAAAACTCCTAGCAGAAACTACAGGCATTCATCACTGTGGAATGGCAATGTTTTTTTTTTCAACATGACTGCAAGAAAGAGCACAAGTGACAAAAGAAAAATATAGAACATTGGACTGTATTAAACCAGAAATGGTGACATACACCTGTAATCCCAGCACTTGGAAGGCTGAGGCAGGGCCAGTTATAGCTACATTCAGAGAACCTGTATAAAAAAAACAAAAACACCCTGAAAATTTTGTGCTTCAAAGAACACTATCAATGAAATGAAACGACAGAGTGGGAAAACATTTATAAATCATTTTTGCACCTATAATTACAGACATGAATCTTATATATAAAGAACTCTTGCAATTCATCAATAAAAAAAAAATTAAAAGAACTTCCAGTGAGTAAAGATGAAATTATTTGAGCAATAAAATAGTCTTGAATTTTTTTTTTGCCAGTCCTGGGCCTTGAACTCAGGGCCTGGGCACTGTCCTTGGGCTTTCTCAAAGCTAGAGCTCTATCACTTGAGCCTCAGCACCACTTTTGGCTTTTTTCTATGTATGTGGTAGCAAGGAATCAAACCTGGGTCTTGGTGCATGCTAGGCAAGCACTTGACCACTAGGCCAAACTCCTGGCCCAGCCTTGAATTTTTAAAATAAAAACTATAAGTGATATGGCTCAAAGTGGTAGAGTACTAGCCTTAACCAAAAGAGCTTAGGGACACACCCACGTCCTGAGTTCAAGCCCCATGACTGACTACAAAAACAAACAAACAAACAAAACCCTGACATAAATAACAAGTCCATGCAGAGAAACTAAATGATGAATGTTGCTACTGATTAGCCCTTCACAGGCCCTTCCTGGGCCTTCAAAGAAGCTGTGCACCGTGGCTTCTTTAGAGAGTTCAGAATGGACAGGGGTAGGAGACACATTACACAAGCTACTCAGACGACAGCTGGCCAAGACCCATGTCAACTATGATGGGCACCCCACAACGTGGGGACCAAAATGACACTGTACCTCTGCAGTCCTCCCTAAAATACACAGCTCTGATCGAATCAGGATAATGTCTCCACAATTCCCAACAGCTCTTTCTGCAAACTACATTCCCAATGCCCCTCACAGCTTCCAGGGAGGAAGTGGGGATGGCACAGGAGCAGCATAAACCCGGCCTGACCCAGCCCTGCCCTGTGGGCCAACCAGGAAAACAACTTCCCAATAACGTAGCAACTTCCCTGACTCCACAATGGGACCCGAGAGATGGACATCTTCAAAACACACACACACACACACACACACACACACACACACACACACGTTTACTTTTTGTTCAATTCCATACCCTTTCGTACTCATGTTCCCAGATTCCTAATAGACACGGAGATGCCAAATCCGATGTATTTTTAAGTCAGACTCTATAAATAGGTCATGAGAGGCAGACAAGGAAAATGTCACCAACTCACAGTGGCAATGAAAGAAACACTGCACGGATAAACAACTCCAAGTGCTTCCTTGCTGAAGCAACAGTGAAGGAGTGTCATGTTCCAGACTGGAAAAGGCCAGTTAGAACTGTGGTCCCACCATGCCCATTCTTTGTCCCTGACTCCTCCATAGAAAACAGCTGCTCTCTGACTGACTAGCTCTGTTGGAGTTTTGTTAAGGAAAAAAGGTATTCAAGGGAATAAACTGTATCAATAAAAAAGAAAGGGAAAAGTACTAGAATGGAAGGAAGGGAGGGAGGGAGGAAGAGAGGGAGGGAAGGAGGGAGGAAGGGAGGGAGGGAGGAAGAGAGGGAGGGAAGGAGGGAGGAAGGGAGGGAGGGAGGAAGAGAGGGAGGGAGGGAAGAATTAAAATATGCCTTTTAATTTTTTAGAAATAATTTTCATGTGGCATTAGTGTTTTGTATAAGAATAGAATTACTCAAGTCCAACTCACCTGGTTTTTTTCATATATATAATGGCCAGAAGGAGCATAGCATAGCTATTCTAAGTAAAAAGACAGTAAAGAAAACTAGGCTTTTAAAATATAACCCAAAGCTCAGCACTGCAACATGAACTAGCTCATTACTATTCTAAAATGTTTACAGAAGAAGTGTATGAAGTGTGTTGCAGATCCCAGCAGCAAGACAAATATTGAACATTAGAGTTGCAGAGTTTTATAGAAACCATTTAAAACACTTGATTAAAGCTTCAGGAAATTACTTTATTTACATTTTTACTTAAAATGAAGACATTATTTTTGTATTTTGCCTCTTATTTCCAACAAATGTTTTAAAAGACAACTATTTAAAACATAAAAATAATTTTAACACTTAATTTCCATTTCCAATGAAATATGTTTACATAACCATGTTCTAAAAGAACACAATTAAGCAAAAATCCTTATAAGAATAAATTGAGTAATGTTGCCAGAAGGAAGCCAAACCTGAGATTTTCTTTAGAATAAGGATTTTCAAAGCTAAGACGGTATAAATGAGTGGAATAAATATATAAGGAATAAACTCAAACTAGGCAAGATTCCTGAGAGATGGAACAGAGGAATTGAAATATTAATCAATGATGTTTATCTTTATTATTCACCAACAGGCTTCAGTTGAACAATTAGTTATATGCAATAATTGAATTGAATTATTTCTATAGGAAATATGTTCCATATCCTTTTCAACATTATGCAATAAAAAGTTATTTGCCCAAGTTTAAAAAAGGGACATATTTTAACTGAAACATTTAAATGGTTGCACATATGAAATGAGCATCTTCATTCTTATCCTGGGCCCCTCAAACATTAAGGGGAGAAATACTTTAAACAAAATTTCTCAAAGAAAAACATAGCAACCAAAGAATGTTAACCCACTTATTGATTCAAAATTCCTTTAATATGTAAGAAAAATCAAAAAGAATTTCAGATGTGCAAAGGATTGAATATATATGAATTCTGCTTCCAAAAAAGTCATCAAGATATCCACCAAACAACTCAAAAAAGAAAAGCTGGAGATGAGATTTCTGAGAAAATGGCAGTCTCTTTGTTGCTCGGTGGTTTCAATTCTAGCCCAAATACCTATCACTTCCCCTAGGTAAGCAGCTGTAATCTGCAGCAGACCTGAGCCTCACTAGGTCTCTGCAAGGATGGCACTCATAATTTTTTCCCTCCAGGCCAGATGAAGCCTTGAGGACTTGTAAGGAGGAGCCTTGGGATTGGATCCAAGTTTTTCCAGCAGCCACTGCCCCTCTTTCGCTCCCATAGTCTATCTCTCAATATAGAAGCAGCCTCTTTTGCAGGTGAGGCATTGTAACATGTGAACAATCAGAAGTGTAACTGCTAGTCTTATAGGAAGAGAAGCAGAAGCAGCAGCAATGTCTCATTTCTGGGCCTCCTGCCGCTTTTTTCTTTTTGTTGTTTTTTCAGTCGGTTGTGGGATTTGAACTCTGGGACTGAGCTATCCCTGCGCTCTTCAGCTCAAGGTGAGTGTTCTACCACTTTAGCCATAGAGCCACTTCTGGTTTTCTGGTGGTGAACTGGAGATAAGAGTCTCACAGACTTTTGTGCCTGGGCTGGCTTTGAACCATGATCCTCAGATCTCAGCCTCCTGAGGAGCTAGAATTACAGGTGTGAGCCACTGGTGACTGGCTTCCCCCTGCTTTTGAAGGTAGTTATGCATAAGGTCATGGCTGGATCTATGAGAGCCATACTGAAACTGAGAAGCAAGCCATGGAAAACAAGAGCAGATCCAAAGATGCAACTTTGTGATAAATTCCAGAACTGTTACCTCCAGCTTTCTTATTGTATGCTATATTTAATTTTTAAGTGAACATAATTTTTTGTAGTTGACTTTTTTAATTCAAGTATTAGGGTCATTGTAATCAAACATTAATAACTAATCTGTCATGTGTCCTTATACATACATGGGCTTACTACAAAATATTAACCTATATTTGAGATGGAAAGAGAATTGTTTGCTCAGGGAACACAGAAAAATATTGAATATTGCATAAAAAGTAAAGAGATGGGAGTGTGGCCTAGTGGTAGAGTACTTGCCTAACATGCACAAAGCCCTGGATTTGATTCCTCCATACCACATACACAGAAAAAGCTGTGATGCTGTAGTTCAAGTGGTAGAATACTAGCCTTGAGAAAGCTCAAGGACAGTGTCCAGGCTCTGAGTTCAAGCCCGAGTACTGGCAAAGAAAAAGAGAGAGAGGAGAGGGAGAGGGAGAGGAGAGAGAGAGAGAGAGAGAGAGAGAGAGAGAGAGAGAGAGAGAGAGAGAGAGAGAGAGAGAGAGAGAGAAAGAGAGAGAGAGAGAGAGAGAGAGAGAGAGAGAGAGAGAGAGAGAGAGAGAGAGAGAGAGAGACAGACAGACAGACAGAGAGACAGAGAGACAGAGACAGAGAGACAGAGAGAATGAGAATATTCAAGAAAAACTGGAATAGGGGGCTTAAAACACCAGCTTTCATGGTCATCATTGATTCTGGATTGTAAGCACATGAATGGGCGTGTGTATGTGCATGTGTACACACATATCTTGGGGGAAAGGTGGAAAAAATTATAAGGAAAGAGCAGCTCCTACCCTGGCTGCACATTTCAAAATACTAAAGTGGAAAAAAAACAAACTTGATTTACTAACATTTATCAAAAATAGGGGAACATTAAAAGTATATCCAAACACCTCTTCTGGTTTTCTAGTAAAGAATAGCATGTTGTGACATTGCATGCTGGGAACTGCACAAGTCTCTGAAGCTGCACATGGGAAGGCATATGGACATTACAATTAAAATCCACGTTGACCCAGAACAGTACAGGTTTACTTACTTCTCACCAGAACCTTCCATGTTTCTCATGGCTAACTGTGCAGACACCTGAAGACCCCTCTGCACCAGATTATAAATCCATGTACTGCACTGTACATGGTTGAGAATGGTTGGGTCACCCATAAACAGGAATGAGTACAACCTTTAGGAATTGCTTTTATTAGATATGGGAAGGGGGAGTCCTCAAAAATTCTTTCCCCAGGCTGGCCTTCAACCATGATGCTCCCGATTTCTGCCTCTCAAGTAACTAGGATTACAAGTGTGAGTCACCGCTGTACCCAACCATTAACACTCACCTACTGTATGTTCTTTTCAGAAAAACATCTAGACTCACTACTATGCAGACTTAGTGGCAGTCCGCTCAGGCGCATGTCATTACTGAACACAATAAAAAGAATTGTTTATTCTAAGCTATGATCTTAAAACATGGTTGCTTTCCAGATATTTGTCCAGAGGTAAAACTGCCACTAGAAGCATTAAGTCCACTTCACAAAAGTGCTGTCCAAAACAAGTTTGGACACTTCCAATAGGGTTGGTTCAAATGAAGGCCTTGCAAATTTAAACACCCGTATATGGATAAGGGCTGTTTTGCAAGCAAACAGAGCACAGTGCTGGGCTGTGCTCCCAATGTGGTGCTGGAACTCAAGGATCAAGGTCTGAACCATTTGGGGGCTTTGTAGAAACACAGAAAGAAGCTTGACTCCAGACATAAGTCAGAGGGGCCAGCAGACTCGATGCACAATGAAACTTGAATGGCATTCATTAATTTGGTTTGCCGTGGGCACACAACCACTGGTGCCAGTGTACTCATGGGAATTTAGGATTCCTTAGAACAATTACTATGTACTTCTGGCATTTGGAGGAGCAATACACAGAACCTGAGAATGGTGGTTCAAAGTCAGCCTAGGCAGGCAAATCCATGAGACTGTTATGGACAATCAACAACTCAGAAAATAGTGATACTATGGCTCCAGTGAACTGAACAGTAACCTTGAGAAAAAGAATCTCAGGGTCAGAGCCCAGGTCCTGTGTTCAAGTCCAAGGGCAAGCTCAACAATAATAGTAACATCAATAATAAATAAAACAGTACCACTGCATATGGTTCAGTATTTTTTTCAACATTTCAGATTTAGTAAAACTAGGTAGTAGCTCATAACCCTCATTTGGAAAAAAAATACAATTCAGCAAATAAACTATCTTATTTGTATTAACAATGGTGTCCCAATGAGAAAACTCAAAGAACCAAAGTATAACACAAAGCTGCTTTGTAGTTCACAAAGACAAAACACATAATGGCCACATATGCGGGCAACAGTAGGGGTATCATCCATAGTAGAGTAAGTGCCACATAGCCCTGCTACAGAAAGGCAAATTGTTTCTGCTACGCTTAGCATACAAAGATATGACTGTCACTGTGTGTCTATCACAGTGCGGTCTGTGAAGGCTAATGAATGGACTGAGGACACATCCAGAATGCAATGCAACGATAAGTAATGAAGACATTCCCCAAAACAATCCTGGTAAAATGATTTCGGCAGTCCAAAGAAAAGAATGTGCACATATATACAACTTGGTGTATGAACATCAAGTTTTCAGACATTTACAGGCTACTTGAGTGGTATCTTGGAATTGAAGAAATGTTTGTTCACCTCTATCTCTGTTGGGAAGGTGCTATGTTTGGAAAAAACACTTAAGAAAAAAAACCTTATGGATCAGTATGTTGGGAAAACAGATGAAGGCATACTACTCTAAAACCATGTGTGCATATACACTAAAAATATACTTAAAACTAAGTTGAATATATGGTGAACATCAAAGTACTGTCACATAATCACAAAACCAACCCTGGGCTTTATTGGACAATCATAGTTCGGGGACGTAATTTTATGCCTACATGCTTCCAGCATGGAGGAAAAGTCACAGTAAAAAAGATGTAGAGTTGCCCCGGGACCAAAACAATGAGCACAAATTCACCAGTTATGAGGCATGTGTCTGCTTTGGAGAGTGGGGGACAGATAAACGAGCTGGTCTGAATCACCAGGAAAGGCAATATGTTTTTTCTTTTTGTGATAAAGGCCCAGGCTTACCTTATGCTGGCTTGCACATAATATTGTTACAGCAATATAAAGTTTCTTAACACTCAAATTCTAACACTCAGGAAATAGAAGCAGAAATTTGAATTCCAGGTCAACATAAACTAGAGGCAGATGTCTCAAAACCCACCTACTTATCTCCCTCCCTGCCTCCCACAAGCTTGGGTGGAGCTCAAATCCCAGATGGGCAGAAAGCAAAAGAAAAGATCTCCACTCCCTAAATATTCCCCCACACCTAACAGCAGTTTTAATTTGACAGTCATGGGACTTTAACTTGGACACTACCCTTGAGCTCTTTTTGCTAAAAGCTCTCCCACTTTGAGCCACAGGACCACTTCTGGTTTTCAGGTGATTAACTGGAGGTAAGTGTGGTAGATTTCCCTGTGATTCTCAGATGTCAGTCTCCTGACATCCACCAAGGATAAACCACCAGCAGAGGTTTAAATTTAAATCTGACCCCAAACTTTGATTTCTATGGTCTATGTCAAGTTGGAAAGCTGTTTTTATATTACTAAAGCCATGGTACCAAAAAAAAAAAAATGGTAGCAGATTTGAGGTTTGTCTTTTAGATCATAAAATATCCAACTATCAAATAACTTATTTTCTTAAAGAACCTACGGCCTTGTGCATTCTAGTGCTCTACCACTAAGCTACTCTTGTTTTGAGACAAGGTCTAATGTAGCTTACAGTAGTCTTGAACTTTGGGATTTTCTTGCAGCATGAACCACACTTTGCCTGGGCTCTTACTAAATTAAATTACCCTTTAGAATGTAACTTGAACACAGAACCCAGACACCTATCATTTTGCTTTACATTGACATTTACCTTAGATAAGATACAAAAACCATCTATGAAAATATTCACTTATGCTACAGGCTTTGTAAACACCTTTAACTTCTCTATATTCTCAAAATGACTTTTTACAGATTGGTAAGAATATTTTTCATTATTAGCTTCATTACGAAAGGAAGAAAAACAAGAAAAATTTGTATGTCTAGTTTTATACAAACAACAATTTGATGTAACTCAGATAGGCCTTTTACCTGTTTTAAGGATGATATAAACCAAATTTCCAGGATTCAAATTCAGTCTACACCTGAACAAAGCTATAGTTACTTTAATCTCAATGCCTATTTCTTCATTTGTAAAGTAAGGACAGCACCTGCATATCAGTTACTGTACAGATTAATGTGCACATTAAGTGTTATCCAACTCCTACTCAAGTGTACATAAATATTTCTGTAGAATTCCTAATTATTAATATTCAATCAAATAAGTGAAGTCATATCCTACAATAAACTTATTCATCCATTAAAAATTCTATATTATGAAATGGATCCATTTGTAAGACAGTCTTTAACAGAAAAGAGTAAGATAGGACAGCTATGAAAACTGCAAGGCATTACAATATGTAAATTACCAGTATGAAAAAGTGATTCACAATCACTTATCACCCTTTTCTGTACCAATGGGAGAAAATTAAAACTGTGATTCTAAAATGAGTTAATGAAATGGTAACTTTTTAAACTTTAGAATCCTGTACATTTAATCTACTCTTCCTCTGGCCCTGAATGCTGATACCTTTTCTAATTGGCCAACTTACAATTTTGGAAAAATTATGAGGATCAATTTCTAAGAGATATAACTAGTCCAGTCCCACTCACTGCAAACACACCACCACCAAATGACTTTTCAACAAGTTCTTAAGATGCTCATGACTATACATTATAGACCACGTAACTCAGCTAAACCAATCACTCACTCCTACTTAAATAGTGACATTAGATATAGAATGATGAGATTATAAACAGAGAAGCTTCAGCATTTCTACAATACTGAACTAGAGGTGTTAATGGCATTGAAAGTACTCAGATGGTAATTCACATTACCATTTTAAAACTTTTTAAATTCTACAATGAAACCAATGCTATTCATTTCATGTTTATTTTGTAAGGGTCTTTGTCAGGTTTATCAATTTGAAAACAATAAATTCATAATCAACACTTAAAAAAGACAAATTCCTCAAGTCTTTCATTTCCATTCTGCTACCTATAATTACTTTCCCTTCATCTACAATAGCCATATTTCATTTCACAAGATCTGAACTATATATACAAGTATGTATTATCAACAAAATATTTTCAAGTTGCTTTCAAATGATACCAACAAAGAGTAGATCAAGTTTTCAAGTATACAGAAAACCATACTACAACAATTGACCGATATAAATATGTGTTAATACTCATTTATTACATTCTATTTAGATAGCAACACTAATAAAATTCTTAATGCATATACCCCCACCACCTGTACTTTATTCTCTATGCTAGCATTCTGACCCTTATGTAATATAAGAACATCTTAATTCAGCAACCAACTTGTACAACCACGGTTCCTATCAAATGGTGATGCACCAAAATCCCAATTCTCATGAATTTTAACATATTGAAAGTACATTATTTACCTAGGATGGGAGGATGTGCCTTTACTTGATTAAAAAAAAAAAAAAAGATAGCCACATCAGTTTAATTCCATATATATGATACTACCTATGCAATTTATTAAAATTGTAATAAACATAATAATCAAACTAGTGCTCCACACTTATGCTGTTATATGGAAGACACTACAAGAGAAGACACAACAGAGACTGCCTTGCAATAACAAGTACAAATTCCTTCTATAGAGATGTAGAAATAAAAGGACAAATCTACTTGTCTAAAAGACAATTGACTGTACACATTTTATTTACAGTTTTGTACACTGTCTTAATAAAGGGACCGCTTCTCTACTTGAGCCATTTTTAACCAAAGCAAAATAACCTAAGTAATACAAAGTGTTAAAATACAGCATAAAGGTACAAAAACAGACATACTAATTCTAGTTAGGAATGTAATTATGATGTTACATTTTTTTTAGAATCCACAATTATGTTTAGGAAATCACATAAACATAGATCACTGATTTGAATAAAATGCATAAACTTGAAGCAAAGCTTTGTAGTTACAAAAAACAAAAAAGTTACCAAAGAATGCACAAAATTAATGTTTATTCCACCTTTGTGTCATATTCCTGGATCCTTCACCAATGTTACATGAGGAAAAAACAAAAGCAAAACAAATGAAAAACTGAAATCAGAATCACTAATGTTATCAAGTAGGGAAACAAATAAATTAAAATCTAGCAGCCGTCAGCAAGAGTACAGCAAAGATAATGCTGTAAAAAGAAACAAAGAAAATTGCTAGAAAACTGTATGCATCATATTCTTTCAAACCAGCAAAATATGCTCCTGCATAAAAATGAAACATAAACAGAATTTTTTTCCTATAAAGGTATAGAAATGCAAGTTCTTTTTTAATATTGTGGATGGGCAAATGTGTTTGTAATGGTAATTTTACTAGGCTTTTACAGAGTGAGCCAGGAACACATTTATAGATTCTGGGGATGACGTGTACTGTAATTCTTTGATTGGTATAGTGGACACTCTAGCAAAAGTTAAAAAAAAAAAATGAACACAGAAGTACAAGACAAAGGCGAATGAGACTTCTCTTATATCTTAGTAACATTTAGATGGAATCAAATTTAAATGCAGTCCACTCTGCTTTGATGAGGCTTTGGTTCAGCTCCCAGTCTCGATTGCTTGACGCAGTCTCCTATGAGAACACTCAGAAGGTGTCTTCTTAAACAACAAACCTATTTTTAGTGGTGGAGCCGCTCTTAGTAGCTGTGTCTGCATGGGACTGATAACCAATCACTATCTTTGAAGGCAGTCCTAACCTTTCCTTGTATACCTTCCTATAAGAAAAAAGAAAGGGAACATTATTATTCACCAAAAACTTTGTTTTAAAAATTTGTTTCTATGTAAAAAAATTTAGACGTGAGAGTCTATTCATTTCCTTTTAACAAAATATTCTACTTGACAAACTTGGTTAAGAGCCAATCATGTGTGCATGCACATGTATGTGTGCGTGTCAGAGAGACAGACAAGAGACAGAGAGACAGAATGAAAAGTAGGATCGAGTCCTCATGGCACTTGTAGTTTACTTGGGAAGAAAAGATAACCAAGCAGTATGTAACATGTCTACTTTCATTCTTTGATCTAAAATTTTCTGAGTGAGCCTGGTGTAGTGTCACATGAGTCTGCTTGGGCTACACAGCTAAGACCTTGTGTCAAAAAAAGAGAAATAAATGCCTAAGAGTTAAGTGTTGTGATATTTTTTAATATGAACTCTACTAAGTGCTATGTATTATTACAAATTACATTACCATATCTACTACTGATGAGATCACACACATAAAAACCAAACAATAGGAGTTAAAGTATTTTCCAAGTTATTGAATATACAATTTTCAGACTTACACACTAACTTTGTGACCAAATTTTCAAGGGATGTGTTGAGTTCTGATGAGAATTGCGAGTAAAGATTATGATACTATATAAACCAGAAGACCAAATCTCATCAACAATATTAAAAAAAAAAAAAAACCCTCTTCAAAAGTCGTGAGACCCAAAAGTATAAAGTTAAGAGAATAAAGTACACTGGAAGGTTGAGAAATACATCACTCTTCAAAAAAAGTAGAAAAATCTTAAACAACAAAAACCAAGATATATTACTTAAATTTCAATGCAAATTGTCTATAATATTCATACAGGGTGAAAACACACACATCAACATATATTACTAAACTTAGGAATTTATATATACATTTGTGCTTTTTGAAGTAGCATGTTTCCTTAGCACTTTTCGAACTAGGGAAAACTATTTTTCAATTTAGTAAATGAATAAATGCAGTGCCAAAGTAGAGTGCTCTAGTGATCATGTACTCCTACTGCCAAGAAAAAGTGATTTTTTCAGAAATGAAAAAAACATATGAATAAGACATTGAACACCAATAGGATTCCAAACTATAAAAGCAATCATGGAAACACAAAGACAATAATTATCTAGAAACTAAAGTGCTTCTATGTGTAAAAGAGCAATTTTACTTATCCTTTACTGTCAAAGGAACAGGCAGAGTTGAACTTACCCTATGTGTGTAACAGCCTCTCTGTTTTCACATTCAGTAGTCCATATTGCTATCTTATCGCCTTTAGCTCTAACGTTAACAACAGCTCCACATACATCATCACTGTAGTCATCGAAAGATTCTCCAATAAGGCACAGCAGCTTTAAAAGAATTCCAAATTGCATTTTACAAATTGCGAATTACATAAACAATTTAGTGTTTATACACTTTCAAATGTAAGATCAGTTTAAATCAATAGATGTCTTTCAAAAATGC